>NC_136069.1:1406556011-1407756011 GCF_964261635.1 Lissotriton helveticus | reverse complement strand
GACCTTATTTACTAGGCAGCATTAAGCCATGTTAAGTGGTTTAACGCTGCCTTGTAAATATGGAGAAACTCCTATCGCCACCACAATGTCACTAACAGTGATGTTGTGGTGGAGATAAGGGATTGTAAATATGCCCCTTAGACTACCCGATGCATGGCAGGGACAGACCCTGAGGCTAGCAACCTCAAACCTCTATTCCAATGCTAATGCTTGGAGGCTTCTCCTGCCACGATTGGAACTGTATCATGCAGCTATACACCTCTCTCAGCTGGCTTACCATATTCACTCAGCCCTGGAAACCCTGGACTGGCTACATCTAAAAATATCTTTAGGGAGCTCCAGGTAACCTGTCTATATTACATGAAAGTAGACTCTCTGTCCCCTCTCATGCACATCCGATCCTCCAGGGTAAACATCAGATCTGGAACTCTACTCACAAACTTTTGAATCAAAAAGCTTTTCTGCACTCTTCAGCATCTATATGGAATAAGAGGTCTTTACACAGAGTGGCAACCGCTTTCCTGGAAATAATGGATTGGAAAAGGAATTTTGACCTTGAGTAATCTCCTGCAGGGAACCAGCTTCATATCCTTTGATGACCTTCAGTACAAATTCTGTTTGGAACCAGCGCATTCCCTTCAGTAAGGGCAATCAAAAAGGCCCTTCTCTCCCAGCAGCTGGGGTATGACTTTTGGTTCTGGATAACTCCACTCTTCATTCTTACCTGAGCGCATGGAGTACGCATAAAAACTCATCTCTAGCTTGTATGATACCCTCATTGATCACATTAATTCACAGCCTATAATTAGGATGACCTATTATAGATGCCTACGACACATTGCCGATTCCCTGGACGAAGCAGATCGGAAAGAGATTCTCTGTACCCATGATAAAAGCCTCCAGGTAGTCTAGTTGAAAATCTATTATTTTAATATTTTACAAGATTGCCATTGGTTGTCCTTCAAGCTTCACAGGGCGGGACAGACACCCTCTTATTAGTGTTTGCACTGCACCGGCCTCAAAGGTGACTTGATGCACATTTTATGAACCTGTTCCGGGATTCAATCATACTGGTAGGTGGTGTGGGAGGTGCCTCTGAACTCAACTGAGTGAAGCCTGCAATCCTTCCTGGATCTAACTTTGAAAAAAAAAAAAATAACACCACAGGGAGAGAAAGGGTCCGAGGGATATTTAAAGACCTGCCATGGTTCACATCCCCCAAAGTCACGTAGAACAACAGACAAAGAACCAGGGGTCTAATGCAGAAGAGCTAGGTACAGTAGATCCTACTCTAAATAACAGACACTGTTAGTTCGGTTGTAAATACCAAATCACTATACAGTCTGTGAGTGTCGAAGGTACATACTTGTGCACACCCAATAGCTAGAAAAATCTCAGTGAGTCAAACCCGGAAACAAATCAATTTAGCCTTTTTTGTGGCAGTCAATATTTGTTAAGTCTGCCTTGTTGTTTGCACTGTTCTTGGCTTTAATTAGAGGGTGAAATAACCATTTGAATAAAACATACTGATTACCTTTTCACCACTCTATTTTATCTCACCACCTACTAATATTAATTTTGCACTGCACATATTCCCATACTTTGCCATCTATCTCATGGTCAACACAGTGTTTGTGGGTTTGACTCACTGAGATTTTTCTAGCTATTGGGTGTGGACATGGTCCCAATGATCGAGGGACAGACCACCCCATTCTTTCTGGATGACCAAATGAGAATATAGATCATCGCAAGACTTTTTGATGGGAATCCATAATCATGATTTCTCTGAGTCTCACTGACAGTCACCTGTGGTCTTGATTTAGCTGCACAAGTATGTACCTTCGCCACTCACAGACTGTATAGTGATTTGGTATTTACAACCGAACTAACAGTGTCTGTTATTTAGAGTAGGATCTACTGTGCCTAGCTCTTCTGTATTAGAACCCTGGTTCTTTGTCTGTGGATCTAGCTTTGCTCTTTGCTACACATGCGGCGGAGGACATCACGAGCCATCCGAAATGGTGGCTAGACACTTCATTGGCTGTTGCGACAGTATGAATCTTAAGACACAGGAAATCAAAGACGGCACCTACAGTGGAGGAATGGTTGATAGTTTTGGCTGACATGGCCTCCCATCAACGGGTGATATATATAGACTCGATGATCAGCTGGATATTTTTGACACTATTGGGGGATCATTTTTGTCTTAAATAGCTTTTTTGATATATGGCCCCCATATGGCTAACCGGGAAACAACCTTTACAATGCAACTTTTACAACGCACTACCATTACAATGAAACTTTTACAACGCAACATCCATTACATCGCATGCCATCACAACGCAACCATTTCAACACATGACACTACAACGCATACCACTACAACGCATGTCATTACAACACATACCATTACAACGCATAACATTACAACGCATATTACCCTTACACTTTCCAACACTTACCCTACTGTTGCACCCCCTGGAGTTAGAATAGTAATTTTTACCCCTACACTATCCAACACTTACCCTACTGTTGCACCCCCATGGAGTTAGAATAGTAATTTTTACCCCTACACTATCCAACACTTACCCTACTGTTGCACCCCTCTGGAGTTAGAATAGTAATATTTACCCCTACACTATCCAATACTTACCATACATGCAATGTAATGTTATGTGTTGTAATGGTATGCATTGTAAAGGTAGTATGCGTTGTAATGGAATGCCTTGTAAAGTTAGTTTTTAGCAATTCGTTGTAATGGCATGCGTTGTAATGGAATGCGTTGCAATGGATGTTGCGTTGTAAAAAATGCTTTGTAAAGGTATGCGTTGTAAAAGTATGCGTTGTAACGTCATACATCCGTCTAACCTCATCCTTCCCCCTTTCCCCTTCCCACCTTCCCTACTACTACCCCTTCCACCACCCTTACTCCCCCACTGCAGGTAGGTGTGTTGCAACTGAGCCTTTGTTCGGGGTGGAGCTCTGACCGTTCCCTCTTCCTCCAGGGTGATGAAGCCTTACATGAATGAACTGGTGGTTAGACCCACTCTCCCCTTGCCTATCCTCTGATCTATTTTGCTGGCCCTTGGTTTTGGGGAGTTTTGTGAGGGATGTCTGGCAAGGGGATAATTTGATAATTGTGTTTTTTTTTAAATTTGATACTTACTCAATATCTCATTTTGCAATGTTTAACAATTCATTTATATTCATATATATATACACATTCACTACTGTGCGATAACAGTAGATTGGCTTCATTGGATTGAATTACTAATATATTTATAACGTTTTTAAAACTTAAAAAAGCTACCTGTTTCTGCTGGTGGCTTCAATTGATTATTACTTTTCTATTTAATTACGACCAACTGACTGAGAGTGCAAAGGTTAAGGCTCGACATAACTAAGGGACAAAGTTGCTGCTCAGTGTTGCGGATGGACGAAACAGCAACGTGGAACCATATTTATTAACGATGGCCCCCTACTGCTCACTAACACTGTGCTGGTACATAAACAGGCTGCCTAGTTCCAAGCACAACCTACTTAACATGGTGCGGAGATATTGGTGTGCTGTCTAGCATAAAATTTATAGGGAATAGCATTACAAAATCTTAAACTTAGACAAATTGTAAAATATTTCGGGGCAGATTTACAAGCCCCTTGCGCGTCTTTTACGCCGCCGTTGCGTCACTTTTGTGATGCATTGGCGGCGCAAAAGATGCGATATGGTTCGGGGTATTTACAACGTGACGCATCTGGGAGATGCGTCACGTTGTAAAGCCCTGCGCCAGAAGGAGGCGTTCCTGCGCAGGGAGGGGCGTTCCGGTGCAGGAACACCTTCCAAAAGTGGCTGAGTGAGATCTACAAGATTTCACTCAGTCACTTTGGGGCCCATGCTGCGTCAAAACCCTGCGCCTGCCTGAAGCAGGCGTAAGGATTGACGCAGCATTAACAAGATAGGGCCCCCCAGAGCATTGCTGGAGCTGCGTCGTGCTTGCGACAAAACTCCAGCAATGCGTCACTTTTACGGCACAGATGCGTCACGCATCCATGCCGTTTTTGCCCCATGTTGCGCCGCATTGTAAATGCGGCGCATCCATGGTGGCGGAGGCATGGCGCACAATAAGTGGCGCATCCCTGCTGATATGCAGGGATGCGCCACTTATTGTAAATATGCCCCTTCATATGTATGTGCATTGTACTGAGCAGCGCACATGCAATGTGTGGAATGTTTAGAGGTATGAAAGCTCCTGCTTCAATAATTATTTGTTTGATGCACATCCTGGAGTGGCTCTTCAGTAGATCATGCTTTGCATCAAAATCTATGGGTGCTTGTGTTTATCTGACCAAGTTACACCCAAGTAACACCTCTTGATGTAAAGTGGTGCAAAGTTGTGAAAAGGATGCAAAGTGCTATGAGTACTGGGAAAAGTGAACTAGTCCAATGTAAATGCCTTTTATGGTGAAAAGTAAATACACTTGCAAGAGTTTGTTTCCTTTTGTCGCTAGTATGTCTTTGTCCAGGCACAAACCCTTACATAATCTGGCCCTAAGTTTTTGTTCAGCATGCTCGGCTGTCAAATTAGTCCATGAATAATAATGTCCCCCTCATTTTACCAGAGGGAATGGGGGGCCCTGGCAGTTGCCCAGTGTGCTCATGCCTTAATGTGTCTCTGAAAAAAGTTGGTGTTTTTGAGCAAATTATTCAGAGTTGTTTATGTAAATCACTTTTTAGGTGAAGCAAATGGTCTTAAATGCAGAGCAACAGTCCATGTATAATACCCCACTGAGGCCTCCCTGAGTAATAAGACTATAAACGACAGGTATGCCTTATGCTGACATTGACTCACAATCGGAAGCCACAAATATGGGGAAAATCAGTCGATAATAGCAAGTGCCATTCTATGATACTAGTGGAAGTGGAAAAGTAAGGCAAAGATGTCAAGCATTACCTTGGACTTATATGATGTTTATGGAGTGAGAGTGAGTTTATGAAGTGAGACTATCACACAAATCCTTATCAAATAGAAATATATGAGTACAACAGATGAATTAATCTTTATTCGCAAGTCAAATGCACTTTATTGTGTGCAGGGACATGACTATGATGAAAAGAAAGTGTTGATATTAAGTTATCTGCTTTAAATGGGGTTTCTGGTTGGCAGAGTATGCATTCAGTCCAAGAAGGAACCACATTTCTAGTCAGGGTAGGCCACTAAGCAACCTAATCATTCTGGCACAGACCAGTCATGTTTAACTTAAGAGGCAATGTATAACGTACTAGTGCAACACATAAACAGTGAAACTGTGAAAACACCACAAAAAGACTCCACAACAGTTTAGAAAAATAAAGTTTGACTTTATATATAAAGCAAGATGAAGATTCAATATGTAGGAGTTGAGATATGAATTTTGAAGGAATACATGTCAAAGTAGTGCTTAGAAGTAAATAGGGGTTAAAGGGTTAACTGGTTGCACTGGACTGGTACAAAGTCAAGAGTTCAGGCTGACCATGGTGGAGCCTTGGATACTGGAACCCACTCAGGTCCACTGAACAAAACTACCTTAATCCTAGGTGTGCGTCGACAGAGGTGAGATGCAACCAAGCGATGCTTCAGTGATCTCCAATGCAGAAGCTGCGATGTGGCAAGGGTTGTGAGCAAAGCGTCAGTCTCAGAGTGCAGCGGGATATTAAGCGAAGCAGTGGCTCTGGTGCAATGCATCAATCTAATTCCAGCTGCAGCAAATACATTGATAACACGGAAGCAGAGCCCTAGGGCCACGTCCAAGGGTCCAGGACTGGGTTGGCACCTCTGGGGAAGGACAGACTTACCAGCATATGGGACCAAGGGTTGGAAAAGGAGAGTTCTAAGTCTTTTGTGTAACTGAGACATAGGCAACAGATGGCAAGCCAGCAAGCCCTTGGACTCACTGTGGGCTCAACTGATGCAGGTCTACTCCTTCTCACCCAGATACAGAGAGTCTGGCAGAAGTGGGGCAAGACAGTAAGGCAATAGTTCAGCAAAAAGTAGATCCAGAAGAGTGGCAGTTCTTTAGCAGCACAGTGGTTCTGTTTCTTTCTGGCAGAGTGATCACAGGTTCAGAAGTGTACTGTCTTGGCATGCTCAGAGACCCAGTACATAGAAACAAATGTGCCTTTTTAGTGGGGGGGAGACTTCAACCAAGTGTCTCTGAAGTGCACAAAGGTCCTTTCTGCCCAGCCCTGGCTCCAGACTATCAGTAGGGGCTAATCAGCTCTTTGTTTGAGAACAATACACTACCTACTAAAGTGTAAGAGTCAGCCAGCCCCTCCCTACCTGCCGAGGAAGAGTTATCAGAATGCAGATGTATGTAGATGGGTACTCAGACACACCTATCCTTCCTGTGTTTGTGGCTATCTAGAGGTAATTCACAAAGTGTAGATGTCACCCACCGCAGACATGCATTGGAGGCAGACTGCAAGGCACACACAGCTAAGAGCAGAGAAATGCCAACTTTCTAAAAGTTGCAACACAAAATGATGATGGGCGGAATGCTGAACATTCACCCCCAGTCACAGATCTGGGTTAAATCCATTGTTTTCTAAAAGTGTTATTTCTAAAAAAATAATCTTAGATCCAAATTTACCAGTAAGGGGGATTTATCATTACCATTCAAGAGATATAAAACATAAAGCCGCTACTCCATTCTGATCAGAAATTACAGCTTAAAAGTGTATTAAGGAAGTCCTAATGTTACCCTATGAGAGTGGTATGGCTCACAGTAGTGAAAACGTATTGAGCTGTTTGTCACTACCAGGGAATGTAAAACCTATAAGTACATATCCTGCCTTTTACTTACACAGCTCACTGCATTTAGGGCTACCTAGAACCTCCCTTAGAGGTGATGTACTTGTAATAAAAGGGAACTTTATCGTTTGGCAAGTAATTTTAATTCAACACATATAAAGAAGGAAGAAGAGGACAACTTCCTACCTCAACCTCCATGAGTAAACTTCATATTCACAAAATAGTGGTAGGAATGTAAACGTATCACCTATTGAGTTTAAGTGGCATGTGCTGTGCAGGCCAGTGCCTGGGGTGGAGCAAAGGGAAGGGGCAGACAATACAAACCTTAAAATAAAGGGATCAACAAATTATATGTGCAGATTGTGAAATCTAAAACTGACTCAGATATATCCCCCATTATGCTTTATTTCTGTATTACCATGCCAGTGTTAAAAAGAAGAATGGGATGGTGGTTACAGGGATTATTAGCAGCCCCAAACTCCTCCTCACTGCATACTTGTCATGTTTCAGACACTTTTTTAGCCCTCTTGAGGGTCTATACAGCTTTCTTCAGAACCTTTGATACCATATTTACCCCTTCTGTCCTACCTTGATTCTGTAGGTGAGGGCATAAGTCCCTTTGAATCAATGGTTATTCGAAACACACTTCAGTGATATCGAGTTTCATAGTTGTGTGTGCTCAAAATGGCGTGAGAGCGGCTCCCTGTAGTCACACATTCGTCAAGGTGAGACTGATGCCTCGGCAATGCCCTCCTCACACTACGCTGTGTTTCGAATAACTCCTGATTCAAAGGGACATATACCCACACCCCTTTTCATGTTTGTATTGTCTTCCCCTTCCCTTTGCGCCACCCCACGTATTTGTCTGCGCAGGGGTGTCATTCAGCAAGCCCTATAATGAAGCATGCACAACTTGTGGTTGAGGGCAGTTTTTCCACACCCAGCACATGCCACTTAAACTCAATAGGTGATACGTTTACATTCCTACCTCTTTTTTGAGTGTATTAAGTAGTTTTACTTGCCAAGTCAAAGTGGCAGTAAACTGGACATGCAGGCCCTGCAATGGCAGGTCTGAGACATGGTTTAGGAGCTACTTATGTGGGTGGCACATTCAGTGCTTCAGGCCTAATGGTAGCATATAAAGTTCATGCCCCAGGCACATTTAATGCACTTTACTAGGGACATATAAGTACATTAAACATGCCAATTGAGGATGACCATCTATAGGGGTGACAGCGCAATCACTTTAAGCACCGTTTAGCAGTGGTAAAATATGTTGAGTCCTAAAGCCAGCATAATGTAGGGCAGAAAAATGGAGGGAGAAAGCCAAAAAGCTGGGGGAACACCACCCTAAGGCTGTCAGGTCTAATATTGTCCATGTATATTTCTGCATTTGCACTTTGTAATGTCTGTGTAATGTGTATTGATTTTAATATTAAGTAATTGTTGGAAATTGGATTTATGGTTGGCAGAGGTATGCACACTGTCCAAGCCAGAACCACGATCCTGGTCGGTGTAAGTGTAGTACACACTAAAGGTTTACCTGTGCTCACCCTCTGGTTGATTGTCACAGAGCAGTCAGGCCTAAAGAGGCAATGTGTGAAGAATGTGGGCACATACACACACAGTAACACAGTGACAATGCCACAATACTCCACACCAGTTTAGGAAAATAGTCAATATTCGAAGCAGTGCTTAGAAGTCAATAGCTCCAACACTGGCTATTGGGTTATGCTTGATTGGGGCAAAAGCAAAAGTTCAGTCTGACCATGATGGAGCATGGATACAGGAGTCACGCAGAGACACTGACAGTAACTTGGATACGCCGAAGCACAGGGATGATGTGTTATAAAATGGCAGAGATTCCGCGCTGTTGAGGGTGATGCATCGGTTCCGAAGTCGGGCAACGTCGTTGATGCATCGATGTCAAGGGTGGCATGTGATGGTTCTAGGTGTCAATATCAAACCACTGGGGTTTTGGAGAAGCATTGGCATGAGTCGTGCGGGGCCAGGAATTTGTCGGAGTCGAGAATGGTGCGTCTCAGATGTCGGAAATGCGGTGTCCGAGACTCACACAGCAGCAGTGATTTGGAGGTACTGCATCTTTAAAGTCAGGGCAGCATTGTCATTTGTAAGTCAAGGTGGTTGCGATGCGCAGTCAGCGAGCACTGTCCCCTGCTCCATTGCAGACAACGGCAATTTAGCTGAGAAATTAACCAGTTTTGAATGACCCTTCAGTGTCAATGCGTTGTTTTCTTGGGTTTCAGCACCAAATGCTCTTTTCTGTTCAGGGAATAATTCATCAAATAGTTTATCGTGTTATTTTAAACATTGATGCTTGGACTTTGACAAAATAATTTTGTGTTGAAAACAAAAATATTGTGTAAGTATGGGAAATTACCCATCAATAAATAAGTGCATGCAACTTGATACATTTTGTTGAGCATTTTCATATATGTATAAGATTGTTGATCACAATAGTCCCAAATAAAAAAGCTGCTGTGCGTCCAGGCCAAGTGACAGTGTACACTTGTATTATCAAATTACCTATGTGCCAGGCCCAAACCTTCCCTTCTATTACATATAAGTCACCTTTAAGGTAGGCCTATGCTGGCCCCATGGGAAGGGTTCAGTGTATTTAAAAGGTAGGACATGTATGACACGGGTCTCCGGGGACTTAAAGGCATGAGGAGGGGGGGTCTATGCTGGGTGGAAAATTGCACTTCCTGTTTCCAAAGTTGGAAGGGCAAGAGTCGGCCCGCTTTATCTCCTCTTTTATGATGATGCCATCTCAGTTTTGTGAGCGCCTTTTGTATTGCGATCACATATAACCCATACAATTCAAATTTCACTCTCTCAAGGTTGCATGTACCGAAGAGAATTGTGGAGGCTTTATACGTCTCCTATCCATTGACTTTCCAATCATTGTCGCTTGGCAGCATATTTCTGCTTGACAACAGCCCTGTCCCTAATGAGGAGGTCCCTCCATGTCACTTTTCCCGTGACCCAAGCCTTCTGCGGGGAGGTGACAGAGACCTTGTTCTCTGTTCTGGAAAGTGTACAGAGGTTTTTAAGTTTTTGTTATCCTATGGTAGGCAGTACTTTGATGCCTACATCCATCACATCCCAGGAGAAGGGGGCTTGCACCCAAGTTCTAAGTCCAAGAGTATAGGAAAGTAATAAGGATATCAAGGATTGGTGGACAAGGGGGGGGGGCGTGGCCGGACGAGCAGCGAGATGCCCGCCTAAAGAGCGAGCTCCGCCGGCTGCATCCATAATCCTTGCAAAATCCTGCTATTTCGCGACCACTCGCACACCTGGACAGTGAGCAGCGGTGCTGCACGAGCTGGGGCAGACCCGACCCGAAAATCAGCGGTTTTGAGCGTCCACTTTGCTCAACTGGGGGCTCCGTCGATCCTGCCGGGAGAAGCGCGCTGCGAGACCCGCCGCCCCTGGAGATCTGAGCGGCGGACCAATCGAGGACGGGGCGCCGTGGGCCTGGCCTGCTGGGCGCTTCCTGGACCGGAGGGATACCTGCCGGGCGACCCGCTTCTTCAGGGGTAAGGCGAGGCTGCAGCGGGGGCCAAGGCGAGCACGGCCCCGATTCTGAGATCATCAGCGGTGCCTCCGGGGTCACGGGCACCGGGCACTGGGAGGCGGCCGCCATTTTGAATCTGCGAGTCCGCATCGCTTTCAAGAGTTGGCGCGGCTGGGCCGGGCTGAAAACGTGCACCGGACAGTAGCTGAAACACCCCGCACCTCCATTGCCATTGGCGTTGCAGAAGTCGGGGGAGCGCTAGCGGCACTGCGGTACATATAGTCGCCACGAGACTTGCGCTTCCAGCGGGGAGATAGGCGCACTGAGAGACGGCATGCCGCCGCTGCGGTGAACCCGGGGACAACAGGGGGACCGACCAAAAACCACGAAAGGGGTCATGCCCAATGCTGCTACTGCCTGCAACCTGTAAGCCAGGGCAACACACTGCCCTACATCCCTGACTTGTTGAGCTCTCTGGAGCTCTCTTTTGGCGGGTTGCGTCCCACGCTCAACACGGCGGGCGCGGGTTCTGCGAGGGGCCAGCTGGTGGCTGCAGCCTGGTGACCGGACTGGGCCACGTACAGTTTTGACACATCACCTGCCTGCCCACGAGGTCCCAGCTGCGGAGCGCGACCGAAAACTCCAATCTTGGCCAATACGTAAACCCGGCAGACGACTGCACGCCGGCCATGGGGAAAGGAGATCCGCGCCAACCGAGGCTCACGTTTGAGCAAAAGAAGAACATGAAACAGGTCGAGCAGGACGCGGGAGCTGCGGGAGGATCCACTGCGGACGCGGCTCAGGACATAGACGTGACGGCGCTGCTCATGGAGGTGAGGTCCAGCCTAAAGAGCATTGATGCAAAGTTAGATGGCATGGCGGCCCAACTAGACACTGTACGGACGCAGGTAGCCACGCATGAAACGCGCATAGATGGCCTGGAGAACAGACACACGGAATGCTGTGAGTTTCAACAGGAGACGAAGGCTCATATCGTCAACCTAGAAAAGAAAATTGAAGTTCTCTGCGCCAAGGCGGATGATCTTGAAGCGCGCTCGCGCAGATGCAATGTCCGAATCACGGGCATCCCGGAGAAAACGGCAATGGGGAAGATGGAAAACTTTGTGACTGATCTACTGCACGAACTGTTTGACCCTAACTTATCATCCGTCTTCACTGCAGAAAGAGCCCACAGGACACTGGGGAAAAAACCGCCACTTGGGGCCCCGCCGAGACCGATACTGGCCAAGCTGTTAAACTATCAAGACAGGATCTAATCCAGCGATTGGCTAGGGAGAAGGGGAAGATTATACATAAGGGAAACACGATATCCTTTTTTCCAGACTTCACTCCGCTGGTGCAGTCCGCACGTAAAGAGTTTATCCCTGCTAAAAAGGTGCTGCTCCAGGCGCAGATCCCGTACTCTCTCATGTACCCAGCTAAACTTCGTGTGGTGCACGAGGGCACAACTCACCATTTTCTGGATGTGAAGTCCGCTTTAAAATTTGCTAGACACATCAGCAAGTCGCTGACTGGGAAGCGGCTAGACACTGGAACTGAGTCTACAAGCCTGATGAGTGACAATGACTGAATGGCTGGCCCACGCTAGCAATGTCCTTTAATCACATGTGCTCTGAATTTGATGTCTGCATAGTTTAAAACCTGCTGATGCAAATGGATTCCAATGTTGATACTGTGATCTGCCTCGTGCGACTTGCTATGCAGTTGCGTAATGTCTAATATTCTAAAATGTACCTATAGAAATAGCTGTACTAATGCAGCCACCCTGTGTGAACAGGGGTGTACGCTTGAGATGCCACGCCTCCCAGGGGTGTCTCTCACGAAACTACTGTTTTACTGTTTTGGCGCCCTATGTTTAGTTTGCTTAGGCGTCATAAGGGGGGGTTTGACACAACCTGATTGGGGGTTGGTGTGGGTGGTGGGTGGTGCTGGGCCGGGAGTTCGTTGGTGTATAGTCAGATGTATGAAGGTCAAAATGTGCAATTGCGCGATGGGGAGCACGGGGTGGGTCGGATGGTGGAGGGACATGTACTCGCTACCAAATCTAAATGGAGGTGACCAGATTCTTGACATGGAACATTAGAGGGTTGGGCGACCACAGGAAATCTAAACTAATGCACAGCTATCTGCTGCGACATAAAGTAGATGTATGCTTCCTGCAAGAGACACACATCAACTCATCCAGCTCCCCCAGACTGAAACACTCTAGGTGGGGTCATATATACTCGGCAATATACTCTAACTATGCCAGGGGTGTGGTCATACTTCTGCGGCGCGGGTGGATTGGAGAGAGCAATCTGTGTTGCTGGACGAAGCTGGGAGATATATTATCTAGCATGGTGTTTTGTTGGGTTCTGAGGTGGTACTAGTTGCCATTTATGGTCCCAATGTTGATGATCTGGAGTTTTTTAGGGAAATATGGGCCAAGATTGATGTCACTGGATGCTCGAATGTCATTTGGGGGGGAGACTTCAATGTAGTGCCTGATGACGTGCTAGATAGAAAGGGTGTGGCTAGGCAAATGAACCCACAGGCGCGTCAGGCGCTCACGGACATAGTGAGTGAGGGCTCGCTGGTAGATGTGTGGAGAGCTCGTAACCCGGATGCACGTATGGGCACATGTATATCAGCTCATCATGCGGCCTGGTCCCGGCTAGACTTCTGGCTGGTCTCTGCAGGGGTGGCCACCTGGGCCACACGAGTGGATATACTGGCCAGGTCTTTATCTGATCACTCCCCCTGTCTCCTAGAACTGGCCGTCCCGGGTAACCGGTGTTGTGCCTTCTCCTGGCGACTTCCGCCGGACGCGTTCCAGGATGCAGCCTTCACGGAGGAAATCAGGCAAGACGTTGCCGATTACTTCGCTACCAATACAGGCTCAGTCGAGACTGAGGCAGTCCTATGGGATGCGTTCAAGGTGGTCATCCGGGGGCAATGTATTGCACGTAGAGCTGGGGTATTGCGAGCCATCAGAGATACACTTGCTAAGCTGGAGGGAGAACTGAAACTGCTAGAGCGCGCTTTTTGTGAGTCCCCATCACCCTCACTGGCGGGTCAAATTAAAGATAAGCTACTGAGTTTTGCGGAAGGAGGTGCAGAGAGAACTGAAGTTCCTTGGGAAACAGGCTGAAGCGCGCAGATATGGCGAAGGGGATCGACCAAGCCGCATGCTGGCTCGAATGATCAAGTCCATCCCGACACCCACGCAGGTACACACTATAATTGACGGCACAGGACGGACATTGACAGATCAGACAGACATACTGCAAGCCTTTGCCACCTACTACGACACACTGTACACGAATAAACATACTCTGTCTGAAGAGGCACTGGAGGCCTTTTTAGAATCCATAGCGCTGGTATGGTTCAATAATTCCCACAGGCAGTACATGGACCTACCTATAACTGTACAGGATATCGCAACGACAATTAAAGCATTGCCACTAAATAAGGCGCCTGGCCCGGATGGGCTGACGGCGGCCTTCTACAAAACCAGACTCGATGAGAGAGGCCCTTATCGTCACGCTACTTAAACCCGACAAAGATGATAAACACATTGACTCCTACCGCCCGCTGTCCCTCATTAATGTGGATGTTAAGAGCTACGCTAAAATTATAGCTGACCGCCTGCAACCCCTACTCCCATATGTAGCTCTACCGGATCAATCAGGGTTCATACCCGGACGCTCCACCACACACAATCTCAGAACAGTTTTCTCCGCACTACACTACCTACACCCAGACTCACAAGCTGCTGTGATATTCCTGGACGCGACTAAAGCCTTTGACTCTCTGGAGTGGCCATTTCTCTTCGCCATACTAACGCGAATGGGATTTAGTCCACTGTTCATAAACCTTATTCGGTTGCTGTACACCGCACCTAGAGCCAGGATACGACTGAATGGGAGGATCTCAGACCCGTTTTCCATTTCTAGGGGGACACGACAGGGCTGCCCGTTATCCCCCCTCCTATTTGCCATCGCTATAGAGCCACTCGCTGCCCGTATTCGGCAGCACCACACGGCGAGGGGCATTGCATTCAGTTCCCGCATTTTGCTTATATCACTATATGCGGATGATGTGACCCTGTATGTTAATAACCCAAATGAAAACCTCAACCCACTGCTGCGCGAGTTTGTCAGGTTTGGTGGCCTCTCCGGGGTATCCATAAACTGGTCTAAATCTGTTATATTCCCTCTCACTGACAAGACCACAGATGTACACTCTGACTACCCCTCAGATGGGAAGCAGACGAAGTGAAGTTTTTGGGAATCTGGATAAGCCGGAGCATACAGGAACTCTGGAACCTACATTTTGGCAGAGCGGTCACCTGGCTAGAAGGGAAGGTGGCGCTCTGGTCCAGGCTGCCTCTTTCGTTAGCGGGCAGGATTGCTTTGACAAAAATTATTGTGCTCCCTAAATTCCTTTATTTATTTGCTAATGTGCCGATCCCACTGACTCAACCCTTCTTTACAAGACTGCGCTCGAATCTGCTGACACTGGCCGGGGCAGGTGGTCAGGCCAGAGTATCTTGGGCGCTACTGACACTTCCACTGCGACAAGGGGGGCTGGGGGCACCAGACATGCACTTATACGCACTTTGTGCACAGGCACAATACCTACACTTTTGGGCTTATCCCACGCCCTATCAACCGCACGTGGCGGTGGAGATGGACATGTTATCACCACTACCTCTTAAAGTGACCCTGTATCACAGGGCGCCGCGTCCCTCGCAGGATGTGAACACAGCTGATATGCTCCGCTGGTCCTGGAGAGAACTATTGAAGAGATGCCCCATCCCTTTGCTGTATGCGCCTGCGATGCCCCTCACACAGAATCCAATGTTCCCATGCCTAGAGTCCAACAGCAGCGACGTGTCCATAGCTGGCGTTACATTGCGCACATTTGCTGACATCTATCCCAAGGGCACATTTCTGGAGCTACCCGAAGATACACCTGAGGGCCCACTGACTTTCTCTGACAAGTTCACATATCACAAACTCAAAGCTGCATGCAGGGCTATGGGGGATCGCTTTCCTGAGGAGCCGCCACAATTACTAGCATTACAAAACGTACTGGCCAGGGCGTCCCGCAAAAAACTTGTATCCAGGATATATAATTCCATGCAGGAACAGGCCCCCCTGGTGGTGCCCAAGTCGCAACAGCTGTGGGGTGCTGAATTGGAGACACCACTGACGGATGAGCAATGGGCTTTCTGTTGTGGGCAGCTGCTAGCATTGTCCCCGAATTATAAACTCCGACTTGTTCACTTCAAGTTCATACATAGATACTATCGCACCCCAATCTCTCTTCATCGCATGGGACGTAGAGAAGACGATAGATGCTGGAAATGTGGGGCGGAGGGGGCTACCTTCCTGCACGTGGCCTGGCATTGTCCGGCGCTCTCTGAGTACTGGACTGAGGTATTTGAAGCCACAAACCAAATTCTAGGCAGGAGGGATGACCCATCGCCACTGCTGGGGATCCTTGGCTGGGTTGCAAGTACTGCACCTGCGAGCCGGAAACTTCACGCGCTGCTGCTGTTATATGCCAAAAGGAGGGTGGCTATCACCTGGGGGCGTAAGACCAAGCCGAAATTCGATGACTGGCTGTCTGATATGACATATGGACATGCACAGCTTGGTTCCTATTGGGAATTGATGCCGACTGCGGCGCGCCCGAGAGACATTTGGGAGCCCTTCCTGCAGTGGTCCCGCAATAGATTATCTCCCTCGGAGGCGTCCCCGTAGAGCCAGGCTGCGCCAACCTGACCTGTTAACGGGCCTTAATTGCTGTTTGCTTGGATCTGCCTGTCGAAACTAAGAGCAGTGCTATGGCAGGGGCTGTTAGCTGCACTGATGTATTACGCCCATACCCCAGAAGTAGATATGCATATTGAGTCACTGTTCACTTACCGATTGTTACTACTGATTGAATGGGGATGTCTGCTTGCCATTCCGGACCCGCATTAGCGCACTAATGTATTTATGCTTCTCTATATGACTACTACAAGAATTGTTTTTGTTGATGTTTATACTGACAAACACCTTTGTTGCTGTTTGCACTGTTTTGTAAAGAAAAAATTCTCATCCTTTTTTAAACATCTGAACGCGTTGTCGAAGCTTCCTGCAATTATAATTAATCTCACCAGAATTCATGATGTGATTGTAAGCTTTCATGATTTGCAAATGCTTAATAAAACATTTTTAAAACAAGAAATTAATCCTAGAGGCATTACTACGTATCGGTTATATAAACTTGCAGTCCATGTTTTGTAGGGTAGTCAACCCTCAAAACGTCCAACAGTCTGTGATTTTCCAAATGTTGTGCCTGTCTGAGGTATAGTAACGGTCCAGCGGGCCTGCCCAATCTATGATCGTGTCTGTGGCTACTTTTCATTCTCCACCTACTACTAGCTTGTAAGTCCCTAATTTCGTAAATAGTCAGTTCAGCAGACTAGGAAGGCAGTCGTAAGATAAGTTTATACACTTATCACAGTTTTGCAAAGACATATCTGCGATCCGTGTCTATCTATGAGTGTAGGAATTAGTGTGGTAAGGATTTATGTATTAAGGTGGGCACCCCGCATTTTCTATGAGGTGCTGTGGAGGAGGTAGTGTTGGGGTCCAAATCTTCCCAGTTGACATGTAGTTGCTACCCACACATCTCCTGAACTAATCACGTTTCAATTCATCAATTTTGGTTGAGGGCAAGTGGAGCTTTTACAATAGTTGAATGTTGGTTCTATGGTGTCGGAGGTGCTCAGAATATGAAGGAGGAAGTCTGGGGAGAGGCGTGAGATGCATTTCAGGTGATGGGACTATGCTCACTGTGCTGGTGTCTGGGTGTGCAAAGAGCTGAGTATCAATTGCCCTGTGCCTGGATGAAGTGGTCAGAGGAGCCTGAAAGTACGTGCTCTGGTCCTCCGGACTCGGTTGCAAACACAAAGAGTCCAAGGCTTCATTTGGGCCATGTACTGGGTGATGGTCGTTCACAACGGGCTGAGCTGCTGGTAATGAACGGTGAGTTGGGGCAAACTTGTGGGTCAAGTGTGGGCTAGGTACAGGGGTTCCACACACCCCAGTGGCAGTGTCACAGGTAGTACCCAAAGTCATGTCACGGCCTACTGCCACCACAGTCTCCACTCCTACAGCAGAGCAGCTGGAGTTGCGGGCTGTAAAAGGAGAGCACTCACGGGTCCCCCAAAGAAGGAGAAAGGATCAGCTCCCACACGCAGAGTATTGAAAAGGGGGTCTGTCTGCTGCAGTACTGGTGGAGACAGCAAGCCATACAGTTTTACTTGGAACAGAAGGGTGAAGGGCTAGAGTGCTAGGCTGGGCCTCTGGTGCTCGCACCAGAGGCCCAGCCTTGCTAACAGAGAGTTCTCTCAGGGACCCCCCTCAGGGTCTGCAGGTCATGGTCACTCTGGGCGTGCAGCTGAAATGATGCGCTGGTGTCGAGGCAGCATACAGGGATTTCGCCACTCCCTAAGAAAATTGCACCCTTGCACCATAACTGCTCCCAGCGGCCAGTAAGCAGGCTGCCATTCCCTCACAGCAGCAGTCAGGATGACGAGGGAGACAATGGTGAGGGATCTGTTCGGGAGAGCGGTTCAACTGTGTTGCCCACCAGCCTCTGCTAGGGTTCCCGCTCAGCTGCTCCACTGCAGAGAGATAATCTCTACCCCTCCGTGTGTGTGCTCTGCCCCGCTGGCACTGTAGTCAGTTGCAAAGACCCTAGCTGTCGGAGCTCAGCTAATACACTGACGTCTTTGATGTGTCGAGACTCTGCACCCGCTAAATATGGACCTTGATGTCTGCAGAGGTTTAATCCAACTTTGGAAGTACAGCACTCATCTTACTTAGACAAACGTGAAATTACAGAAAGTAGACAGAGCATGCTCACCCCCTGGGGCATCCTGGCACTGATTAAAAGATGTTTATTGTTACCCAACTCAACAATAACATTTTATTGATCACGGAAGGAGACATGCTGAGTGGATTCTCTTGGATTTTAATTTATCACCTAGTTGTCAAAGATAGACTTCTGGAATGGATGCATTAATAAATGGAGCCACTAGACCCAGAGTTTTAATTTTAAAAATGCCAGTAAAAAGACAGGGTTCATTGCTCTTGCTTGTTTTGTTTCAATCTGCTCCAGTTTTTCACCATCCATATTTACTGATGGAGAAACAACGTTTTTCTATTCCCCCACCACATGCATTCTCTCCAAGCTAGTTTTACAAAAATAATGACAATAGCCATATTATTGATTGGATTGGTCTTAGTTTTAAAGTGGGTGGGGCTCTATACAGTTTCATAATGTATTTTGGGACAGATCACGTACAATGCTCCAGTGTTGGCCTGGCAATTTTGTACCAGTGATAGGGCACTTTTTATACTCTTTAACTTCTATTTGTACCAATTAAATGGGCCCCATTTGAATCTGAGAGGAAATCGCATTAGATGTAAAATTCCCTTTTTTCCCACCACAGTAGCACAACCTATATGCTCTCTTGGAGCATAGCCTTTCCAATGGCACAAGCTATGTCCAAAGAGAACATTTCAGTAAACTGATCTACAGCTTGTGCACGATTTTCAAGACCATATTTTGCAAAAATTAGGCGTAAATAAATTTTCCGTACAGCGAGGACCTCAAAACAATATAGTAATTTGTGCAAAGTATCACATATTGTGCTTAGGATACAGGTACACTTCACTTCCATATCAATCATATCCCTTTTATGCCATTTTATGCCATAGTTGGTGTAACAGGGATTGATTCCAATCCTTACCCTTAGTACTTCATTTCTAAGTCAGCAATTACATCTATATACGCATATTGCTGTTCAGTTTGCCTTGACTTAGTCATAAAACCCCCATATTTTTTCCCTTCCAGATACCGTCAATTAGGGTCTTGGGAGATTTTTTTCCCTTGAGCCTCAAGATCCTTCTTAGCAATCTCAATTTGTAGATTCTGTAGGCACAACTTGACCCTCATATCTCTACAAACATTTGCTACAGTTTCTCTGACCCTGTTTGTCCACTTCAATTCACTCTTTAGTAGCTCACTTTTGCACCATTGTGAAATGTTCTGCTCGTCCTTACAGCCCAGGCACTGCAGAATCTCATTAGTGCCATTGGTGCCATTATATCCCATGATACCATTCCGGTCTCCAATCTTACCGGCTGAAGCATCGAGGTCCTGGGTAGGGACAATAAGTTTTTCTAAGCATTTCCCCTCTTTGGCATTCCACCCACTTTTAGCACTGGCACATAATAATTCAGCTTCCAATTGGAACTGCAGAAATATCATGGCTGCATCCTTTTTCAAACAGGTCTATCTTACATTTCTCTGTAGTCTTTATTAAATGTTTTCAGACCACTAACTGAATCTAGAGCCCTTATTCTCAGTGCGTTCAAATGGGTTTTCAATTTTAGAGATTTCTTGATCCAACCAGTAGATACTTGAATTTGTTTATCATTTCCAACTTTGTAGAAACCAAGAACCAGCTAAATCTTGTTGACTTTCTGTCAAAGCTCAAGATATTTGTTTTTCCATATTTACTACAAGTTGTTTGTGGCTGCAATATTTCCTAAACACGTTCAACTTTCTTTGCAGACGTAGCTTTGTTTGATGCAAGATTACAAGATCGTCTGCATAAAGTAGACATGCAATATGTTTCCCATCTAGCTTTGGACTGACAATCCGAGCCACACCCAAAGCTGATGGTAGAGAAGCATCCTTGTCTTAGACCATTTCCAATTGACATTTTCTGTGCAAGGTTGCCTCTGTATCTAAAATAACCTGAGCCCTGTTGTAACTATGTAGCTCTTTGATTATGGCTAAGAGACCTTTAGGAATGTTCCATCTGGTCAACCTCTCCCACAATCAATTTCGGTCCACAAGGTTGAATGCCGCCCAGAAGTCCATGAAGCAGCAGAACAAACTGCTCGCCCCTGCTCCGCCGAAGTCCATGTAATGAACCAAAGAGAGAATCAATGATCTACTGTAGAGCAGCTCTCCTTAAAAAAAAACCTGTTTAGGAGGCACAATCTGATTTTCCTCTGCTGATTCCTTAAGTTTTTGCAGAATTATTTTCTCCCACATCCAGTAAATTAATTAAACCATCATTTTTTGTTGACTTTATGTCTCCCCATTTATGGATCGGACTAATAATAGTCTCGTTCCATCTTTCGGGCTTCTGCCCCTCCTCAAAAATACCAACAAACATTTAGGAGAAGAATTCTGCCCACCAATCAGGCCGGGTCTTTATATTCACTTCATGGACGTTATTTGGACCAGCTGCTCGAGTCAGAATTAGATTTGCTATGATTCTTTTGACATTACTTGCTGTAAAGAAGGTTCTAATATTCTCCTCAATACCTACTAAAAAATGTAGTTTTCTGTCCCACTGGGTCTGTCCATTTTCCATATATTTCTCCTAGGTATCCCTCCCAAGCATCTTCTGTCTCCACACAGTTTATAGAGCCCTGTATCTTGCCAGATCCTTCTTGGACTTTTTTGATTCTATTGCTGCCCATAGGCTTCCCCAGCAACTATCTTTATACATTCTCTTTTGTTGCCTAATGACCTTTTTATATGTTTTCCTTAGCTTCTGTAGTCAATAAAACACCTCTAAATCATACTTTATCCTCAGTAATTTTTCCCCTCATCTTTTACTCACTTTTAATTTCTGACATTCCTTGTTAAACCTGTTCTTATCTTTGCTCTAGTTTCTCTTTTTTACTACGTTCACCAGAATAATTCCTTTTTATTTCAACCCTTAGACATTGGACCAGTTGGCTAATTACTTTTTCAAACTATCCTATATTATTAGTATTGGGGATTTTTTCTAAGATGGCCAGCTTTTCCCTATGCATCTCTGTCTTATGAGTGGTGAGCTGCCTGGGGTAATCTATTTGTGCAGGGATAACTGTATCTCTTGTTTTTTTATTTACTCCTTCTATTTTCAGTTTTAAGGGGAAATGATCAATTCCCTCTGCTCTCGTCAACTCAAAGCCTCTAACTAATTTAAGGTTCCATGCATGCAGAACAATGTAGTCAATGGGGCATGGTTGATGACTTATCTTTAATGTATGATTGGCTGGATGATCAGCCTCTGTCCTTCCATTTATACAAACTAATCCCTTCAAGCCCAAAAATGTCCCTAAGGCCATATCTTGTGCTGCGAGACCAACCTTAGGGAAATTGGCAATGTTTATCTTTTATGAGAACAGTAGCTCTTTGCCCTAATGATCCATTAAAGTTTCACATCAGGATGCGCAAGTCTCTCCCATATGAATCAGTCAGAGCCTCTATATCTTTTTTTAACCTTGCCACTTCTAGATTATACTCCTTATCTATGCCCCCTTGCATATAGTCATTTACTATGACTATACCATCATGCCATAGGCCGAGATCCAGTAAAAGTACTCTACAGGCCACCACCCATTTACATTTCAATGAATTCCAAGGCGGCCACCATAATTAGGGTGATTTATCCACCGGATGGGCATCCAATCTGACTCCTCTTAGCTGAGCTATTCAGTTGTACATAGCCTTCAATTATTGGGGTTCCGTCGCACAGCCAAGTTTCCTGTAAATACACAATCTCATTGAGGTAGATTAGTTTATTAAAGCTTTCCAATTTCAAAATTATTTTAAACCCATTAACATTCCAGTTTAGTGTACCCGGACTGTGCGACGACCCTACCTCCTAATCAGTCTCACTTAACCAGTCATTTTGCTAATTTCCCAGAGATGCAAAAGCCTTATATCTATTTGCTAACATTAATCCTTCCCTAAATCCATCTATTTCATGGCGTCTTATGGTGACTTCAAGCTCTTCCTTGTCATCATATCCCTGGTCAATCAGCCTGACCTTCCTTGCTCCCAACCCCGCATTATTCTTTAGAAAAGGTTTTTCATGGCTGTTTCCTTTTAACAATTCCGCTCCCTAAACAATCTAATTCCTTCTTCAAGTAACTCATGCTCTGCATTTCCAAGTGCTGACTTAGCCAACCATGAGTACAACAAGACAGTTGATACTTTGTTCCCTATTTTATTTTTGATAAATCCCACTTGTCTAAGGTCTTTGATCCCTATATCTCTCAGGCTTACACAGCTAGAAAATGAGAAAATCAGCTGGGATTGATTTAATGGGTTTAGTTTTCTTGCTTTCTTTCCACCTTTCCCTTGATGTATAGGTTCAAAGTATAGCCACAAATCATCCCTCTTCTTATTTATATTTCTTGGGGACTTTCCCTAGCCTTGCCCCTCCTTCTACCGCCTGTTGGTTCTATTTTCTTCCCTCTCCCCATTTTATCCTTGAAGTCTTTTTTTCATTTTTCCACCCACCTGGTTACTCCTGCCATCATCACACTCATTCTTCCTTATTCTATCTTGGGTTTCTCTTTGCTCTTTTACCTTTCTCCTCATCTTCATTGAGTCTTCAATGGCAGGCCACAATGTCGGGAGGTTCTTATTCTGATCTTTTGCCGGGACCTTTACTGGGCTCTTCTACCCTCTTTGTGTGGCTAGGCTCTCCTTTTTCTCCTAGTTCACATTTACCTCCTTCTTAAAACCTCTTCTTAGTCTACTCATAAGAGGTATTTATTGCTTTTACCTCATTATTTCTCCCTGTTTCTTTTTCAACATAGGGTATCGAAATATAAATACACTTTGTTTTTCAGTACACAAGAGGGCACCTTCAGCCTCCCCGTCCTGCTGGGGTAAGCCTACCATTAGATCTTTTTATCCACCAGCCTGTCTAACTATAGATGACATATGGTCCTTGATTTGTTTTTGTTCCCCCACAATAATGTGGAGCTGGTCTTTTGGGGATGTTAAACTGTCAGACTTCATTACTAATACCTCCAGCAGGCCTTGCAAAGTATTTTACAGAGTCAGCATTACTTCCAATACTGAGGCACTTAGGTTGATGTAACTTTGAGATTCGATATAGATCAATCATCAGTAACAACGTACTCAGCAGCTTCGTCGGCAACTGCAAACAGTGCCCGCATTGGAGAGCAGAGCACAGTCATGTATCTTTTTCCAGTCAACCTATGTAAGTGTTGATTTTTCGCTGACCACTAGTGCAAACATCAAGGAAAAATTGCTACACGCTTGTGCTTATTTGTTTTGAACCAGTGCAAAATTATCTGGTTCATCGGGTTTTCATGTGGTATGACCCTCTTTCCTATTCACATTGGAGAAGTGTTGCTTGGGGTCCACTTCCAATATCACAATGTGCTTCTCTAAAAGACAAAGGGTACAATAACATTAAGGGGTATATTTATAAGGGCATAGCACCACTAGAACTTTGCTAAAAGTGACATTCTGGTGGTGCTTTCCCAGTGTAAATATAACCCTTAGAGGTATAGTTACAAGGGGATAGCGCCACCAGAACGTCACTTTTAGCGAAGTTCTGGTGGCACTATTCCCTTCTCCATATTCTAAAGCGGCGTTAAGCCACTTTTTGTGGCTTAAAACTGACTTGTAAATATGGTCCCTTTACATCCATCACTTAGATTGAAAGGGGCCTGTAATTGATGCTGCTGTGGGAATTCCACTGTAACACCCATTGCTTTTTTACGCTGCCCCAGATTTACAAGGATGTGTAAACCTGAGGCAGTGCCAAAACTAATGCCATGCAGGACCGGTGGGTTCAGGTAAGCACGGTGGGGCAGAGGGGCAGGGTGGGCGAAGTTGACAGACTACGACGAGGGAAAATACCAAAAAAATAAACTTACCTTGAGCTCGCCGCATCACTGAGTCGGCAATGCGGCGAGCACAAGGTAAGTGGTTTTCTTTTTTTTAATGTTATTTCCCCTCGTCATCATCTGTCAACTCCCCCCTCTGCCCCCGACACCCCGGCTCCACCGCGCTTACCTACACTGGCCGGTTCCTGACACCATACTAGAGCAGGCGTTAGAACGGCGAACTGAGGAGAAATACTTTTATTTCTCCTCATTTTTGATTTTTATATGTGTGCTGCATTCTACAGCACACATAGAAAGAGCAAAACACCATGAATGATTCTTTATGTGCAGGAAGGTGCCCCTTCCTGCACATAAACATTATTACCTAGAAGGTATCCTTTCCTTTACATAAACAATCATTAAATAACGATGATTTACAGAAGTAAAATATCGCCATTATAGATTGTTTATGTGCAGGAAGGGAAACTTACCTACACATAAACAATCATACCCTGCAATGCAGAGACACTTGCAATAGTGCAAAGGTGCCTGCGTTGGCGCTAGGCAGATATTTTTTAAATCAGCGCTAAGGAAAACACAGGGGTGCACCGTTTTATTGTAAAAACCGGCAGATCCCTGAGTTTTGGGAATGTTGCCGCACAGGGCTGCCAAATTTGACGCAGCTCCACGCTCCAACAATTCATTGTAAATATGCCCATTAAACGATCTCTAACAGCATGCCAAGAATGATATCTAAATTAATAAAGCAGAGGACATATCTCATGACGACTCATCTGCTTGTCAATCAATTTCCCTCGTTGTGAGGAGGATCAGTAAGCATTTTAATGAACTGCATTGGGGATTATAGAAGAGATTTCTTGTAGCAGTTGTTGAAAGGTCACTTCTCCTTAACTGGAGCTATGCACACATACATATAACATCCCACTGCTCGCATGGTACACTGCTGTTTGCCAAATCATTGACTTACAGCAATCAATGGGCTGTTTGAACAGCTTCACAATATATTAATTTGTTAATGCACAGCCGGTACTCAAAGCGTTCTTTGTTTTTTCTTGGATTTGATTAGTAAGGTCAGCAAAACATTTTGCGTGGCATTTGCAAATAAATGGGGTTTTCCACACGAGCACACAGCGTGACCTAAAAATCCACAGAAAAAGGAAACGTCTGCCTCAGCAGCTTCGCGAGGAAAGAAAATGTGCTTGTTATATACACCTGTGTTTGTTGTTTTCTCAAGTATTTTGTAGGCATTTTACTCTTCCCTGTCACATCTGTTGGAATAAACTGTTGGCAGGCTGTTCAAAGATTATATCTTTACCATTAATACAATATTAAAATGTCCACGGGTTGGTCGTTTTTCTAAATGAATACTGTAGGTTTAAACTGAGAGGAAAAAAAAGATTAAATATCCTGGTGACAAAATTAAAAGATCTATTAGAAAATTACAGAGGTATCGTATAGGAATCTGAGAATAGACTTTAAAAAATGCGACAAGCAGCGTAAAAAAATTAGAGTCTTTTTTCCTGTCACTCTAGAATAAAAATAAACACAGGTATTATTTAAAGGTTAGGCAAAAACCCTACTGAGATTCCAAGAAGTCCGAGTACTGCTTCCAACACCTGTGCTCACTAGGGACATGTCTTCTCTGCGGGATTCTTCACATCCTTAGTATCTTCAGCCATGGATATCATTTAGGTGTCCCAGGGGTCGCTTTTGCAAATACCATGATATATAAAGCAAATATTTTGCTCCCCAGATTCTCAGATTCAAAATGAACGGTCTATAGATCGATAGCAATAGGTTTTTTGTTGCCTATTCTTCATCCGTAAGAGCCTTTTTATGTAGGGGTAAACATAAATGTATTCAACGCTGAGAGGAAGGTGAGTCACTATATGTCTGCGGTAAGCAAGCAGTTAGTGGAGATAAGGGGATGGGGGCTTCCTGTTTGTGTTTTTTGGAATTTCAGAAATGATTCATTGGAAGAATTCCTGGTGAAGTGACAGTCTGTCATGAAAGCTTATAAAAAATGAGATCATTAAGATATCACTCATTGCTATTAATTAATGATGTTTATATTTTCTTGGGTAATGGTATACATAGTTTTAAATCTCTTTTTCTCTCTCTGGATAGAGAGATAGATAGATAGGTAGATAGATAGATAGATAGATAGATAGATAGATAGATAGATAGATAGATAGATAGATAGATAGATAGATAGATAGATAGATAGATAGATAGATAGATAGATAGATAGATAGATAGATAGATAGATAGATAGATAGATAATCTTTTTTCAGGACATAGGACTCAGTGCCTGCATCTTGTAATGGCCTTCGTAACATTATCAGGGGCTGACATCTTCCAAGTATTTGTGAATCGTACATTAGATAATTGGAAAAATATTCACTCTATAAATGAGATTTTTTACCTTTATCTTGTATTATTTTTTACTATTTGAGAAGCCTAAAAATGTGCAAACTAATAAGCCTGATATTTCGAAAGGCATGCTTTTCAAACCTATGTAGCTCATTTCAACACTAATTAAAAATAAAATTCTATATTGATTTACACCAAACCATGCAAAGGTACACCTTTGAGTAAAGTTATAGTTTCGAGTTTAGTGTACTTTCATTCAGTGGTTTCTTCTGCAGTGGAGAGCAAAGTTCCCTCTAGGAGTTTAAATTATTTTTGTATATCTCCTTTATTTCTCTTTGAACACATGTGCATGATAATGATGCATGATGCATGTTCACATTTTCTAATTATATCCTAATACTTCAGCATACCACAATAAACCAGGGAAAGACACTTCTTTTGATAACATTTTATTTCCATGTCAAGCTTGGTGTAATTCCAAATGAAGATGGGCTTAGGATGCAACATTAGCCTGGATCGAGTAGTGAAATATTACAGGATTAGGCTTGCACCTGCCTACCATCTCTTCAGAGTATTTCTGAACCTGGGAAGACTACAACAAAAAAGTACTGATGGAAGAAAGAGGACTCCCAATTCTTGGATCCTGCTGCAATACGACAACTTACTCAAAGACTCCTGCTGACTTCTACTTGCACCTACACCCACCAACTGGTATCGCTCTCTGAAGTTCAAGTGCTTGGCCATCTTTTTGACTGCTTCAGCGACACAAAGTACTCTTTACTACAAAAGGTCTCATTGGACAACAGGTAACTGCAAGAAAGCTGGCTTGAGAGAAACATGGTGCCTAGAAGCCTATCCAGAGGAGCTAGGGGCTTCAGGCCTGACAAGAAGGAACTTTTCCAGCTGTTTGGAAAAACAAAGTATAGTCATTTTTCCCACCTCTGGAGACTGGGATGCGGAGCTGAGGCTTGCCAAGGTGGGAGGCAGAGTAGGCAGCCAAGAAAACCAGGTTTTTTCCATTCATTGTTTCTTACTGTGCCAAATAAAATGCCCAATGGGACCTTGCAGGCCTTGACATACTGGAGTCCTACCCCACTACAGCTTCCAGCCTTGTCCCATCCTTGGATTGTGAGAAACAAAAAATTGACTAAGTCCAAAGATAAAATCTTGGTCTGGGGCAAGTACGCAAGTCCATCTGACACGCAAATCCAACTCTGCAGCTATGAAATCCAATATTGTCCCTCTCTATGAAAATCATTTTTGCCCCTCTCTTGCACTAAAACCAACAACCTTTGTGTGAGATTGATGACAAGATTAATGACTTTGAGGACCCTCGATGGTCTTAGCCTTGGATCTTGCCCCTCTGAAAGATTTTGGCTTCACTTCATATACTAAACCAAAAAGGTAAAATCTCTGACTAGGACTCCTGCTTGGTGTATCTGATCTCTGCTTCACCATGGTAAGCCTGCAATCAGACTAAAGGTTTCAGTCAAGCATCAAACATTTATTTTTAATGAGGCTTTATAGTTTCTAATTGTTTTTTGGCCTAACATTTTTAAAATGTATATCTCATGATCCCCTTATCAAATTTAATGATCTTGTCCTTCAACTCATTAATGTTTTCCTTTGTTAAAAGTGTTGTTCTCTTGAATTTAACATTGTTGATATTGCTTGAAATTCACATGCATTTTTTGGGGATTGCCTGCCGCCTGCCAGGGAGAGTGCAGATTCTCTAGGAACTGTAAGGGTTGTTACGATGGCGAACGGACTTCAGTCCATCCACTATCATATCGGATTTGGGACCTGCTGCCTACGAGGCAGCCTACCCACAATCTGATTTATAATGCGACTGCCACCCCAGCGGTTGTGTTACCTATATTTTGTATTTAGGCGGGGATGCGGTCAGCAGCCCCTTCGGCAATACAAAAAATAGGGTGCAGACATCTCCCTGCAATACGTGGCAGGCACAATGCCGTGCCTGCCAAATGGCGCAGGGATATGTAGGGCTATATGTCCCTGCCCCAAGGATTAAGGGGGGCCCACTAGTGGCCCCCAAATCCATTTCTGTCAGCTGTTTTGCAGCAGGTTGACCGCTGCAGAGTGACCAAGTGAAAGGGATATAATCCCTCCTGTGGTGTCTGGCAGTCACCACTGCAATGCAGGGATGTGCAGTTGGTCTGACAGGCAGTTGGATTTTGTCTGCCCATCTGGAACCTGGTGATCGGTCTTTCCAACCACCACACTTCCCCCGCCATTATAATACGGTGGGGGGAAACCGCATTGCGAGGCGGCAGGACCACAACTGACAGCCTGTCGTGGCAGTCCCTCAGCCATCGATATGAGGCCCTGTTTTCTGTCTTAACAAGGTTATATTTATTAAGTTGTGAGATGTCATCCCCCTCAAATGAATAACCCAATTTCAGGCACCAAGCGTATCCTTTGTCCCACTGCTACTGCACCAGGCCAAAGGCCATGTGCAGGAGGACATGGCAACAGATGGCAGATTGGGCCTAGTGTCTGGCCAAAGGTCCGGCCCTGCAGCCAAATTCCACTGTATGCGACTGAAGGTTAAGCTGGGGGGTTCTACCCACTGGGATAGGGTGGAGGGCCATCTCCCACTGCGAATGATTAAGGCCATTACCAGTGAGGGTTGGCAGGCCACGTGATGTTTAATGAAGGAGCTAGCCAATAGCCAGGTTCTGTGGTCAGCTCCTACTGCACACAGTCAAATGCAAGGTGAAGTTGGTAAACTGATGCTTTCATAGAAGTTGGATGCAATATATAATCAAAAAAACAATACTTTCACTAAACAGTTATCTTTGATTATGAAGCCTTACGTTATGTTTAAAAATCTCAGGAATTCACTTAAAAAATCACAGTTAAATTACTTTTATGGTTACAAATTAAAACTGAAAAACCACTACTAAAGTTCACCATTAATGTTTAGCACTGGAAACCATAATTCACACAACAGTCTGGCAAACATAATTTGCACGCCAATTGCAGTGCTTATGCCGTCACATAATTTACACCATAAGGAACAAACCTAAACGTACAAGATTATTACATTTCAACACACACATATTGAAGATATAAATAATACTATCACCATAACCAATAATGTGATGCATGATCTCACCTTTAAAACTTTTTATGTCATTTGCAATTGCATCTGTCACACCATAGCAAGAAAGCATTGAACATGGTTTTCGAGTAGGTGCATATCTGGGCAGAGGGGAAAGTTCCATAGCCATTCTTCTGTCCTACAATCTTCAACATATTGCCTGGAGTTAAGGTATCTTCCATATTTCCACCCATTATTGTGCGTAACCCATTACCATATCAACATATGTACTATAGGATGATCCATTGGATGATGGGCAGTGATGGAAACTTCACAGATTTGAAAGATCACATGAAAGGACCAGACACATTTGTGCTGTGGGAAGGCAGCAAAGCCGAGAAACCTCGGCCTAAATCAATAAAATGTAATTAGCATGAAAACAGATGAGTTTTAAGATCTTTCTTAAAGTTCAACTCAGATGATTCCATCCGGGGGCTCAGAGGAAGTTTATTCCAACTCTGAGTATATAGCAGGTGAGAAGATTCCTCAAATAGGAAGGGCCCGTGCCCTGGATGATGCGATGGCATATACAAAGTGCCTTAAACATCACTCTCTTCCTTACTGGAACCCAGTGCAGAGTGTCCAAGGCTCTTTTGGAGGCAGCCCTCCTCGGTTGCATACGAACTAGTCATGGGGCTGCATTCTGCAAAACCTGTAGTCTGCTGAAACATTTAGCTGTGGCACCCAGATAGAGGATGTTACCATAATCTAGGCGAGATGTAACAAGGGCATGCACCAGGGCATGGACTTCTACTTGTCAAATTCTTATCTAATGTATTGCTTCCCAATGTGATAAATGTCTTTACTTCACATAAGCAAACATTTTCATGATAGCCAAATTCACCTCTAACTCAGCCCCCCTAAAGGAAATACTTCATACTTAAAGCAACAGCTATATCCGTATCAGCACAAAAAACTTACCTTAACCATTTATTACTCATAATCTACCAACTACTTTTTGGATTTGCTCCCGGTGAGCATCATCAAGGTTAACTTACATGTGCATGCTTAAATGTGGTGCACCCTGATTAGTGCTTCTCCTATCCAGGACAACTTCTCTGGTTGGTTGAAAACAGAGCAACTCACCATCATCCTGGACAAATAAAAAAACTCAACTCTAATGGCTTATTCAATCATCAATCTCTTTCATTTCTCCCATCGGTGGAAAGCCTCTTCAGAGAAGCACGCCCACCTAATGTTCATGTATAAGACCAAAGAGCAGCTTCTCGCTGATTATCATGTTGTCTTCTGTACCAGCAGCAGCATTGGAAGTGCCACCTTGAAAATCCTCATTGATGTGCTCTGCGTTTTGGATATGGGGGCTCATTTTTTGCCCAAAAACAGATTCCTTTTCATCATGCACAAAAAAATATTCAAGTTTGGTTTGACACTTTTCAACAAAGCTAATACGTTTCTCACCATTCCTGTCAATCCCTGGCTAGGTTCCTTATAGTGTATATTGTGACTGATCAACAGAAAAGTGAAAAACGCAAAACCTTCAATCACTCAAACGAATTTCACATCTGCTGCCTCCTGGACCCTTGAGAATGGCAACTCATACTTTGTTTATCTCTCATTTAGACTTTAACCCCTCCGCCGCGGCTAGAATTCTGCGCCTGTGCGGCACATTCCGATCGCGGGCGTGGTCATGACGGCTCCCAGCCGTCACAGCACACGCCCATCGTAACTGATGACAACCGGGAGCCGTCATCAGCACCAAAGGGGTTAAAAATGCTGGTAGGGGTGCCTCAATGATTTGTCACACCAATGTAGGCTATTTTGAGTCCACCGCCAAACTGGTTTCCTTTTTCTGATGTTTTTGAACACGTTTCCAGGCCGAAATCACTTGTTCTTGCTACCCACTGAAACACAAATACAATGACAATGTTTCTGCTTTGTTTATAAAGCCTTGCATCTAAACCAACAAGTCTATTTCTAAAACCAAATCATTATATTTAGAGGAAGAAAATGCGCAAGAAGCAGGAGCTCCTTTTATTTTGCTACACAAAGATTGAGAAACACCTCATGCAGAAAATTAAACATTTATGTAACTGATCCTACTTTATATAAGTCTTTGTGTCGACTAAAGAGCAAAATTGCCTCTCTTGTCCTTCAGATGACTTTTAAAGTTTCCCATAATCAGCTTTTTATGAAATAAGACCGTTTTCTCTGACATAGCTGATATTTCTGGTTTAACGTTCCTTTCTCCAAGAGTATTGACCCATATCAGAGGTTAGATTGTAAACAACTAACTAACCAACTCATTTATTAGATAAATATAATACTTGTTAGGTTTCGCCTCGTCGAAAGCTGCGCACCGCGCAGCTTTTCCGCGCAGGCGAAATCTAATGTTTACAGTATGTGGCTTGGGAATCCGCCCTCATAAATGGAGGCTAGCCATTGGAACAGACATCTGTCCGTCATGGCCGGAGCAGATTCGTGGGCGTTCCCGCGATTTTTACTCATCCCACTCCTTTTCCTATGTCATGCGGCGGTGGGCGGTGGTTTATTTATTTTATTTTTTTATTTTTTTGGGGGTCATTCCTTCAGGCCGACCGCCGCCGGAGGAAGTCCAGTTCGTCTTTGCGTGTTTCGTTGTGTCTCCGACTGCATTCTGGTCAGGCTTGGTTTGTCCGCAGCGCTGATCTCTCGCTGCCTGCTGCGGGTGTCCACGGACCGCTGCAGTACTGTGCCTACTCCTCCATGGGCTCCGCTTCTCTGGTGGCTCTCTCTTCCCTGGACTCCGTTCTCGCCATGTTGAGCTGCGCCTTCCAGCGGATGCTGCTTTTGCTGCTCCTCTCCCCGGCCTCCGGTAGGTGCTCTTGGTGGACTGCACTCGTGCAGCCCAAGAATCATTTCTGAAGGGAGCCTGACTCTAAAAGCCTCGACCACACAAAGCAACAATGCCGTGATTAACTCTTTGTAGTGTTAGCACCCGGCACTGTTTTTACTGCGATCCGAACCTGAAAGCATGATTCCTAGAGTGGAATTAGTTCTCGGGGCAACCGGACCAAACAATTCACCCCTGACAGAGCAGTTTTGGACTGGTGACCAGGCAGTTTTGCACCAGAATTTGTAGTGACAGGCTAGTGCAGCCAGTGCAAATGTTGTTTTTGCACTGACCGCTCGGTCACTGAACAATGCTCTTAATCCAACCCCATATATGCATGCCCCCTAAAGGCAGAGAGGCATGGAAAGCCTGCTGGACATAGATTTGAGTTTTGCAGCATACACGTCACCTGGCTGTCTGCAGCCGGCCGCCTCCCCAGACTTACTCTAACTTGTTGAAGTGGTAATGTGCATTACAACTCCACGCAGTGACAGATAGCTGAGCAGGGCGTCATTATTCATAGCCTCACGTACACTAGATGGACTCTGGTCTGTGCGCCAGACTATTAAGGAAGCTATTACAAGCCTTCCCATGATGCTTTGCACTGCGAGAGGGCCCCCATGATCTGCGCACGTGGCTGCCAATGGAGTAACTGTTGCTACAAGCAGGCCACGTCTAAGCAGCTGACATTTCCAATATACCAAAGCGATCCATCACCTGGGTGACAGCTCACACTCTCTTGCACGGGGAGCTATTTCTAGCCGGCAATCCTGCCTGAGGGGGCGTCTTGATGCAGAACAATATACCTGCTAAGCGATAGACAGCGCCAAAAAGTGCGCCTTGGTGATTACATTGAATTTGTCGCTTGAACATGCGTGGCAGGCTTAAATGAAACACTTGCTGTGTGTTTACACCAACGTTGGTGAAATCTGGGACTGATGGTTGAAGCTATTGGCATTGTAAATGACAATGCCATTTATTTATCTGTTTTCAAAACCAACACATAAATATAAATGTTGTCATTTACAATGCCAATAGCTCAAACTTTTCAAAAGGCAAAACCGTTGCATTGTAAATGCTTGTTTTTGATTTGCATACACGTGGTCACTGATTTCTAGCATTCTGGTAGATGCTCATATTAAGGTTTGACAAATATTGTGTGCTAGGTCTATTCTGTGAAACTCTCTTAACACTGTAAACGTGCTCTCAATAGTGCAAATAGAATGCAGTTTTCATGTTGTTCTCTTTGGTCCATTGCGTTCTGGTTGGTTGGGCTCACAAAATGATATGTTCTTCTAACACACTCCCTGCCCCCTGAAGTAGTTCATGCAAGAATTACTTTTCAATATGCAAAAACAACAGCACAACTAAACAGCTGTCGTCTGTTTTATTGTGTTGTCATCAATTGCACTGTGTTTTGTCTTGTGCTGTGGTTTCTCGTTGCTTTGTGCTTTTGTGTTGTTGTGCTTGAGTCGTGTATTGTTGTGTTGTATTTTTGTAGTATGTTACTGTGATGTGTTATTCTGCTCCTCATTTTACATGGCACTAATGTATTTGTGCTGTAGCTGTGGTGTGTTATTGTTATTTTAATACACTATTGTAATTGTATTGTTTTTGTGTGTTGCTGTACTGGTTCTTTTTTCTTATTAAGGATTCCAACAAATGCTTCTACGTTTAACCAGCTAAAGCCTGCACCCATTTTCCACTGCGTTTGTGTGTGTGTGTGTGTATGTGTGTGGGTGAGTGCGTGTGTGTATGTGCTGGGGGGGGTGTGCGTGCATGTGTGTGAAGACCATGGCTGTACACTGATTTAGAAAGCAAGTTGCTTTCTCTGTCGCACCTAAGCAAACTCGCTAACTACAGAGGTTTGTTTAAGTGCTTTTGACAGAGTAGTAAAGATGCACTGAGAAGCACTGAGAAGCAGGTACACATGCTGCTGTTTTGTCTGTTACAGTTGTGCTAACTGGCTGTGCTAGTGCATCCACTATGGAGAGCTGGATTTGATTTTGGAATGGGTGTACAGTCTAGGCCTGCACTGTGTGTACCTAAACATAAGTGTCTACCATAGTGATATGGATTATTGCATTAGTAGTGTAATACACCCAGTGCAACAATAGATGTGTACACTGTTGACTACTAGTTAAAAATTGTTAGAAACTAATGTAGGGCTGATCTATAGTATGGCAGGTTTCATCTGAGGCTGCCAGGTGGACAGAATCCATCGTGAAAGCCCAACTGGCGGAGGACCGCCCCAACTTTATTTACAAACCACCACTTGCCTGGAGGGGATGACTGTGTCTACAGTGCAAATGCCAGTGAGGCAAGGAGCTTCCTACTTATATTTCAAGATTTTTATTTGTGTTCTTTTCCTTGGTTCGGTATGCCTTGCAGGGTAGACCTGGGCACAAATAATCAGAGTAGTGGCCCAGTCATAAATAGGGCAAACTTTATATACAGCAACATTTAATGCCATTGAACATTTTGTTATTATGGCTACATTCAAAATGGAATTTTTCAACTCTGCACATTGGATATATATGATGATTGGACATCTATGAACATAAAGTCACAACTGTTGATATCTCAGCCTAGAGGCTGTATTGTTGCTGCTACTGGGGTTCACACGTTTGAAGTTGGAATGGCAATCGCTGTAATTACAGTATGCCTGATCCAAACTATCTAGTGTATTCACCGGTACATGTTCACAATTGAGTGCTTCTTTGCTAATTTAAAATTGATTCTGGTTAATGTATATGCATGGTCGGACTGGGACAGAAAATAGGCCTAGGCACAAAAAATAAAAGTGGCAACCATTAGTAAATCAGGGCAGTTTTAAACTTGTAGAGATACGCGGTAGAAGTGTTTTGCAAAGTATGGAAGACTGCATAAATTTGAGCTTGCTGCGGGCAATGTTTTATTAATATCAGTAAAATCATCAGTAAAAACCGTTCCTGCAGATCATAAAATAGGCCCACAAGAAACCAAAAACCTGCCCAATCACTGACCTGTAGAACCAGTCCGTCGGGCACTGCCTGATTGCCCTGTCGGTCAGCCTTATACTGTATATTTTCTATTTTCTTCTAAGTGCTTGAATCGTTGGACGTGGTGACATCTGGGAGCACAGTATCCAGAATTTCAGATCTTATTTGGTGTGTGCACTGTTTGTGGTCAATCAGCAATGTTTGTCTATTTCTTCTATTTTAGAACAGCGAATATAACCTCACCTCTAATATATGGAAGGAATGGAACTTTTTTGACAGTAAGCTTGGCAGAGAATGGCAGTCTTACATTTACACCAAGGTAAGAAACCTATCTTGAAATGAGACACAACAAAGCTTTCATTAAAGCTTCCGAATAACAAATATTGCCAATCCTTCTATTGCATGACTTAATATACTTAAGGTGCCCACAGCAAAGACAATGACCAGCATCCATTTCTATAAGCTTTTAAATATAGTCTTAATTGTTATAAAAGAGGCCTATTGAAATCTTGAATTGCTCATTGTTTGTTATCCCCCAATGTTTTAATGTTCTGTAACACTGTTGAAATAGTTACTTGTCTGTATAATTGTTACGCCTTTATCCGTTAAGCCACAGTATTTAAAACAGCCTGGATTACTTACTGTGTGCTTCTCCCACGCTGTCTTGCCAACATGCTATTCCTTTATAAGGGCTTTCAGGTTTTCCAATTTAACCACTCATATCCTAATGATCTACTGAACATGGCAGCCTAAATAGGTTAAAATAACTCTAGCTCCTTTGAAAATTCATTGACATCATTCACCAAGTCCTGTCTGCTTTAACCCAAACTCCAGTAAAAAATAATGACAGGTTTTTGGCCATTCCAACTTCACTTTCCTGACCATCGCTAACACCCATATACCTATACATTCACACACCATGTCGAACCAAAACCTAAATCTCTTGGGGTGTAAAAAAATCTCTAAAGAAGTACACAATACGAAGCTGCAAAGAATCTGGATTTCACTCACTCCATCTGAGAGCTCTTAAAAATAAACACACTGCCAAATAACTGTTGTCCATAAAGCAATATTGAACTGTTCTAGAATAAACATATCTTATGAGAACAGCAAGAGTAAAATATTGTTCAGTCAGTAAACATTGCTTAAATCCATTGCCTCTGACTGTCACAATTGCATATGTTCTCATTGAATCCCTTTCCTTGATTAGTGCCACTCTCTAATTGGATATCATCATCAATGCCCTCTCTGCATAAGCTCACAGTCCACGAAATTGGCAAAATGTACCCCACTCCTTGATTCTGATCCACATCTGGAAGCCACTGGCACTCTTGCTACATGATAGTGGGAACAGGATTTTATCTTTCATGGCCACCCATGAATCGATTTCCTGGAACTGGGGAATGATATCATCTGTGATAGCTGTCTTCATCCTCTGTCCGTTTGCTAACTGTTAATTGTGAGAGTTTGTTAGAAATGGGGTCTTCAGTTGGCAGAGGTTTCACCCTGTCCAAGTAGGGACCACGAGTCTAGTCAGGGTAAGTCTGATATAGACCTTAAATTAGCCTGTGCCCACTTTTTGGTAGCTTGGCATAGAGCAGTCAGGCTTAACTCAAGAGGCAATTTGTAAAGTATTTGTGAAACACTTAAATTACAGTAACTCTATGAAAACACCACAAACAAGTCTTCACACAAGTTTTGAAAAATAGAGATAAACGACAAAAATGGAAAAAGTAAAAGTCGAGATATGAATTTCTAAAGAATAAACCAAAAATAATGCTCAGAAGTCACTCGTGGTTGTGATCAAAAGGTTACTTGAGGTCGGAAAGGACTAATCCAATGTCTAGGTTCGGATCGGGTCCGATAGAGTGCAGGCCAGCTACGGGACCCAGACAGGTCCCTCTAAGGAAATACCTTGGATGGAGCTTTTGTCAACAGAGTCTAATTCGTCTTCATCTTTGAGCTCCATTGAAGTGAATACAAAGCTTTGTCGTCAAGCCGCTTCTAAATTGTCATAGATCTTAGTTTTTTGCAGAAATCAGATGTAGAGCCCACTTCTGAGGTCCTGGACTGGAGAAGGCACCTCAGGCAAGGGTAGGATTCACAGATGGCAGAGTCCAACAGCGCCAGCAGGATTTCAGGAAGTCTTTTGTGTCCCTGAAACTTTGGAAAATAGGAGACAAGCCAGGAGGCCTTTGGACTCACTCTAGGTTTATGTGAGAGGGTCCAGTCCTTGTCCAGGCACACAGAACAAAGTTAAGAGCAGAGAAATGCCCACTTTCTAAAAGTGGTATTTCTAACCACTAAAGAGGATTTATAACCACCATTCAAAAGATATAAACATGAATCAGCTACTCCTTTCCAATCAGGAATTACAGCTTAAAAGGTGTTTTAAAGAATCCCCAATGCTAGCATATGGAAGGAGTAGGCCTCACAGCAGGGAAAATGAATGTAGCTGTTTGTCACTACCAGGTCTTGTAAAACTTAGCCCCTTCGCTGCGGGGGTAATTCCCCCGCTGTGCTGGGGGGGAGGGGGCGCACACAGTGCCCCCATGCTCATGACGAGCTCCGCTCATCATGATCCACGGCGCTCCTGTGCTTATGACGAGCTGAGCTCGTCACAGGTGCACCGGCTCCCGTGGAATGCTCAGCACAGCAGGGGAATTCTCCCCGCACCTAAGCGTTCCACGGGGCATGACGAGCTCGTCATGAGCACCGGAGCGCCGTGGCTCATGATGAGCTCAGCTAGTCATGAGCATGGGAGGGGTTAAAAGTACATGTTCTGCCTTTTAGTTACACGGCACACTGCCCTTAGTGTCACTTAGAGCCTACCACAGGGGTGGCCTATGTGTAATACAAGGAGAGTGTAAGGCTTGGCAAGTGGTTTTAAATGCCAAGTCGAAGTGTCAGTAAACTATACATGTAGGCCCTGCAGTGGCAGGCCTGAGACAGTTTTGAAAGGCTACTTGTGTGTGTCACACAACCAGTGCTTCAGGCCCACTAGGAGCATTTAGTAAACATGCCCTGGGTACATGGTATACCAATTTACAAGGGGTTTACAGGTAAACTAAATATGCCAATCAGATATACACCCATGTCAACATGTTTAGGCGAGAAGCACATGCACTTTAAGCACTGGTGAGCAGTAAAGGCTTTCAAGGGTAATACTGTATTTTCCCAGTTCCAATAGCCATTCTCCTTCTCCTCCTCTGCATGTTCCTATCTAAATTAAATGAATGCTTTGGGCTCACATAGCTTAACTGGGGTGGCAGAGTGTCCTCTTTCTGGGGATAGCTGTCTGCAACTTATGTATCTAATATTTTCACATCTGGTAGTTCAGTCACAGCTCCACCCCTTTCTAGTGACTCTTCTTCCACAGTGTCAAGGGTATCCATGGGTGTTGATGAACTCACTGAAGGGACAGACGCTGGTGACCTCTGTGGATGACTGACTAGAGTGAAAGAATGTTAAAATTGATTTATGAAATTCTATTTTAGTGGCTGTTGCTTGATCATCTTTAAAACTGATCTAATAAGGAAATTGGAGACATTAGGAAAGGAGAAGAGCTCTATGAAAGTTTGGCCATTGACTGTGCCTTGGGGTACCTAAATTGAGGGCCTCCATCAATCATTCAATCAATCATTTCATTTGTAAAGCGCGCTACATACCCGTGTGGGTCTCAAGGCACTGGGGGGGGGAGGGGGCTGCTACTGATTCAAAAGCCAGGTCTTGAGAAGTCTTCTGAAGGCCAGCAGGTCCTGGGTCTGTCGGAGGCTGGTAGGGAGAGTGTTCCAGGTCTTGGCGCCGAGGTAGGAGAAGGATCTGCCGCCGGCAGTGGTTTTCCAGACGCGTGGAACTGTGGCGAGGGTGAGGTTGGCAGAGCAGAGGCTGCGGGTTGGGGTGTAGAAGCTGAGTCGGTCGTTGAGGTATGCTGGTCCGGCATTGTGTAGGGCTTTGTGTGCGTAGATGAGGAGTTTGAAGGTGATCCTGTTGTTGACAGGGAGCCAATGCAGGCCTCTCAGGTGGGGTGTGATGTGGCTGAGTCAGGGGACGTCGAGGATCAGTCGTGCCGAGGTGTTCTGGATGCGTTGCAGCCTTCTTAGGAGCTTGGTTGTTGTTCCTGCATAGAGGGCATTCCCGTAGTCCAGCCTGCTGGTGACGACGGCCTGGGTGACGGTTTTTCTCGTGTCGGAGGGGATTCATTTGAAGATCCTGCTGAGCATTTGGAGGGTGTTGAAGCAGGAAGCGGAGACGGCGTTGACCTGCTTGGTCATGGAGAGGGCGGAGTTGAGGATGACCCAGAGGTTACGTGCATGGTCGATGGGTTCTGGGGCTGTTCCTAGCGATGTTGGCCACCAGCAGTCGTCCCAGGCTGAGGGGGTGGGGCCGAGGATGAAGACCTCCGTCTTGTCTCATTTCAGCTTCAGCCTGCTGTCCTTTATCCATACGGCGATGGCCTTCATTCCTCTGTGGAGGTTGGCTTTGGTGGTGTGGGGGTCTTCGGTGAGGGATATGATCACCTGGGTGTCGTCGGCGTAGGAAATTATGTTGAGGCTATGTTGTCGTGTGACGTGGGCGAGTGGGGCAAGGTAGATATTGAACAGCGTCGGGCTGAGGGAAGATCCCTGTGGAAAGCCGCAAATGATCTCGGTGGTCTTGGAACGGAACGGTGGGAGGCGGACGCTCTGGCAGTCAGTTCACTAACCGGTCTTGCAGTCAGTTCACTAACCGGTCTTACTAGCCCCACCTTAAATCAGTGTTGCCATGATTTATTATCAATTTGTGGGTAGCTGCGAAATCATTGAGGGTTAGCAGATTGGGCTTCTCTGAGTGGGTATGAGCTTTTTTATGCACATTATTACTGTGGTGTGACTGCTGACGGTCACTTCGTCAGATAGTCTTCTGGGAGTTATGGGTCCACTTTGTCCATGTCTTAAAATGTCTATGTGTCTGGCCTTCATTGTCCAGTCTAGGCATTCCTACAGTTTTATATGTGCTACCCCGCGTGACCCCACTGCTAATGCTTACAGACTGTGGAGATTTGCCCTTCTCACCAGCTCCACATTGTAGCTTTGGAAAAATGGTTCATGCATGTAGTATACATATCTCTAAAAGCAGGTTTTAATACAAGCCTGTGCGATCCACATCCCTCTACATTATTTGATTGTTTTGTCTAATTACCATTTTTCAAAACAATAGTATACTTAATTTTTCCAAACAGGAATTCTTGATGTTGATTCTGATTGCAGAGTATGCGATTGACTGATACGTCCAGTGGTGTAAGGCAAAATTATGTGGCCCTTTGCATAAGGTGAAGAGGGGCCTCTGTGGTTCCTATATCTCACGTATATTCAGTTGCCATGGGCTGAATGTCCTTCCTCCCTGAATAGTTGATGTGCTGCCGTAGGACACGTCCTTTAAGGTGAATGTGTACTAAGCGCCTGATTTAGGTCTGGTGGACGGGTTACTCTGTCACAACAGTGAAGGATATTCCGTCCGCTGAAATATACATCCCATTACATCCTATGGGATTATTGATTCCGCGAACGAGATATCCATCACCTGTGTAACGGAATAATGCTGCCGTAAAGATCTAAATCAGGCTCAAAGTGCTTAGTAGTGGCCATGCCTACACAAAAGAGATAAAGGGGGATATCCCATTTTAATTATGTAAACTTGAAGAGTCCAAGCATAAGCATAGAGAAAATTAAATACATCATCTTTTTGTGAACCCCTAACCTTTAAAACTGACTGGAAAAGTGAACTGCACCTACAGTAATTTCATGCTACTGATCTCACTGTCCTCTTCCAACAAGATTCCACAAAAAAGAAACAATTGAATCCCTACTTTAGCCCTTTTGGGCACCCTCTTCTCTTTTCATTGCATGTCCCTCTAAGATGATCTTGGGGCATATTACCAAGATTAAGCGATATTTATCGCTTAACACGGTTAGCGGCAATATTATTATCGCCAAGCTCCGCCAATTTTTATCGCAGATAAACCTTGCTATTATCAAGGTTTATCTCAAAAGCGATAAAAATCGGCCGTAATGCATGAATATCGCTAAAAAGTCAGCGATATTCATGCATTACCGAGCTAATGCTCTTAGCCATGTTATCCACCTACCATTGGCTAACATGGCTAAGAACTGCTCTGGGCAGGTGTTAGCTTTTGGAGATATTCGCGCTTAGCGCGAATATTTCCAAAAGTACGCCTTTGTAGGTAATAGGAGATAGCGATGTTAGCGATTGTTTCCAGACGCTAACAACTTGGCACGCCCACTTTGCATGTCATTAGCGATAAATATCGCTGACATGCAAAGTGGGCCCCAAGATGATCGCTATCTCCTACTAGCTGTCGCTAAATAGGTAATAGGGTGATTAAATTATCGCCGCTTTAGCGGGAAAAATTCCCGCTAAAGCGGCGATAAGGCCCTTGGTAATATGCCCCCATGTTTCTTGTATTTCCTGTAAAACCATCAATAGAATTCTGCAGCAAATTTGTAATTATTGAATAGACGAATTCATTTATTTTGAACCAAGATATTGACCTCGATTATGAGCCCTTCCTTATTGGTGCAGTATTTATGAGAGACAATAAATAATGCAAATATTAGAGTCCCTCTGAAAATCGGGCATCATATGTATATTGGGGGATTCCTGCACCTTAACCGCATGCGTGCTAGCGGTTTTCTCGCTGCGCGCTGCGATTTTGATAATCGCTCGTTACATGACGAGCTCAGCTCGTCATCCGCGTAGCGCACGTTACGCTCATGACGAGCTGCGCTCGTCATGAGCATCGAAGAGGTTAATTCACTTGATTCTATACTTACCAGGGCTTTTTTTCACCTTGTAAATTGCAGCAGGTTTGAGGTGTCGAAATGTATCATGGGTAAAATGGAACTGTTGCATGCTATTGAACAGGGGCTGCACAAATGTTGGAATATAATGAGCCACTTGTAATCAAGGTCGTTGTATCCAATGCAGAAGACTACATCTGGAAAGATAACCTGATCATTTTCAACACATGAATTCAATTTAAAAGTCATATGCATTTCCAAGTTTCATATCTACGCATCTCCCAGCAAGACTGTCAGTTTCTATTGTCGACACATAAAAAATAGATGCTTGCATCGCTCAATACAAAATGTCAAATCCTGTGATTTGCACTTCTAAGCCCCCCAGCGCAATCCTTAGACTTAGACATGGAGGTGGGGGCTTAGGCAGAGCTTATGACTCGCAGAGTAATTCATTATTGCTTCCGGTTATCATGCATTTTTTAGCAAATTCAGGTGTTGCTGTAATGAGAGTGGGACGAGCCGCTCACAGTTCTGAATATCCTGCGTGTTCTCAATCACCCTCAATTCTCGGATCAGTAATTGAGCATCTCATCGTGATGCAGGAGACCGCATCCCCAGCCACTAATCTTGTCTGTTGTAGAATGCACATGATGAGACTGAAGGATCCATCAGAGTTCAGCATGATTAGTTGCCCTTGCTGAGAATAGATTCGGATTTAATGATAAACAGAAGGCAATGTGCCGACGCAGTAGATCACGCTAAACAGCGAGACACAGCCCCGTGCAAGGGGAATTGTCTTGTTGTTGCCACTGATCTGCATTGCCCTTGTTTACAATCCGTTTGAGCGCTGCGCCAGGGGAAAAGAAGGCCCGACTACAGAAGAGGCGCGCGCATGATGCCGCTGCTTTATTTGTCCCCATCCTTGCCTGCGTAAGAATATAAATGAGCAGGAAGCCGGAGCAGGGCTGCAGACAGGAGGATTACCACACTGCCTGCCAGTTTCATGATGTGCCGGGCGCGCACGAGAACGGATGCATCGATTTATGTTTCGCTTTTAAGGTGTATTTTCCATGTAAGTTAGAAACATTGAGTCAATAAATTATTTAGTTAAGTGTTGCAATTATGTGAGCTTTATTGGACCCTCGACTGTAGTGTATGCTCTGAGATGCGTTAAATTATTCATTGGCTGAGCCTGAATTCACTTTTCATGAGATTCTTAAAACACTGCACAGTGTAAAAATCTTTATCACTTTATTAGAAGTATATAGTTGCTTAAACAGGATGCAAACCACTGTACTCGCCCTACAAAACTGCTACTCTCTCATTATCAGACAAAATGTGCATTGATCGGAGTGTATGCATCACCTCACAACGCCTAACCACCAGGGGCCTCATTTATGAAAAGTGACGCATCGCTGCGTGAAAACAGCGATGCGTCACTTTTCACTGCGCCCTCCTTGCGACACCAGTGATGCGACATATTTACAGTATGACGTATCATTGCGCAAGGAGTTACAGATATGTCAGTATTTCTGACGTATCTGTATGGCGCAAAAGTGACGCATTGCTGTAGTGTGTCACAAAAGTGACGCAACTCCAGCAATGTATCCTTTCACATGGGGCCAGCCCCATGTGAAAGGGCCTGCGTCAGTCTTACGCCTGCTGTGAGGCAGGCGTAAGAAATTGACGCATTTGTGTCCTAGAAGTGGTGCAGTGAAATCTCATAGATTTCACTGTGTCACTTCTACAACCCTTTCTTGTATCAATACGCCCCTCTGCATACATTATACCTGGCGCAGGTATAATGTGGCGCAGGGGTTTACAAAGTGACGCATCTACCTAGATGCGTCACTTTGTAAATATGGCGCAACAAGGCGCATTTTTTCACACCACTGGTGCGTCACAAAAAGTGACGCACCAGCGGCGTAAAAGTGACGCACTGCCTCATAAATGAGGCCCCAAGCTTCCAAGGTCAGTCGTGCTACCAAAACATATGCAGGAGCCTCAAAAACAGCTAGGGGATAACTGACCGCACAGTTCTCAGACCCCAGTAGCAGAATTAATGCAGCTGCACCAAATGTTGTAAAATGTATTCTCATCGCAAATAATGCTTGACTGACCTGAGCTCTGGTGCTGCATTCCATTCATTCGTTCTGAACACCTTTGAGCAAAATCTGATACTGGGCACTATTTGTAAAGTGCAAACATATCACCCCCTTGAGGAGTTCAAGGTGCAGGGGGCTGTCGGGGACATTGAGTGAGCTATTACCCAGAGTTACATGATGTTGAGCTGAGCTGCCGTCAGGGATCAAACCGCGAACCCTACGCTCCAGAGTCAGCCGCTCTGGCCACTTCACCACACCTCTCCCAGAATATTACTGGTCTCAATTTATGTCAACTTCCTCTTAGTGACCTGGGAGACCAGAATGGTTCACTCCAGCCTCCGACCTATACAATGTACCTTCTCAGACCCTTTGCAGTATAGCAGTGCCCTGGTGAATAGAAGGGAGTATATATCACTGCATTCACACACAATAGCCAAGTTCAGTCAGCTTCCTGGGGTCTGATTCTGCTATTGCCTCAATACTGCTTGGCTTTGAACCCACCTACCAATCCACGAGGACTTCTCTGCTTCTGTGTCTCTAGCTTCACAATGTCTACAATAAGGGACTGAGGAGGGACTCAATAGAATTGGCTAGCATGTTCTTAGTTTCATGAGAGTTTTCAGGGGGGAAAAGCAATCACCTTAGTGTGGGCAAGTAATGTTTCATATAAATATATAGTTTGGAAGCCAACGTCAATGCCTGCAGACCTCTATTCTTACGGTGCAATTTAAAGAGTGACCTTTTATTTGAATTACGTCTACTGCATTATCTTGGTGGTCTAACCATACTGTGTTGCATATCAATAATGATATTCCTCATTTGCATGAAACCTAAGATCATCCAATGTCATAATCAATATCAGTGAAGGGTAAGAGACTAAATAAATATTGCAGTTTTTGGATGAGCATAATTACATGGCTCAATCGACAGTATTCAAAACCACTTCCAAATATTTCCACATGTGTATATGAAAGTTTGCGTTCATATTTGCCAGGTTTCAGAGTTGCAGATATGTGTTCGTGACCAAGATGGAATGCAACACCAGACATAAAAACCGGGGGATAAACATAGTATGGAATGAGAGAGAGAATATTGGGACAGGAGCTCACTCATGAATATGTTTGTCAGTTTCTTGGGTTGGCAACACTCTTTCTTGATGTATACAATAGCTAACAAATATCACCAACTGACAGGGGGCATACAGTAACTATAAGATACCATCAACAGCAAGAATAAATAACAACTGAAGCAAGGCTTAGCGGCTTCAGCAGCAAACTTTGTGATGATGAGGCAATGGTCATCCTGGAATCCGGTCCAAACATACACAGGTAAAACTATACAAGCAGTGAGACAAGACACAGCCCAACCTGCAATAAAAGAGTTGAACTGAGAGAATCATAAATGAAAAACAACAAACAGGTGAAAACTAAAGTGAGAAATGGAAAGTCAACTCAACAACTAATCTCCTGAGTCGGCTGCAACGCATCCAGAACGCCTCGACACGACTGATCCTCGACGTCCCCCGACACAGCCACATCACACCCCACCTGAGAGGCATGCATTGGCTCCCCGTCGACAAGATGATCACCTTTAAACATCTCATCCACGCACACAAAGCCCTACACAACGCCGGACCGGCATACCTCAACGACCGACTCAGCCTCTACACCCCCACCCGCAGCCTCCGCTCTGCCAACCTCGCCACAATTCCACACATCTGGAAAACCACCGCCGGCTGCAGATCCTTCTCCTACCTCGCCGCCAAGACTTGGAACACTCTCCCTACTGACCTACGACAGACCAAGGACCTACTGGCCTTCAGGAGACTTCTCAATACCTGGCTTTTCGATCAGTAGCAGCCCCCCCCCAGCGCCTTGAGACCCTCATGGGTATGTAGTGCGCTCTACAAATGTAATGATTGATTGATTGATTGAACAATGCAACATGCTGCACTGGACCAAGGACCAGGTGCACGACCACTCACTTTTGCGAGTTGCGAGTTGCAAATTGCGTTGAATTGCGACTCATAATTTGTGACTTGCAAAAGTGAATGTACAACAGTGTCTCAGACACTGTTTGTGATTCCTCATGGGGTTGCAAATTGCATGCCTCATTATTATTCATGAGGCAAGCGCAATTTGCGTTCCCATTGGGAATGACTAGCTTTCCCAGGGATGGGGGCCTGCTGGCGTCAGCAGACCATCATGTCTGGGACTGCTTTTTAAATAAAGCATTTTTTTAATGCATTGCCGTTTTTCTTAAAGGAACACAGAATGCATTTTTGAAAAAAAAGAAACTTTTCTGTTTAATTTTTTAAGGGCAGGTAGTGGTCCCTGTGACCACTGCTTGCTCTTAAAAAATATCTTTGCACCCATTCACAATGGTGAAGGGGTCCCCTGCGGACCCCTTTCAATTTGCGAGTGGTTTACCTCCTACTTGTAGTAGGTGGTAAACTTCAAATATTTTGCAGCCGAAAATGCGGTCGCAAAACAATCATACATTACATTGAGACTCGCTATTAGGAAGGCATGTCCTTGGCACACCCCTTCCTAATAGCGAGTCGGAAACCATGTTTTGCGAGTCAGTAATAGGTTATCGACTCGCAAAATATGGTTTGTGCATAGGGCAGACACAATTTTGCAGTCGCCAACGGGCCTGAATTCCCGTTTGCTACCGCAAAACGGTCGTACATCTGCCCCTGAATCCCTAAATGACCAAAAAACGGCTCTACCCTTCATGACCCCAACCTAGGAAATGTGCGTTTCTTTCAGTCCCGAACAGCAGTCTAGAGTTTCTTTGTCATACTCCATTGACTGCTCTCAAGCTCATCCAGCCCCTAAGGATCTGTCATCTAACTTGAATCCTGTCAATATTTAATATACCATACAGAGTGCATTCTGTGGGCTGCAAACCAATGTCTTAGAACACACCACCCAACTATCAAAGCATCTAACATTTACAAATTGTCAGTATTACTACAAGAAACAAAGGAAAACTGGTCCAGTAAATATAGGGAAGGTGGTTATCTACATCAGTAATCAAACCAAAAATGAGCAATGTAGGGGTCTTGATTCTGAAGTTTGATAGAACCGTCAACCACACGAGTAATTAGTCACATGATAAAAACAAATGCTGTATTGATGTGGTGAGAAATGGTGAATTGAGGAGTGATTTTCTAGCTTCTTGGATCAGATTAATTTTCAAAACCCATCACTTTACTTAAACAACAGACAGACGAATAGGACTATTGGATACAATTCTGATGGCCTGGGCAAACTTGAATAGGCAAGGACACATGAATAGAGTCATTCTACTGGCACTTTTTGCAAATGATTTACAATAGAGCAAACCCGCTGCCTGTTCTTCAGAGCCACAGAAGAGTCATGAATCAGAAGCCTACACGTAAAGGACATCATCTATCATATAGAAAAAACTATGAAAAAGAAGCTGTGCAGAGATGGAAATCTTTATTGTAAACCAGATCACACCTAAATTAGATGGACCTTCAACAAAGTTAGACTCAGGTTCCTAAATTCCTTCAGGCTCAGGATTATATGCTAGATGTTGACTAAAGATATCCCAGATGATCCAGTGTGCATGTGTTTTTTTTTTTTACAAACAATAAAACAGTACCTTATTATTTATACTTTTGTAGGCCTGTCACACGTTTTCAGTTGGGATGCTGTTAAAGGTGGACAGCATGGACACTGTTTTTAATTTTAAACAGAAAGGGAAAATGCAGGGCTCTGAAGATCAGACAGCAGGGGCCTAGAAAATAAGCAGAACTTACCCATCTGCCACCCCATAGGTAAAATTAACAAAGACAGGCCAGATTTGAGGTCAACTAATAAATTGGCCAACACGTGTTTCACAACAACACTGCTCCGGGCCTCCACTGTAACAGCATGATAATCGACTTAATCAGGGCATGACCTGGTCTTGTTATATTTTGGTGTTCAAGCTGCTGGGTTTTTTACCTGCAGACACCGACGGCTCCAAAAATTCCCTGACAAAGTACTGTGAATTTTCATCTTTTCATAGTATACTGAATAATTACTGACCATTGCTGGATCTTTCTGCTAACTAATAAAACACAATTGAAACAGCCTCTGTGGGAAGCCAGTGTCTTATGTATTTTATTTTATTTGTTAAATAATTTAGCAGCAAAGTTGTTGCTCAAATATCTCTCATTGTCTCAAAGAATGCAGAGTTGAGGAATGCTCTTTGACACCTCTGGAGGAGAAGAGGCTATTACAAAGAAGCTTAGACATTAAAGACTTACAGTATCCACCAACAGGCTAATCACCTTGGCAGTTTAAAGCCTACACATTGTGGTAAACACCAAACTATTTTATTTCTCAAAGTGATACAGATTGTCATATAGTTCCTATAAATCTGTATGGGATCTGCACGTTTAGACAACATAAACTAAGGGATTGGTGTCCAGACTGATTCCAGACACCCCCAAAGGATAAGGTAGCCTTTGGACCAGCTAGCTCACAGTGCCACCATAAGCCCCTTAACCTTACAAAGAGGCGAGTAGACTCTTGCAGCTATCGAACATGACACCCCTTGATTCTTCAGGGCTCATGGAAACAGTGTACTACTTTTCGCCCAGTCGCTTGTGCTCACTTGGTCTCAGAGAAATACACAGAATAAACGATGGGAACGTTTTCCATAAGTATTTATTGAACCAGCATCATTCTAGTATAAAATATGTGTGCTGCAACAACCAAAAGGTAGAATTATACTATGGTGCTAAAACAGTGAATATATGCAAGCATATAAATACATGGTAATAATCGTGCATACTCCTAAAATGCTAACCCTGTTTGTGTACCTAAATGTAACTAGCATGTATGTAGGGTGTAAAGCCAAGAATCCCACTAGGGTAGAACCAACCTCATTACCTGATGGAAGGGAATGAAGGACCCCTTCTTGTCCCGAGTTGGACACCCTGCAAGGAATTTCAGAGCACTGTGTGCTGGAGTTTCTGCGTGCAGGAATCTCAGCATCTTGTGGCAGCAAGGAAGCTTCTCTCTCTATATGCCCAGTGAAGATGTTAATCTAGGTAAGAGGTCAGTGCCAGAACTGTTATGTAGGGCAAGGTAGGACAAATGTAGGTAAAAGGTTGTGCAGCTACCTAGGCCTATATTAGGGTACATTGGGGCTCATCACAAGATGCTGATCTACAATTACCAGGTACAGTTTCTCAATGGAGGGTTAGCCATTGAGAACACAGGCAAATTATATTGTCTGATTATCTAGTGTCAATCATTCATGTTTCCCGGGAGCAGTAAGTGTCTTCTGTAAAGTCTCACAGGCCCTTTCATCTAAAGGCATAAAAATGGGAATACCGCTTTCTAGTCATTTTGATGGTGATGGCATTTATTGGATTGTTAATACACAAAAATAAAATTGCCATTTTTCTGGTCTTTGACGTTCTGGCACATACTGTAGTTTAATTTGGAACAACTTGAGGAGTAACATTGGCTGAAACAGAAAACAATCCTGCAGTAAATGCTGCTGCTAATGTGTTATTGCAGTCTAAACTGAAATACATTATCAATGTTTAAAGTGTTAAGGAGTACACAATTGTGTGTTCCTACACCTTGGATACATCAATATTTGAAATGATGCTAATAATTCCTTAGCATCCATCCATCATTATGGATAAAGCATGTTTAGTATGAGTAGCTAGCTAGCTATGGCTTTGTGTGGGGTCCATTACTTCGCTGGGTTGATGGTCATTTGAGGACTTTGTGCATAGGACAGCAATATTATGTGTACCAAAAAATAAACAATACTGGGTCATGCATACATGGTGGCCACCTTTAGTGCATATTTTGTAAAATACAATGAAACTTATGTTATACAACAACAACTGTTCCCTGTTGACACAAATACTTTCAAGGTAATGATAGGAGAACACTAGCTTAAACCTGAACAGTGTTAGTGCATCGCTTGGTAATACTGTGAGGTGCTGAGTTTTCTGTCGTTTTCATACAAATCTTATTCAACACTCCTTTATCTACCTTTCCTAATTATTCGGCCTGTTTCTACTCCCTTTCCTGTTCCTGTCTGTTTTACCTCCATTCCACAACTGTTCTTGTAGTTGTGGGCCATTCCTTATTCCAGCAACCTCTTGCTGAGTGGAAGCATTCTTCATCTTATCATTCTCTAGGATACCTTGACTTCTGACATCATCAATAATTATTCTCATCCTTTCGTGTTTTGTTTTCAAGTTTCTTAATTTCCAGTGAGCCCTCAGTATTGTATTAGCAGTATTGGATATTGGGAAGTGAGGTAGTCTGTGGGTCTTGCATTGAACCTGTTCCAAATACAGTCTTCTGGGTATATCCTGATTATTAGGTGATATGTGTCAGTATTAATGAACCAGCCAAAAAAGGATCTAAAAAGCCCCTTTCAAGTTATCTCTTAAAATATTTTTGTTGGAAATGTCCATCTTTTTAATGATGCACATCCGGATTTTTGCCTTGACTGTTTTTGCAGACTATAGAACTCTGTGAAATGAACCAGTGGTAAATTGTCTGTGTGTCCCATTTCAATATGTGGAAATTGTCGTACCTCTTATTGGCCTATTTAACTTACCTATACATTCGTAAAAGGTGCCTAAAGTGGATCTACAGGCTGTAAGTTAAATATGACCAGTTGGCTGCAACACTCCTCATTGTGACATCCACTGCAGTGGCAATGCAAGCATGGCAGCAGGCCTGGCACCAGTAGCTTGGCCATGCAGGTTTGAACTGCAAATTCTACATGTCAAAATAAACTCAATTGACAGACCTAAATCCTGGTTTTAAATACCAATAATAAGTCAACCCTAAGTGGGCTTTACTGTACATTAAAGCTGGTTAAATGGTAGTTAAGAGTAGGATATGTGCAAAAAATAATGTTAAACCTGTCATTACAGTGACAAGGCCCAAAGGACTATTTTTCCTGTAGCAGGGTTCGCAGTTCAATAGGAAAGCATTAGGATACAATATTAGGTTTAATACTGCTATCTCCACATAGGAAACAGCTACAAAGATCATTATTAGGCTTTCTTAAAATATTTATTACAGACCCACTACATTGGTAAAGTCGGATTTGTAATAAATATTTTAGAACAAGTTATCTGTCACATGCCTAATTCTTCTAGATGCCGATCTGGATGATCTTCCAACTGCCACCCAGGAGCTGAATAGCTCCCTAGGTAAAGTGTGAACTTGCTCCCAGGGCTGAGTCCAAGGCCTTGACTGTAGGGAGGTGTTCTGTTTCTATGGCATGCTTACCTTCTCGGCTCAGTCAAGTGGGCTGACACTGACACAAGCAGATGTAGCTAAAACCTGGGCCTGCCCTCTCCCTTTACCCCCTGGCCAGTCAGGCACCAGACCCAGTGAACGGGGTGCTGGCCCCAGAGCTGATTTTTTAAGTGACCTCAGAGATGGATTGCTAATTTCCCTGGACACACCTCTGGGATGGGCACAGTAGCTCTGCATAGGGGAAGAAAGGTTCTTGACAGGGAGGGGCAATGTGGGATTGTTTGCAGTAAAACTCACATTAAGTGTTGCAAAACTTTTATCGAGTTGGTAAGGGAGTGGCCAGGACTTTCCCCCATCTACAGGCTTGCACTGACAATAAATGTGGCATGCCCAGTACTCTCATCAAATCACTTTTGGACCTGTGGAAGAACAGAAGAGGACTGGAGTTCTCTGACCTGAGAAGAGTCATGCAGACTAGACCTGCTCTCTCTTTTTTACCAAGGGCAATCTCCGTAAACTCTTAAATTTACCACACTAACCCTGCAACACAAACCACAATCTAGTTGTTAAAGTCAGACATCTCACAATGTTTGATGTACACGGAAACACTTTTAGTGTTTTTCTCTTTCAATTAATACTAGCAGCCCGCCCCAGCGTTGCCTGGGGCAGAAAGGGGCTGGGGGCAGCACACCCGCTCCCGGTCCGACCCCCTCCCGACTCCCTCCCGACTCTCTCGCGCCCCAACTCCTCCCGCCTGTCCCTCTGTGCACACCCGCTCCCTCCCACCCTGAGCCTTTACTTTACCTGTGCTGCCGCTCCTTCCCGCGATGTTGACTTCACCGCCGCTCCTCTTCGCCATGACGCGCCCGCGCTCCTCACTTCACCGCAGCTCCATGTCCGCCGGCCGCCGCTCCTCCTCGTCGTCATCACGCACGCGCTACGTCGCGGCCAGAGCTGCGTCGCGGCCGGCGCTACTTTCAGTGCACTACATTTTTTTTAAAGTTATTTTTTTAAATGTACGTTTATTTTTTATTTTTTATAGCCTATGTCCATCTGCACACCCTGACAATTTCTACAATGTATCGGGTGTGTGGATTGGCGCTGTGGTTCCCAAGTTTACCTGGTTCAAAGGTGCATGTTCTCTCTTTATAATAGTAGTACAGATTAGTTACACTTACCTTTAACCTGTGTATCATGTCTTGTGTGTCTAGCAATGTATATGCATTCATTTTAAAGAGAATTTATAATGTGTAACAGTGTACATAACATTTAATAATAAACCTTTCAAAAACACAATCACATATATCTAAAATCCTCACCACGCACAGGGCGAAATGTTGACACAGGCACTAGCATCATATGGCCTCTGTCATCAGAATGGCCAAGGCATGCTGCCTGTCCTTCCACTGCCACAATGACTGATGATGGTCTGAGTGCAACGCTGCAGTCTCCTTGGGCAATGTTTAATGTGTTCCAAGACATGGGTCTTCCTCTCATCAGCTTTCCAGGTGAGGTTTAAATAAGGGTTTCCCCCATTTGATGAATATTGCCCTATACAGAGGATTGTTGCTGGAGAGCTGACCCTCCCAAGGGACAGTATTTGCCCATTATCAATCCCACCCCCACCTGCATGTTTTGCATCTAACAATACCAGCAGGTTGTCAATCACATTGAGGGTTGGTATCTGGATGGTGTGGGAGGAGATTGTTAAATGAGGGATAGGCCTTCCTCACAATGGGTTTCTTCTCCTCAAAAGATGAAAAGAAGTCTGGAGTTGTGCCTTCATTGGCTGAAAGAGCATAAATGTCACCTGAGGTACCTGGCGGCTGACGTGGATTGAAGAGAGACTTTTTTTAGCCAGTTCCAACACTTTGAAGTTGTTGTCTGGGTAGCTGCAATTCATAGTTGTTGTTAGGAGGGAGACTACTGACCGATCTTAAAGTATTTTTTGAGATGTTGTCCCGAGTGCGATCAAAAGATTTCCTTTCTTGCAGACATGGAAGCTTGGAAGAAGATAGGATTTCTTTTCTCTGGATTACATGGCGTTCTCAATTTGTGGCTGCAAGGCAACATCATCAGGCTATTCATCCTTATGAGCTGAAAAAAGCGCAGTAGAAATATTAACATATATTGGAGCTTGATACATTTTTAAAACTAAGGTATTATAGAATATTGGTGATTAACTGACGAAAATACATCTTATACAAATAATCCATTTGAATCTTAGGTTTTTTATTAGTTAGTGATTATTTTATGGCCCAAAATGAAGTAAAATAAATTCTTATCTGTCCCTGCCACATGAATTTTGAGGAAAGATTCTTAGCTGCCAGCTAATGAACCTGCATCATAGAAATTGGTGGTGGGCATGTGTAACCAGCAGCTGTTGTTAAATAAAAAAAAGAACCAAGTTATTATTAGTGTCATTGAGATTTGTATTAAACTTGTACACATGTTATAAAGCTAAATAAATCATTTTTCTGTCAAGACAGAGAATCAGTGGACAGATATTTGGTTGAAATATCAAAGAGGAAAGATAATTTGAGGTACAGCAAAGTTACACTTGGTATCTAAAAGGGAATATGCCATTTATGCTAATTTGGCTCATTAGCACATCCCGGTAAAGCACAGAACACTAATTTAAACAATAAAGGTTAAACCTGCAGCTGGGAGCTGACAAGACTCAAGTTGTTTTTGTGACAGCTAGTGAATTATCCCCTGAGAAAAATAAGGGAATTATGGAACAGCTCAACTGCATGCTGACTTTCTCGAGATCCGTATTTCAAATTAGGAGTATTGTGCATTTAAATTCGTTGCTGGGTGAGAGGTTATCCTTGGTTGATGCGTTAAACTGTTATGTTGGCAGGTGGACCAGGTTTACATCACCCAAGAAAGGGACTGAGAAATGAAGTAGAGTAGTTTATTGCACTTGACAGATGGCAAAATGATTTTGAAGAAAAAGAAAGAACGTGCCCATTATTATAAAACCCCCTGAGAGAGTATGGAGGCTGCACTCGTAGGCTGCTGGTGTATTCTCATAAAATGCAATTATCTTGACATGAACAAGTATAGGCTGGGGAAATAAAAGACTGACAACTACTATAAATGAAATCAGCAGTAGTTTCCATTTTAGACATTTACTGTGTTTGAATAAGTAATTCAGTGAAGAGGATTATCAAACGATTTGTATTAGAAGGTGAACAGTCTGGTCATTCTGCTTATGGACTCTTTCGCGCCAAGTGCAAATCCTCTGATCCGACAGGCAGGGTCTGAATTTAGGTCTTCATTAGCACATTGCCTCCATTCTTCTGAAAGCTGCAGGTGCACCTTCATGGACCAGACTTGACGAGTAAGTGACAACAGTGGAGGTCCAACTCGCCAGGTTTGCAAACTCAGGTGACATTCTGGCTGTACGCGGCTTTAAGATGGGAAAGTAACCGGCAGAATTCTCTAGTGGAGATCCCTCTTTACAGAGAGAGCGAATAGGCGGAAGTGTTTAGTTGTTCATTGTTATGTTATCAAGAATAGGAAGGAAATGTGACTTTGATGGCCTGATGGTCTACATGTTTAAGATGTGACTCCCAATGTGCCTGGTGTTACAGAATGAAAAGGAGTGTCAATGGCCGCCATGGGTGACAATGTTCTCTTAGTCAAAGACTCTGATTCTGGGTGTTGGATTGTGACGACGACTATAGTGATGTCACATGGACTAAACCCTTTCGGCCCAATTGGGGACCAGGGTAAATCATAAGAACAAAAACAGTGGTTCTGTGGGACTCATTCAATTAACAGGGTTATGTCACGTAGATCATCCCTCTTCAACAATAAATCCACCCTTGTTTTTGTCATGACCAGGATTCACAAATGCCTTCACATTGCAGAACTTTCAATTATATTCTTCACAAGAAGATACAGTTATAAGAGTGATGATGGTGCAGTGCTCGAGGTGAAGGTGAAGTGACAACAAAATAACATGGTCCACATTAAATATAAAGAGACAGACTATAACTCATTATCATGTTATACACGTTTAGCAAGTCTGATTGTTTGAAGACCTAGGGCCTGATTTACAAGTTTGATAGTGTGGAAGCGGACTGCCACACCGGCACCCAGCTCCCACACCGCCCATCTCGACCACTGCCTGCATACCAGATTACAAGTTTCCTTGTGGTCTGGTGGGCGGTGCTTTGGTGTTCCTGTGGCTGTGCAATTGCCAGGCTCATAAGTGAGCTTTTGAACTGCAGCGCTGATGGAGCACAAAAGCAATTTCCAGCAAGCCATGAGCTGTTCAGTCCATGTCATGCAGAAACTGAGGTGAATGTACATAGGGGGTACACCATGTGCCCCTCATGCACCCCTATGCAGAAGGGCCCTGTAGGGCCCCTTACGTTCCTGACCGCCAACTTTTCATGGCTGGATCACAGCCATGAAAAGGGTGGAGGTAAGGAAATTCGTAAGATGCGTGGCTGTGCCGCACAGGCAATGCCATCATATTGCTGCCTCAGACTGCCACACCACTCCCGATGGATCTTGGATCCCCGGCTGGTGCTATACCTTGGCAGTCCGACCGTGAAGTTGCAAAACGGTGGTCGGACCGCCGGTTCAGCGGTAGCCGCCACATCACTGTGGGTTTGACTCTTAATTAGGCCCATAGTTCATGGTAAAGAGTCCCTGAATATTTTGACCCTTCAGGATATTTATGAGGGCCTCATCAGGATGTGTGACCACTCTCCCCTTGCCTATGGCAATAAAGGAGGGGCCTTATACTACACAGTATACCTCAGCCCAAACAATAATACCAACAATCGAACAAGAGCAGAACAGTCCTTACAGTATGTACCCAGTACATGACGCTAAGGAGTCTTCTAAATCTCCATCAGCGTGTCAAGAGGTAGGCTACAATAGGAAACAAAGCAGGTGAATAGAGAGCATTCGTCTACATATACAATGAAGAGGGCCTTTGTGAATTATGTTCATGACAAAAACAAAAGTGGATTTATTATTAAACAGATATGATATAGGTGACATAATCCTGTTAAGTGAATGAGACCTGCTGAACATTTTTCGTTGTTCTTATGGTGATGTTAAAGGCTCTGAACCTCAAAAAGAGTGTTTCTGGGAAGGATTCCAGCCAGCTAGGTACAGGTACTGAGAAGAACTACAAGAGACAGACGTGTGGGTGCTTAGGCCAATGCTACAGAAAACCAAAGGTGAAAACCGTAAGTGGATGATACATGAAGATTAGTTAACATTAAAGCCAACGATCCTTTGCATAAGTCAGATACTTTTTAGGCATGTAACATAAATCGTCCATTTCACATATGTGCCCTCTTAGTAGAGGACTGGGGAATGTTGTTTCCTCACTGTAGAAAAGTGCCCATTCTGCAGGGTCACCCTGGATGACTTTTGCATTTTTACAGAAGCCTATTATTTTCTAGCTGTAGAATACTGTGTAAATTACCCCTACTTACCAGTGGTGAAGTTGCTGTGCTCCCCATTTCAACATGATGAAATTGGTATACACCTACTTTGCAAAGTTAACTTACATATCAGTCCCTCGTATATGAAACAAAGTGCTTGCAAGTTAAATGTCACTAGTGGGCTGCGGGGAACAGTCTAAACCATGAGTGTCCTGAGTGCGCAAGCCCTACCACACGTCTTAACCACGCATATGCCTTTACCACGCATGTGCATAGTTAAGGCAATGCACGGTAGGGTTTGTGGATGGACGTACGCAGGGAAAGATCCGCAGTGAGGTAAGTGGGGCTAGGGGTGGGTCAGTGTACTTTTTGTGGGATGGGGTCAAAGGTTGTTTTGTGGGCTGGGGATGGGTTGGGGTTGTTTTAAGTGGGGCTGGGGGATGGGTTGGGGTACTTTTGTCGAATGGGTTGTCGGAGTTGTTTTCTGGCCTGGCGGTGGGTTAGGGTTGTTTTAAGTGGGGCTGGGGTGGATCGGAGTACGTTTGTGGGCTGGGGAGGGATGGGGTTGGTTTGTGGTTGGAGGGGCGGGTTGGGAATGTTTTGTGGGCTGGGGTGGGTGATGGGTGAAGTCTAGCTTCAGACGAAAGCAGGAAGCAGGGAAAGAGCAGTGAGGTAAGCGGGTCGGGAGTTGTTTTGTGGGCTGGGGTGGGTCGGGGTGTTTTGGTGGGCTGGGTGATTGTGCAGGGGTAGATTCGTGGGCTGGGGTGGTCGGGGTATTTGTCTGAGCTGGGAGTTTGGTCAGGGTGGTTTTCTGGGCTTGGGTGGGTGGAGGTTGTTTTCTGGGCTGGGGGTTTCGGGGCTAGTCTTCAGGGCTGGGGGTTGGAGGTAGCTTTCAGAGCTGGGGGGATTGGGGATAGTTTTCAGAGCTGGGGTGGGGCTAGTTTTCTGAGCTGGTGGGGGCTTGGGCAAGTTTTCAAGGCTGGGGGGTCAGGAGTAGTTTTCAGGGCTCAGGGAGTGTTGAGGTAGTTTTTTTAATTAAGGGTCAGGGTATTAGGCCTCAGGGCAGGGGGAGGGGAATGGGTAGTTGGGGTGTTTTAAGGGCTTGGTGAAGGGCGGGGCAGTTCTTACGGCTGGGTCAGGGCTGGCCAGGGTCAGGTTAAGGGACAGGATTTTAGGCATTAGGGCAGGGGAGGGCTAACGGTGGGGTTGGAAAGGGGTAGGTATATTTACACCTCAGGGCGGGAGAGGGGCAGGGAGGAGTTTGTACCTTAGGGCAGTGGGGAGGGGGATGTTGACCTCAGCCACGCATTCCCTTTTACCACGCATGACTTTACCACAAAAATTTGTGGTAAAGGCATGCGTGATAAAGCAATTTGTGGTTAAGACGCAGTTGTTATTCAGAGCACGTTGTTTAGGCATGCGGGGTTAGTGATTTCATTGTTCCGTCTTACAACCATGGGCTGCAGCATCCATTGTCCCTACCAATTGGTGTGGCAGTGCAAACATGACTGCAGGTCTATCGTTTGTAGCCTGGCTGCGCAGCTCTACTATGCAAATTCGGTCAGTGGCGTAGCAAAGGGGCGGGCGGTCTGCACGAGTTTTGTGGGCGGCGGGCTCCTCCCAAATCTTACCTGCTGTCTCGGGCAGCAGCACTCGCCCCTCACTCTTCAGTGCGGGCAGCAACAATACACCCCCCACTCTTCAATGCGCTAAACGCAGGGAACGGGTCTAGAAACCTCACTGAATTCGATTTGCTAAAATAACAGATCAAAACATTATTTTTAAATATGAATAAGTCACCTATAAGTGTGCCTTATTGCCCATAAGACAGAGTGCACTGTATGTAAAAACAGGTTGTGTAAAAGTTTAATGTTAAACATGTCCTCACAGTGAACAGGAACCAAAAGCTATTTTCACTGTAGCAAGGCTGCATGTTCCCTAGAAAAACACTGGAGTGCAATGTTAAATTTAATGATGTTATTGCAGCTAGGAGACAGCCACATATTTGATTCTTGGACTTTTTGAAATATTTATTACAATCCCAATTCACCATTGATGCAAGTTGAAATGTTGTAAATAAACTAACAGATGTGATAACATATCACATTGACATTACCACTATGAAAGAAATAACTAACCAGTTTCATTAGTTTGAGTAAAAGTTTTCATTTAATAACATTTACAGTTTAAGGGTTGGTATTTATTAATTAAATTATTTTGAAGTCAGAAGCAATGCCTTTAGTGTGCGCGTAATAATTTGCACAGTTTTTGTGTAAGATGTTGTGATTCGCAAATATGTGACAGATTGAGGAATTCTGAGACCCCCGAAAGGCCTATGGGACGGAGTGTATAGAATTTGTGAATCCCACAACATAAAATATTTGTTAACATTCATTTTCGCCCCTTTTGGGACCTCTTTATGGGCCTGGGGAACAGGACAAGCTCACCCTGAGCCTTTATCCATTTTTTGTTTACAGGTTATATTTTTAACAACACAATGCAACTTGTCAGATAATGGCAGCAACAAAAGCCATAACAGAAATCGTTCTGTGCCGGCCTGCCCAGGGCAGTAGTTTCAGAATCCACTGCCAGATTCCCAATTGGACCAGGAAGATTTTTCTCCTGCGGTCCACTCTGGACCGCGGTGGAAAAATCTTCCTAGTCCATTTGTGTTCATTTATTTTTTTAACTGGATTCATTATTCCTGTGTTCCAAACATTTCTATAATTTAAGCCCTTCATGTTCACCCTAAAACACTATTTAAATGCTAATGTATCAAAAATGAGTAAAGTTCTACTTTCATGCCAGAATCAGGTAATTTAGTTCTGCCATTTTTTCTGCAGAGGAGAGCAAATAATTCTAGAGAGGTAAAAAATGAGAAAAGTCACTTTTTTGACCGCTCTTTATCCCACCACCCATTATATATATCTATAAATATATATTGATTCAAAACAATCTCGATTGGCTGGCGAGAATGTGATGAATCTGGGTTGTAGGTCGGCTGGGGTGTGAGCCCTGGTCAAGCAACAGCCACAATCCACAAAACCACAAAAAGTCACGAAATTAAGCTGTACCTAACACTGTGTAACTTGGCACAAAAAGCAGTTCGATTTAACTTAGAGGGAATGTGTAAAGTATTTATGCAGCACACAAACAGTAATACAGTGAAAACACAACACAAGGAGTATCCTACCCAAATTTTATTACATGATTACATGATTAAACATCACAACAACAAAAACCCAATCAGTAGAGCCAGAGTTCTGATTTTTTAAAGTTTTTAGTAGAAACAATTACGTCGAAAATCAAAGCGCAAACTGCTGTGTTCTTGTAGCACGAGCCTAGGTCAAAGTTTCAAAATATGGCCAACTGAGATGGAGCACAGTTTGGCTACAAGTAGTAGATTGGGCCCAGAGGCACTTACCTTGTGACTTACATTTTTTTCAAGAGAACGTAATGCTCAGTGGGGGAAAGGCTGCAGGAGGTGTTCAAGGAGGGAGCGTCAACATCAGGGATTCTCTGTATGAAATTGCAGTGAAGATTTATAAATTAGTCACTTTTTGGGAGACAAAAAACTCCAGCAGAATGAGGCAGGAGGCTGTAGCCGAAGACAGTTCCAGAAGGTCACTTAGCCCTTTTGCGAAGGACCAATGACAAGGATTTGCTTCTGCAGAGAAAAACCTAGTGGGAGTAGCAGCGAAGTCAAACTGACCAGTGATACACCTTGGGCGGATCGATGAGCAGGTTTCCCTGACTCCCAGAGCGGTTTTAGCCAGAAATTCCCTAGGTTTAGAATTTGGCTATCTGGACACATTTAGCACCTCAAACACATGCCCAGGACTCATGGTGCATTACTTGGGGGTACAAGACTCACTCAGGCTGGGTACAGGTGTACAGTTGTGCTTTAAAAAAGGTGCGAGCCTTTTATTTCATTTTTGCTCTGAACAGGAGGCCAATAAACTAGCCCCGGGAGGAGGAGCCTAGCTCGCGACCGAGATGGCCGCGCTTTAGCTCGGCTCCATTCGCCCGCCTGGGTTTTCACATTTATCCTGCTGTAATCCTGCCCCGGGAAGCCCTGTTTGCTGAGTGGTGGTGCTACGACGCTTTGCAGGCACTTACCTCTTGTTCCGGTTATCCTGGCTGCTGTAGATCCGGTGCAGTGCCCCCGATTGTGTTGGGGTGTCGGAGGCGGACTGGCCTGGATCTTCTTGCCGGCTCCCGGGCCAGACGGAGCCTGCGGATCTGCCCTCCGGGGCGCGGAGGAGGTGGTCGGAGGGCCGTTGTTCGTGTGGGCCGGAGGTCCTTCCTGGCCGATTCCTGTGGGGAGGAGGCCTATGGTGGAGGCGCTGCCTTCCGTGGTCGAAGCTCCTCGTGTGTCCGGCTTGCTCTCCCTTTGTTCTCCGGTCCGGCCATTTTGATTTTGCCGCCCGGACTCGGAGAACGGGACCGGCGGCGTTGGGTGGCCGGCGAATCCCTTTCTTCTGGTGGCCCCCCTTCCTGCCCGGGGTGCTCTGTTGCCGGTCAGCGGGACTTTGTTTGCCTTACTGCCGTCCCGGCGGAGATTTACAGCCGCGCTGCCTTGTCGGACTCTCAAAATGGCGGCCGACCCCGAGTGTCTTGACCGGGCCTGGGCGAGCGCTGGGGGCCCGCCGCATGGCCCGGGTGCCGGATACTGTGAAGGTTTTCCTACACTTAAGGAGTTACTGGACACCCTGCTCTCCTGGCGGCTCTGTGTGACCGCGCCTATCCTAGCTTCGGAGATGGTTCCTCACGGCGGGCCTCCTGAGCCCCCACGGCCAGATGTGATTGTGCCGCCGCGGGGTGCGGCTGGAATTATCCTGGCGGAATTGGCCCCGGCTCCGACCGCGTCTGCTGCTGTACGGAACTTGATGGCGCCTCCTCCTCCTGCGCTACCTTCGTTTTCTCGGGCCCGGGAGCTGGATTTTACTTGGCCTGGCCTTCATGACTCTCCCGCTTCCTTTCGGTCGCTGCTGCCCGGCGATGTCTCCTGTGCTGGCCCAGATGGGTCGGTTCTTCTGGACATATCCTTGGACTTGTGCCTGCATCGTTTGCTACACTTCGTGACTTTCCTGGATCGTCCGTGTTCCACTTTACGTGCCTTTTCCGGACTGCCGTTGGATCTTCCTGCTGTCTGTCTCCTGTTCTTCGTAACCTGGTCCTCGCTGGATCGGACCGTTTCCACTTTGGACAAACAAGGACAGGGCTAATGTATATTGGCATCTGTGTGCGGTAGTCTTGCACTGGTTTGGATGGTCAACCTGTCCCGGTATGGTTCTGTGTGATTGACTGGTGCCCCTGGACTTTAACCCGATGTTCTTTGGCTTCCCGGGGACTTGGCTCCTCGACTCAGGCGGGTGGCTGGGTGCGTTTACTCCTGTCTCCCGGCCCTCCCCCGTGTATGTCTGTGTGTGTTTCCCATCCCTCGTTTCCTTCTCTTCCCTTCCCATTTTTGTCTTTGTTTCCGACTTAACTTTGCTCCGCTATATTTCGGGTTCTAATTAGGGCGACAGGCACGCTGCGGGGGGGTAGGCCGTAGCCTTCTGCAGGGGTGCAGGGTGGGCTTTAGGGGTGGGTTGGGGGGGGTCTGTCCGTATTGGGGGGTCTTTTTCCTCCCTTATTTCCTCTTTTTCTGTTCTATGGCTCTTGTGTGTTCACTTTTTCCGGGACTCCGTCTCCTCCTGTATCCCCCTGGGGAGTTTCTGTGACTTTCGTATTCCGGTATGTATCTGATTGTAGCTCGCTGGGTAATTCGGTATCGATTTTTGCTATGTCGCTTGCCGGACTCTATTATCCTGCTTTCACTCCTGGGGGTGCGTGGTTTGGTGGGAGTCCCTTCTTTCGTTCCCTTTTTCCCTCTCCCCTTTTTCCTCCTTTATGGGGGTCCTTTTATTTTGTTGGGATGCGTATCGTATTGTCTTTTATTATGTGGGCCTTTTTGATCATGTCTCCTCAATTTGGGTGGGGGCGGCGACGGGTAGGTGCGGTTTGATTGATGCCATTGTCGTTTCTTTATATTCCGATTACGTTTATACTCTTTGATAGCTATGTTGGTATGGCCTCTTTTGTCATTCTGTGATCGTAAGATGGCGGCTTGCCGCGGCCCCTCCCTGGTTGTTTTTTGCACGGCCCATGATTCTTCTGTTTCCCCACCCCGCATTAGAAAATTAACCTTTTATTGTCCTGATCTTGCTGATTGCTCGATGCTCTTATTGTTTCTCCGGTGCTCCTGGTGACATATCCTGTTGAAAATTTGTTTTTCATTTACTACGTTATCTACCATGTGGTGGCCAGCCCTCGTGGGTTGTAGGCCCGTATTTGTGAGCTTTCTTTGTACAATAAAGGTTTTAAAAAAAAATAAAAAAAAATAAATAAATAAATAAATAAACTAGCCCCGAAAGATCATCAGATGATCAGGACACACAAAGTAGTTTCACAATAGACATTTATTAATAGCACCTCATCCATCAGCAGCTGGTCAGCAACTGTCAGATGAGAAACCAAGTACATTCCAAGTGCTATGTTCCATAGAACTTGCATCACAGTAATGAAGGAAGACACTTCACTGGGTTCAGGTGAAGATGCAGGCCTCAAGCAGCAGGGCTAGCCTCTGAGGGTTTAAGACAGGGTCCAGGTAGCAAAGCATTCTTTACAGGTATAGCAAAGGAGGCCACAGCAGCAGAACCAGAGTTTTGTATTTTAAAAATATTTAGTAGAAACTAGCACCTAGAAATTCAAAGGGCCAACCACAATCTTGTAGTGTGGGACCTGGTCAAAGTTGAAAAATAAGGCCAACAGAGATGGAGTGTGGTTTGGATACCAGAAGTGGATTGGGCCCAGTAGCGCTTACCTTTGTTCTGAGAAAATAATGTTCAGTGGGGCAAGGGTATCCAAAAAAGAAGCATCATCATCAGGGATCCTCTGGACAAAGTTGCGGTGAAGATTTCTACTTTAGTCATTTTTTTGGAAGGCAAATCTCCCGCGGGACCAGGCAGGAGGCTGCAGTGAAGAACCTTGTGGGAACAACTGTGAAGTCGAACCCACCAATGATGCAGCTTGGGCGGATGGAAAAGCAGTTTGGACCTGGTCTTCTCTTGGCTCTCAGAGCAGTTTTAGCCAAAAATGCCCTAGCTTTGGATTTTGGCTATCTGGGCACATTGAGCACCACAACCAAGTGTCCAGGACTGGTGGGAAATCACATGGGGGTACAGGATTCACTCAGGCTGGGTCCATGTGTGGGTTCAAAAAGGTCGGAGCCTTTTTTGTGCTTGTGGCTCTGAATAGGGGCCAGAAAACTAGCCCTTGGATTCACTTTGTTATTCTTAGGTGCAGGTGAAGATGCTGACCTCACGCAGCAGGGCTGGCCTTTGAGGGTTCAAGGCAAGGTCCAGGCAGCAAAGCATTTCTTACAGGTACAGCAAAGCAGTCTTGCAGAATGCACAGCAAATCACAGCAGCAAGAAGTCCTCTGCGAGTCCTTCCACAGGTCCAAGAGTGAACTGAAGTGTGGGTTTGAGGACCCTATTTTCATACCTTCTGCCTTATTTGAACTTGGGAGAGGTTTCTCTTTGACATGCTTGGAATTTCCTGACTCCAAGCTGGCATGAGAGACAATGTGGAGGTGACAAACCTTTCATGTGAAAGCGTAGCACAGGTTAGTAAGTTGCAAGTGAGGCTTTGGCCCATCTCCACCCCCATCCAGTCAACATATGGTCCATTCAGGCACACCTAATCCCTCTATTGTATGACTGTCTGTGAGGAATTCACAAAGTCTAAATTTCAGTTATACCCAGTCATGTGACCCAGAGGAGACTGCAGTCACCAAAAGGCCAAGGGCAGGAAAAAGCCAACATCATAAAAGTGGAATTTTCAAAATTGTAATAAAAAATTCAACTTTACCATTAAGGATGCTTTTTCATTACAATTACATAGATACCAATTAAACATGAAATGGTTACTTGGTCCCATTCAAAAGATAACACTCATTAAATTTAATAACACCACCTGATGATATCATAAGGGATGGGTAGGCCTCATAGTAGTGAAAAATCAATTTAGGAGTTTTTCACTATCTTGACATGTAAAATGTAAAAGTACATGCCCAAAAGTTTACATACAATGCACCCTGTCCTATGGGCAACTTAGGACCTACTTAGGGTTGGCTTATATGCACAAAATAGAATTTTAAGGCTTTGCAGGATGTTATATTTTCAAGTGGAATTGGCAGTTTAAACCTGCATTCAGGCTGCAATGGCAGGCCTGGGACAATCAATCATTCAATCAAGGAACTTAAAAAGCACTCTACTTACCCGCAAGGGTCTCAAGGCTCTGGGGGGAGGGGGTGCCGCTATTGCTCGAAGAGCCAGGTCTTGAGGAGTCTTCTGAAGGTGAGCAAGTCTTGTGTCTGCCGTAGGTGGGTCGGGAGGGTGTTCCAGGTTTTGGCGGCGAGGTAGGAGAAGGATCTGCCGCCGGAGGTCTTCCGTTGGATGCGGAGGACGGTGGCTAGGGTGAGGCTTGTGGAACAGAGCTGGTGGGTGGGGGTCTAGAAGCTAAGTCTGCTGTTCAGGTAGGCTGGTCGGGTGTTGTGGAGTGCTTTGTGTGCGTGGGTGAGGAGCTTGAAGGTGATCCTCTTGTCGACGGGGAGCCAGTGTAGGTCTCTCAGGTGGGGGGTGGTGTGGCTGCAGCGGGGCACGTTGAGGATCAGTCGGGCGGAGGCGTTTTGGATGCGTTGGAGTCGTCGCAGGTGTTTGGCCGGGATACCTGCATAGAGTGCGTTGCTGTAGTCTAGCCTGCTGCTGACGAGGGCCTGTGTTACTGTTCTTCTTGTTTCAGTCGGGATCCACTTGTAGATCCTGCGGAGCATGCAGAGGGTGTTGTAGCAGGAGGAGGAGACGTCGTTGACCTGCTTCGACCTGGAGAGGGAGGACTCGAGGACGAATCCAAGGTTGCGTGCGTGGTCGGTCGGTGTTGGTGGTGTCCCCAGTGTGGTCGGCCACCATGTGTCGTCCCACGTGGAGGGGGTGGGTCCGAGGATGAGGACCTCCGTCTTGTCCAAGTTCAGTTTCAGTCGGCTGCTCCTCATCCAGTCGGCGACGGCCTTCATTCCCTCGTAGAGGTTGGTTGTGGCGGTGTGCGGGTCCTTGGTGAGGGAGAGGATGAGTTGGTGTCATTTGCATAGGAAATGATGTTGAGGTCGTGTTGGCGGGCCACTTGTATGAGGGGGGCTATTTAGACATTGAACAGTGTCGGGCTGACGGATGAGCCCTGGGGTGCGCCGCAGATGATGTTAGTGGCTTCGGAACAGAAGAGTGGGAGACAGACTCTTTGGGTTCTGCCAGAGAGGAAGGACGTGGTCCATATCGAGGGCTTTTTCTTGAATTTCGGCTTCATGGAGGCGTGTTTTTAGAGTGCGGTGGCAGACCGTGTTGGAGGCGGCTGACAAGTCCAGGAGGATGAGGGCTGTTGTTTCCCCGTTGTCTAGTTGGCGTCTGATGTCGTCTGTGGCGGCGATGAGGGCGGTGTCGGTGCTGTGGTTTTGTCTGAATCCGGACTGGGATGGGTTCAGGATGTTGTTGTCTTCGAGGCGGTGGGCTAGTTGCGTGTTAATGATTTTCTCGATAATTTTCTTGATGACCTTGAAGTTTTAAGGGGCTACATGAGTGGATAGCACAATAAGTGCTGCAGGCCCAATAGTAGTAATTCATTTACAGACCCTAGATATATGGTATACCACTCTATAAGGGATTATAAGTAAAATCAATAGGCCATACTTATGTAATCCATTTTAGCATGTTTAAAGGAGAGAGCACAAGTACTTTAGCAATGGCTTGCAGAGGTAAAGTGCACGCCGTCCTAAGGCCAACATGAAAGAATTTCAGCAAAAACGTGGAAGGTAAAGGCAAAAAGACTGGGGGTCCAACAGTCCCCGAGTACAGAAAATGTATGTAAAGAGAACATAAAGGGGCAAAGTAAGCAAACCCTGGCCCCAAGGCCCTGAAATTGACTCACTGCTTCTGAGTCTAAAATACGAACAACATTATTATGTGTGGCTCTATTCACTGAATCCACTGATCCTGAGGGATCTCTCTACTGTAGATTTGCAGATCCTCCCTGGAGTCTAGGTTCTAGGGATCCAAAAATAAATTTAAAAAAAGACGGGTCTGGTTCTAGAACAGATGCTACAGTCAAACCACATTGTTGTTTCAGATGTTGCAGTGATGTTATCAGTAATGTCATAGAACATGTCCTGAAGGATGTAATATGGGAGCTAATTACCAGTGCATGACAGGGGTGCGAGTTATAGTTACTTCACTTTCAGAATTTCAGTCCTTTTTTTGTGTAAAATGTTACTTTAGGACATAAGTTACAGGCACTTAAAATAACCGTAACTGGTCAATTTAAGTGGTTTCGCTTTCTTAAAATGGTATGTTTTAAATGATATTTTCACCAACTTTAATGTTCCTTAAACCTTTGTTTTGGCTTTTTTAAAATCTTAAGTAATATATTATTTCAAGCTGATTGTCTTGTGTGGTGTGGGGTTGGGAATCCAGGTCCTACACTCAACCATACCCCACCGGCCATGGCTAATTATGTCACGTAGCCAAATAAAGGGTGTCATTTTAAGTAAGGCAGACCTACTGGCTTTGTCAAGGAGTCAAAATGCAAAAAAGTGGTGGGCCTATTGGCTTTATCAAGGAGTCAGCATATCAATATGTATAAAGCAGAACTATACAAGATAGAAAGTGGAGCCATAAAACCAACCACAAGGAGGATCTACACTCCAGCGAAGACTATACAGTTCAAGTTTAGAAAAATATGGTTAGCTCCCTTGGGTCATGGATTTAATGACCCAGGAGCCTTTCTATATCTTTTTTAATGTTTCTGAAGGCTGCTGCACTGTCGCCAGCCCACAACAACATTACAAAGAAACGTTGCTGGTGTCCCGTCCCTTACAGGTGCACCACCTGCATCAAGGAATATAAACAAACAGCCCTTGCACGGTATTATCTGGCTTTCATCGTTTGGAGTAGGGAATAATAAATTAGCAGCTTCTGCTGTTATAGTTTTAGTTAAATGTTTTTTGATGCCTCTGTGCCGGATCTTTTTATAATGTTGGAGGCCGCATTGGGAGTCCTACGGGTCCCGCAGTCCCGGCCAGTACCACAGGTACCACTTTCATGGGAGCCAGCCAATTTTCCATACTCTCATACTTATCTAAGGGCACCATGACCTTAGGCACACCACTTAGGTTAGGACTCACTCCAACAGAATCATGGGAGGGGAAACTTCCTGGCAATGCCCTAAACAATAGGATACAAGCTCCTATGGGTGGCCCAACCTACTTTTGCATCACTTCCTGTATCTTTTACTGTAAAGCTATCCCACAGTGCCCCTCTTAGCATAAAACCAATATGGCAGAAACTTCCTTCGCCCGTGCAGCACTCCCTGTGCCCACCAGAACATTTCCACCTGGATTTGCCCTGGACCCTGCTTTTGGCTTTTGAGAGATTGAATCCTAAAACCCTAGTGGTACCTAAATGGTCCTGGCCATTTGGCTGGTTAAGATTGGACTCTGTCTCCATCATGAACTGCAAAGCTGGACACTTAGAACTTTTTTCCAAACCTTTTCCAGAAAGAACCAGAGTCACCACCAGACTGATGCGGAGCCGCAGCTGCAAAGGTTGCATCTCTGGTCGCATTCAGCTTGCTGGTTTACCTCACAAAAAAACCTTCACTTCCAGAAAAGCTTCTAAGTCCAAAGGTAGAATAATTCCACCAAGGCTGATGAGGAGAAGCATCCAACCACCAATGAGACCTCCCTGTGCTTAGACTTCAGACTTCGTTGACTTGGAAGTTTTTGACTGTCAGTGCCATGATCCTTGAACTTCCTGCCAACACGGATGCTCCTAATAAGGCCCTGCACTCCAGACAGCCAGTAATGATGAGCCCTTCTTTGGATACAACAGGCAGACCGACCCTATGACATCTTCATCGATGAGGATTTTCTCCAAGTCAGAAGGTGAACTTTCCACTGAATGGAATCTGGCCCCTGTATCTGACCTGCGCTACATCATGGTCAGCCATAACTTTTGGCTCTGACCCAGTCTAGCACAACCAGATTCCCACAGTTGGCGATTTGCGCTTACAGTGCTAGAAACATCTAAAACTTTACAAATCATTCCCCCGTTCCCTGAATCTGATTTGTGTCATTTCTGTGTCTATTTGCTCTATTTGTGTTGTGTTTTGTACTTTTTATCTGTTTTGTTTCTGATAAATATTTTACACAATTCTCCTAAGTTAAGCCAGTCTGCTCTGTGCTACAGCTACCAAGGCTTGAGTTTAAGTTAAAATGAATGAGAACTTAACTGAATCTAGTCAGGGACTTTGCTAATAGTACTTGTAGAGGACTACTGTCCAGTTCCACTAATAATCTCTCCCACTTTCCTACTGGGTTTGAAGACAAGATGGCTAGGAAAACAAAAGGGAGGTAGTCCTAGATGTAAGCTACATCTGCTAGTTACAGAGTAAGCATAATTTGAAGGTAAGGAAGTGGCTTGGCACAGCAGCAGGAAAATGACAACGTTCTAAAAATGCAATTTTCACAATAGTAATATACCATCCCACCTGACCATTAAGTTGGATTTTAAATTACTGCTAAAATGAGTCCTTGAATCATTTTTCTAGTTACTTCCAAACTGAAGTTAAGCGATGTAAGATTTTATATTGGGACCCAGTGCTTTCTTATGGGTGATCCTGCCTTACTACAGTGAAAACAGGTTTTTCGCTGCCAGGACATGTAAAACATAATATATACATGTGCTACTTTACTAATACCATGTACTCTGTCCTATGAGGATTTAGGGCCTGCCTTAGGGGTGACTTATAATTACACAAAAGGAAGATTTAAACCTGGGAAAAGATTTATTTAGCCAGGATGAATTGGCAGTTTTAAACAGCACACCTAAGCTGCAAGTCCAGGCCTGGAGACATGATGTGCATTGTCACTTTAATGGTGGCACAATATGTGATGCATCTCATGAATGACACTTAATGTACAGGCGCTGGATAATCTTTGTACTATATACTAGAGACTTATAGGTAAATTAAATATGCCAATTAGGAGCATAGCGTATTTCAACATGTTCGAGAGGTCAGAGCACATGCACTGGGGCCAGTGTCCAAGTGCACAGAGTTAAAAACCAGAAGCATCAGTCCAAAAAGTAATGCAGGTAATTGTGCTAAAATTAGGTATGTTCTTACTGATAAGTCAATTATGAAAACAAGAGTACTTCTGAAACATATTCAGTCTAACTTACCAAAAACATTCCTTGTTACTTGAGAATCAATGTAATCCAAAAAGTTTCTCGATATGGAGTGAAGTATATTTTACCAGACAGACCACTGTATCAATTGATAGCGCCTAAAAATAATTATATAATATGACAACACTATCATACAGATGTGCAGGAGGACAGCAATGCAATGTTTAATGAAAAAAACTAGCATTTCATAAATGAGAATGTTGGCTTGCGCAAAAAGTGATAAAGAGAATGAATGGATGAATGGATGGATGGTCCATATTCTAGATAACTAGATTATGTGAGGCATTATTTATATATACTCAACCCTGTTGTGGTTCTTACTATGACTGTCACTGGTTAGCTCTGCCTTCCAGTGTCCCCACTCTCCTCTGTTTTATGCTTGTGGATATATTTCCACCTCCCATGCGCTTCTTGTCCAAACCTCAATTCAGCTGTCTGAATACTAAGCTTTCACTTTTCTCTAGTTGATCTCTATGTCTCTACCCTGTGACTACCCTTTTCTAACTTGCGTCCAGATGCAAGGTGACATCAGTTCCTTCTTTGCTGGCTGGTGCATGCGCGCCCTTAAACCTTTACACAGCATTATTTTACATTGGACTTTATTACCGCTAGGCCACACAAGTTTTCCCTTCATTGAACAAACATCACAACTTCTAACCAAAGCCTTGAAAAAGCCTTTGTAGACAAATCATGTGTTAACTGATTTCTTCCAATTTAATTCTTTACATTAACCCACTTGAGACGAAGAAAGAAGAAAACCACAAAAAGCCTTATTTCTTGAGTTTTTACATTAATAAAGAAACTATTTAAATATCACTAAACAGGTGTTCTCCCATCTGTTACATATATTGCTTTAATGGACCACTCTCTCTGGTTATTTGCATTACGCCCATAGGTGGCAGGATGTTTGCTTGGTGAGCACCATCAGTGTAGAATTCAAACATCCATTCTCTCTTACTGTAAGTGCTTCATACTTAAGAAATAGTACTATTTCATATCCCACTGCTACCGTTGTAATAAAAGGACAATGGACAATCACAGCAGGGGCATACATACATAATCACATCTAATTTTTATTAGAACATTGGAATGTTGAGTGCTCCATTGAAGACACTGGAGCAGTTCCGGGCTTCTAATGGCCAGTAAAAGCCTGGAGCTCTGACATTCAAATGCCCACACTGTCACTAATACATTCTAGAGAGGCCTTTGGACTGAAAAGAGGACTAGGGCACCGGCTTCCATCATTGATGTTGTCCCTTCTCAACCCAGCACAGTATCCAGCCCACACATGTTCACTTGGCAAACATTATGAGAGGAAGGGCAATATAAAAACACAGCAAACCCTAATTACCATGTAGCTCTAATAGCTGGCGAGGACGATCAACATGTAGGTGGCCTCTTTAGTTGATATGACGCTCATGGTAAGTGAAATATTTTTATTGTGAATGCCCGTACATCTCAAATTCACATTCCCCATATCTAATTGACAGCATTTGCTCGTGCGCTGAGCCAACTGCTACCCGATTCACAGAGACAACGCTGTCATTGAAGTGTGTGGTCGGAATCCGCTTTGGTGCTCCTTGATATAAATATGTGGTGTGTCAGAGCCACTCACATCTACTCTACCTCTAGGCGGCGGAGTCAGTGTGTGACCGAAGTGCTATGAGACAAAATGTTTTGCACATACGCAGTGTGCTGCCTCAGCTGCAACTGAATTTAAATGTGTTTATTTGAGAAAGGCCTTGGAACCTTTCCAAACACATTGCAGGCACCTTTAATGCTGAAGCTGGTCTTTAATGGAAGATATTGCCCGCTATGGTGGGCTAAAAGGCTATAATAAAAAACCTGAGCTGGACGATTGAAGAATAGTCTGCAATTATGGCAGCATGACACTTTGGCTAAGCTGGACCCGACTTACTAAAAAGTGCTAAGCAAAACAAAAGGCCTTTTGAAACCCACAGAGTTACTGTTTAGGTTGCCTAAATAATGTGCAGTGGAGAATTCAATTCTGCCTTTGAAGGCTTCAGGCATTTGTGACAACTGTCTACACTTGTTGGCAGATTGAGGCTTACCGACTCTCTTGCAATTGACTGCCCTCTTCCCAGAACTGCTCATTTTAGTTAGTCTATGCCCTGCGGAATCTCTTGGTGATTCAGGTTTGTTGATTTACTTTACTCAATCAATAAATGTGGTATTTTTAAAGCATGAACTAATCACCTTTAAGGGTCTCAAGGCCGTCGGGGAGATTGAGTGAGCTACTGCCAAGAGTCACATGAGGCTGAGCTGCTACTTGTGCCAGGAATCAAACCGTAAACCCTGTCCTGCAGAGTCAGCCACCTTGGCTGGTCCACCACACCTCTACCTTCACTGGCATACTTTTTAAATTCTCTTAACATATATTTTTCCCCTCTTTATCTAGCATGCATTATTTATGTTTCTCTACATTACTAAAACATTTCAGTAAAAACATGGTGTGATCAAGTTTAGACAAAGGTTTCGTTAGACTCTTTGGGGTGGGGGATATGTTCAATTCAATCATTTTGACTCGTTTTCACCCAACAAATATAGGAAATGGCTTTACATTCAATAATTAGCAAAAATAATGCCTGTTGTTAAACCCTCAGATCACTGGTTACCTTCCAGCATCAAAGCTTCATGTATCCAACAGCAAGATATAACAGATTATGCAAGACACAATATTAACCTTTGAACTGTAAATGTTTGATAACAGCCAACCTCAGCATCAAGACCAGTCTCAAAACTAAGAATGTTTGGCAACAACTATACCAATTATGAGATAATCAGCTACATCTTGTTGTTGGTTACATTAAATGTCTTTGACAACATATATGGTTTGTTTTAGTTTCCATGTACAGATTGAGCCTCCATAGCTGATGGTTCCAGGTGAACACACTGATCATTTACACTGGTGCTCCTCACTATTAAAAAAAAGGCAGCGTGGGGAGGAATATGACAAGATCTGTGTTGCTTTGATTACTAAACATATTGTTATAATTCAAACTGCAAGTGTGTAGTAACCAGGAGACCACACTGGAGGAATGATGTCAGTGTAGGTTTATTCATGTATCAGGTAAGCAGGTAAATAGATAGAATACGTCCAGGTATAAGTCACAGCTAACGCCACTGGGCTTAGGAGTCCTAAAGTTAGGAGTCCTAACTTTATTACTCCTAAACTGAGAAAAATCCTAACTTTAAGACTTTCGGTATTCACAGAAGGCATTTAGGAGTCCTAAAGTTAGCAGTCCTAACTTTACTACTCCTAACCTGAGAAAAATCCTAACTTTAGGACTTTCGGTATTCACAGAAGGCATTTAGGAGTCTAAAGTTAGGACTCTTAACATCTGTGAATACTGAAATTAGTAACTGCCTTCTGTAAATACCAAAATGAGTAAGTGCCTTTTGTGAATACCAAAATGGTAGTAAGTTTAGGATTTTGTCTTAAGTTAGTTCTGTGAACTGGGCCAGGGTACGCGAGCCGTTTTTTTTTTTTACATATTAAAAGGCAGCACAACTGTTTTGGATCAAAGTAGAGAAGTGAATATACATGTTAAAACCATTTCTAAACTGCACATTTCTCACAACGACCGCCCTCTCTTGAGTGATGCAGGGAGACAAGACCTTTTTTCAATTCACGTTCAGCTGTCTTTCCAAGTCCCCATTCGCTGATAAATAAAATCTTCACCACAGCAAAAAGGAACAGTCTCATATAATGCTGCTCACAGATTAATAGACACCAGATTAAATGCCCCTTCCCAAAGCAGAAAAGAAAAATCCTTAAACAGAATGTAATTCTCCAAAACAAGCGAACCTCAGTAGTAGCGCCTTGATTCACCACAGCTACTAACTATTCCACAGCAATTGAGGTTCCGTGACGATTTTACTTGTGTTTGTAATCATTGTCGTAAATACTTAATTTTGGTATCAGTGAACCGCAAATGATCCATTTAGTATATCCTGGTGTTTTCGCTATGCTACGAGCAAGAGCACTCCTGTTACCAACACATTTGTGATTTACCCATGGCATCCATCTTAGAACACGGAAGCCATTTTGTATTCCTTGCCCTCACATAGTCAATGGACACGCAATGACTTTTTCTTATTGAAGGACACGTAGGCCTTAACCGGCGATTCACCTTGCTAGTGGCACGTGCACCTTAGGCCAGCAACGCTGTAGCAGCATGACTCGGCAAGAACTGCCTCCCCAGCCTGAGGCCAGTCCTGCTATACTGATTCTTGTGTTCGTTGGCCTGATCATGATTAAGCGGCCGAAGCTGGTAACCGTGCCCATTTACGACCCACAAACATTTCTTATCCTGTCTTCCTATCTTCTGCACCTGGCTCTACTCCTTTCCTTCTGGGCCTTTATTAGGGGGAGGTAACGAAATTTACGATGAGGCGGTCCGGGTCTTGAATGAAGAATTGACATGGGATTATGATGGACTAGTGGGAACCCCTCATTCGTAATGTTTTGACATCAGATACTGTTGACGATTCCTGTGCAAACGCCAAATATTTATTGTTTAAGACACGAATGTTTAGAACTGTGGTAACATGTAAAGAATTTGCCTGAAGCCCAATATTTAGTATATAAGGAGCAACCCTCTTTGTACAAATTGAACAGGCTCCTAGATACTGCCCATGTGTAGTTTCTGTGACTTCTGTGTCCCTGCAGTAATAAACCTTTGGTCTTTGACGCCACCATCGAGAAGCCCGTGTTTCTGTTTGTTTGTGCACCAAGACAGGTTGAACTCCGGGGTCTTCGGGTGTTGTCCCTGACACCTCTGGACGGAACCAAAAAGTCCAGAACTCCAATTGGCGCCCAACGTGGGGCGACGTCATTCGGTACCGGTCCAAAAGCCTGAAGAGTTCGAGGAGCTTCGTGTGAAGATTTCAGAGGGAGGCGCCCCACTTCATCGATCCCGGCATATCGCAAAAGTGGCCCCAACGTTCTCTTCCACGAGGGTTCCCGTTCAGACGGCTGCAGTGGTCCGTTGCCTTGACCGTCGCCCTGTCTTGGACCCGAGGTGCAGTCCTTAGTACGGCGAGACGTGACGGGTTTCTCCTTGGTGACGTCTTCAGTGCCTCAGTTAAGTATTCAGTGGTTGCTAGTTGGTTATTTTGTAAGGGTTGCTCCTGTTTGGATAATCCTTTTAGTTCTCAGTTCAGTTCAGTTCTGTAAGATTGTCACTGGTTATTCTGGTTACGATAATCATTCTGTTCAGTTCAGGTATCGATACATTTGTCAGTTCTGGTAGGCCTAAGTTCTTGGTTCGAGTGCGCATCTTTTCTGTTTGTGTCTTGTTTGTTTTGTGTTCCGGATTATAAAATGGTAAGTCGGAAAAATTGTATGTTGTCTTGTTTTAGTTGCAACAGTGATTCCCAGTTGGAGGACTCGTGTTTGGTTCCTCCGATTGGAACTCCCCTTTATGATCTATATTGCAAGTTTGGTGTGGGCCCTATCTCTTATAACGAGATATGGATCCACTACACAGAGAAAGATGGTGTCCTTAGTTGGCCACTACATGGTAGTTTTGAACCTGAAGTTCTCGATAATCTAGAAAGAAGGTTGTTTAAGAAGAAAGCCCGGCCGGCAATGTTTGATTCTTTCCGTTATTGGCGAAAAGAATCTAAACAGAGAGAAATTAAAAAGTTGAAGAAAGAACAGAAAGAGCAAGAGTTGACTTTAGAACAGTCTGCTAGGCAGCTGCAACTCAACGAGTCTGAGAAAGCGATGGAGGTGGCCGATAGAGAGCGTAATTTAGCGATAGACAAGTGCTATCCTGCTTTGCCATCGAGTACGGCTAAGATAGTAGAGGACCCTGAAAAGGATCCCCTGTTGTCTTACTTGTTACGATCACCCCCACCGTATGCACAGGGTGCTACGGCTCCACCTATACCGAATGTTCAATTACCGGTTGCTGGACAACCTGGTGTCCCTGTTCCCGCTCCCCTGAATCAAGTTCCTGTACCTCCTGTGGTCAATATTAATGTTCCTTCGACAACCCCTCGTCTAGGGTTGCCGGCTTCTTTACCTATGCCTGTGTCGCTCACACCTGCTACTTCACAAGCTATTTTGCCTGCTACTCCTACTGTTCCTAATCTATCTGTTCCAACTGCTACTCTATTTACTGCCTCTGCTAATATTATGACTCCGCTTTCTGTTCGTCGAAGAATCACTGATTCTGTCTCCAATATTCTATCTCCCTTCTATAAAACTCTGATTAAGACTCCTACCTCTGACTCTGTGCAGAGGCGTAGTCAGCTTCCCAGTACTGAAGAAAGAGGAATATTAGATTCCACTGCTCTTAGATGGGTTTCGAAAGTTGGAAGATATAATGTACAAGATGTATTAGATACATTTATGCAATGGAACGAACCGACACAACGATATGTGTTCGATGAAATGTGTTTCCTTCTACGTGAGGAATTGGAAGAGGATGACCCTGAATCAAATCTAGGAGAATTAATTAATGTTCAGAAAGAGTTTGCTGCAGGTATGATAGTTGGACAAAATATAAAAGAAGCGATGGAACTGATTTTAAGTTATAGGAATGACCCATCCCTTCGTTCACCAAGAGAATTAGAGAAACGTAGTACGAAACAAAATCGTCAATATCCAATGAGAGAGGTTCCACCAATTTGGCGTGAAGCTGTGCAAGCTAACGCAAACCTTGGTATTGCAGCCGCTCCGGCCCAATTCCAGAGAGTATGGATACATATTCCATGGAAGCGAGCTGAAGTATTAGCAGTAAAACAGGCCTTGCCAGATCCGCGTAAAAATCCTGCAGGATACTACAAAGAGTTGGCTCAAACAGTTGACGCTTGTGTATTGAATTTGGCTGACATAGATCTGCTATTTGGTAATGTAGTACCGCAACCAATTTGGGCTAAAATTCGTAAAGAGAATCATCCAGTTGCCCTAGGTGGTGACTGGGCAGCTATAATTGCAGCGGATGGTCAACAAATAGGTGGTTCCAAACCTGAACCTTTAATTGCTAACTTGCCTGGTAGAATAATCGATTTAATGAAAACCTTGATGCCAGCATTGCGCGTTAACTGGGACAAATTGTCCGCGTGCAAACAAAAGAAAGACGAAAGCGTCTCCGACTTTTTCACAAGGTTCGAAGAGACTTTCGTGGATCATAGTGGTCAGGATATGAGCACAGAAGGAGGCCAGAGATTATTTGTTGATAAATTTGTGCACAATCTGTTGCCAGAACTTAGTAGTAAATTAAAGAATTCTGAAAGTGCGTGGGCTGTCTCTACGACTGCGCAAATACTTGCGACTGCTCAGTACTATGAAAATAGGGATAAAGAAGAGAAGGAAAAATCAGATAAAAAGACGAAAGATTTAAAAACTAAAGTACTTTTACAGCAAGCTTATCCGCCTCGCATGAATCAAACTAATATGCAGCAAGGGTCATATCAAAGAACGGATTATAATTTTCAAAAGCCACAATACCAATGGAATCAATGTGCTTATTGCAAAAAGGAAGGTCATTACAAAAGTGAGTGTCCAGTTCGAACGCAAAATAATGCTGCGGCGGCTCAGAGAGGTCGTGGTAGTTCTATGCAAAACTCTAGAGGTCGAGGACGAGGTGCTATGCCTCCACAGACAAGTAATCGCCCCTCTAATTATTTCGACCAGCGAAATGGACAATCTGCCCAACAGAATAGGTCTCCACAGTATCATGTCGAAGACTATTATGAAGCTAGTGAGGAAGTTCAGCAAAGTGAATACTAGGACAGCCATGGACAAAGAGAGGGAGTAGTATCAGTACCAGTAGATCAGAGTGGGCCTTATGTCGCAGTAGCAACATCAGGTATAGTCGAACCGTTTCTGTTGGATACTGGTGCAGCAAAAAGTTCTATCATACATGCGAAACTCCCTGGCGCACCTTTGTCTGGCTCAACAAACGTTTCAGTAGGTTTTTCGGGCGCCCCTGTTCACAACCCTGTTTCTGGTCCTTTGTCTATTTCTGTTGGACCCCGTCAATTGAAAGCACCCCTGATTTTGACGACAGGTTGTAACGAAAATCTGCTTGGTTTAGACTTGTTAAAACGCCTGTACGCGACATTGTACTGTTCTCCAGCAGGAGTACAGCTTACGTTGGGTAAAAGAATAATCTCCCCGATGTACTTGTCGATGGATGCGCTCCCACCAGAGCTGCGTTCACTCCCTGATACTCTTTGGGCGACTGGTCCTAATGATGTAGGTCTATTGGAAATTCCACCCTATGTAGTAACTTTGAAAGCAAATGTCAAACTTCCACGAATTCCACAATACAGAATCTCTAGTGAAGGTGAGCGTGCGCTCCTACTGATAGTACAAGATCTGATCAAGAAAGACGTTATAGAAGAAACTAGAGGTAATGTCTGTAATAGTCCTGTACTGCCTATTTTGAAACGAACTGACCCAACAAAGCCTCCAGTATATAGGTTCGTAATTGATCTTAGAGAGGTTAATAAAATGGTGATCCCACAGTTTCCTGTGGTACCAGACATTACTGCATTGTTAACGTTGATTCCTGCTACAGCAGCATGGTTTTCGGTTGTCGACTTGAAAAATGCCTTTTTCAGCATTCCGATAGCCGAGGAAAGCAGAGATATCTTCGGTTTCTCTCTAGGAGGACGAAGTTTCAGATTTAAACGCGCTCCACAAGGTTATTGTGAAAGCCCATCCATTTACAGTCAAGCATTAAAAAGCCAGTTAGATTCCTTCGTACTTCCTCGTGGTTCTGCTTTAGTACAGTATGTCGATGATCTTCTAGTGGCTGCCGATGACAAGGAAACTTGCAAAACAGCTACGATTTCTTTATTGCATCACTTGTCAGATTTGAATCACAAGGTGTCACCTTCAAAAATGCAATACTGCTGCCAAGAAGTGACCTACCTAGGTCATCTCTTGTCAAAGGAGGGAAGGAAGTTGACCCCAGAGAGAATAAAAGCAATTACACAGATGAATGTTCCTAGCACGCAGAGAGAAGTACGTGCCTTTTTAGGTATTACCTCATATTGTAGGCAATGGATCCCAAATTTTTCTCTTCTAGCAAAACCATTGGTAGCCTTGACTGGGAAAGGTGTTCCGAGTCCGGTACCATGGTCTGCTGAATGTCAGCAGAGTTTTTCTGAGTTACGAAATGCACTGTGTTCAGCACCTGTATTGGGTACACCCGACTACAGTAAGCCATTCACGCTCTATGTCCACGAGAGAGAAGGTTGTGCATTGAGTGTTTTGACGCAGAAATTTGGTGATAAACAACGCCCTTGTGCGTATTTTTCATCAACATTAGATCCAGTAGCTAGAGAATTGCCTAGTTGCTTGAGAGCTACAGCCGCAGCTGCAGCTTCCATTCGACAATCTGCTGGTTTAGTAATGAACAACATGCTAGTAGTTATGGTTCCTCATGCTGTGGATACACTCATGAACCGAACCAAGACGCAACACCTTACCAGTGCTAGATTATCAGGTTATGAACTGACACTGTTAGCTAGTCATATTCAGATCAAAAGATGCAATGTATTGAATCCAGCAACATTGTTGCCGACTAGCCAAGAGTCGAGTGATTCCGAACCACACGACTGTTGTTTCAAAACTGAGGAAGAAACAAAAGGACGAATCGATCTAAAAGACACTCCGTTGTCAGATCCAGATGGCACGTTGTATGTTGACGGGTCTTGCTTCAAATTGGAGAATGGTGATGTGACTGCTGCTTATGCAGTAACAACTTTGAGTACGATTGTGGAGACTGCAAGAGTGAGTCAGAATTCTGCCCAGGCTGCAGAATTGATCGCGCTAACAAGAGCGTGCGTTTTAGCTAAGGGAAAGAGAGTGAATGTGTTCACAGATAGTCAGTACGCGTTCGGCGTGGCCCATAGTTTTGGCCGTTTGTGGAAAGAAAGAGGTTTCATTACGTCCCATGGGACTAAGATTCAACATGGTCAGCTAGTTAATGACTTGTTGGAATCTCTAACCTTACCGACTGAAGTTGCAATTGTGAAATGCAGTGCTCATAAAGCAATCACGGATGATGTTGGTCGTGGGAATGCTTTTGCTGATGAGACTGCAAAACAGACAGCTAGAAATATGATGAGTAGAATGTATGTTGCAACGTCTGCAAGATGGATTCCTGAGTCTGGAATGTGTGAAGACACAGTGGAAAGCGTGAAAGAAATTCAGAAAGAGGCGACTGAGGAGGAAAAACTTGCATGGAGAGAGAGCACGGGTAAATTGGACTCGAGTGGGTGTTGGATTGACTTGTCGGAACAACAGCGTTGGATGTTGCCTGATGCGTATGTGCTTGCAGTAGTAACGATGGCACATGGAACAGCGCACATCAGTTCAAAAGGGATTTGTAAGATGTTGGCTCCGGTCTGGAAGAATGACGGGATTAGTAAGTGTGCAGAGAGAGTGGTGAGAAATTGTATGGTATGCTTGATGCATAATCCTGGCAAGGGAATCCCCACACCTGCAGGTCACTTCGCTCCTCCTTCCTGCCCCTTTGAAGTGATCCAGCTAGACTTCATTCACATGGATCGTTGCAATAATCTAAAGTACGTCCTAGTGGTAGTTTGTGCTTTCTCCAGATGGATCGAAGCATACCCACTGAAGGACAATACTGCCTTATCCACTGCCAAAATTCTTCTTAAAGAATACTTCCCCAGATACGGAATGCCACGGATTGTATGGTCAGATAACGGAAGTGAGTTCGTAGGGAAAGTTATGCAGAGTGTGTGTGCAGGCCTAGGGATTAGACAGAAGTTTCATAGTGCGAATCATCCCCAGTCCGCGGGTTTAGTCGAGGGTTACAATGGCACCCTTAAACTGAAACTTGCTAAGATACAAGCATCCACGGGTTTGTCCTGGCCAGACGCATTGCCTTTGGCTTTGCTATCAACAAGAGCAACTGTACATTCTAGAGTAGGGCTTAGTCCTTATGAAATAGTTTTTGGCCGCCCTGCAAATGTTTGGGGGGTACCTAGACCGAAAGAATTTAAGCAGCTGGAATACCCAATGTTAATTGATTACCTTTTCGACTTGACTGCTAAATTGAGTCTTATTCACCAACAGGTTTTCGATGCATTGCCAAAGCCACCGGAGAGTCCAGGCCATCAGCTGAAACCAGGTGATCAGGTGGTCATCAAAAATTTTGCAAGAACAAAAAATCTTCAGCCCAGATTTATTGGCCCTTTCCAAGTCCTGCTAGCAACGAGAACTGCTATTCGTGTGGCCGGAAGAAAAAACTGGATCCATACGACACATGCTAAACGTGTGCCTCTGCCACTTCCTTACGACAACTGGGTAAAGAAAGGAATCGGTGCCTCTGAAACGGAACAAGTCCCCAGGTTCATACCTTTCAGCGATGCAGAACTAATCACGGATTCACCAAATTCTGACTCTCCTCCTGAAACTGCTCTTTTGAACCCTGAACATTTGTCATCCACACCCAATGAATATTTGCCATCTGCACCAAAAGAACATTTGCCATCGGCGAACGTGAACATTGCAACGTCAGCTGAAAATACATTGTTTCCAGATCAGACAGCTCCTGCAAAACTGAGATACAACTTACGTTCTCGCAATATGGACAAATAAAGCAGGAAACTGCCTATTTTCAGATTTGAATTTGCTATACATTGCCTCCAGCCAGGAAGTTTGCTAATACTTTGTATTGTTTCTTTTTGTTTTAAAATTGCCTTGCCGTCTGGGTAGCCGTAGGGTCGTGGCTGTGTGCCTAGTTGAATCTGCGGGGGTCAGACACAAGGTCGATCTTTCTGTTAGTTCTGGGAACTCCCAGGGCTGATAGAGGCATTTTCATCTACGTACACATCATCAGTGGTCGCGAACGGTCGTAGAAGATGGAGCTTCCTGAGCTACAACGAGAAAATGTAATTTATGTTCGCAGAAATAGACTGTACAGAATACTTCACAGCAAATGCTTTCTAATGCAATGTGCAGTTACATTTTTAATTGTTCTGATAACGTTGGTGGGTGGAATCATCTTTGGTGTACATTTGATTTTTATGCCAGTAACTACAGTACCTCCCCTTGATCCTACTACTTCTACGGTTCCTTCTATGCATTCTTTTCACTCATTTCCTGAACACGAACAAGCTCGACGCTCAGAATTTATTAACAATACATTTGTACAGCTCTTGCATCAACACCAACTGATAGTTAATACTACAGACTGCTGGGTGTGTGACTATGGATAAAGGCATTCCCTATTTGGTCTTGCCTTTTAGCTACAATGGATCATTTCAGGCCTTTCAGACCATTTTTTCATATGCCCTTGAAACCTATCCTCCGCGTCCACCACGGTCCACTAAATACAACTCAGCCAACAAAGCTTTAGTCCAGGGAATTATTGATATGATTAAAGACGTCAATAATACTCCATCTTACCCTAGAGATGAATTACGGGTGTATTTGAGTTGGAACTCAACAGAGTATCGCCTTAGTTTGGGAGAAAGCAAGCGTAAAAGCTCCACTTCAGTTTGGGTCGTGCCTCACCGAGGTCAGGTCTGTTTGCAAGGAAATGGGAGAAATCCGAGAGCTCAGCTAGGGAGGAGTGAGTGCGTTGAGACTTACGTATTTCCGTCTAACTCCTCCCCTGCCTTTCTGACTGCTAGGGGTACCTACTTCATCTGTCAGGACAGAGCATATACATGGCTGCCTGCTGACTTTTCAGGTTCATGTTATATTGCTCGATTGTTACCCCCGACATACACTGCTTCTTCAGATTATCACAAAACCAGAGTAGCAAGAGGTGTCTTCAGCAAGGAAGATACCGCTGGTCAAGAAGCTGGAGACTTCTTCAAAGGTTTCCTTCCGTTTTGGGGGCCTATGGCCAACAGTAGAAATCTACGTCAACTAACACGGGTAGTTGAATCTACTATTACAGAAACTGCTGGTGCCCTTAGTAACTTAACAGCTGAGCTTCAGGCGGATCGTCTCATGACGTTGCAGAACCGTATGGTTCTAGACGTAATACTTGCAGATCGAGGTGGGGTATGCAGAATGATCCAATCGAGCTGCTGTGTCTTTATTCCAAATAATGCTCCAACAGTCTATGAAGCAATCTCTAAGCTACACAAGATTTCCGACTCTATACACGTAGATAAGGGAAACTGGTCCTTCATGGAGTGGTTTTGGACTCTGATATCAGCGTGGGGATGGAAGGTTCTGATGGTCATTGGTGTCATCCTAGTATTTCTGTTCTCGTGCTGCCTTATTATCCAATGTGGTCCCGCTTTGTGTAGTCTCTGTGCTGCAACCTGTTTCAGAAAACCACCTACATTAGGAGAAAAGGCACGAGACAGGATGATGACGCAACAACATGTTGCTGACCTAATGAGCATAGAATTAGACTCTGATATAGACTGAGTAATTGCCTATGTAAGGGCAAAAGGAGGGTCTGAGGTTCCGTGACGATTTTACTTGTGTTTGTAATCATTGTCGTAAATACTTAATTTTGGTATCAGTGAACCGCAAATGATCCATTTAGTATATCCTGGTGTTTTCGCTATGCTATGAGCAAGAGCACTCCTGTTACCAACACATTTGTGATTTACCCATGGCATCCATCTTAGAACACGGAAGCCATTTTGTATTCCTTGCCCTCACATAGTCAGTGGACACGCAATGACTTTTTCTTATTTAAGGACACGTAGGCCTTAACCGGCGATTCACCTTGCTAGTGACACGTTCACCTTAGGCCAGCAACGCTGTAGCAGCATGACTCGGCAAGAACTGCCTCCCCAGCCTGAGGCCAGTCCTGCTATACTGGTTCTTGTGTTCGTTGGCCTGATCATGATTAAGCGGCCGAAGCTGGTAACCGTGCCCATTTACGACCCACAAACATTTCTTATCCTGTCTTCCTATCTTCTGCACCTGGCTCTACTCCTTTCCTTCTGGGCCTTTATTAGGGGGAGGTAACGAAATTTACGATGAGGCGGTCCGGGTCTTGAATGAAGAATTGACATGGGATTATGATGGACTAGTGGGAACCCCTCATTCGTAATGTTTTGACATCAGATACTGTTGACGATTCCTGTGCAAACGCCAAATATTTATTGTTTAAGACACGAATGTTTAGAACTGTGGTAACATGTAAAGAATTTGCCTGAAGCCCAATATTTAGTATATAAGGAGCAACCCTCTTTGTACAAATTGAACAGGCTCCTAGATACTGCCCATGTGTAGTTTCTGTGACTTCTGTGTCCCTGCAGTAATAAACCTTTGGTCTTTGACGCCACCATCGAGAAGCCCGTGTTTCTGTTTGTTTGTGCACCAAGACAGGTTGAACTCCGGGGTCTTCGGGTGTTGTCCCTGACACCTCTGGACGGAACCAAAAAGTCCAGAACTCCACAATTGCGATCCTGTAAAGCCATCTCCACACAGACACTAAACATGTCTTCACATTTGGTCCCATTCCCTTTGCCACCGTTATTGAAAACACACTATGTAGATTGTACTGGCAATCCTAAATCCATAAAAATCTGTTTGAGTGCTTCCATACGTGTCTCTGTACAAGTCCCAGTGTATAGGAAACACTGCTCCAACACAAGCAGTTATCAAGCACACACTCTGGGCAGTTGTTAAAATGAAAGAAGTGGCTTACTCTCCTTGAAGTTTCAGTTTGCACAACATCATTGTCGTGGATGAGAAGGTTCAATGTACTTGTAGGTTTGCATCTCGCAGAATTCATGAAGTACCTTGTTGTAGAAGCCTCTTGAGACAGGGTACAGCACGCTTGTGTGGGGGCTGTCCGATGCAATGGGCACCGGTGGGGCTGTACTGCGTGCTGTTGCTGTACCTGTTTCACATTCAGTCTTTGTAGCTTAATGTCTTTAGACTGACACCGTTGTGTGTCCTCTTGTAACTCTTGTTTTTTCGTCGCTTTGGTCAGTCTGCTTCTCCATGTAGTGGCTCCTTCTCAACTAGATGTAGGAAGCATCTTGAAGAATTTGTAGACCGTGGGGATGTCCTCACCTCGTTGCCAAAAATAAGTGTAATAACCAGGAGACCACACTGGAGGGAAGATGTCAACATAGGTTTATTCATGTATCAGGTAAGCAGGTAAATAAGTACAATAAGTTAAGGTATAAGTCACAGCTAACCCCACCGGGAGCAGCCTGCTAGCTGCTCAGCCCCATCTATCTAACTGTCACCTCTCATTCAGTCACCCAAGCATTCCTCTCATAGTCCATACACCAAACATTCCACTCAAACACTCACACAGGCTGAGCAGCCAGGGGCAGGGAAACATGGGAGAAGCAATCCATAACATCAGGATACTACAAAGTGTTATTGTAAGAAACTGGAGTGTTGGTTGAGCGGGTGGGAACCCACCTCATATAATACTATGATAATCACAGTCCTAGTAAGGGGGAACCACTAAACTCACTAAACAAAGCTGTGCTGGTAGCTTGGCACAAAGTAGTCAGACATAACTTAGAGGTAAAGTGTTAAAGCAGCACTCAAACATTTATTAAAGTGAAAACACAACAGAAGAAAAATCCCAAACCAATTGAAACAATAGAGAATATTTTAGTAAGCAAAATGACAAGAAAATGACAAAAATCCAATATGTAGAACCAGAGAAAGAAATGTTAAATCTTTGAACTAAAACTAGCACCAAAAGGCACAAAGCACCAATCGCAGTTACCTGGTTGTGCTAGATTGGGTCAAAGTCAAAATTTAAGCTCAACCACAATGCAGCACAGGTCAAATACAGGGACCAGGCTCATCTTGGGGGAAATGTTACATTCTAACTTACAACCTTTTGCTGAAACAAAGTGGTTGTCTATAAGCCATTGGGGGGCAAGCAGCAAGTGGTACCCAAAGCATGCCTCATCAAACCCAGGTTGCTAAAGAGTGGGGTCCTGGTGCAGTCGGACGAAGAAAGTGAGAAAGTGCTGTGTGGGTGAAATCTTAAGTCGGAGAGGCCTTGACATTGATGGGGTGCTGTTCATCCCCTCTCCCTCTAGCGCCTTGAGACCCTCACGGGTGAGTAGCGCGCTTTACAAATGTTTGATTGATTGATTGATTCAGGGTTGTTATGGATGAAGGCCTCTACTTAGAACTCTTCTGGAAGTTAGATTGCCTTCTGCAAGGCAAATCAGCAAGCTGAGGCCTAATACCAATTCAACATTAATGGCTGCAGCTTCAACAATGATTCCTGTCTCAGCTGCTTCTCTAGCAGAAATTTTGCGAAAGGTTTCTAATACTCCTTTCTTGCAGTTTTGGGAAAGGGGGTACACTCTAATTTGAGGCAAAAGTCAAAGACTTTGGGGACACCACTTGGGTGTTAGGACTCACTGTAGCTGAGGCCAGCAGCAGGGTCCAAGGAAGGTTCAGTTGGCACTTATCAGCTGACAGTTGCAGAAATAGGACATCTGAATGCTTGCTGTGTCCCTGTAGCTCAAACAGGAGGTTACCAACTGCTTGGAGTCACATACAGGGTCCTTGACTCAGGTCTCATCTTCCTTCCAGTTCTTCAGACAGTAGTGCAGACATTAGTCTGATTTTCCACAGATCCAGGACTGTTCTGAGGAGATGTCTGTGTGATCCACCTTCATTCCCAATGCCAGCCTTTGCCCATACCCTAAACCATTTCCAGTTAGTTCCTCTACCCCCACTGTGTTTGGTGTCTGCTTATCTAGATAGACAACGTGGAAGCAGGCCTAGGTGTGAGCTTTATCTGGCAGTGACAACATAGGCATCCTTTTAAGCTCAGGACCTCCCTGAAACTAACCATGAATGAATTAGTGTTCAGTATGTCACTGTTTCAGAATAACCCCCTCTAATTTATCGAGACAGTCACTTCGCAGTAACAGCACTGGGATACCTATGGGTAAACATGTACTATGTAAGCGAGAATAGGATAGAATAGAATAGAATAGAATAGAATAGAATAGAATAGAATAGAACAACAAGGAGCTGGGTGCCTGCCCCAGGCCATCCTACCAAGGGATAAGACCTTTTCCCCCATCCCCAGAGCCCTTTGTCCACTGTCTGGGAGTATTACCTATCTGACCACCGGGAGCCATCAGGGTTCAGGTGACAGCTGGACACTGGTAGAAAAGTCTTTTGGTTTTAGGCAGGACAATTACAACTTTCTAAAAGTGTAATTTGGAAAATTGTAATATAAAATCTAACTTGACCATTAAGTTGGATTTTATATTGAACCCTTTTCTAGCTACTTTAAACTGAATTTAGAACTTATTGAGCGAAATAGTGTAAACTTTCCACAGTGAAAAACAACTTTGGAGGTTTTTCACTGCTAGAGCATGTAAAACATTAAATATAGATGTCCTACTTTTTAAAAACCATGCACAATTCCCTATGAGTATTAATGACTTACTTTAGGGGTGAAGTATAAATATTAAAAATGAAGATTTAGGCCCAGAAAAAGGTTTGTTTTGCCAGGTCCAAATTAAAGTTTAAGATTACTCATCCAGACTGCAATGGCAGGCCTGAAGATGTGTTTTAACATTGTTACTATTGCCAATATAAATTGGTTAAATAGAAAGGTAAAAAGTAGGAGGTGGTCCTGAAGAAAGGGCAAATTTCTAGCAGTTCCCTATTAAAACTTCGGGAAAACATGCATTAAAACTGGAAACATATTTGAGACAAAACTACCATCAAGCTGGTCTTGTGATATTAAACTAATAAATTTGACATTGTCATTTATCTATGGTGACTTCTGCACAAAAAAATAATGTAGGTGAACTCATCTCTTGATGTAGTAATTTACTTAACAAAGATCCTAGATTGCTCAATCCAAATTGACCTGCACAGATGTTTGAGCAACTGCAATATTTAGAATAATGGGACTCAACTAATTCTTTTTTACATATGACCAATAATCTTAGGTTCAAAAATTATCTCTGAAGGAAGAACCTTTAAATTCAGTTGTTCACATTTCCTGTTACTTAATATGTCTTAAACTGCATTAGTCCCACTATTTGGCACATTGTTAACATTTACTATATTGTTTTTAGAGGCAGTATATAATATTGAATTTGGGCAAAAGAGGAATAGTTAACAGCAGGTAGTCACTACTTTTAGGTTAAGTGCTATATTGGTCAAAACTTTTAAGAGCATATATGAAATGGTACATTTTTCATGTTATGTGTCTACAATACATGGGATTACTATCAAGTTTCTTTGACTTGTAAACATTGTAGCAAATATACACATAGATCCCGATTTTGATCTGGGTGGGAAAGCTCTCGGACCGAGCCGGATCCAGAGTGTTTTCCGACCGAGCCGGACACCTGCAGTCTGAACGCGCGAGTACGATGCAGCCGCATGCTGCCGGACTCGGTTCAGTCGGACTCCCATAGAAGTCAATAGGAGCCGGGCGTACGATGAGTACATGGGCTCCCATTGACTGAATGGGTACTGTTCTCACAAAGGCGCCCCATACAGTGGGTATGCATCGGTGCCATCCGCACTGTACATGCCTGTTTTGGAGAGACTGTTGGGTCTCCCTCTGTGTCTGAGTCATAAGTCTGCGGGTGACAGGGGGTCCAACACAGACCCCCAAAGGCAATGTCCCGGACGTTTTGCGAACCGGAAACGTCAGCTCGAACCGGCTGTCCGACGCTTGCATCGTACTGGCTCGGTCGTAAATCTCATCCATTGCACGGCACGGTTTGCTTAGGGCCGAGACGTACGGAGCGGTTTAGACCCGGAAACTATTTGATCGGTGATTTTCGTGTTGCTCGCATTGTACTTGCTCACTCGTACAGCTATACGAGTCTGGTGGAAAACACGCGTATGGCTCATATTTTTCCCAGCCGGATCGGGTTCGGTGCACTTACAAGCGAGATCAGAATCGGACCCTTAGAAGTAAAATAAAGGACACTAAGAGTTACAAAACTAAAGCCAGGTCTCCTCCTAATATTGTACACTTGTTACAGTGTCTTTTCCTTCGATGTCACTTGCTTGGACAGTGCTATTCCTTTCTTTAGCTCGGTTATCACTAACACGCTACATTCCTTTGTCGCAACTGCATTGTCTGGCAGTTTGAGTTTCTGCTTTGACATTGTTAATTGTTGTACCCATCCTTTGCATGAGCCTTTTTTTTTCATCCAGGTTGTGCATGCTGAGTAAAGTAGCATGTTTGTGTCTCTACGTGTCTTCCTAAGATCAGAAGGCTAGAAATCAATGTACTTCATCCATTTCCTATACTCTTTGCATGGCAATTACCCACTGTTGTCTCTTCCTAAATCTGATTATCCTTTTATCCTCTACAACTCCTACATTAACCGCAAAATGAAGTATTAGTCCATTTAAGGATTTAGAGCTCTGTACAGGCCTTCACTGGCTCAGGCCCACAATTGCTGTCCATTTGCTTCCACAACATTTTGGGAAGATGGAATAATAATAGATATTGCAATTGTCTAACACAACTCCAGGTTGTATTTCTGGAAATTGATTTAGATATTTATTGTTTTAAATTTAATGATACAGGATATCTCAAGATGTGTTTCATTGCAAACACTTCACATGACCATTCTGGTTCATTACTTGTTTCATTAGGTAGGTATTAGTTTTCTGTTTCTACTACTGTTCACATTGTAATCTGGTGTTTACAAAATGATTTTTATTTGCATTTTTGTTTTTTTAAACTTATCATGGATCTCATGTAAGTTACAGGACATTTTGCTTATCCCAGACAAGAGGGATGCATAGCATAGTAATATACAAAAAGTTTAGTTGTTCCTTTAGCAGTGTTTATGACTTACCACCCGTCACCATCCTATACTTTCTAGGTCTGAAACTGTTGATAAACCACAGTCGTTTTCTATATGTGTACAAATGTTTTGTTCTATCCAATCTTCAGAAATATTGTGAGCTACACATTAATTCAACATTTGGAATATTCGGATTCTAACAAAATAGAAATTGCCCAGGTAAATCACAGCATTATGCATGGTAGGCTAAACCTACCCTACATGTGTGCATGTATTACAATATCTTCTTGAGTACATTAACAACTCCATATATGTCCTTTTTGCGATTTGCCTATCTCTCTGTGGCCATCACGGTTTTGTTTTGCCTTTAATCATATATATATGTTTTGTTGATTTTAAGACTCTGTATACTGTGACATATTGCCACAGTGCGTGTGCTTGGACCAAAAATGTACATTAAAATTGGCTACACCCAATTGGTTTATTTAAGTTTTATGTAAAGGCATCATAAGTTGGCACAGGAAATGCAGCAGAGGCATGTAAATTAACTGTCATACATGAGTCACCCATGTACATGCCTAAAGTGTGTGGTAAATAAAATATTACCCTGTCAGAATTTCTAGGCATTAACAAAGTATCATGCATCAAATGAGAGACAGGATCCGTGGTGTCCAAGTTAAAATGGGCTTTATTCCAATAACTCGAGTCAAAGGGAGAATCAGTTCCATCACCACAGAGGCTCAGGAAGGGTCATCTAACAAATATTTACTGAACATAGTATATATACATTTCTTGTACATAGGCTAAGCAGAGCAAGAAAGAAAATGAGATAAGAACATGTGGGTGTACATGAGGGTGTGTACTTTGATGAGTCATAGGTAGGTGATAGGTAGGTGTCATAGGTGGGTGGGTACTTAGAGGAGGAGTTTGGATAGCTAGCTGGAACTATGCCCTAATTGTGCAACTTTGAGCATGACGTGCAATTGACGTGTAACTGGGAGGAAGCTGACTTTCAACCTAGTAGAGAGATCTCTTGTGTCAAGGCGACCAGCACATCTAGTACAACTGATATCTAGAGTCAGGGGATGTATTATCTGATTATTCGTTCATTGCATGAGGGCTGTGAGCTCTTCTATGGATGCAAGCACTGTAATCCACTTAAACAGAGACAGAATGGCTGGGCCCTATCTATGCAGATGGGTTCTGTGTACCTCCTTCACCAGACTGTAATGTGATTCTGTAAAGCAACAGATAACTGTTATTCATAATACTGTCTTGGCAGGCCTCTTGCTGGGCTTCTTGCGGCTTTCAGTGTGTCAGGAGTCATGAAATGCAAATACATGGGCCTTATGCTACCTTAACGTTTGGGAGACTTTGATGACTGGCATTTCTAATGCAGGACATGAATGCAGAGGCCTAGTGATTCAGGCCACTACATTGAAATATGCATGGATGACATGCACACACATGTAACATAGGGTATACGTAGGGGAAACATTTGTCAGGCAAAATTTCATTTTCCTCATTCCCTCCTTGTCCCCTACGTAACCCTTTAGGATACATCTATATTCATGAGACCGTATAGTTCATCATACAGAATCATTTGTTCATCTTTAACTCTTTGTTTACGTGGATGGGGAATACAGGCAGTAGCACACAGGCCGCAAATGGCCGGGCCACACTGCAGACAGAGACAGCAACCAAATACCATAAGTAGGGCCATTCCTAGGAAGGTCAGCACTTTCCATCCCCAAGCAGATATTATACCCCAGAGCCAACTGGACCAAGTCCATGTGCCTGGATCTTGATGTATGGCATGAGCAATCTTGTGGAGCCTTGTTATTGCTTCGTACACAGATGGTGCATTATCTGGGATGAAAATGCAACAACTAGATCGGATGACTCTACAAGCTCCGCCCCTATCCGCCAAGATGACGTCTAGAACGAGGCGGTTTTGAAGAACGACAAGTCTAATAGCAGACTGTTCCTGGGTTAAGTTCGCCAGGGCAGATGCAGTTATATTTACAACTGTTTCAAGAGTCCTTGTTAACCTGCGTATCAGTTTACTGTTTTGGACGGGGCCAACGAAGAAAAAGAATCCTTTGTTGAAATCTGTATATTGCTCCCAAGTTGTTTCAGTCTGATCGATCCCTGCGGAATCTGTCTCTCTCCTTTGTCTAACATGTTCTAGTCGTGAATCTCTATGATAATTGGATGGGGCTAGAAAAACGGGTGGCAATAGGAATGCTATATAACAAGTCCCACCCCAGTCTAAGGGCAGATGTACATAGGCTGTCTGACCACAAATGAAATAGGTATGGCGTGATGTTTTGAAAGAAGAAAGTCCTTCATCGTTAAACTCCACTACAGTGTTACACTCGCTGTGTCCCATAAGTACTGAGCCTTTCTTACTAACACATAGGTCACCTATTGCTGGCAGAACTGATATAAACGGTGGACCTGTATTTTGCTTGGGCTGAACATTTAACATTATAAAATTAACAGATGCATTTCCCTGTTCGTACTCTTCATTCTCTAAATCGGTTCCCTTTCTTTGGGGGAATCCCTCTTTGTCTGGAAAGCATGCTTCATTCATTACTTTATTCAGGTTTCCATATATCCAGCCACCTGGATAAGCTATGTACTTTCTATCTATTGAGGTCATTAGAGCAAACCATGCTCCACATGAACCATTGTGTGAGAACGGTAATGGGTAGAAGGGCAAGACTCCCTTTGTCTCTTGATAAGGTGGCATTTGGCCACATACCCAGCAATCAGTTGCATTGCTGGTCTGGTGAGAATGGTGTAACATACGAATAAAAGTATTGTTACGTAGTGCAAGTCGATATGACAATTCATGAGGAGGCAGGTCACTGAATGTGTGCTCTGCGGTGCTGTTACTGGAAGAATGTATATGTGAGGAAATGGGAAAGAAAACATGTAGCAATAAACTGATACCAATTATAACAATGCACAGAATAAAAAAAATGATCAAGGTAACTATACATCTACTGCGTAAACTCTTGCAGTATTTTTCCTTCTTATCTCTCTTCTTGCTATTCTCATATGTGATCTTATACATGTCAGAAATCTAGCCTAACCGATTTACCACCGAGTGGACTTAGACAATTAAACTACGTCTGACTTACTGGATCGCTACTTAAACCTATACTCCTGCTGTGGAGTCTTTTCTAGCAAAGGTCAGTGTTCTTTATAAAAGTTCCAAAGTTCCAAATAGTCCAAAGTATCTTTTGTAGTGATGAAGGTGAGTTCGGCCTTTACGTCCTTCCACCAACTTCGGTCCTCGTGGTTTCGGCGTCTTCCAACGTGGCTCAAGGGGGCTTGATCGGTCAAGATTCCGGACACAAGTATAGAATCTTCTGGTGCTATGGCATGTTCCTTGACCTGGGTGTTGTCAGGGAAGGCAGCAGCAACCTGTGAACAACAAGAGAGTAGTGCAGAAATCAAGGAAGCCAGGTAATCTGTCAGCATGTTACTGTCAACATCAGGTATTTTCTTTGGCATAGGCGTACCTCACATATTTGGCGGTCTACCGAAAACTACTTCATAAGGAGATAGGCCTGTTCTGGAATGAGCTACCATACGCATGTAAAAGAGGGCAACCGGCAAGGCCACCATCCAATCCACGCCTTTTTCTGTACAGATCTCAGCAACTTTTGTCTTAATTTGTCTGATTATGTCTTTCTACAAGGTCTGCTGCTTCTGGGTGTCGTACACAATGGAACTTCCATGTATAACCTAACAGAAGTGACACTTGTTTCATTAATTCAGAGGAGAATGGCTGACCGTTATCAGAATAGATGACACGGGGCAATATCTGGGGAAGAACTCGCGCACTAATTGCCTGGCTGTTGTCACAGCAGTGTAATCTGGAACTGGATATGCTTCTGTCCATCTAGATAGTGCACACATAACTACTAAGACATATTTGTAACCTCTACATCCATCCATTTGGATATAATCCATCTGGAGAACCTCAAAAGGGTGGTCAGGAGGATGAAATCCGCCTTGATCCACCGGAATGCCTTTACCTGGATTGAACTGGCAACAGATCATACATGTTCGCATATTCTGTAAGCTGTCTAGCATTGCTTTTTCTCTTAAGTGTGCTGGACTATGGGCTGTGTTGATGATTACTTGTACCATAGAATCTGAAAGAAACCATGTGCTTTTTCCCTTAGTCATCCAACCTTGGTCAGTCTGGACCCCTCCTTGTTCAGTCCATTTCTTTATCTCATCTGCAGTGGCATGTGTCTGTATGTCGAGTACATCTTGAGTGGGATCCCTGACTGTCATACATGTTGTCAGTAATGGTACCTCTGTCCTTGTCGTGTCTGTGCTGTAAGTTTAGCTGTTCGGTCTGCCAGGTCATTACTCTGGGAAATGGTGTCTGTAACTTTGGTGTGAGCTTTGCACTTCAGGATAGAAATGGCTGTAGGTAAATGTATGGCTTCTAACAGGGCCTGAATAAGTTGGCCGTGCTGGATCTTGGTCCCATGGGAGGTCAAAAAACCTCTCTTTTGCCACAGGACCCCAAAATCATGAACAACGCCAAAAGCGTATTGTGAGTCAGTATAAATGTTTACTCTCAAGTGCTTTGCTCTTATGTAGGCTTGTGTCAGAGCAATGAGCTCTGCTGCTTGAGCAGACAGTGTGTCTATTTTCTGTGTCTCTATGACTTCTGTGGTCACGGCATACACTGCTACTAACTCTCCTGCACTCGTTCTCATGCATGATCCATCTACATAGAGCGTACAATATCTGTCAGGTCTTGTTTTGGTCTTGTCACTATATTCATAACTTCCAGACAGTCATGTGGTGGTGTATTTACTGTACTTGAGGGCAAAAGTGTTGCAGGATTCAGAATGTTACAACGTCTGATCTCTATGTGTGGTTGAAATAATGTCAGTTCATATCCTGTCAGTCTCGCTACAGTCAAATGTAAAAATAAATAAAAATATGGCGCGTGATATAATGCTCTTTTTAATTCCTCAAATGCCAAGGTGTGTTCTTGTGTCCTAGGGAGTACAGTCAGAGTGGCTGCCTCCTGTGTAGTTAACTGTATGAGTGGTTGGCTAGATATGCATACTGGGGAATCCATTGCCTACAGTAAGAAGTGAGGCCAATAAATGCACGTACTTCCTTTTGTGTCTTGGGCTGTGAAAGGTTAGTAATGACCTGTATGTGATCTTGTGTTAGCTGTCTACCCTCCTTGGAAAGCAAGTGTCCTTGTACACCACTTGCTTTTCACAGAATTGCATTGGGGCCTTGTGCCCCTAGTCAGCCAGAAAATGTAGAACTCTCAGTGATGCATTTTCGCATCCTTTTTCTGAACGTGCTGTAATCAGGATGTCGTCTACGTACTGTATCAGTCCTGTGTTGGCAGGCATGTGAATACTGTCTAGCCTTTCCTTTAGTGTCTGACTGTAGATGCTAGGGCTCACTGTCAACAATCTAGCAAAAATGACTTATATAAAAATAAATAAAACTGAATTCTCAATTCAAAAGCACAATTCTTATTTTGGGGAAACCTTTTTCCAAAAGCTCTGCAGTATACAAAAATCCTACTCTAAATCTAAATTTGAGAAGCAGCCCCTCCCTCTAGAATTATGTTCGCGCTCGGAGTTTTGAATCAAATCCAAGCCGGGCTTCACTGTGATCTAACATTGAATGACTGCCAGATGCTTTACCCATCTGCAAGAGCAAGACTCCTGCCAATTATTCTGTTTACACTACTGAAGGAAAAACTTATTCATTTGCAAGCGTGAATTTATCTGAAGTCAATGAAGCTTTTAGTGTTGACTGTAAGGAAGAACAATTTTTCTGTACACAAGTCAGAGGGGCTGGGGAGGTAACTTCGCTACGAACTCACTCCTTGCTCACCTACCCCTCCCCCTCCCCCTACCCCTACCCCTCCCCTCAGAGCCAGGAGCTGGCTCAGTGTCAAACATCACTAACAGGAGACAAGCCTCTCACTCGTCTCTGCTTCTCTAAAATTGGGTCGCTGCCAATGCTGAGCTCATTGAAAGAGCCAAGCGTCTGCCAAGAAAGCTAGTGTCAGTCGGAGGAGTGGCCCTCCCTTTACATAAACAAAGGGATCGCGGAAAGAATTGGGTTATGGCCAAAAATAACAAGACAGGCACGGCAAGAGGGAGTAACCCTCCCTTTACATAAACATCTGTCCCTGGGAGTCAGCCAGGAGAAGTTGTTCAGCCACTTCAAGGTCGAAAAACACATTCTAAGTAATTCAAAACATAACTGTTCCCAGGACAGAGAGCTTAACCCACGTTCTCCAACTTAACTGAAACAAATTTAAAACGTTGTAAAAAGTAAATTAATAAAGATATATATTTTTTTGTAACTAAGTGACATGCTAGCATGTTAAAATAATTCTGTTACAATGTACTGCTACTTAGAAGCTCCACTTTCTAAAAATCACTTTTGTCTAACTAATTCAGCTAGAAGGCAAGACATTTGAAACATGGGCATTTGTTTAGCAGGCAAATTAACACACAAATATGGGACAATGTGCTTCTGCACACAAGGCTACGCATTTTGCAGTTGAGAGAAAAAGAAACAAATTATCATGGACTGTTGGGTTGGGACTGTTCTCTGCATACATCAATTGAAGCTTCTCTACTAAATGTTTATCTGAAACCATCTGTGTAAGCATTGCAGCCTAACTGACCTCTGAATCAGACATAATAAATCCTATTTTCCAAGTCTTGTTTAATGAACACTGCTTTTATCGTGCAAGAAATAACCTTTCTATCAGCAGCCTGTCAAAGTACATAGGTGAGCCTTGAACTAAATGAATGCAAATTAAACTAATGTAGGGGACACATAGCAATGCATTAAGATGGTGGTGTATTATAGCTATCAAAAAGAGCCACGTTCATTAATTTACAAATAGCCACTTTCCTAAGTGAGTGTGCAAGCTAAACAAAATAAATAAATAAAAAAAAAAAAAACATGTTTTCTATGTGAGTCTATTAACTGTCACAACGCTATTCTAAAGGGCAGCTTGCATTGGGAAAAATATTCTGTAGAAACATTCCTATTTAAATAAAAACACACTGTTGCAGTACACTAATTAAAAGCACTTTCTCTAATGGGTCTATTCTATAATTTCTTCTCATCCGTGAAAACATTAAAGCACTCTCCGTGCAAAAACCCTTATCTCAATAAGACTGGTTTATTTACAACTACCGACCTCTGAGTCAAACACATTAAATCAAGTGTTCCAAGGCAAACCCTTTACAAATACACTTCTTTACTCTCCATGCAACATGTTACCATTCAATCTGTAAACTGACTACGCCCATTGGATAACATGGCAAATCGCACCTCCGCACAAAACATGCCTTTTTCCACCACTTCCACAGCTCAGATCCTTTTCAAATTTGGCATCACAGTAGTCCAAGCGATTCCCTAACTCCTCACCAAAAAGCAACCAAATCCCTCCACTGGAACGGGTACGAATTTCCGCTCAAAAACACGCCCCCCGCAAACACCAAAAAACGCCAAAATCCCTCAACACTTTGTTAAACAGCATGTTAAAACAAATACTGCCTACTCAGTACAAGATATTAACTCTTTGGCAGCTGAAGCACAATCATTCCCCAATGACTGCAGTACATGGGAAAGTCATGAACTCATCTCTCCACGTTATCACATAACACGTACGCACATCTTCAAAACGTAATGATAACAAGCTCTGCACAAAACATAACCACATGGCGCTATTCACAAGCCATATTTACAAGAAACTCAACAAGTCACGAAAATGACACGCTATTCACAAGGCAAATTTACAAGGCGCTATTTACAAGGAACTCCACAGTAAACTTATAGCTCCTACTCTAACTCTAGCTAGTTCTTCTGAGAGGACGTTATTCTTTTTCTTTGGCTTTTTCCTCTGCTAGTTTATTTCTCTCTACTTTGTTGAATTCTTTCTCTGTTCTCCTATGTGACTCTTTGCGCCATAACTCAATAGCGCTTTTCTGAGAGGGTCTTGACTTCTTTTATACATATCATGACCAGGTGTATCTCTTGGCGGGATGTTAACTGACTCTTCTAGTATACCTTTCCTGATCCCTATCTGACGTAATTTTGAAAACAGTGGCATGTTTGAAATCAATACAATGAAAACACAATACACAAGAATAGACTGAAACAAGTAACAATCATTCACACTAGAACATCATAACATTGAAACACTAAAACAGATACCATTACAGAGAGTTAAACATGTACTTGAAAAACAGTTTTGTGCACTGAAAATACAGTACAACCATACCGGTCCCAAAAATTGAGACACGTCTTGACCGGGCCCACGTTTAACCGTGGACCCGTCTTGACCGTTCCCACCTTTTACAGTGGGCCCGTCTTGAAACTTGATGCATTCCCCATAGTGGTACTCACCGGGAAAGCAGAACTTGAAACTTGAAGGCCTCGGAAACTTGACTTGACTACGCTTGCGCCTTGGAACAGGTGGACCTCTGGAGACCTCGGACCTTGCTCTCTCACGGGCTGGGCTCTGGTTGAGACGATCCGCGTTCCTCACCACCTCACATGGATGCCTGGTCGCAGTCCGTCTCCTCCGTGGGCCTGAGGGAGTGGCAGGAAGTCCTGCTGAAGCGCTTTGAAGTCCGTCACGGCTGTAGAAGGGGGCAAAGACTAGACCGACAACTCCGGCGAGTGGGGAAAGGGATATGTCCTATTCGGGCGCCAAATTATGTGGTAAATAAAATATTACCCTGGCAGAATTTCTAGGCATTAACAAAGTATCATGCATCAAATGAGAGACAGGATCCGTGGTGTCCAAGTTAAAATGGGCTTTATTCCAATAACTCGAGTCAAAGGGTGAATCAGTTCCATTACCACAGAGGCTCAGGAAGGGTCATCTAACAATTATTTACTGAACATAGTATATATACATTTCTTGTACATAGGCTAAGCAGAGCAAGAAAGAAAATGAGATAAGAACATGTGGGTGTACATGAGGGTGTGTACTTTGATGAGTCATAGGTAGGTGATAGGTAGGTGTCATAGGTGGGTGGGTACTTAGAGGAGGAGTTTGGATAGCTAGCTGGAACTATGCCCTAATTGTGCAACTATGAGCATGACGTGCAATTGACGTGTAACTGGGAGGAAGCTGACTTTCAACCAAGTAGAGAGATCTCTTGTGTCAAGGCGACCAGCACATCTAGTACAACTGATATCTAGAGTCAGGGGATGTATTATCTGATTATTCGTTCATTGCATGAGGGCTGTGAGCTCTTCTATGGATGCAAGCACTGTAATCCACTTAAACAGAGACAGAATGGCTGGGCCCTATCTATGCAGATGGGTTCTGTGTACCTCCTTCACCAGACTGTAATGTGATTCTGTAAAGCAACAGATAACTGTTATTCATAATACTGTCTTGGCAGACCTCTTGCTGGGCTTCTTGCGGCTTTCAGTGTGTCAGGAGTCATGAAATGCAAATACATGGGCCTTATGCTACCTTAACGTTTGGGAGACTTTGATGACTGGCATTTCTAATGCAGGACATGAATGCAGAGGCCTAGTGATTCAGGCCACTACAAGGAAATATGCATGGATGACATGCACACACATGTAACATAGGGTATACGTAGGGGAAACATTTGTCAGGCAAAATTTCATTTTCCTCAAGTGTCTGCCACCATATACAAAAAGTGTGCTCCAGCTGGGCTGCAGTTATAAAACCACTGCAGTATCACATGGCAAGGAAAATATTTTGTCATGTAAGAACTCTGCGGTATATTAATCGAAACATCATGCAGCGTAGATCAGCAAGTCACCTTGCTGCGTTCCAAGGAAAGGGCAGGAATATGTCCTATTTAACATACTACAACACATTTCTGCCTTTTCCCAGTGCTGGTGTACAGTGTGCTGCCTAGCGCCAACACAGGCACTCTTGCACCATGGTACATGGGTGTCTGTGTTGTAAGCAGGATTGTTTATGTGCAGGAAGGGGCACCTTCCAGCTCAAAAAAAATCCCCAGAGGCATTTCAGGCTTTCACTGTGTGCTGCAGAATGCAGAAAGAGGAAGAAATGAGGAGAAGTAAACATATTTTTCTCAATAAACTTCACTTGGGGAGGTGTAGTAGTTTTGGCGCATTCTCAGATCTACATCCTATGGCAAATTTAGGAATGCATCAGAATCAATGGGTGTTGCGTGGGAACACTCATGCATCAAACATGGAACGCCTCCCTGGGGCAGAGTAATTCAACACAGTGATTTGCTCTGCATTGCATTACTCTGGATTTATCAAGCCACTTAGGACCATGCAAGATGGCCTTGCGGGCCCTGATAAATCGCACTTAAGGGTTGCATCACACTCCTGTTGTGTGGTGCAAAAGCGATGCATTTTGTCTTCCAGATCCCCGGGGGCGGACGCCATACGGAGCATTTATGATATGCGCCGAAACACCAGACAGGATCTTATATGCAAGGGAGTACCGGTTCCCTGGTTCCTATCGCCTCTTCTCAATCTATACAAGAATACTACATGCCCTACCAGACGCTGTCAGGGATATGCATCCTAGCCCTAGTTTTTGAATTATTTATTGAGCCAAGCGAAAGTTTTGAAAATGGTGTCTTCTGGACAGAGATCGTTCTTTACCAGCCCTGCCTGATATCAGTGACAGAGTTGCGGAGATTGATGACCGTCAACTTTATTCCTGTTACAGACGCGTCCTTTGGGAGTCCCTTTGTTCTGTGTGCTCCCTTTTATCCTAGAGGAGTACCTGACTAAATTGTGCCCATAGATATGCTTCATCAGTCCCGATTGAGACTATGATACACTAAACTGGTCTTAAATTACATGTTGGATCCTAAGAGACTGTGCTGATTAACTTATCCTTTAGATGCGCCCTGATGAAGGAATGTTTTAATAATTCTGTTCCGAAACGCGCGTCGGCGCCTTTCCCTACATGTTTGAAGAAATAATGTTCTGTTTGAGTTTGAGTGTATGCGTTGTGTGGAAGTGAGTTAGTGGCTGATTGATGGATTGATTGAATTGTGCGTCATTTTTTTATTGCGTAAAGTGGTTCTGGGCTGATGTTCTCCTTTTTTGTACTGTTTAAACAAAATTAAATTGTTTATGTAATCAGATGAGCAAAATGAATTCTTCTATGCTTATTAAAATGTGACAACTAGTTAAAATTATTATAAAAATAAATACTGAAAAGTAAATAGCTGTTCTGTGGGTGTTTTTGGTTGGTTTTATTGTTGGAACTCCTCTGTCCTTCTAATACATTGGGGACGCCCCTTTCATGTTGCTTTATATCTATTCCTCCCTGGTGGGTTGTTCCCCTCGCCTTTATCTAATTTACGTTTTCAGGGTCCCTCTTCTGTTTTTGCACGCAAAAGCAATGCAACCCTTTTATAAATACATTTTTATATATTGTCTGAAGCAAGACAAGCTGTTAACTAAATGCCCCATGGGATAATGAAATTGCCTCTGGGTGAAGGAAGGGTGAAGTGATATCAACAGTGAACATATAGCAGGGATTAATCATCTGGAGAGTAACTCAGGAACAGATTGCACATCAAAGAGAAACCTTAGGAGATGTTTGTTATTGATCTGGGCTCTTGGTTATCGAACCTAATTATGCCTAGAGCCGCTCCAGGCTTAGGACTCTATTCACAAAGGTAAGTTGCACATGTAGAACTTCTCATGTAGATCTACACTTATGACTAGTAAATATCCACAAAGATAGAACTCATCATTTATCTATTTACCTATGTACATTAACACACAGATGTAGACTTATTACTGTTTAGTCTTTCAAATGAGGGAGTGAGACTCCCATTACAGAATTTGAAAGTGTACTATCAACAATTTTCTGTTGGAGGGGTCTGCAACTGGGGCAGAGATCTCCATTTTTAACAAAAAAAATGTCTTATTCTTTGGCAAAAAATAATTAAAACATATACTGCAGTTAAGGCAAAACATTTTAGTTTGGACCATCAATGAATCAATGGCGCTTGCACCATTCATGGCAGACTGTATTTGGTGCATACTCTAAGATTTGGTTTAACCTCCTTAATACAGTGGTTTCTTTGGCTTTCATCTATTGGCTTCAGACATTGTCAATCTGATCTTGGATCAGACTGTAGAATGATTTTATTATCATCTTCCTCCTGCTTCAGTTGAAATGAATGACAGACAGTTGTACATCTCAGAAGTACACTCTGTCATTACACATTTCATTCTTTGTCATCTATGCATTGTGTATATCAAAAAATATTTGTATTCTTTTTGCACTGTAGCAGGCATATTTTCTTTGCTTGTTTCAGGATTTGAGTATAAGCGTCAAACCTATTGTCTTTACCATTGCATGTTTTCTTGATTTGGATTTGTTGCACCAACAGAATTCTGCATATTCTAACTAAAACCATTCTTCATGAATTTGTCGGTCTCGATCAATTTTAGAGAAATCACTAGAAAGCTTTTGGCATTCCTGCTCAGAGCATTTTAAAAAGTTAACACTCGGATAATGCATTATTTTCATGCCTTACACACTTCTCATATATATATATATATATGTATATATAGGGCCATATTTCTTGTCTCACTTGTTTTGCACTTCCACATCGCAAAGTGGTGCATGCGTGATGCAACTGAAAAATGGGATTTATGAAGCTACACAAGGCCACTTTACATGGCCCTGAGACTTTATAAATCTTAACTAAAGCAACGCAGCACAAATCTCTGATTTGCCTTACTCTGCACCAGGGAGGCATTCCATGGATGTTGCATGGGTGTTCTCATGCAACTACCATGGTTGTTGGCGCTTTCTCAGATTTACCAGAACTGGTAAACCAGGGGATGCACCAAAAAGATGCGCCTTCCCAGGTGAGGCATAACAAGAAGAAATATCTTTATTTCTTCTTTGTACTTCCAGTATCAATGTGTGCTGCATTCTGCAGCACACATACATAGAGGAATATGCCTTCCAGGGTTGATTTTGTGCAGGAAGGTGCCCCTTACTGCACAAAAACAATCCTGCGTGCAAACAGGCACCCTCGCACCATGCTGTAATGGTTTCTGTGTTGGCTCTGGGTAGCCAAAACGGCACGAGTGCAGGGCAAAAGACAGAAATGCACCATAATATTTTAAATATGGCGCATCTCTACCCTTTCCCTGTCATGCAAAGTGCTGCATTGCGACTTGCTGCGCTGCGCTGCACTGCGTGGCAAATCTCATAAATATGTCCCTTAATCTATGCCCATTTGTATTTCTGCAATGTTTTTACAGTTTGTGCGCCCCTAATAATTTTTCACACCAGAAAAACTGTTGTTGCCTGAGCAATTTCAAAACTTTTATTTTAGACCAGCATGAAATCATCACATCCAAGACTTCTTATTAGCTGTGTAACCGTACTGTTAATTGCTGAAAATTGCATCTTCTTGTACAAAAACTGATTGATTCAAGATGGGCTGCTTTTACTTCATATATCACTGCACTGAAGCGGTTAAAACATTTTGTGGTACAAGAGGTTACAACGCGATCGGGCAATGGCTGCTAGCCTGCTGTCACTGTTTCAGGAGGGCGTGGGAATCTCGGACACAGTACCATTAGGCAGACTGCCGCACATGGCAGACCTTTGTGGAGCGAATCTTGAAGCATGCTCCATTCCACCGGGAACTATCTGTAAGGGACCTCGCCCCGGTTAGGAGGGTGATGTCCAGCATGTAATATCGGGTGTGGCAGGAGGGGGGATGTGGAGTACTGGCGGACCTGTATCCGGGCGAGAGCTTTATAACTTACGAACAGTCTTGCTGGGACTTTGGACTGGGTCAGGGACAATACTTACAATACGCTGGACTGTCCAACCTATTCAAAGAAATATGGCCCACACACCCCTCAATACCAAAACACACGCTGACCTTAGATGTACTACTTACATGCCGAGCTGGTGGATGCCTCATTTCCCTGTTGTACAAGGCCATGAGGGCAGACGCGTTTGATCCGCCCCCAAAGGCGTTCACCACATGGAACATGGATCTGGAGGAGCCTCTGGAGGTTGGGGACAAGAGGACAGTGGGTGCCCTCACATGCAAAATCTCATAAGTGGCGGCTTGTCCATAGGGCCGCCGGGGCAGCGCCTCACTAGGCAATCACGAAAAGAAACTGCTCTCTGGATCGGGTAGCAAAGCAAGAATGTAAGCTGACAAATTGACAGCTTTGACAATTTGTCTGTTTACATTTCCGGCCTGTGCTGGCAGCTGCTTCACAGGTGAAAGTGCGCATAAGTCAACAAATGCACAGCATACGCAGGCGAGAACAGCAGAAGTCCAGAATTGGACTACGACTGATCATCTGCGAGAAGAGCGCTTTTTTATTTCAGCTCCCCATTCCATTCACAATACATTAGGTATGCTGCGCATGCCTAGTGTAGTGCAAGAGTCTAAAGATGGGATCCTACTCGGGCGGTGACGTACAGTCGCCCTATGCCCTGTCACATGCCAGGATCCAGTCTTCTGATTTGCTGGTCAACTTCAAGCAAAAGATCGGGGAGAAGTTAGTTCCACTGACGTCTTGTGAGAGGAGACATGATGCAAAGCGGGGCCGGAGCGGGAGATGCCTGGCAAGTTTATTTGTTTTTATTTAATCATTAAATTAAATGCCTCCCCCCTTACTCACTTTAGTAAACAAGACCATTGCTGGAGACTCTTTGAAGTCAGATCTTCTTAATTAATAGCATGCTGTCTTTGAACGGGCCATCTGCAGCGCAGGCTCAGTTGTGGTTTCAGGGTCTGTTCTCAGCTTTTCCCTAATACCAAGGAAGGACAAGATTCAGGGTGGGGATGTGAGTCACAGATCTGTGTCCTGCAGAAGACCCTTAGAGATTCTCTCTGTGCCATTAACATTCACTGGAATAGCCACAAGGGAATCATGCTGTTGTGATACAAATGCCAGGCTCACACTTCCCCTGTAAATGAGTGAAATTGGGCATGGGATCATATATTTGTATATAGTATTTCATACCTGCTTGTAGCTGTTTAAGCATTCAGGAAAACTATTTACTATCCAATGAAATTGGTACTCGTTTTGCCGCCTGTAGAAAAATAGAAGGGTGAATGAACCCTGGTCGGGGATGGAACCTGCTTTCAGGTACAGTCAATAGGTCTTCCATGGTCCTTGTCTTATGTAGCTGGGTTTCTCTCCCAGCCTTAGGGTGCATGTATATGTGCCTATTTATGGAGCACGCAAGGCTCAGGGCGGGGGGGAGACAGTGGTGATTCCAGTGTCAGGAGGAAGCAGTAGAAGAATGTGCACATAGTTGTAGGGAGAGGCGGGGTGAGTCATTGGTCGTCCACACAGGTGTTGAAGTTGTCAAACCTTGTATATGGATTTGGTACTCCATGAAGACTTAGATCATTGCACCCTTCCTGAACTGCAGGAGGGATGGTGCACGCCAAGTTGATTTATGTTGCTTTGCATGGTTTAGCAAATAAAAAGAAAGGTTACACAGTGCATAGCGCTACCTTGTGTTACTTTGCGACGGGTAGGAGTTACATGCTGCGAGCATATGCATTCCCGTGCATCTCCCAATGTATTTTGATGCAAACCAAGATTTACAAATACATGCAAACCTAGGTTTGCCGCAAAATAGCGCACCTACCCAATAGAGGCGTAATGAGGAGAAATATCCTCTTTTCTCCTCTTTGCGTTTGTGCTGCATCCTGCAGCACACATAGAAAGTGGAATGTCTTTAAAGATCATTTTTTTTAGGAAAGTGTTCCTTGCTGCACAAAAATAAGCCTGTAGGGCAACACAGGCACCCTTTCCCCCAGTGCAAGGAAGCCTGGTTAGCACTAGGCAGTCACAAATGTGCCAGCACATAGAGTGAGCTGACCAGTGCAATATCTTGGTAAATATTGAGCTGCTCACCTCTTTCCATTCACACTACGCAGCACAGAAACTAGCCTTACCGCATGAACTATTACTAAATATGCCCCCAAGGATTTAAGCAGTTTATGGAAAGAGTATTGATGTGACAATATTTTATATGGAATAAAATGCCTTCTGAAGTACACAAAAAAGATATGGTCACTTTGGAGATTCATGAGCTTTTAAAGGAAGTCATCTTTCGGCTTCGTCACTCTATCTGGTCATTGAGCTTCATGGTGAGTTCAATATCTTTATAATATACATTAGAGGATACTTTATTTTATATGTAAAAGACATTGATAATGGTTGCTTGATATCTAGACTTGATATCTAGGCACTGCGTTCTCAAAATCAGCAGATGCAGAAACTGGACAGTATATTTGGTACAAGGTAGACAAACTTGCACAATGAGTAGGAAATGTTGCTGTGCTACTTGGAACTCTCTTCCGATTGTCACATACATTAGACGACAAAAGAAATAGAGATGTACAGATTATCTTCAATAACAGACTGTTTCTTTATTTCAGTTCTGCAGGCAAATATCTACATTCTGGTGAACACAATTTTTAAACTGATCTTTGTCAGCAACATAGTTTCTATGGTGCTTAAAACTATTTTGTGAAATATGTTCCATAGCATTCCTTTCATTCCAAAGCAGTATTAACTTAAAACTATCCTGAAACGTATTCACTCCTTTTTGTGAATTCGAAAAACCTGATTTAAAACTTGAACCTGGTCTTTAACGTATTTGCATTAGTCATTTATAGGACTGTTTCATACTCATTTAAATGGTTTCATGGGACGATTTGTCATTTGTTGTAGTAATGATGAAGCAGGGAGTTCCAAGGTTTATGTCACTCTACCATCAAGTTGGAATTGTTGTTTCTGAAAGTCGCACTTGTTTTGGAAATGGTGATCCTATTTACATTAAAACCCTTAGAAATTCACTAAAATAAACAGAGGTTGAAGTGACGTTGTATTTGGTTCTGGTCATAATGTCTCACTGTACATTTAAAAATACTTTACCAATTCACTGCAAAAGCAAAGGTTAACGTGACATTATAGTTGGGCTGTGCAGTTATATTGAACTAATGTTTTATAACAAAAAACTTAAAATCACAGGTGACATCATCCAACCTAGTCAAATTACTCCACAAACCATTACAGCATTTCAGATATGAAAGTAAGTACTAACTGGCACAGAATTATGTAAAGGTAAAGCATACATTATTCGTCAGACACACAGGGCCTGTTAGGTGGCCAAACCCTTACTACGTACAGCCTTTGCCCCGTACCAATCTCTTCACTGATAGCCACCTCTTGAGGCCAATGAAGCAACATACCTACTGTGAACAGTCTCTAACCCTGGCAGAGCCCCTCCATGGACAACCCACACACTCTAGACACTCAACCCCCTTTAGATGATGAGGGCCCTACTAAACATAGCCTTCACCCTGTACTGATTACTTAGCAAACAGCCAACCTCTTGTGGGCCATCAAGCACACATGGATGGACAAATAGCTGGCGCATACAGTCTTCACTCCAATACACAACAGATCTCACCCTCTCCAGACACTTAAGGATCCTGAGGAGATCAAGCACCAACTGTGTACAACCTATGCCCTCCAACAAAGCTTTTACAGATTGCTGCCCTCTTGTGGGCAATCATCGAGTCATGATTCAGCAAACTGCGCTGCATACAGTGTTTGCCTTTTGCACAACCATTCATAGAGCGCTCACTCCCTTCACAAATCCAAGACTCATTTGGAGGAAAAGCATGTTGCAAAAGCTTACACCTGTTATCAGTAAAGAGGCTATAGGAAATTGGGTTTAGTTTTGCCTTGTATGGTAAGCGTTACTAAACTGTCACATTCATTAAGATGCCATCAGTGATGTTGTCAATGATGCCATTGAGCATGTAATGGGTGATGTAATATGGGAGAAATAAGCAATGCATGATGGGGTCAAAAGCTATAGTTATTTCAGTAAATTATAACTCATAATTTTTTTTCTTAGTTTTATATAGTGGGAACTTGACCCAAAGGTATCAGAGCGCTGTACATGAGCACCAGTTAGTTTCGTTACACAAGTACACATTCATTTTTTGTAGGCACAGGGAGATTAAGTGATTTGCCCAGAATCACAGGATGTTGAACTTCATTGCCGAGACTCAAGCCTGGCTCCCCAGATTAGAGACCGACCACCCTAGCCGTTTGGCTACATCCTCTCTGCATCATTTGTTTTGTTGTATTAAAAAATATATTATTGCAAGGCCTCAATACAATTTCACTTTAACCTTTGTTTTTTTCTGTTAATATATACACATATGTATAAATATAGATAGGGCTGGGTTTCCAAAGGAAAATGATTTTTGTTTTACCATAATGTTTGACTAATCTTAGCTAAACTTTCCAAACAAATGGTTCATCCCACTCAGCTTCTTTCAGCAACATTTCAGTGTGATCGATGAAGTGGGGACTGGGAAAAAATGGAAGTCTCAAAATTCGTTTTTCCATGCAATTTCCTGTGTGAATTTTAAACAGCACTATAGTCAAATGGCTGAACTGCGATACACCAATTTTGGCAAAAATCTAGGGGCATATTACCGAGAAGTGCGTTAGTAAACGCACAACGCCCGTCCCCATTTCGCCGGCTATCGCCGGATTTCATCGCCTTTTTAGCGCGCAATTATCAATGCGCATCACGTAGGCGAATTAAAATCCGGCGATAGTCGGCGATATGCCACATTAGCGCATGAAAACAAACATTGTTTTCACGCGTTAATGTGTTCCTTGATAATATGGGGGGGTGGATTCAGCTTTATGATCCACTCCCCCATGTTATCAATGCCCTAACACCTGGTCAGAGCAGGTGTTGGGAGACTTGCGATAAACGAGTTTATCGCAGGTCTCCCTCTCCCAACGCCTGCCTAGGTAATAGGGTGTTCCCATCTCCAACCACATTTTACATGTGGTTGGACGTGGGAACGCCCACTTTGCATGTCATTAGCGATGTTTATCGCCGACATGCAAAGTGGGCTTGCGCCAGGCTTTAAAATGCCCTTGTTAATAGGGCTCTAGCAGTATCGCCGCTTTCTCGGCACAATTCGCCGAAAAAGCGGCGATACTTGCCCTTGGTAATATGCCCCCTAGATTTTTACCCAAGCATGCTTTTTGTGATTTGATGTAAACCCAAAGAGTTGTTTTTGAGAAATTGAGGTACAACATTTATAGAGTCCAGTAGGCAGGCAACTTTAGCTAATAGAGAAATCTGGGGCATAGTATCAAGACAGGAGATAAAATTATCGCTGCTTTATCGGCAGAAAACTGCAGATAAAGCGGCGATAATTGGCTTGATAATATGCTCTATGGAATTCCAATCGAAGCCCATGTTAGATGTGAAGACATCTAACATGGGCTTCGATTGGAATTCCATAGAGCATATTATCAAGCCAATTATCGCCGCTTTATCTGCAGTTTTCTGCCGATAAAGCGGCGATAATTTTATCTCCTGTCTTGATAATATGCCCCTCTGATTGGCAGTTGGGGCTTTTTTCCAATCAATGGCCTCTATCTTGCGGGAGCAACTGGGTCTTGCTGGTTGCGTGGGAAATCGCACTCCGAATGGCTGGCCACAGCATGAAGATAAATGTAGCAGCCGCCATTACATGACATGTCAACACAACAACTTAAAAAAACCTTAGGGCATAAGGGGGCAGGGTACGGTACCAAATATAACTAAAAATGTATTGAGGTTGCCACAGTCCTGAGGGTCTCTAACAGGGTCCAGCATAACCCCTTTACTCCTGCAAGAGTCCCAAATGAGCTTAGGGTCTCTGTAGGCAGCCGCAAGAGTCCAGTGAGATTAGAAAACGATTTAAAGCAAAAATGAGCTTGAGTGTGTGTTTAAAATCATGGTCCTGTTTGCAGTGTCCTCCCACTTTTTCCCCTGTTTTTACTATTAGGTGCTGGTTTTCTGACTCTGATTGTGCCCTGGGCTCTGCTAACCAGATCCAGGGCTGTGCTTTGATTAAAAGTACATGGCTAGGTATAATGTATGATAAGGCAGGGAGATTTAGAGGCCCAGTAGATTTCCTACACTAAAGTGTGCACTGCTGAGTTGCCTGTTGTCATTTTAAAAGCCAGCCCTGCCTTGCAGGCAGCTTTTAAATTGTAATTCTATGCAAATTGATTTTGGAATTAAAGGTACTTCCAAAGTAGTATTCTACGTCATTTTTACATGTAAGTCACCCCTAAGGTCTCCTCAAGTTGCTCTAGAGGTAGGGTACCATGTAACTATAAGCAGGGGCATTATAAAATATGTTTTATAAGACCTGGTGAGGGAAATATTGTAAATTCCTTTTTTACCCATTGTAGTGAATGTCTCCACAGGACAGGAGACATCTAAAAATATACTTTAAAGTATCTAATGAATAGTTAAGATGAATCCAGCAACTTGCCACTGTTAGATTTGTGATAACTGGTGGCCAAAATCCAGCTTTCTAGTTGCCCTCTCCTGATTGGCCAGCCTTTCCCAGGCTGAGCCAAAGCTGCTAAATGAAGTGTGATGTATCCTTTGAGAGTAGACAATACATTTCCTGGGGGTGGAGAACTTTAGCTTCAGAAGTTAAAAGGAGGGAAGAGGATGTGGGAACCAAACTGGTCTTCAAAGGGAGAATGATAGTTTGGGGCCAGCACAAGCTGAACCCCACATCCTGCACCCCCAGCCACACAGGGGCTTCAGTAATTAGGTTAGTCAGTGGGTTGGAAGGGGGGTGTTAACTTAGCCACACCAGTGAGTTAGCTTAACCAGATCTAACCCGAACTGAGAAGTTTCCATGTAGGATTTTGAGTGAATAGTGCTTTCTGGGACAATATATGGCACACTTTGGAGGAAGTGGTGCCCCTCCCCCCCCCCAGCTTGACACCCAGAAACTGTGAATAAATATGGGTGAACTGCATAGCTCCTCAGATCTACTGCATGAAACTACAAGGAGAAGAAGGACAGCCCTGCTGGAATCAAGATCTGCACCCAAAAAAGTGCACTCGGAAACACTGCACCTGCTGCACCCTACAGCCCTAAGGTCTCTGACTTGCTTCAATAAGAATTAAGGAGTGGACACACTGCAAGCCACGGGCTAACAGAGCTCACCTGCATCATCTCTACCAAGAGTCTCCATCCTGGAGTGTGTCCAGTGGACTTTTAAGGATTTGTACAGGTGCATTGTGAGAATTGTATTCCAGACACCCCAATGACCACCGAGGAAAATCCAGACCCTTGAATTTGTGTTTTGGACAATTTGAACCCTCAAAGGGGACTTCTTTTGCATGAAGCTCCATGATGTGACTGACTCAACGTCAAGAGTTAAGTCGGATATCTTCAACCGCGACCCAGTCTGTATTTCTGGTTCATTCCACTTAAAGCTCCAGAGCTTCAGACTTCCAGGATTTGACAGAGGCTTCACGGAAAAGCAATCCGATGGTGTAGCATCAAAATCAGCATGCTATAGGAGACAACTCAATGGCAAAAGAAAAATCCTCCATAAAAGTTTCTAAGTCCAAAGGTAAAATTTTGACCGAGGTCTCCCGCTTAGTGTATCCAACCAGGGCTCCATCACTATTTGCCTCAAATCTTGACTTTGTCCCGGTCAAGCGCGATCAGATTTTTCAAAGTGGTGCTATGTTTTTAAGCACTAGAAAGCATTTATTCTTTAAAAATTCATATGTCCGGTTCATATATTGGATTTTGTCATGCCGATGTCCCTTTGTTCATTAATATATAAGCTATTTTTATGAATTTTAGTTGAATTTTTTTTGTGTGTTTTGTCATACTTATTTAATGTATTGGTGTTTTAAATGCTTTACACACGTCTCTCCTAAGTTACGCCTGCCTGCTCGTTGCCGGCTACCAAGAGTAGAGCAAAGGAATAATTTGTTAAGACCTTGACTGACCCTTTTATTGTGTTTCTATTACCAGTGGTAAGTCAATATTTATCGCTACTATTAATCCACTTTTCAACAGTGTCTGTGGTTGGTTGGCCACATTTGTACAGTTGGTCCTGTTGGTAACCCTGGCAAAGCACTGCCTTTGGCCGTACATGGTGTGTTGTGGCTGACTGCAGGTTGTTGGCATAGTTATGTATGGTAATAAAATATTACTTTACTTTAAAAAAAACTGGAAATTCACTAAAAAAACAAAGGCTAAAGTAACATTATAGTTAGGTAAGGTACTAATATCTTACTTTACACCGAAAAAACTCCTTACACATTTACTGAAAACAAACTAAGATTAAAGTGATGTAATAGTTAAGTGAAAATGTCAGTTTAAGTACGATATATTAAACTACAATAAGCACTGAAATTCAATTTAGCTATAACTCACGGCCTCACAATGCACTGATTGTGACCAGAAATATTACATCACTCTTGACATGTTCTATGACACCATTGATAACATAACTGATGACATCCTAAATTACATATAGGAATATGTTACACATGTCCTTTGCATGTCCCCTTCCCAAATAATTAAAAAGAAAATCAAACTGCGATGACCCACCAGAATCTAGACAACCCCTAGTAGGATTATATTCAAAAAGTTCCTGGCTTTTTCGTGGATCCCCTCCGCACCCAAGGCTTATTGGAACAGGTTGTCCCTACCCTGACCCTCCATTTGTTTTTTGTTTTTTTATTACTTGAACACAGGAATTGAGTTCCAGAGCCCTAAAGCGGTTTCAAATCATATTTTTAAATGTTGATAACAGCTAATCAGATCCTATCTTTTGATCTGCCAGCTGTGCAGTAGTACCGCAGCCTGGAATATATATATATACCTTTTGAACCTTAACTTCTCCAAAATTACTGAATTGATTTGCGCCAAATCACAAAAAGCATGCATTCTGGGTAAAGATCTAGCTTTCTGCAAAGCATGGTGTAAAATGATGTCACGTTGTGTAATTTCACTCACTGCATTCTAGACAAAAATTCTCTGTTCAAGAGTGGGAACAACAAAAACAACCAGAATGTGAATAATTGTGTTGTTAGTGCTATTTTATTTTTGCAAAATGCATCCATAGGTAGGAAAAATGATGCAGGGATGCATTTCACCCGATGTTATAGCACTAAATAGTAACTACACATAATTGTGCATATTTTCTTGTAATTACGCAAAAATAAATCCTGAAAATATTACTCACACCTAGTTAAATCCAACCCCTGCCAAGCAGAGTATGCACACCACTTTTCGTATGACACCACTCCTAAATGGCATGCAATTGCCATTCTTGACTAGAAAAATCACCTTAATGTTTCCATAGCTAATAACATGTAGAAATGGTATTCTGAACTAGAAATGAACTGATGCATGCCACAGCGCTTCATTACTCTGCATCTCTCAAACTTTGTGAGATACACTAAGTACTTTTTTCTGAGAAAAACTATGAAAGATTTATTTTGTTGGATGCTTATTGTCTGGGGATCATTTACTATTGAACTCTGATCTGGTTCTATTCCTTATCTATGCCCTCTAGTCACCTTAAATATTTTTCAGCCAGCTCCCTTGGAAATTGTAAGGCACACCCTCAGTCTTTCTTTGTAGCAAGTTGAAGTTCCATCCCAATTCAAATTGCCTTTATCTACAAGTGTTTTATTTAATCTGGAGGCCAGCATTTCTATGTTAAGTAATTATTTTTCCACCACCCTTCTTCCAAGCAGAAGTAAAAAAATCTCAAAAGATATGTAGCAAAACACCTCTGTGAACTCTTTGTAATCCTCCAGTTTTCTATATCCCTCCTATGCAGGTTTCTAGCCAAAACATTGGCACAGAGTCTGTGCTCCACATGCCCCTTCATGACCTCTGGAAGGAAGTAGATAGTGGTATTGTGAGAGTCCTGATTCTTATATACCTAGCAGCAGTATTTGACACTATAACTGACTCCATGTAATTAGACAATCTATGGGCAGTCGAGATCAATTACTCAGACTGCTCAGGCATTCATTCTCACTAATCATTTTCCATTTGTGATTCTGGCTTCATTTTCTTTTTTCACTACTCCATTGGACTAGGGAGTTCCCTAGGGCTGCTCTCATATTTATCCTGATATCTGCTTTGAGATCCTAACTAATCAAGTCTTCTCTAAAGTTCACTGGCTTCTACATGTACACCAACAATACTAACACATCATTAGGGGAAAGTTTTTCTGGTGTACCATTTCCGCCCATGTACGCAGCTGATGGGAGGCAAGTGGTTGAACCTCAACTTGAGCAAACTGAGATAATGATAGGCACACATTTCTGTAAATGTCTGGTTTGTTACTATCCTACTGAGCTTGTCAATGCCCTACCCCAGTCCATAATCTTAAACCTCAGTTTCCCTCTAGTTTGAATCGAATACCATGTTTGCCCCCAAAATGTCCTCAATAGTCTCTAATTACGCTTTTTTGCCTTTGGAGATACTTCCTCAATTAAAGTGGAATACATCTCATCATGTCAACCATAATTGGCTTCAGCCTGGACTAAGTAAACTCAGGGCTTTCCTTAGCACCTGACTATCTTGCTTCAAAATCAGGCTGCCCAACTTGCTTTTGAAGACCTATTGCTTTAGTCGGTTGTATGACGTTACAATGCATAATTTTACAACACATACCTTTACAACGCTTTTTTTTACAACGCAACATCCATTACAACGCATTCCATTACAACACATGCCATTACAACGAATTTTTAAAAACTACCTTTACAACGCATTACATTACAACGCATACTACATTTACAACGCAAACCATTACAACGCATAACATTACATTGCATGTATGGTAAGTACTGGATAGTGTAGGGGTAAAAATTACTATTCTAACTCCAGGGGGTGCAACAGTAGGGTAAGTGTTGGATAGTGTAGGGGTAAAAATTACTATTCTAACTCCAGGGGGTGCAACAGTAGGTTAAGTGTTGGATGGTAATGGTATGCATTGTAATGGTATGCGTTGTAATGCCTGCGTTGTAATGACATGCGTTGTAATGGTATGTGTTGTAGTGTCATGTGTTGTAATGGTTGCGTTGTAATGGCATGCGATGTTATGGATGTTGCGTTGTAAAAGTTTTGTTGTAATGGTAGTGCGTTGTAAAAGTTGTGTTGTAAAGGTTGTTTCCCCTTAAGTCATGCCACGTCTTTAAGTGCAGCTCTTCTCCAGCTGGCTCAAAAAGATGTGCCATACGTTCAAGGTATTGATGCATCAATACATTTATGGAGCAGCTATTTTATTTATTGGGAAAGGCATCGCACATACTCACCTGACATCTGGTTCAGTCTTTTGGCCCCACAATACAAAGACTATGTTGATGTCACTGGAGCTTTTTGTTCTAGCCCCTACAAGTGCTATAAAAATAAATATCACATTTAAAGGTAACCCAAACGATAGGAGCATTGAAAGTGAGCATGATCAATTTTCAGTCTGCTTGCCTTTGATGTAAATTTGCAAACATAGTCTATATAATTTTCAAAATATTCCCGTTCTTTAAAATAAAACTCAAATATACACTTGTTGGCAGAAGGCATTTCAATTAGTATACAGAGTGGTGTTGGAGGCACCTTTCTTTGGAGCAGAGACAACACCACAAAACTATAGGTCTGCTGCCACCAGCCAGTACTTCTGGCATAGGGTTTGAAAATATTGTCTCAAAAAATAGATCAGATTAGGTTTTCCCCTCTCTTAGCAGGCACATAACGCACCCTCGGGGAGCACCATATCTGCAGTTTTGAAGTTGTGTTAGGGTCACCTAATAATTGATTTTAAAATCCCTTTGATGTATTACTGCAATAACAGCCTAGAAAATGTTCACAAACAGTTCAATTTCTTTGAAAGTAGTAGAGATAAAGGTGCCCTTGCTTTGAGAGTTAATTCAGGCGGATGGATTGAGGGAGCAACCCTTCCAAGAAAAGATCGTTTTAGGTTCTCCCATACCCTAGTGTGCAACTATGGTAAGCTTAGGGAGCATTTATGTGCAGTTTTGGAAGAGTACTTCTCCCATAATGAGTATCCTCCAATCACCAGACTTAGAGATCTCCACTGACCCAGTGGACCTCTCTTAACATTGGCTGGAGCCGCTGTTACAGCTGTTCCTATAAATGTATTAATACTTTGATGGACAATATCTTCAACATGATGGTCCCATCCCACACACTCTGAACATGTTTTTGTATTTTCAAAAACTAATTCCCAAAGTGGGATTGTTTTTTAAAATCCAAATCCTCCCAGTGTGTGGGGGTCGTTATGTCGTTTTCACTGCCCCTTACTGCCAGGTTTTACCCGCCGGTGATGGATTGTGGAAATTGACCATTCAACAGCCCATTCAAAATTGGGCGGGTGGCCGAATTACCAAACCTCCTGTAACCCTTACTCTGTTGGACCATTGGAGGAGTATGTCAGCAATGCAGATGGGAGTAGCCTTGGTCACTGATTTACTTACGGTCCTCCTGTCTGTAAATCAGGCAGGTGGACCTTCAGTTTGGGGGAAAGAATACTCCTTTTGCAGTTGTAATGAAGTACCCTCTCTGCTAAGCTCTAAATAAGCCCCTTTGGCTTTACACCAAACGGCTACTGCTGTGTTACTTTATTTCACTGCCGTTGCGGCTATTATCTTGTGAGACTTTCTGGACACAGAGCAGGCTCTTGCTCATCTTCGGTGTGGCTCCTGCTTTATGCTGAAACAATTCTGGTGGAGAACATCTACCTCACTGATGCGGTCCTTCAGATGCTAGCACGATCAATGTAGAAAAAAAGCTTCATATTCACACCCACATCTCAAACGAAGGAGATACAAGGTCTCTCCAAAGCCACAGAACCCATCTGTCAGAAACAATAGTGTTCCTGTGAACAAATGAACCCCAGGAGGAGGACATTGGTCCTAGTTGCTGCTTCTAGAGCTATATATTTAAATGTGTAACTGATGTTGCACCAGCTGTTCTCTAAGGAATGTGGCTAAATCAATCAAACATTTGTGAAATTCCTATTATCCAATGGGGAACTAAAAGGTACTGCACTATGGCGGTCTTGTTATTCAAATACATAAGCCTTCGCGGCACAATGGGAGAAGTTGCTTATGCGCCTGTGCATGTCTGGAATTGAATTCCAGCAACAGCCATCAGTACTAGGCATTGTTTTACCACATGCTTTCCTGCTAACTGTACTTGGTGGTGTCAGTAGAAGCTTCTTTGGAGACCACAAAACAAACATGACATCACAAACATGGCCAGTGTTAGCTTATGGGGAGAAGTATAGCATACCGAAACTCATTATCATACAGCCCCCTCACACCTGCTTCTGCTCGTTGTCACTCTCAAAAACCTACTGATATGCTTTCCCGCATAAAAAAGTGGCAACTCCCTTGAAAACCACTAACGAAAATGTGGTAAGGGTATAAAAAACTCACACATCGCTCAAGCATTAAATTAATCCTGTGCAACATCCTAGCACAGGATAACATGGGGGCATATGCACATGAAAATGTCGGACCGCGGAGCTGCGCCAAATTTGGCAGTATTGAAATCTGACATTTTCAAAATGCAGGGACGCGCCATATTCACAAGAATATGAAGCGCCCCTGTGTTTCCCTAGCACTGCCGCAATAAAAACTGTCTTCCGTCAGCACAGGCACCCTATTGCCATGTTGCAAGGGTGCTTGCACTGCAGGGATGATTGTTTCTTTGTAGGAAGGGACACCTTCCTTCGCACAATCAATAATGGTGATTTGCACCTTCTATTGAAAGAGCAAAAACAAGGACAAATTAATAATTTCCACTCGTTGCGCCATTCTAATGCATGCAAATCTGGGGCAGCTTCAAAAAAGCAATGGGTGTTGTGGGTGCACTCACATGGCAACACCCATTGCACGACCCTGTGCAGCACAAGACTGCGGCGGAAAGGGGCATGTTTACAAGGTGTCGTTAAGCCATGTAAAGTGACTTGGTGCCACCTTCTAAATATGAAAAATGGCGCTGCACCACTGGAGCGTAAAAAAATGTGATGCTCCGTTGTCACTGAGGGCTTGTGATTATTCCCCATGATCCTGCCACGCTGACAGTACAGCACCTCTGGTGCATACCACACTTGACAAAATCAGTTTCAAGTGTGAGTAGAGAGATCCGGAGCCCAGAAGACTTTACCAATGCAGGAAAGAAATCAAAGGCTGGTGCAGAGGCTGATGGAGGATAACAAAACTCCACCACAAACCTGCAAGAGTATTTTTTTTTTACAGACTTCTAAATTGCACGAACTTGACCCGAATCGGGTACCAGAGCGCTTTATATAGTGCCAGTTGCATTACATCAGGACACATTCATTTTTGTTAGGCACGGAGAGATTATGTGATGGGCCCAGAATCACAGGATGCTCAGCGTCATTGCCGAGACTCGAACCCAGGGGTATATTATCAAGAAGGGCGATTTTGGCCGCTAAGCGGCAATAATTCTATTGCCCTATTAGCAAGCTGTCGCTAACAGCAGTTAGCGACAGCTTGTAGGCGATAGCGAGCGGTTTGGGGCCCACTTTGCATGTCAGCGATATTTATCGCTAATGACATGCAAAGTGGGCGTACCCAACCTGTTAGCGACTAAAAACAGTCGCTAACATCGCTATCGCCTATTATCAACGCAGGCGTAGCGATGGAAATATTCGCCTGCTCAGACCAGTTCTTAGCCATTATATCCAATAGGAGGTGGATATTATGGCTAAGACCCTATTGGCGTTAATGCGTAAATATCGCTGTATTCTCATCGATATTCACGCATTTCGCCGCTATCACCGGATATTTTATCGCTTTAGAGATAAACGTTGCTAATAGCACGTTATCTCTGCGATAATATCCGGCGATGCTTGGCGATAAAAAAAAATGTGCTAAGCCCCTTTAGCGATAAATATCGCTAGTTGTTGGTAATATGCCCCCCAGTTCCTCAGATTCGAGGTTGACCACTCTAGCCCTTAGGCTAACTCAGGATACAGCCCCTTCCGAAAGAAAGACTGCACCAATGCTCAAACAGCCTCATCTACTGTGTGCCACGCTTAATCTTGACATTCACAAGCAGTCGATTCCCCCAGTGCCCTGCTATGCACAAGCAATAATAAAAAGGACAGATGAGGCAGCAGTCTGGATATGGCGACAGTGCTTGCTTTCGCTATCAATCTTCCTCTTACGCACTGGTCTCAGCAGGGATTTGCTTCCTGCCTTATGACAATACGGTTTACAAAGGAATCCATTGTAGAGTGTCCCTGCTACACCGTAGGTATAGATCAAAACAGTGGTACAGTCGGCGGCGAGCTTCTTGAAATAGGGGCAATTTAGCATAAAACGGATTGGGCGTCCTGGAGGTACTTGGGGAATCACAGGCAGGGGTTTGAATAGACTTGTTTCCGACAATGTACAGAGATTGTCTGAGTGCATTGTTGGAAAGTGCATGTGGGAAGCCTGTTTTATCATTCTTCAAAGCCCAGGGCGCTGCAGTGTGCAGCCGGAAGCTGAACGCGCGCCTGGGCCTGTAATGCAAGGATGCGCCCTGCGGGCAGGATAATTAGGGCCTGCCTTAGGTTATGGGGCGAGAGGTTGAGAAGGATGCTTTTGTGAAGTGTAAGAAAGAAAATAATTTGCCTAAAAGCCTCCCATCTGGCTAGGTGAGAAGTAGCTGAGTCTAGAGTGCTATTCAAAGAAAGAGACATTTCAAACTCACCTGGAATAACATTCATTGATTGGGCAGAGGGGGCACCCACTTATTTCAGAAAGAGATATAGGACACTCTAGGTACTGAAATGAAGAAGATTCTCTTAAACACAAAAGCTAAGGTTAAATTGCAAAGCCAGTCACTCCTTGATTTGTGTACTTTTACCAATTGCTTTAATGGTTACCGCACGCTTATGCTTATGATCCCTAGCAAATATGAGTTTTATCCACAAATATCAAAGTAGTATGGGCATTGAACTTCTTGACAATCCTCTCATCTCCATGATAAACGCATTTTATTCCTGTTTAACAGTGAATTGTATGTAGCTCTGTACTGTCTTCTTGAAACCTACTATAAAGACAGTAAGAATTCCTTAGGTTATACTGCCATCTGGTGGACAGACTGCTAAAATAGTCTGAAAGCAATCTCTATTCACCTGCAGCAGCATTTAAGTTCAGATCCGCAATCAATAGGCTTATTTAACCACTGGCGAGTCCAAGAAAGCTAACGTATTTTTCTTTGTTTTGCAGAGAAAAATGTCTAAATGATTCGGTTATTCATCTTCAGTGCAACAGTCGAGGTTTGTATGCATTTCCAAAGATGAATTATGGTATTATTATTTAACCAAGCGTAAATGGCATTTCAGAAAGCGTTTATATAAAGGCAATTTATTTAATCAAGTGTGATATTGTACAAGAAAAAAAACAGAGTCGAGAAACAGCGAAAGCGTAGTTTATAAGTGGAAATTGACTATAATATGATCTTTATTTTAATTTTCTCTAGCCTGTGGGAAACGCCTTGTGATGAGCAAGGCCCTTTCAAAAATAGTTGGAGGGACTGATGCCAAAATAGGCGCATGGCCCTGGATTGTGTCACTACACTTCGGTGGGAGGCCTGTGTGTGGTGCTACCCTGGTCAGCAACGAATGGCTTGTCTCAGCAGCACACTGCGTATATGGGTAAGAGTTTTCCATACAAAACTAACATTGTGTCCGCATATTTATTTAAAAAGTGATGGGTACAGAATTGCGATAAAATGAATGCCTACATGTACCTAGAACAACACATTGTTGTACAAAGCATAAAAAGTACACAGGCAAATGTAAAAACCATCCTAGGCCACCTCCCACCCCCCTTCCAATCCCCAGCCCAACAACTCCTCAGCTTCCAGCCTCCCCCCACCCCTATACCTCAGCAACGTTGAAGTACCTGTCGCGGTGCAGGAGTGTTCCGACCTCCAACGGGAGTCCGGAAGCCACCTACTCCAATGGTTCCCCATAAACTACACACTCAACCCCCAACTCACCCCTTAGGGGCAATAAACGTCTCTGAACTCGAGGAGCGAGCCCGCCAGCCAGATCGTTGCCCCCCCCATACCCATCCCCACCCCATCTCAGATTATTTGAAACAGTGCAGCCTCGGAAGTGGCTAGTCCCCCATCCACCCACTGTCTTCAGCTGGGGCCAGGAGGCGCTACTCACCCACCACATATGAATAACTGCAGATAATGTCCTCAGGTCCGCCTCGGTATTTCAAGGATCTGGCTTCCGAATACCCGGTGTATCCGGTCCCTCATCTAGCTTCTCCTGAGGAGGAGGACTGTTCTTTTTGGATCGGGACCTCCAGTTGCTCGCACTCCGCGATCTCCGGATTGACCGCCGCGACGTCGCCGTTGAGGATGAATCTGAATCATGACCAGGTGGTGTGTGCGCTCGGACCCTAACAGTTTTGTCGGTCCAGTTAAACACCTCCTCCGGTATATTGAAGGAAAGGGTGCGAGACCTGTACACCACCCGTAAGCGGCCGGGAATAGCAGGGCATATTGAATCTTCAGGTCTCGCAGATGCGCCTTGGCCGCCGTAAAGGATTGCTGCTGCTGTTGGACCTGTTTAGTGTAGTCCGGAAATATAAGGATCTTCTGATTGTCGTACATGAGGGGCTCTTTTACACGTGTTTGCCACAGGATAGTGTCCCGGTCATGGTAGTTGAGGGGTCGAGCTATCACAGGTCTTGGGGGGGCGCCCACCGGAGGTTACTTGAGCAGCGCCCGATGAGCTTGCTCGACTATGAAGCAGCGGGAGAGGGAGTCCGCCGGCATCCACCCCTCCAGCCACTGGGTCAGGAAGGCCTCCATGTTATCTTTCTCGCAACCTTCCAGAAAGCCAACAAATCGCAAGTTGTTGCGCCGAGCCCGTCCTTCTGCATCTTTGGCTCGAAGTCCCGGGCCCTTTTGGATGCCTTCCATATTGGCCACTCTTTTCTTCAAGGTCGCCAAGCCGTCTTCCAACTCCAAGAGTCTGGACTCGGCCTCAGTAATGTGGGTCACAGCATTCCGTAGGTCCTGGCGCAAGAGGGTGACGTCAGCCCCCACCGCCCCAATCTTGGCGTCCAGCATATCTCTGGACTGCGTGATCGCCGCCATAAGTGCCGCATTATCTGGCCCCGATGTTTGGGGGCCCCCGGAGGCCCCGGATCCCCCGCACGGGCCTGGGAACTTGTCCATAGGCCCCTGTTTCGAGGTCCCACCACTATTTACTCCTTTGGTCATGGTAGTCTCGGTCTCTCCGGGCGTGTCACTCGGCCTCTGCTGTGTCGCCAGAAGGAAGGCCACGTTCCAGGATTATCGTGCTGACCGTGTGCCCTAAGGGCGGCCACAGTCCGACGTCCAAATCACATCCACACCTCACTGCCTCTAACAGTTCCTGGCCAATGCCAGCCGGCCAGTCTTACTGTGCCACGCAGTTACCCCGCAGTTGTCACAGAACGGCACCATGGCCACAAAATGACATGTCCCAGTAGTCCAGTGCCAGGGGTGATAGGGGGGAGGGGGACCGTCAACACTCAGGACCCCCCCACCACCTGAACCCCCACCGTCTCTATCAGGAGATGATCACCAACACCGGTCCCCTGCAGCCGCGAAGGATGTCAGAGTCTGCACTCCTGGATTTGGGCCCACTGCACCCCCACTTAGAGGTCTCTGTTGCCGCCAGTCTGGTAGTGGCCACCCAGTTCTGCGTCTAGCATGTGTGCCAGGAACCCATGCAGCACCTCAGCTCCCACGACTCGGTACAGCCGCCGGCCCAGGTGTGTCCCTCTCAAATCCTCGGATGGCCCGTAGAGAAGACAGCGCACCGCGGTCAAGGGCCCAACGGACGTCACACTCCCTCCCCCGCAGCCCGGAGCGTGAAAGTGGCGGTCCACAGTCCAGAAGGATCCACACTCCCCACCACCGATAAATAACAACTCCACACTCACCCCTCAGGCAGCTTGTCCCGCTGTGCCCAGGACACAGCGCCTCGTGGTGGCTCCACCGGAGAGGAGGGGGGGGGGAGGGTGGCGGGAGGCAAAGCGCCGCTCCGGGCCGAGTCATCCACCGGCATGCACCGCACCACCGGCCTGTCGTTTCCCTGCTGGATGATCTTCAGGGTCCTCGCACCCGGGGGCCAGTATTTCCTCAAGGCCTCACCCGGCCCTCAGGGTCGCCAAACTCCAGGTCCCGGCTCCAGCCGTCGCATAGGCCGCACCGTTTAGAGCCCAGTGCCTCCGCTCCACCCAGGGTCGCCGCGCTCAGCTGTCCAGTCGCACGGTACAGCACAGGGCTCCACACACCTGGTCCGCTTCTCTCCGGCCAGCCGACTTCGCCGCTCCCGGGTCCGGGACCGCTCCCTCACGGGGGGCCCTCACGCGGCCGCCGGGGCCGCCAAAATCTAGGTCCCGGCTCCGGATGAACACTCAGGCCACACTGTTCGGAGCTCCGGATCTCCGCTCCCAGCGCTCGCCCGTCACTCGGACTTGCTGTGCAGTGCAGCGCCGGTCTCCCTGTGGGGAAACCCGTAGTTGGGGCTTTCGAGCATTTGGGAATAGGTAGGATAAATGCAGGATCTCTTATCGGCGGGACAGAGCTGTTTCAAGCCACTCCAAACAATACGGGGGCCAAAGGGGATTTGGACTGGGTACAGGCTGTCCCCCACTCACTAGACTCCTCAAATCACTGTGCCTGCCCTTACAAAAGGTGAACTGTCCCTTCTCTAGGATACTTCAATTGTTCTCAGTAGTGGGTATGTCTTGCCCCTACTAGAAGGAGAAGTGTGGCTCAGTGGTTAGAGGCGGCAGACCCGGAAGCTGAGATCAGCCGTGGACCAGGGTTCGATTCCCCGCCTCGGCGGGTCTCGGGCTCAAAAATTCCACGGACTCGACAATTCTCGCTCTGGTGCCTACTCGACTCACGGGGTCACACTCTGCACTCTGGGCAATAGCTTGCTTAATCTCCACTACGGCCCCTCGCGGCGGGATGCCTGGCTTTCACCTTGTGAATACCCTGCCGGGGTATCTCTCACAGGGGAATACCAGGACGGGTTCCCTAAGCAAGCGCCTTGAGACCCCTGGGTGAAACGTGCGCTATATAAATCGAAATACATTTACATTTACATTTACTATCTGGTCTAGTGTCTCATGTCACTATCTATTTGAATGTTCATATCTAAAAACAAATGTGTGTGTGAGACTTATTCCCTGTGCTAGTCTACTATCTTGCTCTACCCTTCTCTAGTGAAAAAAGGGGAGGGGGGTTGGCAACGCCTCACGGGAGTAACCACCATGGGGGGTATGTCAAACTGGTACTCGCTTGACTCCCCGCTATATCAGCATCAGCAGTTGCCAACCATGAAAATAAAGGGGATTAAACTGTGCACAAAAGAAACTCAGTGTAGTTATGTGAGTGACCCACCTAAGTGATAGGGCCTATCCTCCAAGTTATGAGTTGTAGGACCTATTCGGTTAAAAAGGACTGGACTCCACTAGCACTTCCCACTTTATTCTTTGCCGTGTGCCTGTTCTAATAAAAAACCAACATGTTTCATCGCCGCGTTATGCCTTACCGGCGATTTCATCAGGGTTGTTTCTGGATCAGCGTAATTCTTGCACTTGTCTTATTTATTTTCTCCCTTTATTGTACCTAAATGCACATACGGAAATAAAAAATGTAACACACACACATATATTACAGTTCGGCCATTGTGTCTCCAAGGGGGGGGTTCTGTCACTGTTCAGAAAACCGTTATTATACATTACCAGGTAGCCTTATGTTGTGGTGCATACCAGGCTCCCGTAGAAGAAAATGCTTTAAAAAGAACCCTTTCTGTCCGTTTGGGGGTTCACGTGTTCGCCCTTCGGTCGATATCTAAAAAATCGAGTAAATTATATTTGAATATGCCACTGTTGAAGTGCTCCCTATTCCTCTCGAAATAGCTCTTATTACTGTTTTGCTGTGCTCCTCGTGTCTTTGATTATAACAGACCATGCCCCTCTCGGTGCCGGCTGCACTGTTAAGACATCTACCGTTTGGCCCCTGCTAGTACTCATTAGCTGACACGGACCTCTTACTACGCCCGTGTTGGGCGGTCTAGCCACTCTAATGCTCCCGTGTTGTTGCCCAGTAGTGCTAGTTCGTGTCTACTTCCCTTTCCTTTCTCGCCCGCAGCGCCTCTGTCCTCCTTACCGTGCATGCAGTCTGTTGTGGCCTCCGCTCACCCTGCTCGATCACGGTCGATATCCGTGCCGCTGTTATTTGAACAAACCGGGCGAGCTTCCTGGTCACGTGTCTGCCACATTACGTGAAGGTGACGTGATTTGCTGCGCTAGCGGGTCGGCCATTTTGGAGTGGGTCCCTGAGTGCAGTGTGTATCTATAGTGCAAAGCGCTCGATCGTTTTTAACTTAGTGCAACCCTATTGTTATTTGGTGACTTTATGGATCATTTCCGTCTTTAATGGGTCGATCTTTCTCTTTTATATCATAGTGTTGTGGTTAACTGCACATATAATCGCACATATAATGTCCCACTTTTTCTCATGTAGTGGTTGCTTTTTACTCTGTGATGGTTAGTGGCGACCTCATATTCTGTGCTGGTCTAGATATTGTCACTCACCCTTGATGTGGTAAACATGATATGGGCATCCCTACTGCACAATTTCAATTATGATCTAATCCCTTTGTGTCATTGCTGTTACAGTCTGACATCCATACTGTAATCAAGTTTAATGGAATTTGTGCCATTCGATAGTATCGTTCAGTTGTGGAAAAGTAAATTTTGTCATGTTCTGTGTCCCTACGTGTCATCCATCATATGTTATGTGTGCATGACCAATATGCATATGTTATTCCCCATGTCCGATTCAAGACGCAATTACAGTTGTGTCCACCTCTAGTATGCCAGTTTCCAGTCCTCGTGAATACTACGAATATCAGGCCTATGTAAAGTTATGTTGCCACGTTTCTCAGTGTGCACGTTATTTCATTATAAAGTCCCCGTTTCCAGGCCTCAACAGGGCCTGGACACTAGATTCAGCTCCTGTCTCCAGAAGCCTCGCTGAGGAGCGATTCAGCCCCCACCTGTATCCTCGACCTTTCACTTACTTCCTGCCTCGCAGTGCCCGGTGCAGCTTGGCTCTGCCTCTGAGTCTGCCAAGACTATGTTATGATTCCAGCTATCAGTTTAGTCCTCCTTCTCTGCATTCCTAAGCTACTGAACTGCATCAATAGTTTCCGTCATTGTCTAGCCTATGCGGCTCCATATTAAGAGAAATACTATATTTAATGGTCATTTAATATTCTTCATCACGCACTACATGTAGAATAAATGCATGCTCTAGTCTTAGAGTCAATTAGCTTTTCCCCTCATGACTTCTAGTTTATATCAACATGTTCCCTAAACATCAGATACTAGATAGGGTTTAGGTACATGTCGCTCCGACCCTCCAGACTTTAGTCTCTGCTCCTAGCACAGAGTTCATAGCCCCCAGCTTCTCCTCGTAACACGTCATTGCCAGTTTGCGCGCACCATCAGGTTAGAGGTCCCGGCTCCTTAGGTAGCCCCCTCCTATGTTTCCGCCCATTCATGACATATTCTGTTACGTTTGCATCACATGTCTGAGTTACACCTTCTTTTTACTCTTATCTTTCGCGACTGCTACGCGTCACACCTTCTGCTCCACCCACTGCTACGCCTACTACAATGTAATGCTATGTGTTTGCGCTATGTATATATACTCATGTATTGTTATTAAAAGTTAGCGCGCTCATCCCAGCCCCAGCAGCTGCTGGGCCCTGTCATCCTATTCCTATGCAGGTTGTCCTGTTCCTGTCCTTGTGCTGTATTAAACCTGCAAAACTCCCACTACCTCGAATCTTGACTCTTATTTATTGAGCTATCTGTTATTCATTCATTCACTCAAAAATAGATCCGGTATTATTTATTTATATACCACATAATGGCGCCCGAATAGGGACCTGCCCTTTCCCCACGCGTCGGTGAAGCCACGCCGACCCCCTGACCCTCTGCAGTCGTGACGGAACTCTTCTGCGCAGTGGCAGATATTTCTGCTCAAGTATCCCTCAGGCCCACGGAGGAGACGGAGGAGGCGGTCCAGCATCCAGACGAGACGGTGGAGGAACGCGGCGAGTCCCGACCAGAGCCCAAGCCAAGAGTCCAAGGTCCGAGGTATCCGGAGGTCCACCCGTAACTGAAGTCCGAAGTTCGTCGTCGTAGCAGTCCAGTCCAGTCCGAGGCCTTCCGTTCTTGCTGCCCGGTGAGTACCGTTACTGGGGTGGTATCTAGACAGGGTCAATTTAATTGACTCTGGTCTGTGGGTTGGTGGTACACAGTCCCACAAACGAAGTGTCCACTTCGGTGGATACGGGTCCTGACGTGTCTCTTTATGAGACCGGTAAGTTTCGTACTGTTTCAGCAGTGCATCTCGTTTCTGTTCTAGTCAGTTCTGTTCTCGAGAAAATTCATGTGTTCTGTTCTCAGTATTTCCAGGTAGTATTCTGTTCGAACTGTTATTTTAAATGTCCGTCATGTATTTTAATGTTGTGGTATGAGTGCGACGTGATTTCGTGTTTATTGTGTATTGTATTATGTCCAGATTATAGTCCAGTCATGCCGCTCTTCTCAAAATTACGTCAGTTAAAAACTAGAAAGGGTCTGCTGGAAGCAGCAGTTCCCGTCCCGCCCAGGGACAGTCCAGGTCACTTTATGTATCAGAAACATGGCATAAGCGCCATATTGTATCTAGATTTATGGGTAGAATATACCAAACAGTTAGAAGAAAAGTATAGATGGCCCGTATCGGGTACATGGGATGCCGAATGCATCATGCGAGTAGAAGAGGCATTATGGAAAAAGAAGGCCAGACAATCACAGAAAGACGCCATCGAGCTATGGCGCAAAGAAGCTCATAAAAGAACCGAAAAAGAAATCAGAAAGTCAGAACTAAGTAGAGAATCCCAAGAACGAGCCCAAGAAAGAGAATTAATCGAGATAGGTGAACGAGTTAGAACTGAGCAATCAGACAGACAGAGGAATGCCCTCATTAAGGGTATGTATCCTCTTCTTGCTGAGGGCTTGCCAAAAGCGACCCCAGAGGCATCCAGTAATTTCCCGCCACCATTAGTTCCGACCAAGCTACGTCACAAACCGACCGCAGCTGATATTTTTATTTCGTCCTATCTGGACGACACAGTCCCCGAATATGCAAATCCTGTTCGCGCTCCGCCAGTCCCTGTAAATCAGGTAATTCCTGCTCCTCCAGACACCGGGGTGCCCTTAACAGCCCCCCCGGGTCAGCCCGCCATACAAGTCCAGCCCACGTTACAATTACCCACCCTGCCAGGACGAAAAGCATCAGTTGATGATTCCAGTTTAGGGGCCGCAGGAGGAGGTCTTCCTCAAACTCCGCCGCCATACAAGCGTTTATCAGCACTCGAATTACATGCTCAAGCATCACAGCGTACTCCCAAGAGTAATAAGTCTGTTGCAGAAATCAGGCAAACCCTTGGCGAATGTGTCTATGACCCAGTTCCAGGCGAGTTTAATATGGTTTTATATTCCGTACGCGTAAGGAGAGTGACCGAGTATCTAGTCACCCTGCCGAATATGAAAGAAGATCTAGACAGGATATATCGTTTCATCCGTACAGGGGATGACCCACAAAGTATTAGTGATGCCATGTCTCAAAGGAAAGCCGAGATTCAGCGCATGATATTAAAGTTCTTAATTAACTGTCTAATAAGAGAACAGGATTACCCGTCTAAAGACCCGGAAGAAATGAAAACTCTGACAAAGTGGAGTGATAATATAGCCGAAGGAAAGCACAATACCATTGGTGCCATGGAAAGTATGTACAAGAAAATCCGTAGAGAGATAATAAAGATACACGAACAGCGTAAAGCAGCACAAGTAAGCGAGAAAGAAAGTACCTCTGATCCTGAAGAGGAAGACGATGAGAATACTGCCAGAATAGCGTATGTAGGAAAACCTAGATTTCCAGATCGCCATTTACGTCTAGAACACAAGCCAACTTTCCATCATTCAGCACCAGAACAAGGTTCCCTAGAACAAGTATTTCAAGCTACCGATCACATTCTGAAATCACAAATCGGTTATAGTGAGTTAAGTACCATGCATGAACAGGAACTAGTCCGATCAGCAGTCAGATGGATTACTGATTCTACCACTTTTCCAGACGAAATAGTGGCACAAATGTTTCTGAAAATGCCCCCAGCCGAGCAGCGACTGGTGGGTATGTATATGATTCAGCACCTCATTACTCTGTATGAGGGTCAACATTCTGATCCAGGCCCGTTACATGATATCCTGAACGAGTTACTCCAGCACAAATGGAGAGGTCTAGGTACCGATTTAATTAGTGTCATTTTAGAACAGCGTCATAAATATAGAACATTTTTGAACCCGCATTTTGTCCATGTCTCACCCCCAGACAGTAAATCATTCTACATAGACAGACAGAATCCGTTACGAGAAGTCCACCCAGTCAGAGGAACGGGTGGCGAAATGCAACGAGTGTTTGTATACACTCCGATCACAAAGATGGAACTCCTCGAAATGAAGAAATTAATTCCCTGTCATGACAAAGATCCAGCAGGGTTCCATAGAGAATTAAAAGACATGCTCCGTATGGGAGAATACACTTACCCAGATATCATTAAAATGTTAAAGGTTCTGCTACCCGCAGGGGTGTATGAAAAGCTAAAGGAAAAAGAATGGGAGGTGGGAGAGAAAAAGATAGATTGGGCAGTCCTAGAAGCAGAAGATAAGATACGTGTACCAGGTACTGGTCTTGGAGAGAAATGTAAAGAATTACCAGAATTATTAATTCAAGTTTTACCCAGATTATTAACAACGAGAAAAGAAGACTGGGATGCAATCTCAGCCTGTAAACAGAAACAAGATGAAGATATTAGTGATTTTTATTCTAGGTTTGAAAAGTGCTTTAGTATCAACAGTGGTCTCAAGACAAGTAGTGAGTCATACCCTCACCTTTTCGTTACCAAATTAGTCGAGAATTCAAGTCCACCAATTAAAAACCGAGTTCTGAAAGTCGAAAGCACCTGGCAAGCAAATACTCCGTCCCAGATGCTCCAGATGCTCCAGTACCACCAGAATAGAATCAGGGAAGAGCAAGAACACGAGAGAAAACGTATGAAAGACACGAAAATGAAAGTACTAGTTGCACAATCTGTTCCTCAAGACAGTCAGAAGAGGGGTCCGAATCAAGCCAGTCATCCTGCAACACCCGTTAAAGGGAACTGCAATTATTGTAAACAGCCAGGTCATTTTATAAATGAGTGTGCAGTCCTGAAACATAACATAGCTACTGGTAAGACTAAAGAAAGACCACGTCCGCCTAGACAGGAACAAGTTTCACAGATTCCTCAGCCACAGAATGCACAACAGACAGTTACAGCACCGCAGCCTATTGCTGCAACACAGCATGTTACATCGCAGATGTACCAGTATGCACAGTCTGAGTATCCAGAGTACCAGCCATATTCATGAAACAGCCTAGAGAGGGAGGTAGGCTTGCCTCTCATCGAGATACCTGTAGATCAAGAAGGTCCCTATGTTCACAGTCAAGTATTAGGGAAAGACAGAAAGTTTTTGATTGATACAGGGGCAAGTAGGACCACAATTAGTCATGCCGAAGTTCCAGGGGCTCCGCTCTCAGGCTCAAGAAATGTTTCCCTTGGATTTTCAGGAAAGCCTATCGTTAATGAGATTTCAAAGCCAGTCACTCTAGAAGTAGGTCCATTGTCCCGCACTACTGATCTGTTACTTACTAAGTCATGTCCAGAAAATCTATTAGGCATTAAAACACTGAAAGAGTTAGGTGCCGTTATATGTTGTTCCCCAGAGGGAATACGTCTGTTCCTACGTGACTTTAAGGGTCACTATGTATTACGAGATTTTGATCCCAGACTGTCCAATGTTCCGCAGCATTTATGGGCGCAAGGTCCAACTGATGTAGGTTACATGCAAATCACACCCCATCGTGTGACTCTCAAACCAGGTGTAGTGTTACCACGAATCAGGCAGTATAGATTGCCACCTGAGGCTGTAGCAGCCTTATCCAAAATTATAGACGAGCTCATGGCTCAAGGAGTAGTTGTAGAAACTGACTCCAATGTATGTAACTCTCCGATCATTCCAGTCATGAAACGTACTGATCCAAATGCACCCCCAGTATATCGATTAGTGATTGATTTACGGGAACTTAACAAATGTATTATTCCTCAGTACCCAGTTGTCCCAGATATCTCTTCCCTATTGACAGCCATTGATTCCGAAGCCACGTTCTTTACAGTAATAGACCTTAAGAACGCATTTTTTAGTGTTCCCATTCATCCAGACAGCCAGTTTCTTTTCGGATTTTGTTTAAATGGAAGGAGCTATATGTTTACACGCGCTCCTCAAGGTTTCACAGAAAGCCCTAGTATTTACAGTCAAGCACTCAAGAGACAACTAGACAACATTCACATGCCAACTGACACTGCCCTGCTCCAGTATGTCGATGATCTATTGATCACAGCCCGTTCTGAACGTGACTGCGAGCGTGCGTCACTGACGGTTCTGTATTTCCTAGCCGAGATGGGGCACAAGGTGTCCCCTTCGAAGCTTCAATTCTGTGTCCAGCAAGTGGTCTACTTAGGACACTTACTGTCCAAGAGGGGTAGGCAGTTGACACCAGACCGTATCCAGTTAATAGCGAGTCTTCCTAGAAGGAGGTGCGTGCTTTTATTGGCCTTACTTCTTATTGTAGACAATGGATTCCACAGTATGCATTTCTAGCCAAGCCACTGATACAGTTAACGACACAGGAGGCAGCCGTATCGACTGTCCTCCCTTGGACATCTGAACATACACTTAGTTTCAACGAGTTAAAGAAAGCTTTATGCCAAGCTCCAGTTCTAGCTACACCGAACTACAGTAAGCCTTTTACACTTTTCGTTACTGAACGTGAAGGTACAGCATTATCTGTTCTTACACAAGATCAAGCAGGACAATACAAGCCCTGTGCTTATTTTTCGAGCACATTAGATCCAGTCGCCCAGGCTCTGCCTGCGTGCCTCAAGTCAGTTGCAGCCACAGCACTAGCTATCAGACAAAGTGATTCCATAGTTTTAGGACATACCTTGACAGTACAAGTCCCACACTCCGTGGAAGTTCTTTTAAACCGAACACAAACACAGCACTTGACAATTGCACGTTTAACAGGTTATGAATTGACACTGTTCCAGCCACACATAGATATTAGACGCTGCAACATCCTGAATCCTGCTACACTATTACCATCAGTTAGTTCAAATCCTACCGCACACGACTGTGTGGAAGTAGTCAACATTACGACAAAGCCAAGACAAGATCTGACAGATATTCCGTTACCAGATCCTGACCTGACACTTTATGTGGATGGTTCATGTATGAGAACTAGTACAGGAGAACTAGTCGCCGCGTATGCAGTGACTACTGACACCGAAGTTATTGACAGGGCCGGACTGGGAACTGAAAGCAGCCCTGGCAAATGTTGTCAGACCAGCCCCCATCTGGCACGTAGCTATCCAGCCCCCGTCCGGCGCGTAGCGAGCGAGCGCAGCGAGCGAGCCCGACTATTACTAGGGGGTTTCGGAAAACGACAGACCAAAATGGTGAATTTTACAGCACATTTTCATCACATATTCAAATTGGGTGGTCAAATTACAAGGGGAATAGTTGACAGGCACTCCAGAAAAGTAGGGAGTTTCCCTTTGCTCTTGAAGCCAGGGAAAGTGCGATCATACTAATAATAGGCTAGTATAAATTGAGACCGAAGTAGCTGTGGGATTGTGCCTTATCAAATGTTTTTGACAAGGGTATTGGGGAAAGTGGTGGCGAAATTCGGAAAGGCCACAGTGAACAGAGCCTGTATTCCAAATATCTACCAATTTGAACATTCAGGAGGAGAATCAGCATACAACCTGGGCACAGTCACCTCTCCTAATAAACTATAGGTGGCAGGTAAAGCCACCATGAGAGGTGTTGTGTAAGGGTACATCTGGCACCAAGAGAGCGACAGATTATACCACATTACCACTCACAAAATTCAAATATTACAGCTGAAACCTCAGTGTCAAGAGGGCGAAACAGAAAACCTTCACTGCTGGCTAGAACTTGCAAGAATCTCCCTGCGCCAAATCGCTAATGACTAGGCCCAGCAGTGTTAGAGATCCTCAACAAATAAGGTATATGAAAACAGGGACAAGACTGGCAAACTATTATACAGACTGGTCACAAGGCATCTGACCTTCAGATTTATCCCTGTGATCTGAGACTTTGCGGGCGACACCACTAGTCACTCCACCGAAATAGTAGCAGTCCTTTTCAACTACTACTGTAACCTTTCTGCATACCACCCAAGGCCATCCTGTGAACACCACCAATCCTTGCTCTCAATGATCCCACTCCCTGTACTCTCCATAGCATCTAGATTTGACCTAGATGCACCCCTCGCTGCTGAAGACATAGAGCACACAGTCCTCTGGATGAACACAGTAAGACACCTGACCCAGTGGCTTCCTAATTGAGAATTACCATAGATTCTGTGATATCCTCTCCCTTCATTTACTTGCCCTTTATTAAGAAGCGTTCGTGACTGGAGCCTTACTGGTGGACCTGGATTTGGCCACAATTGCCGTCATCCCTAAGTCGCCACCATTGCGCGGCATGTCGCTCCATTTCCGTAATAAACACTGAGCTCAAAATCTTTGCAAAAAGGCTTAAATACATTCTGCCCGATCTTGTCCATCCGGATCAATGCAGCTTTATGCCTGGCCCTAGAATCTGCTACTGTATTCAGCGGTGCATATAGCGCTGGCCGGACTACAGAAATGTCAAGACCCGTGTGCCCTTCTTCTAGTTGACTTTGAGAAGGAGTTTCATTGAATAGACTACAGCTTTTTGGGTGGGGTTCTCGAACGTATGGGCTTAGGCCCATGTTTTCGTAGGTATGCTAAACTACTCTATTTCCAACCCTTGAACGGGTGCAAATAAATGGTGTGTTGTTGGCCTCTTTTCCTATTTGTTGTGGTACCTGACAAGGATGCCCGCTCTCCCCACTCCTTTTGGTGCAAGCCATCATCCCTGACCAGACTGGTAGGCTGTGATGCTCAAAATCACGACTGCCAATGGAAGGGTGGGGATGAGGACAGAATCGTGCTATACACAGATGGCGTCCAGACCCCACTGCCTTTCCCTCTTATAACTCTACAAGAAGGCCTCTCGCCTCAAAGTGAACAAAAGTAAATCCCTGCTGGTCCCCACTCAGGGGAACAGCAAGATCTTGAATGGCATTCCTCGATTCCCATTAGGTGCATTATCTTCCAATACCTGGGCCTCGCTACATCTTGGGGACCAGGCCTTATATGGAGCCTCAACCTTATTCCCCTCCGGGCAAAAACGAAAAGAATTCTCCAGCGAAGGGCACTCCAGCTGCTAAACATACTTGGCTGAGTAGTCCTTATTAAAATGATGATACTCATGCGATTCCTATATGTACTCCAAATCTTCCCACTGATGATACCCAGCACATGGTTTAAAAAAACCTAAAGTTTGGGATCCACTCCTTTCTCTGTGCAGGCCAACAGCCTCGCATTGGTATGGATAAATGTCTCCTCTCAGTGCACAATGGGGGTGATGGGTATGGCCGACATACAACTCTTTATCAACAATTTAGAGAGAACCCCATTTTATAAAGGCACAAGGGATAGGATTCAGCTAAACCAATACAAAAGTTTTTCCCCTGGACTTGTTAAAATCCAGATTTTTGCTATGTGGATGCTTATCAACATAAGAAGAACAGAACTTCAAAGTAAAAAAATAACCAAGAATTCTCCCAAAATACACATAAAATACTAGTGACATTTGTTAATATAGTTCATCATGCATTGGACCAAATACATTATCAAAAATATGTGGTCCAAAAATAACTTAGAAAACAACTGTATACAATAAAAACACAAAAAAAGTTATTGTGTAGACGCAGTGTTTCAGTGGAACCTTTAGCTTTATCCCACATTCTTCAGGACAAATAAATGAATTAAAACTAGGAGAAAACATAAAATATATTTCGTCATAGAAACAGTTGTGAAACGGATTATCTATACTCATACGGTTGGACATACAATGTTGTTCTTACTAAAATTCTTTTATACAAATTAGTGTGGTCCTGTCCAGTCCCCACTAGAAGCCCCATTCCCATCTAAGACAGCCATCCCCACCCCGTGTGTTCAAATACCAGCTCACACCATTCTAGCCCCATATCTATCGAGTATTACCACAGGGTTGCAACATGGCTGTGATTTTTTACCTGCCTGACCAGTACTTGAATACCCTGGTTGGCACACAAATAAAGGAAACTCACGTTAAGCTCCTCTCAATGCATACTTAAAACTCAAACATTCTGATGAGCGTTAATGGAGTTTTAGAATGGACTGGGATTGTTAAGGCTAATTCCAACGTGTGTTAATGGGGCTAGAATGGACCATATATAGTCAGGCTAGTGCTTCTCATTGCAGAAGGGTTGGTAATGTCTGTATTTAGCACTTTATATGGGCTTTGTTATTTCATTCTACTGGCGAGAAAGGGTCACTCAAATTGTCGGTTGTAGAATGCCTCTCATAGGTACACTGAAACCACGGAAATGTCACACATAAGCAACCTGAAAACTTGGCAGCTATGTGTCCATGTCCAGTATTTGTAAAGCGCGAACCATTACTCGAAGGTGTCAAGGTGCTGGGGGCCGTTGGGAAGATTAAGCGACTGCTATTGCCCAGAGTCACATGGTGCGGGGCAGATCCCTACCGGAGCCGGGGATCGAACCGTGGTCCCTAGCGTCCAGTCGCCGTGGCGGCTGCACCACACCTCCTGTAAATGTTAATGCGCACCTTTAATTTGCGACAGACAATAAATAGTCAAGTACATCATCACACAACTCTAACAAGTACCACACATCAGGAATTAGACAAATTGCATTTTGATTTTGGTGTCGACATCACTGCATGAAAATGTATTGCCACGCATAGAGAGCACTCTGACATGGACAATGACATGGCTAATGTGTCGCTCAGAAAAACAAAACTGGAGCACAGCGCTAAATCTATTCACACCGACTCGTTGTTATGGTGACGTGGATCGGCACAGTAGGATACATTATTTTACATTCCCCACAAAAATAAACTGTGCTCCCTCTGCGGCCCCAGCCAGTGCCCCCTCTGACACGCACGTCTAGCTGCTTCCCATCTAGCACGGTCAGGCGGCTAAGTTGTGAGTTATGGAAGTTGGGGTCTTTTGCTGGCGTGGGCGGCATCTTGGCGAAAGGAACACAGGAGCAGATTTCCACACCAAGAAACCTCAGACATGCATGGGGAGCCTGTAAACACTGGAAGCGGGTTGGCTGGCAGCAGAGGTGCTAAAATATTTAAATAATTTCTTTCAACAAGTCACATCACAATTTTAAATTGCGATGTGACTATCTCACGTAGGAATTATTCAAATAATTCGTTTCCCTGCTGCCGGCTGAGGAGCTCTGGTCGAGGAGCTGCCTGTGACTCATATCTGTCCAAATTATATTCAGACACTTGGGTCATCCTTAAACTGCCATTTGCTGCTGCAGTCCGTGGCCCCCCTCCCAGTGCTTAATTTGTAAAATATTAAGTGCAGGTGCTCAAATTTTTTAACGAGGCCACACCCCCTGGCTCCACCCACTCACTACACTGGCCCCACCCACTTCCTCTATTGGCTCCACCCACATCCAGAACTAGTATTGGTAAACGTGCCATAACAAGGGTTAGAACTGAAATCTCCAGGTTGAAAAGTCATAAAATGAGCCATGTGCATTGCCATAAGGATGCTCAAGAGGACAGTCTATACCCTGTACTGTGCACCTGTGGCTCAGGGTCAGTTACTAGCCACATCTGATAGAAGCACAGATGGGCCAAACTGTGGCACAGCAAGATCCTGGGGAGGTTCATGTCACCCACAGGGGTGTGAATCTGAAAAAACCACACATCCACCCAAAGAGGTGGAATACTGAGCACCACACACCCAGGACATCTCACCTCCATGTCCCTGGCACACATGAAGCCCATCAAGGCCCCATTAGCTACAGTATGTACAGGCTGTTAGGGTCTGATTTGCAAAACCCCTGTAGGTGCCAGACAGTGGGTAGAACTTAGAGAGCCATGCGAAGGACGGAGCTCCTGTCTAGAATCCAGTGCTGGCAGCGAGCGGACCCACTGCACACAGGTTACACAAATCTTACAGGCTTAGGCCTCGGCCAGCAGTGTTAATATTATAAAAGTGCCAAATATTACCAATCTAATACCAGTACATGTGTTACACCAGGGGAGAGCACCATCATGTCAAGTATGCCAATAATGTGTAAAGAATTGTCACATTATTTCAGGCAACTCTTATGCAGGAGTGGACCGAGTTGTGCCAAGAATACTAAGTACATTTCAGGAAATACCACTGTTATGCTTGTTCTGATTTGCCCCATCAATCACTAATCATTAGTGCATGTTCAGATCTTCACATCCCTCTTTAATAAAAACTATATGTTTAGATTTGTCCTATTACACAGTAATCTGCCTCAATCATTAAACCTTGGTGCACGTTCAGATATGCATCACTTCTTCATGATAATCATAATGGGCTTCGCTTTCTCAGTGCTGAGACAAGAGGACTGTTTTATGCACCTGTAGTGCCAAAAGTGAATCCATTTCACTTAATATTTCTCGGAGTTAGAACATTAGTTGGACAGCACAACTCAGAACGAGGTAACCCCTTCTCACTGTTTCCAAGCTGCATGCACTGTCTGAAAATCAAGCCCAACTCGGAATTAATTCATTTTATGCAATACAAACAACAGGTGCATAAAATCACGCGCTCAGCTCTGTGACGAGACAGAGGAAACCATATTGATTTGGCTCCGTGGTACCCATTTCTGTACTGTGCCAGCGCAGAGTGGGATCTGTGCTATTCTTTAGGGCATCTTATGCACATAAATGAACTCAAAATATCTCAAAGTTACTGAAAGTCTTGCTCACAATTAAGCTCGAAAACACGGACCAGTCATTGCTTTTTTGTGTTTTTGAGCTCTGCTGTAAGCAAAACGTGCTTTAACTGGAAGATTTTTTTTATCAGTGTGTGAGCTGAAGACGGCAAAAAGAAGGGCCTAGACTGTTTCTGTGTCGGTGCAGTGCAGAAAATGGAATCATGTTACAGGGCAGATGTACTGTTACATATTCCTTGTGGTATGGAATTGTTTTATTTTACCTGCGCATATGGCGTTCTCAGCCAAACTGTCTATTGCTCGTTAACAGAGACCCCGCAGTATATTTCCAAACTGGCTCAGTTCTGTGTGTGAAATACTCTTTTAATTTAAACATTATCAATTTAATCCTTTTCGACTCACACATGTCGCCACAAAGTAGGTGGTACCCCTCCCCAGCCTAACCGAAGAGCTTCAGTCCCAACACTTCCCAGCTCATGAAAAAGCAAGCTGGTGGAGTACTCGTTCTCTTCCAGCCCTTATGCACTGGCAGCAATCAGGTAATTCATACACTGCTTTTCCACCCTATAGTGACTCTGCCATTATGAAAGTCTTAACGTCCAACCGGACATTTACCTTGCTGGTTTTCGGCCTCTGGTCTTGGAGCGTTAGGTTTTATACCGCGTTTGCCGTCTTGAAGCCTGCTGTTGGTGGGGTCACGGGACGGGGTGGCACTGGCACTATGGCAGACACAGGGGGGTGGGGGGGGGGGGGGGTTGGTAGGCGGCGGCGCTACCCAGGCAGTAGCCACTGTAGGAATAAAATTATGCAGGGGCCGGAAATGGAATTCTGCGCGCTGCGCACAGGCACCTCCTCCTCCTCGCTCTGTTTGTTTAAGTTAGGTTAGGTTGCACATTGAGTACAGTGCACACACGCACCGGTCAATCAGGCATGCTGGCGGCGCCGGCGGCGCTACTATTCGGGGGCCGGGGCAGGCAGGCCTGCATCGGAACTGTCTTTACCTAACTTGGAAGTCTGACTGAGAGAGAGTCTTGTGGCTTCTTCTAAGTGAGTGACGTGACGCTGCTGGGGGCCGATTTTCAGTCCGACCGTCACAGGCTGTGACGGGCGGACTGAAAATCGGCCCCCAGCCACAAAACCGGCCCCCCCTTTTTGAAAACCGGCCCCCACCCCCTCCAGCCGACCGGGGGATTGCCCGGTGCCCGGCATTGCCAGTCCGGGCCTGGTTATTGAAACACACCGCATTGATACCCTGTCCGCTCAAGCAGCAGAGCTAGTTGCTCTGACACAAGCCTGTATACACGCCAAGAACCTGAAAGTTAATGTTTACACAGATTCACGTTACGCATTTGGAGTTGTACACGACTTTGGAGTGCTCTGGCAGGAGAGAGGTTTCATGACTTCTCATGGAACCAAGATTCAGCATGGTCTCCTTATTCAAGCTCTGTTAGATGCCATACACTTACCGACATCTATCGCTATCATGAAATGCAAAGCACATACGAAAGTCACTGACACTATTTCCCAAGGTAATGATCTAGCTGATCGCACAGCCAAGCTTACAGCACAGACTCCAGACATTCAAGTTAATCCGACACAGACACATACTCCAGATCCGACTACATGTATGACAGTTAAGGACCCTACTCAAGATGTCATAGATATCCAATTACATGCTACTCCCGATGAAATCAAGAAATGGTCTGAACAAGGAGGGGTCCAGACAGATCAAGGATGGTTAACAAAGGGTAGAGCCACATGGTTTCTCCCCGACTCTATGGTTCAAGTCATCATTAATACCGCACATAGTCCAGCACATTTAGGAGAAAAAGCAATGTTAGACAGTATCCAGAACATATGGTTTAACAAGCATTTACGAGCTGCAGCCAAGCAGAAAGTCCGTACCTGTATGATATGTTGTCAGTTTAATCCAGGTAAAAGTGTCCCGGTGGAACAAGGTGGTTTCCAGCCTCCTGACCACCCTTTTGAGGTCCTCCAGATGGATTATATTCAGATGGAGCGATGTCGAGGTTTCAAGTATGTTCTTGTAGTTGTATGCGCTTTGTCCAGGTGGACAGAAGCATATCCAGTCCCCGATTACACAGCCGCGACCACTGCCAAGCAGTTGGTTCGTGAGTTTTTCCCTCGATATGGACTCCCTAGAGTCGTATATTCTGATAACGGTCAGCCATTCTCATCTGAACTGATGAAGCACGTTTCCCTGTTGTTGGGGTACCAGTGGAAGTTTCATTGTGTACGCCATCCTGAAGCAGCCGGTCTAGTCGAGAGACATAATCAGACTCTGAAAATTCGAATTGCCAAAATATGTAAAGATAAGGGTGTGGACTGGCTAGTAGCTCTGCCAGTTGCTTTGTTTTATATGCGCATGGTCGCACATTCCAGATCAGGTCTGTCCCCGTATGAGGTCGTTTTCGTCCGCCCCCCTAACATGTGGGGTACTCCTAGACCCCGAAGTATTACTGATGTTTCATGTAATATGCTGACAGATTACCTAGCTTCCTTGATGTCTGCCCTCAACTCATGTCGTTCACAGGTTGCCGCCGCATTTCCAGACAATACCGAGGTGGCACCGCATGAGATCGTTCCAGGTTCGATGGTGCTCGTCCGGAACTTTGACAGATCAAGTCCGCTGGAGCCACGTTGGAAGGAGCCCCGTCAGGTCCTCCTCACCACCCGTACAGCTGTGAAATTGGAAGGACGCCGCGGCTGGGTGCACCTTTCGCACGTCAAGAAATTCTACGGATTGAAACCGGTCTCTAAAAACATTTCCCAGGATATCAAGACTTGTCAAAACATTGTTCCTAAGGACTGTCCCGCAAATGACATTGACACAACCCCTCCCCTGTTAGAGAAAACTCCGCAGCAGGAGTACAAGCAAAAACTCCGGTCTAGTAAAATAAGTCAGTCAGTTTGATTGTCTAAGTCCTCCCCTAGGTGAAACGGTTAGACTGTTTCTGACATGTATAAAATAGACCCCCATAGTGAGAGAGTTAGTCAAAACTCAAACCGATGTATCGTTTTTCTAAGTTTCATATTATTTCTCAGCCTTTTGATTTCCTGCACTAGTTACGCATTTTTCCTGTGTTTTCCAGTTCCTCATGTAAATAAGCCTTCTAATGTTACAGTAGAGCACACGTTTAGTGATCTGCCCCCTCATGAACTGTCCTACCGCCTCGCTATGCGCAATAACTCATTTATCCGCATGTTACATTACTCACACCAGACCAGCAATGCCACTAATTGTTGGGTGTGTGGTCGACTCCCCCCTTTCCAGACGTCAAAGGGAGTTCTGCCACTTTTTCCTTATCCATTTTCACATAATGGTTCGTGTGGAGCATGGTCCATGTTAACGTCATCCTTAACAGATATGTCTTTTCTTAACAGCACATGTTTCCCAGACAAGCAAGGTCTTCCCCACAGAACAGGGTTAGATCCAGAAAATGAAGTGTATAATTTAGGTAATTATTCTTCGAATTTCATGGTCCTGAATGTCCAGTCTGATACTACTCCAGACTCACCTGCTATTTCAGTATTACCAGTCAAAGGCGAATTATGTGTCCATAATTATGGTTCTGTACACGTAGGACATAGTGATTGTACTACTATTATCCAGTATAGTGACAGTGGGAAATTTATTTTAAAAGCTTCACGTCATTCTTATTTTGTTTGTGGTCAAACTGCATATGTTCGTCTGCCCCTCGATTGGGAGGGAACCTGTTACATTGCCTTCCTACTGCCACCTGTTTTCCTAGCCCCACCTGACTACCATAGGAATTCCTTCCTAGTACATACTAGACACAAGAGAAACCTCCCGATTGTCGATTATACTGAAACTGCTGCAGAGCAATTCATTGATATTGATAAAGGTGTGTTCCCTTATTTAGGTACAGTTGTAAACAGTAAGCTAATCCGTAGGTTAACAAGAACCCTTGAAGCAGTAGTAGATGAGACTGCTTCCGCTCTAGGTAACTTAACCGAAGAGCAATCCTTTATGAGAATTGTTGTGCTCCAGAATCGTCTCGTCCTTGACGTCATACTGGCCGATAGGGGCGGGGCCTGTAGAGTCATCGGATCCAGTTGTTGCATTTTCATTCCAAATAACGCGCCGTCTGTTTATTCAGCTATAACCAGACTTCATAAAATTGCCCATCTGTTACACCAAGATCCAGGCACCTGGACATGGTCCGGTTGGTTCTGGAATATAATTTCCGCCTGGGGATGGAAAGTCCTGTCCTTTCTAGGTATCGCAGTAGCGATCATATTCAGCTGCTGCCTCTGTATACAATGTGGCCCTGCGATTTGCGGCATGTGTGCTACCTCTTGTATTCCTAGTCCCAAGCCCCGTTCTAAATCCCGTTCCAAGACAATTCGAGATGAACAAATGGTACTGTATGAAATGATAGATGGTATCATGAATATTGATGTTTCCTGATGGAAACGTAGTGACAAGGAGGGAATGTGGAAAAGTAAATTTTGTCATGTTCTGTGTCCCTACGTGTCATCCATCATATGTTATGTGTGCATGACCAATATGCATATGTTATTCCCCATGTCCGATTCAAGACGCAATTACAGTTGTGTCCACCTCTAGTATGCCAGTTTCCAGTCCTCGTGAATACTACGAATATCAGGCCTATGTAAAGTTATGTTGCCACGTTTCTCAGTGTGCACGTTATTTCATTATAAAGTCCCCGTTTCCAGGCCTCAACAGGGCCTGGACACTAGATTCAGCTCCTGTCTCCAGAAGCCTTGCTGAGGAGCGATTCAGCCCCCACCTGTATCCTCGACCTTTCACTTACTTCCTGCCTCGCAGTGCCCGGTGCAGCTTGGCTCTGCCTCTGAGTCTGCCAAGACTATGTTATGATTCCAGCTATCAGTTTAGTCCTCCTTCTCTGCATTCCTAAGCTACTGAACTGCATCAATAGTTTCCGTCATTGTCTAGCCTATGCGGCTCCATATTAAGAGAAATACTATATTTAATGGTCATTTAATATTCTTCATCACGCACTACATGTAGAATAAATGCATGCTCTAGTCTTAGAGTCAATTAGCTTTTCCCCTCATGACTTCTAGTTTATATCAACATGTTCCCTAAACATCAGATACTAGATAGGGTTTAGGTACATGTCGCTCCGACCCTCCAGACTTTAGTCTCTGCTCCTAGCACAGAGTTCATAGCCCCCAGCTTCTCCTCGTAACACGTCATTGCCAGTTTGCGCGCACCATCAGGTTAGAGGTCCCGGCTCCTTAGGTAGCCCCCTCCTATGTTTCCGCCCATTCATGACATATTCTGTTACGTTTGCATCACATGTCTGAGTTACACCTTCTTTTTACTCTTATCTTTCGCGACTGCTACGCGTCACACCTTCTGCTCCACCCACTGCTACGCCTACTACAATGTAATGCTATGTGTTTGCGCTATGTATATATACTCATGTATTGTTATTAAAAGTTAGCGCGCTCATCCCAGCCCCAGCAGCTGCTGGGCCCTGTCATCCTATTCCTATGCAGGTTGTCCTGTTCCTGTCCTTGTGCTGTATTAAACCTGCAAAACTCCCACTACCTCGAATCTTGACTCTTATTTATTGAGCTATCTGTTATTCATTCATTCACTCAAAAATAGATCCGGTATTATTTATTTATATACCACACAGTCCTCGTTCATCTGTGGATTCTTCAAAAATCCAGCGGGCTTCTTTTTTGTGGAGTATGTTGTCCATGTTGTATTGGTCCCCTCGTACTGTTTCAATTACTATCCAACGCAGATCCCTGGGTTGGTGTTGTTGATTCACGAAGTGCTGAACCAGCTTGGTGGTCAATTTCGCAGTTTTCAGGGTACTCAGATGCTCCTGGATCCTGATCTTTTTTTTCTAGAGGACAGTCCAATGTAATGTAAATTACATGGGCAGGTGAGTCTATAAATCACATTGGTTGTGTTGCAGTTGCTAAAAGTGTTCAAGTGCCATTCCTTCCCCCTGGCTCTGGTAAATGATTTCACTTTTCTTGTGAGCCCACAAACTGTGCAACTGCCGCACGGGTAGTGCCCAGGTGGAATGTTGGATTCTTTCAACACCGGAGCTGCACGCGAGTGGACCAGCCGGTCTCTCAAGCTTGAAGATCTTTTGAAGGCGAACATGGGTTGTGGCATCTGCTTCAGGCCGGTGTCTAATATGTGCCAATGTTTCTTAATTATTTGGCGGATCTTGGTAGATTGTGGGCCAAAGGTAGTGACAACCGGTATGCATTCTTTCTTTTCTCTGGTTTGTTTCATAAGTAACGCTTCTCTTGGGGTGTTCAATGCCCGTTTGCGTGCTTGTTTCACTATTTTGGCGGGGTATGCCCGGGAAGTTAATTTTGATGCCAGTACTTCCGTCTGCTCAAGGTAGCTGGCTGTTGTGGTACAGTTTCTCCGGTACCTCATAAACTGTCCTACCGGGAGGTTATCCCGGAGGGCCCTTGGATGAAATGATCTGTAATGTAACAGCGAATTCTTATCCGTGGGCTTCTGGTTTCAAGCCACGTCCGCCATGTTGTCGCGCTAAGCCACACCCCCGAATTTTACTAGTTTTGTATGAGTGAAATCTGAGTCTAACTATAAGGTCCCGATAACCTTTGGTTATTTAAGAGGATTTCTGTGGTTTATTAACTAGTAGTCACTTTTGCAGAGTGGTGGAGAAAGGGGGCGGGCCTTCAACCAGCTCACAGCAATCCCGCTGTGTGGGACTCATTGGAGGTAACAGGAGGGGTTATTGGCCCACAAGGACACTCAGCATCCAAGAGGACTTCCTTCCCCATCCAGTAGTGCACTAGGAAACGCATTTGCAGAGTACTGGTGAAAAGGGCCGGTCCTCTGATGACAGCTCAGCAAGTGAAAAAAATAGTAGTAAGGGTTTGGTGGGAGCGGTATCGCTCCCGCCTTGCCACAGTTTACAATGATATCCTGGGGTGGGCACCCCAGGAAAGAGGAGGTCCCAGCCCTGGGGGGGTGACAGTCCCCAGGGTCATCTATTGCTCCATGCAGCCCCCCTCCTTTCTTCTTGTAGAGCCTGCCCCAGAAAGTGGTGGTCCCCGGGGCCGAGAACAGCCCAGGAGGAGGGCTGCACAGCCCCCTCCTATTTTTTTTTTTAATAACTTGGCCCCAGGGAGGTGGTGGCCCACAGGGCCTGGGGGTCCATGAGGCCCCCCATTACAAATTGATTACGGCACCGGGAAGGTGGAGGTCCCTGAGGCCCGCAGGTCCAGGAGCCCCCCATAACAATGCATAAACCATGGGGAAGTAGTGGTCCCTGATTTATCTTTGGAATGTGGCCCCAGGAAGGTGATGATCCCTGGGGCATTCAAAGAGGGACCCCCATTTTAACAATAAATAAGTCCCGGGGAGGTGGTGGTCCACAGGACATCAATAAGTCCCATACTGGAGGCGGTGCTACTTTTTTGAGAAAAAATTTGATGGGAGCCACGGATCCAATGTGGCTCCTACTGAAAATTAAACAAAAAAATGCTTTTGGGTCCTGTGCCCCCCTCCCCCCGCCCCAAGAGGGCTAGGTGTACAGGGTATTCCTACCCTACCCCCTTTTGTGTGTCAATGTTTTTTCTGGGACTCATCTCAAGCTGAGTCCCAAGATGGCTGGCAACACTTTTGGGTTTGAAGTGTTGCCATCCAATCAGATTTGGGCACAGGAACGGTCGGATCCTCTGAGAATGCATATCCCATTATATACAAATTTAGATTCCGATTAATATCTCTAAAACTGTCAAATGGATTAACACCAAATTACAAATAGGCAGTTCCCTGGACCAATATCTACTTTTCTTCCAAATGTTGTGTAATTCCGTTTAGCAGTTCGGGCTGTAGCCGTGTTTATGAAACCCCCCTTTTTGTCAACACCCGCTTGGTGGATCAACCCGAAACTTTCCACATGCAACAAGAATCACTGGGGCACTTTTTGGGGAAACTTTTATTAAGATTTGTCAAACGATACTAAAGATATTGGCAAGTCACAAAATGCTTTTTCTATTGAAACTAGGTCTTAACTATAAGTACCTACTGGCAACCGCAATTAGGCTATATTTATATATATTATGTTGCACTGCTACAGAGGTGTTTTCTGCCCAATTCAAGCAAAGCCTCATGTGGAAGCCTGCTACAGAAAACAGGTGGGGTATTATAGTCTTCTAGCTACCCACAAAATAATTCTTGAGCCAAGACTAACAACTTGAACACATCCAATTGGTACCGTCATGTTCATCAATCTTGTCTGTTTTGAAGTAGAGCCCTTAGTTGGACGTCTGTGCAACGATTGAGCTTAGATAAATGTAAATTCACCCTCACGCTTTCAGGATTCTCTGGTGATCCCCGAGTTTCATTGTGAAGTTAAGCTCTGCTGCCTGGGTTAACTAGATACCCACATTCCAGACCAAATTACTGACCAGGGATATATGTTGCTGGAATTTCAGAATAAATCATCTGCCACAGTCAATAACTTTTGGAGAATTGCAAGTCTTTTTGAATATTGTCCAGGAACACTCCCTTAACGTAGAGGAATATATTTACAAGGGATCACTGACATAATATCGACGTCACAAATATCGAGATACACAAATATCGAGTGAAAAATATCGAGTGACAAAATATCGACTCCCTATCTACAAACAGGTAAGTACCAAAATATCGACTCCAAAATATCGACTTAAAAAAATATAGACTGTCAAAATATCGATTTTTTTAAATGTCTTAAAATTAAGTTAAAACTAATATACTAATAAATATATTTAATATAAACTTAGAAATAATAATTTAAAAAATGTAATTTTAATACATAATTTCTATAATTAAAAAAATTATATCACCAAAAATAATACATATATATATATATATATATATATATATATATATATATATATATATATATATATATATATATATTGTCAGAATCCTTCAAACCTCCACATGCAGCAGTAACAGCAGCGGCGAGAGAAGAGACAGACCCCACGTAGTCCAGGCAAGATGTTGTTTATTTTAAGTGCCTTCCAAAATGTGTTTTTTTTTTTTTTTTTTTTTCCAGGCAAGATGTTGTTTATTTTAAGTGCCTTCCAAAATGTAACGTTTCGAGTACTGGCGTACTCTTGTTCACACACCACATTTCAAAACTTGGAAAGTTCTTTTATCTGCTTGGTGAAAGCCCGCCCATTGGGCCACACCTCCCACGCGTAAATCATATGGTTGTGTCTGATACCAGATAGCAAGAAATTTAAAGGCATAGTGCATCTATTTACAGTGACTATATACAATGGTTGCATCCAAAGAGAACACACATTGCTTTATGCTGCATGCTTGAATAATTATTGCTGGTACTTCAGATTGGTTACTGTTTGCAGATAAATGACAAACATTCTTGTGAATAGTAAAATAACTGCTTAAATGCATTATTGTTGTTGTACAAAACAAAATAACAATATTCATCATATGCATAAATGCATAGCATATCTCCTATTACCGTAACACCCAATCTGAACCATGAATCCAAAGACAAGCATAAAAAATATTGAACAGATGCAAATCATAGTCATATCAAACTTAATTGCTAATTGTACAGGCACTGCTTATCTGTGAAAGAACCGGTTTTTAAAGTACCTATATGTGTAGGTGTCATCCGAAGGGTGGCACCTAAGTGTAAAAACACATTCTCGAGTTTTAGTCCTCTGTCATTATATTTAAAAGATATATATATATATATACAATGATGCATTCATATTATTCAAAATATTGTTGCAGAACTATTTACAAGACAATTATGTTTGTGAGAAAAAAGTGCTATAACAATTTTACAGTGACAAAGAAAATCACCACAAAAGAAAAAACCATTTCCAAATATAGTTAAAAGACTGCCCTGCTCAGAAACCTGGACAGCCAGCTCTAAGTTAAGAGACGGGACTATAGCCTTACCTAAAAAAGGTATTTGCTTACAAGAAAAATGTGTATGTACATATTACAGAAATTATGTAGTGTGTCATATTGGAAAAATCTATTATGGGAACTTCAGTTTGCTGAAAAGACATATAGTTTGTGCAGAATATATACAAAGAATTTGATGCACTTACAGAAAATTGTGCATGTCCTCTGTCGCATTCAAACCATTGGGTTGTTTGCTGTCGAGTTTGATGATGTACTGCGTTTCTAAACGGCGTAATAGTTTTTCACGATCACCACCCCGTCTCAACGGAGCAACAGCATCAATGACAAAATATTTAAGGCATGACAGATCCCTGTTGTGCCTGCTGTTGAAGTGGCGTGCTACCGGATATGCCGCATCGTGATTAACTATAGCACGAAGGTGCTGCAATATTCGAACATGCACCTGTGCGCCAGTGCTGCCTACATAGCGCAGGCCGCAGGTGCAAGTAAGGACGTACACCGCAAACTCCGTACGGCAATTGTAATTGCCGTGAATTAATGAATCAGAATCAGAAAAAGGAGTGCGGTAATGGGTGGTATTCTGGCCGAACTTGCACGCTCGACATGAGGCGCATTTGTGAAAGCCTTTACCTCCATTTACATATATATATATAAAAACATAGTATTGGGGAGGAGCTTCACGCGCACCCAAGATGGTCGCGTGAGCACAGGGCTCCCGGACCCTCGCCACCTCCATCGACTATCCTGTAATTTATCCTGATTCGGACGACGGGTGTTTATTGGCACAGTTCTACTGCTCATTTATTTGTTTCAGCGAACTTTTTTGGACTTCGGGGTCCAGAGCTACAGACTGTCGCAGTTTTCTGGCCTGCTCCAGGGTGACGCCCCGCGCTATCTTGTCTCGCTTGCCGTCCAGTAAGTGAACAACAACGGACTGCCAGACTTGCGTGGGCAGGCGACAGCTTTCAGTTTCGATTCCTGTCCGGAGCTCAACCTGACTTTGTTGGCTCCGTGGACGGCCGGACGCTCCTACACCCTTGGTCTCTCCGCTCCTGCTGCCGATCTGTAGCGGCTTCCAGATCTGAGACTGGCACCACCTTCGCCCCTTTTGGTCCTACATTTGCCTCCGCAGTCACCATTTTTACCCGTCAACAGGCGACCCGTGCGGGTCCAGGATCCAAGATGGCCACCAAGCCTGAGGGTGGGAAGCGCGGGCCTAAACCGGGCGTTCGAGGGAGTGCTCTGCAAACAAACATTATGGACCGGTACACTCTAGCTAAGGGATCGCCGGGAGCAGTCGCTAAACCCTCGACGACAATGCCGGAGGACTCGTCGATTGAAGACGAGCCCTCGCTGCGAGATCTCATGGGTGCCATCACCGGTATGAAGGCCTCATTGGGGCAACAATATGAGGCCTTGACTCTCAAACTGGATACGGTGGCGATTGATGTCAATCTGATCAGGGCGGACTTGGCGAAGACAAACGAAAAGGTCAAATCCCTGGATCTTAAAACCTCTAGCCTGGTCACCGATGTCTCTGAATTACAGGCTGAAGTCGGGAATCTGAGGAAAGCCAATGATTATTACTCTGGGCGCCTAGAGGACTATGGGCGACAGGCACACTGCAAGTCTATGGGGCTCTTTGGTCTTCAGCAGGGGTGCGGGGTGGGGGGTATAGTTGTTTTGACATTGTTGGGGGAACTGGGTTGTTTGTTAAAAAAATGTTGTTACTTGCAAGGCGAAGGAAGGGCGCACTCCTGTTTTTTGCGGTCGCTTTGGGTGTGGGGCGGGGGAGGGGCTGAACACGGGGATGGGGGTAGGGGACTTCGGTTATTGTGTTGGAACGTGAACGGGTTGGGGGATGGCATTAAGAGGAGGGTGGTGTTGCAATTGCTGAAACGTTTGACTCCAGATGTCGTTTTACTGCAGGAGACTCATTTGCTCGGCAACAAATGCTACGCTTTGAATAGGCGTGGTTATCGCCTTGTGGCGCACTCGGGTTTCACTTCGGGCTCTAGGGGAGCGGGCATTCTGGTTCGGACCTCCCTCCCCTTGGCCATTGATGATGTCATTCTGGATGATAAGGGACGATACGCCGCCATTGTGGGGCGCTGGGAGGGGAAGGTTCTTATTTTGATTTCTGTGTACGTGACCCCGGGCCTCCAGGCCACCACATTTGCTGATCTGAGTGGACTTATCCTGGGTCTCCCCGAGGGTCTGCTTTTGGTTGGGGGTGACTTTAATGCAGTGGTCTCGGGGATGCGTGATCGTCACCCTCCCAGGGAACTGCCGAAGGCCCAGACTTGGTTGAGTGACTTCCTGGAGACGCTGGGGCTCACTGATTGCTGGCGGTTGCTTCACCCTGGACAGTTGCAATATACCTATCATTCTGGTGCTCATGGTAGTCTCTCGAGGTTGGACCACGTATTACTGCCCTCGGCCCATGCATCCCTCATACGGGAAGTTAAACATCTGGCACGGGGCATCTCGGACCATTCTCCTCTTTGGCTGGTGGTTGATGCACGGCAGGGTTCGGCGGGCCGATTGGCTCCGATCAACCCCTGGTATTTGAAGGACCCCAGGGTCAGGGGTGTGCTGGTTAAAGCACACGATTGTTATTTTGAGGAAAATGTGGGCTCTGTTTCCTCCCCTAGTTTACTTTGGGAAGCTTACAAGACGGTCATTCGTGGCCAGGCCCTCTCACTGATTGGTAGCGTGAAGTTGGCCAACCGTGCTGCGATGGTTCGACTTGAGGGGGAGGTCACGGCCCTGGAGGAGCGCTTGGAATCTGGGGTTACCGCTGAGGGGTTACATCTACTGGAGTTGAAGCAACATGAATACAGAGCTCTGGTCACTGAAGCTGCTAAGGAAATGGGGAGGGAACAGCAGGGACGCTTGTATGATGTGGGTGATAAGGCTGGGAAACTGCTTGCTTGGTTGGATAAGAGGGAGAATGCAAGTCGTGTCGACCCTGTGATTGTTGCGGAGAATGGAGAGTGTTGTACAGACCCTGTTGATATTGTTGCATGTTTTGCCGATCATTTCCGCGAGGTGTACTCCCAGGTGTCTGATCGGTCAGAGCAGGACTCCTGCTTGCTATTGCGTGATATTGCACTTCCCCGATTGTCTGACATTGATAGAGATGCTCTGGATGCCCCGCCTACTGTGGACGAGATTGCCGCTGCTGTCCGTTCGGTCCGATCCGGCAAGGCCTCGGGCCCTAATGGGCTCCCCATTGAGCTATATAAACTGCGCCCGGATTCGCTAGCTCCTCATCTGCGCTCTATGTTTCTTGAGTCTTTGGAGGTGGGTTTTCTCCCGCCAGACCAGAGACTGGCCACTATTGTTGTCATCCACAAGGATGGTAAACCTCGGGATCGCTGTGCCTCTTTGCGACCCATTTCGTTGATTAACGCGGAACCTAAAATCTTGGCCAGGTTGCTGGCGACACGTTTGGCGACCGTTATTGGGGAACTGGTTCACCCTGATCAATCCGGCTTTATACCGCATCGTAACACGGCGCTTAACCTCCGGAGGTTGCATGGCGTCCTGGCACGGGCCGAGACGCTGCGTGAGCCCGCCATCTTGGCGTCCTTAGACGCTACGATGGCGTTTGACACAATAGAATGGCCGTATTTGTGGGCGGTTCTTGCTAAGTTTGGTTTCGGTTCGGAGTTCGTTCGGTGGGTCAAATTGCTTTACGCCGGTCCCATGGCTCAGGTGGTGGTCAATGGTCAGGTCTCTGCGCCCTTTGCACTGAGCAGAGGGACGCGACAGGGCTGTCCCTTGTCCCCCTTGTTGTTTGCTCTCGCCTTGGAACCGCTGGCGGCCTGGTTGAGGTGGGAACCGTCCCTGAAGGGCATTAGGTGGAACTCGGAGTTTGAAGACTGTGTATCTCTCTACGCTGATGATATTCTGCTCTATCTTACATCACCCCGTAAATCCCTCATTGTGCTGTTTGATGTCTTAACGTCCTTCCGCAAAAACTCGGGTCTTGTCATCAACTGGTCGAAGTCCTGTGTATACGTCCTGTCGGGTGCCGCCCCCCTTCTGCCAAGTGGTTGTCCTATCGCGATTGTGAAGGATGGCTTTAAATACCTGGGCATTTTTATCACGCTGAGCCCTGCACTGCGGTTTGACCGTAACCTACTGCCCCCTCTTCAGCGCCTTTGGGCGGATGTGGTCGCTTGGGGGAAACTTCCTCTCTCTCCCCTGGGTAGAGCGGCATTGTTTAAGATGATGTCACTGCCCCGCTTCCTCTACGCTTTGCAAAACACACTTGACGTCGTCCCGGCTACATACTTCCGTGAGGTTGAAAGTTTACAGAGGCAACTGGTGTGGGGGGGTAGGCCCCGGATGGCCATTGCTAAATTGTCGCTCCCGTGGTACGACGGTGGAATTGCTTTGCCTGATATCCGTCGCTATTATTGGGCGTCTCAACTGGGGGCGATAAATCATTGCATGTATGGCCCTTTGCCGAATCCGGCCTTCGAGATGGACAAATGGTTGTTACCGGGGGGCGACTTCAATAGAGCCCTCTACTCGAAAATCACCCCTCGCAACGTGACGGGCCCCACCAGGACGGCCGTCCAGGTGTGGTGACATGCTTCCATGGCGCTTGGGTGGACTGGTAAATTGACTCGTGCCGCCCCCCTGTACGCGTCTGATAGACTTGGCTCACTTTGGCAGTTCCGGGGGTTTGATAGGTGGGACTTGATTGGTATCAGCAGGATTGATGATGTTTGGACTAAGGGGAGAATGAAGACGTTCGAGGAATTGAAAACCGAATACGCTTTGAGCGATCGTGAATTTTTTCGCTATGCGCAGGTCCGCCACGCGGTGCTCTCGGTCTTCCCTTCGGGTGTGGAGATACCGGAGTCATCCCCGCTTGAAGACAGGGTACTGGACGGACATGTTCCTGATAGTACGATTTCGCTTATTTATAAAAAATTAATCAACTCCAGGTCCGATCTCCTGGTTCGCCTTAGAGAGGTCTGGACTGGTTATGGGCTGGAGCTGGACGATGAGGATTGGCAGGCGGCGATCTCCTCCCCTAAAGAGGTGGCCATCCAGGCGCGCCTTAGATTTGTACAACTTAAAATCCTGCATAGAGTGTATGTCACTGGTCCCCGTTTGGTACACATGGGCTTCTCTGTGGATGGTTTGTGTCGGCGTGGATGCGGTCTCCTGGGCACCTTTTTACATATCATCTGGGAGTGCCCTGAGATAGTGCGATTCTGGTCCCGTGTGCACGAGGTGATGAGTGAAGTTACGGGGGTGCGATCGTTGCCGGAAGCTAGGAGATGCTTGCTGAATGTATGGGAACCGAATGATTACTCCGTGTCGCAGCTTCGGTGGGTGACCTTGGGAAATATGATTGCTAAAAGAGACATTGCACAATTGTGGGGCGCTCAGGGCCCGCCCGGGATTCGGAAATGGAAACAAAACATGGACTGGTGCATGTTCAGAGAAAAAACTGTATATATTTCTCGAGGTACCCCCCGAAAATGGGGGAAGATATGGACTCAATGGAACACTTACCGTGGTGATATATGTGCCCCTCCTCTTCCTGACCCAGATGTAGCACCCACGTCCCCGTAACCCGGGGGTTCCTTCACATACTATTGTATACTGGTTGCAATTTGTCTCTTCTGCCCCCCCCCTGTGAGTTTCTTTCTCGATGGAACAAATGCTCATGGTATTGCCCTTCCCGCTCCGCCACCATGTACTGCAACGTTGTGTATACTGATGTCTCTTTTCTTCTCTCCTTGCAAGTTGTTTGTGTTTGTGTTATAAAATCAATAAAAAGTTTTCAAAAAAAAAAAAAAACATAGTATTAAATAAACATATATAACATTTTTAGCGTAGCATAGAAAATGGTTAAAATTTATTGTAACAACTATAGTGAGTTCAACATTAGCAAAAGTGTTGGATAGCGTAGAGGTAAAATTTACGATTCCCACTCCAGTGGGTGCAACAGTAGGGAAAACGCTGGATAGCGTAGGGGTTAAAATTACTATTCCCACTCCAGGGATGTATGACGCATACTTTTACAACACCTACCATTACATCAAAACTTTTACAACACAAAAACTTTTACAACTCATACATTTACAACGCAAGATTTTACAACGCATATACCTTTACAACGCATACCATTACAACGTAAGTATTGGTAAGTATATAATATTTTTTTTAATATAAATTAATTTAAAATATTATAATATCATTTAATTTTATTTAATTGTATTTAATTAATGTAATTTAAATGTAATTTTACTTTATTTTTACAAAGTACCCCTGTACCCCAAAAACCCTAAACTGACCCTGAACCCTAAAAATACCCCATTACCCAAAAACTGAAAACTGACCCTGAACCCTACAAATACCCCTTTACCCAAAAACTGAAAACTGACCCTGAACCCTAAAAATACCCCTTTACCCCAGAAACAGAAAACTGACCCTGAACCCTAAAAATAAAAGACCCCTTAACCCAAAAACTGAAAACTGACCCTGAACCCTAAAAATACCCCTTTACCCAAAAACTGAAAACTGACCCTGAACCCTAAAAATACCCCTTTACCCCAGAAACTGAAAACTGACCCTGAACCCTAAAATACCCCTTTACCCAAAAACTGAAAACTGACCATGAACTCTAAAAATACCGCTTTACCCAAAAACTGAAAACTGACCCTGAACCCTAAAAATACCCCTTTACCCAAAAACTGAAAACTGAACCCTAAAAATACCCCTTTACCCCAGAAACTGAAAACTGACCCTGAACCCTAAAAATACCCCTTAACCCAAAAACTGAAAACTGACCCTGAACCCTAAAAATACCCCTTTACCCAAAAACTGAAAACTGACCCTGAACCCTAAAAATACCCCCTTACCCCAGAAACTGAAAACTGACCCTGAACCCTAAAAATACCCCTTTACCCAAAAACTGAAAACTGACCATGAACTCTAAAAATACCGCTTTACCCAAAAACTTAAAACTGACCCTGAACCCTAAAAACACCCCTTTACCCAAAAACTGAAAACTGACCCTGAACCCTAAAAATACACCTTTACCCAAAAACCCGAACATATAACATTTTAAAATAAAATATATACTTAGCAATACTTACGTTCTAATGGTATGCGTTGTAAAAGTATCTGCGTTGTAAAAACATGCTTTGTAAATGTATGCGTTGTAAAAGTTTTTGCGTTGTAAAAGTTTCGTTGTAATGGTAGTGCATAGTAAAAGTTGCATTGTAAACGTTGCATACCCACTCCAGTGGGTGCAACAGTAGGGAAAGTGTTGTATAGCGTAGGGGTTAAAATTACTATTCCAACTTCAGAGAGTGCAATAATAGGGAAAGTAAATACTTCACAAATAGATATAAATAACATAAATAGTAATACCAATTACAAATGAATAAAATATTGTACTTGTGTATAAAAAATATTAAATATTTATTTATAAATACAAAATAAAATTATTTCATTATAAAAATTGCCTACTCATACTAATTAATTACCTATTAACAATAAATTAATTTACAATTTCAAAATTAATAAATTAATTTTAATTACCAATTATATTTTAATTAATTACCTATTAAAAATGAATTAACAATTAATTCAAAATAAATACCATTAATTTAAATGACATATTTAATTAATGAGAATTAAATTATTTCCCACCCTATTCCCCTATAAACCCACAACCCGCTACAGAAAATAAATTACTAAAATTAAAATATTTATCAATTAATCAATTATAATTAATTACCAATTATATTTTAATTAATTACCAATTAATAATTAATTAACAATTAATTCTAAATAAATATCAATAAATAAATTAACATATTTAATTAATTAGAATTAAATTACTTCCCACCCTATTCCCCTATAAACCCACAACCCGCTACAGACTTATATTACACAAAAAATAAAAATTATTATTAACTTACCTTAAATTCGATATTTTTGTTGGCTATATTATGTCTAGTCGATATTATGTCCATTCTATATTTTTGATTCGATATTATGTCCATTCTATTCGATATTAATTTTCTCTAGTCGATATTTTTGTTGTCTATATTATGTCTAGTCGATATTATGTCCATTATATTTTTTTTACTCGATATTCTGTCCAGTCTAAATAAAAGACTCGATATTATGACGGCCCACCATTTACAAGTAGTTCTAATTGAGGTGCATCCTTTGTAGCATAAAACCATTAGTCCTAGAGTGAACATGATTGAAAAACTAAGGGGCCGATTAGGATGGCGGTTTTTCCGCATCCTCCGGGCCGGCGGAAGTGTCCGCCGGCCTGGAGGATGCGGAAAAACCGCAGCGGAGACTCCAAAGACCCACCGCCAAATTAGGATGGCTGGTGGGTCTGATAATCTGTCCGCCGCTTTTCCGCCGCGATCGGAAGGCGACCGCGGCGGAAAAGCACTAACATGTCTGGCGGTGTCTATCAGACACCGCCAGGCATATTAGGATGTCTGTAAATATATGCTTTTCCGCGGCGGCTTTACCGCCGTGGAAATGCATACGGACCTTCACTTCGGGGGCCCGTTGCGGGCCCCCTGGGTGAAGGTGGGGTGGGGGGTGCACATGGGGGGTACCTATGGTACCCCCCTGCAGTTGCGTGCACAATGCAGCAGGCACCGCGCGGTGCCTGCCGCTTTGTGCACGCAAATGCTGTGCATGGATTTTTTACATTGCGGCGGGTGCAGCTTGAAGCTGCACCCGCCGCAATGTTAGAGATAGAGGATGTGACCGCCACCCTGGCGGTCACATCCTAATTTGATCGGAGGGAACGCCGCAGCCCATGCGGACGTTCCCTCCTCCTCAGGGGTCGCGGACGGACTCAAGTCCGTCCGCGATCCTAATCGACCCCTAAGTATTTTTGGAATAATCATTTTTAGAAAGCAGGTGATAAAAGATATTTACAGAGATACAAATCAAATCTGTCCAGATTTCCAGTAAATGCCAATTTGTTAGGTACACAAAGTTTAACAGTAATCTTTAATGGATACATCAAATCTCTGTGGTGTCATATTGAAGCTAAACCCAATTCTTTTCTACCGTTACAGATGATATCTGATGCCACAAAGTTAAATCAAATATCTCCAGATTTTTTGTGCCTGTGCAAAAGATGTGGGATGGTTGGGTTCCAGAAGCATTCTGAACTACAATCTTGAGGAGATCAGATTGGTTTTAAAATGAAATGGACCTTACTACGTAAATTTTATTTTGAGAGATACTTACGTATATAGTAATTTTACGAAAAAACAATAAAGGCATTTTACTTTTTTTGGCTTAGATCAAATATTTAGGCTCCAACTCCTTTATGGGAAAATGGTGCATTTGAAAGGTGGTAGTCTGTATTTGGTCTTTGTGGATCTTAAAAGTGCTGTTGACCTTGTGCCCAGAGATGCACTATGGGTGGTGTTAAGTGATCTCAGGAGTCCCTACTATCTCTTGAATATATTAAGGAGATTGCATGAGGGTAATGATGCACAAATTAGATATGGAAAGCATGGGACCTAACTCCGCCCATCCCCATAAATAGAGGGTTAGGCAGGGTTGTGTGCTGGCCCCCACCCTGTTTTATCTGTAGATCAACAGATTGGTTGACAAATTGAGTGGGCTGAAGGACATAGATGCTCCCAAGCACATAAACTAATTCCGCCACCGATGTTCACCAATGATACCCTCCTGCTGTACAAATCACCGCTGGGTATCCAGAGAACACTAGATGGTTTTGTTGAGTTCTATGGAACCAGGGGACTGGAGATCCATATACAGAAAACAAAATACATGGTCTTCAACCCCGTCCACACAACTCACCCAAACCCACTAATGACCGGTGTCTGTCTTTGAGTATCTAGGTTTTACCCTATCAGAAAAAATGTATTGGGGGCCCCTTATGGTTAAATCCAGTCTCAAGCTATACAGAAATTCCTCACACAAGCCAGTAGGACCTGTTCTAGAGATTTATAAAACAACATTAAGAAGTTCTGTCATGTATGGGGTGGGATTATGGGGCCATTGTCCTCCAAAGAACATCATAAAAACTGAGAATAATTTTTCTAGGCAGTTGCCTGGTCTACCAGTGAGCTCCCAACTTGTCCCACTGCTTCTGGATCCAGGGGTAAGACCCATTATAGAGGAAATTGGATGCAGACCCCTATCATTTTGGGAATGACTTTGGGTGACCCCTGAACTGGCTGAATATAGGTCAGAGATGGAAGAAATGTTGGGTCTCCCTGGTATCATCAAATTGGCATGGTTTGCGCACATCAAAAAAGGTTTCCCCACTTCAGGTACAGTCTCTGGAGCATTCCGGAGGTAGCCTGCGGTGCAATTTCACGGATAAAAATTGGTTAGTAGCTATAGGGAGGACAAACTTGCCCAATATTATGAAAATTCTGCTCTTGGTTCCCTTACTGACATTTTTTTTAACTTTAAGGATCCTTATAATCCGGAGTCATGCCTAGACAAAATACAACCTGCCTTCGCTAGGACGCTTTATGTCCAGTTCAGGCACTGTTCTATCCCGCTGCATGCATTCTCCAATAAATGGCCCACCAGCATTGCTTTGGGGTGCCCGGCATGCAGTACGGCAGAGGAGACCAAACTTCATGTATTCTTCTTCTGCCCAGGATAGAAAAAAATTTGACAAAGATGGCTGGTACAACTGTGTAGGAACCTGGGCACAAGGCACTATGAAGATATTTCCAGACTCCTGAAGTGTAATGCTCATCGACCAATTGTATACCCTGTCTCTCGCTTTCTATCCTCTGTGTGGTGGAAGCGTAAGTTTTTTTTAGAAACCAGTAATGGACTAAACGCTGATTGACATTCTTTTTAAATGTCTGTGTATACATTTTATCATGATTTTAACACTTTTTAATCTGTATTTTACAAGTTCATCTATGTAATGTTCTAATATGGTCCTCAACCGAAATAAATTAATTTTGAATTGGACTGGATTCGAAAATCACTTATTGCCAAATACTGAAGATGAGAAACAAAACCTTGCTATCACAAGCAGCATCTTAAAATGAAGATCACAAGGATGAACGAAGAAATAGTTTACATTTTAAAATAATTTATGGAGACATTCAAGTCCATTAAAGAAGATTTTTTTTTAAAAATGCAAAGTATATTACCATAAAAGATTGTTTGATTATTACATTTGTGAAAGTAAACACATTGTGCAAATCAATCAATGCGTGTAAAGCTGGACTGAACTAATAGCATAATGTATTTAAGATTTAACAAGCTAGTGCCATAAAATGTTGACCTTTTATATTGCGACAAAAACAAGCAACAAGCAATGTATTTGTGTGAAAACTTTTAGCTGACTCATAAAATGTGCATGTTCTAAAAATGGTCTGGTCTTGTTGGCTGTATTTATCGAGGTAGTAATTTACATAGATACAGACCTTCTTGTAGTACAGCTAATGGCCCAACAGTGCCATTAGTATTTCTACATGTTTGACATACAAATAAGCCTGTAGCCTCAAGCTAAAGTGCTAAGTGATTTCTTAAATTTTTTTTTACAAATTATATAAAGCCAAAACTATAAATATTTGAACACCAATTGATTGCTAAAGCTACTGTACAAAAAACATCTTGAAATTAATAACAAAAATAGGAGGATAGGTAGTGAATATTACGATTCCAAATCATTATCACATGGTGACTCTGATTAAAATGTCTGCAGCCTCCCTTTTATCCCCATTCATTATTCAAGCTTTACTAAACAATGAGTGAGGAGATGACTTGACAATGTTTACTCTGCTCTTCAAGAGCCCAAATAGGCAATCGCAATTAACACTGCTCTTAAGACCAAAAGGTTGTAATGCCAAACAATGGAGAGCCTTTACCTATAAAGTTAGAGCCCAAAGGTCAATTACAATTAACACTGCTAATAAACCCAAAAGGTTGTAATGTCAAACTATGGAGAGTCTTTACCTTTATATCTTCTTTGGGTTGGCAGAAAGTTTATATTGCTATTTTGAGTACAAAGGCTTAACAGTTGGGATCCCTCTATACTATTCATATGGAGCGTTCAGTCCAATATTTGCTTCTTATCTTCTTTTTTTGTGTCTGGGCAGTTTACATTGAGGCGGCCACATTCAAAGGGCCCGGAACAAAGGCTGAGGTCCAGAGCTTTTTGTCCTCTATGTCCAGGAATTTTGTGAGACAAGCAATTACTTGAGGATAAGCTTCCTTCAAGAGAAATTTAACAGTCGCCCTAATTGACCTTGTTCATTGTTTGATTAGTAGGAGGTGTAACAATCTTCTGTGCTCATCTAATAAGAGGGTGCAATTTCAAACCAGGCGAGCTAGTGATTCCTGAAGCATACTACATAGGCGGCACAAGTTGATGTCAGGTTATGTCGCTTAAGCGTGAGATTGAGTTTGTTTATTTGAACTTAATGTAAAAATGATATTATACACCTTGTCTTAAACCACACTTTATTTTTAATCCAGCACAAATGTACCAAGTGGCAGATATTTTTTTTATACAAACAGTAAGCTAGCCCAATGCTGTAGGTTTGATATTGCAAATGTGGATGTGATAATTGCTATAATGTCATTTTCTAAAATACATTTTAAAAATCAGATTTTTAGAGATTAATTGCACTATGGATTTTATGAGTGTGTTATGTTTTTATGAAATATATTAAAAGAAATTGTAGTGTGGTGTTAGAGGAGTTAGGGCTTAATAAACAAATACATAAAATAGTGATTATTATTTGAGACGAGGGTACATTCTTAGATATTCAAGACAGTGTGAATTGTATACATATGTTTATACAACGTTTTATATAAATAATTACTAATAAGGTACTTTTATATAAATAATATACATCATTCATATATACATTTTACACAACATGTATATATTTTATACATTAATGAATCGAGAAGTGAATGATTGTAGGGCTAGTGAATTAATTGTATTCAATGAGAATTAGACATTGACTTGGCGAATTTGTAAGTTTATGTGTGATGTTAGGTGTAATGGACTTTATTCTATTGCAAATCATCTTTTGACATCCTTCTGCTCCTTCTAATAAATGTTGTACTGTCATACAGTGTTTTTAAGATGAAGTCCTGCCTTTACCCTTGTTGGAACTGATTGCTAAACCTCTACCTCTGCTTTATGGAATGTAGGGCCCTGTCCTTCTTAGTTATATCAATCAACAGTGGGAAGCTGAAGTTTGTAGGTGAACTTCAGAATACTAAAATTGTTATTGACCGAGTTGACTTGAAACATAAAAGTTATTGTTTTGCAGCTGTAGGAAAGTAGATTCTGAGTGAAAAACACCATTTATTTTGCTTTTGGGCCTCTAGTTTTTGAACATCTGCAGAGATAACATTTCTTAAGGGATACTCGCATATTGTAAGGTTCTTTTTTTTAATGGATTCATTCCGCCACACTGTTGCTGCCTAACTTTTAAATGAAGTCCAGGTGCTGTTTAAAGCGGGGGCAGAGGGCTTTGAGCAGGTTTTAAGTGTTACACGCTATTGCTAACATGTATAAGCTGGGAGAGGGGCTGATTGATCGAGTCAGCCTGCCACTTGTGAACAGGTAACACACTGTGGCAGATGGAACCCAGATTTGGTTGCCTTACTGCCTTACAATTCGATTTGGGGTCCAAGAGAAATTCCCCCTTTCTTTCTGGCTGAAGTTTAAAATATATAGGGGCAGATTTACAATAACTGACGCAAACCTGCATATCAGCAGGGATGCGCCAGTTATTGGGTGCCATGCCTCCGCCACCATGGATGCGTCGCATTTACAATGCAGCGCACCATGGGGCAAAAACGGCATAGATGCGTGACGCATCTGTGCCGTAAAGGTGGAGCATTGCAGGAGTTGCGTCGCAAGCCGACGCAGCTCCAGCAATGCTCCGGGGGGGCCTATTCTTCCAATGATGCGTCAATCCTTACGCCTGCTTCAAGCAGGCGCAGGGTTTTGATGCAGCATGGGCCCAGAAGTGTGTGAGTGAAATCTTATAGATTTCACTCAACCACTTTTAGGAGGCGTTCCTGCGCCGGAACACCCTCCCTGTGCGCAGGAACGCCTCCTTCTGGCGCAGGGCTTTACAACGTGACTCATCTGGGTGATGCTTCACGTTGTAAATACCCCGCATCATTGTGCATTTTTTGCGCTACTGCTGCGTTACAAAAGTGACGCAACGGCGGCGTAAAAGAGGCGGCGTAAAAGAGGCGCAAGAGGCTTGTAAATCTGCCCTAAGGTATTTAAAGTGTGCGTAAAATGTAACTTGATTAGCACGAGGTAGGAAAATCATTGCTGTAACTCCTCCTAACAATGCCTGAGTCAAGAGCTTATATAAAGAGTGCGTTTTTTATATAACAGTGTGTTCACATGTTTAATGTTTGGGACTGTTTCCTGATGCACAGTTGTTCCTAGGCAACGTGAAGAAAAGTTGATGTCTGTGGTTTATGGGTATATGCATTATCATGCTCTATACTGGACGAATGTGAAAGCCAATAGGTCTTGTTTTTCAATAGTAAAAGTCACTGCTTCATATTTTTGGCAACAGCATGATATGTACTTGCATAATGATATATCCATTGAACAGCGATTTTCGAATTTGGGATTATCCATAACAAATTCTGTAGGCCTGACTTTTCATAACTGCATGCCTTATATGATTTGCCAGAGGCATATATGGTGGTATTGTGGATTTAGGTTCTACGGTCTGCTGTCGCATGAACTGTTAAAAGTGTCTCAGACCTATGCTGTTCAGACTGCTTCCAGAGGTCAGTAGATCACAGAGACCTTCCGTTAGAGTGTACCTCATGTGGTGTGTAGGGCCCTTTGTGATCTAACCTGTATTTAAATGTGTGCACATACCCCCCCCCGGATAACTCAGTCTTATCCTCTTCATTCCCTTCTTGGCCATTTAAATTGTCTGCGCGGCACCCCTCCTTTTATAATACACACAATACAAAACATTCCTGAATATACAAAATTATTAATATGTTCTCAATTGTATTTCGTCCCCTGATAATAAAACATCATTACATTGTTTACCATAAATATAATAGTCTTTTAACATTTTACATGTCTTCAGACACCCAAAAGTTAAATATTTATAAGCAGTTTTAATTGTCAAAAATAGTATATATGTGAAAAGATAGTCATAAGGTTAACGTGGGGAGTGTGCTTGAGAAAAGCTTCCACGTGTATTTGCTCATAATAAATCTTTGCTCTTAAGTTTCTTTATCGTATAAATACATTTTAAACTGCATTTTGCAATTTATAATAAAAATGACAAGGGCAGCGCTAGCAGTATAATTTAGGCTATAATACAGCAATTCATTTGGGTGAAATGTCATAAAAGCACAGCTTGATAAAGGAGACAGCATTGTTTTACATAAAGACCAAGCATTCGATAAGACAGTTTCATTTTCGGCGTCGAAGATTAGACTTTTATTCCCTGCTTGATATCAGAGCCCTTACATGGAATATTCATCATTGCTATGGACTTTAACATCCACTGAGTGTTGATGCTATCATAGAAAGTGCGGCATTATTAAGCTCATACCATATTGCATCTGTACAACTGTTGTTTGTAGCAGTGGTATGCAGAAATTTTATATGCGCTATAGCCTACCATTACAAAGTGCAACGTCTCCTGTAGCTGCGCTCCTGCGGTACCAAGCAGCGAAGCAGCCATAATAACGAAATAATTTTCCTTAAAAAATAGGGTTCTCGTCATCTGCCCCACTTCCTTCCACATAAAGAGGAAAAAGGGAAATATTCAAAGTGAAAATTATTTGATCGCTGTAGTTGCGGCTTAAACACACATACTATTAAGTTTAAAGTAACAACGTGAGGCATTCTGGGAATTTGTGTATGAATTAGCATACTGTGTAGGCTTACAGCTTTGTACATCTAGCTCGCGAATACTGACAATGGGATTGAAGCTACAGGACTGCAGAAATGAAAAGGTCAGGCCAGGAACTCACCTACTATTTTGCATAAGTCATTATTTACCTGAAGTCGGTATATGCTGACGGGCAGAATGCAGCATGTGGCTTTTAAGCACCAGAATCATGCTTGAACAGGAAAATGTGTTCCTCTTCAGACGTTATCTATTTCTAACAGCTCACGATGTAAATGAAATATTAAAAATATCAATTCCCAACTGATTTCTGCACTGGCGAGTGACGCGCGTACTTATGTATCAGTTTTAAATTGATTCATGAAGCATATTTTCCAGTGGCAGATGCACCTATTCACTTCAAATTTATAATTTAACATGCTCGAGCATTGCAAATTATGCACGTTCCAGTAATATGGGAACCTATTTTGAAATTACATTACCATAAATACATATCAGGAGAATACATCTGCAAATGAGAAAGAGAGTTGATAATGTTGCCAAATAGTTTTTAATACATCACGATGGGACATATTAATAGAAACATTTATCAATAACGCAACAAGCCATGGACTCTAAAAAGACTTTCCATTCCAATCATTCTAGTAAATGCAAATCCAACGTTGTGTGTACACCTGTGTAATACTAACATAGTAAAGTACAAATCAGACCAATGAATATAGGAATCTAAGAAGATAATAGTTAGTGAATATCTATGTGTGTGTTTCCTTCCTTGTCAAACAGTGTGACGCGTCTTTATTTAATGCCAGTAGTTATTCAATTAGTTGTCCCAGCATGAATTTTGTCATTAGTTTAAAGACAACTTTATCAGCAGTGGCTCCTCCGTTATGGCGGGGGAGTGCCCCCCTCCCCGCCTGCAGCCCCAAAACTCAAAAAAATAAAACGATAATAACACAGGCTTATTATCATTTTATTTTTCAGCACAAACGAGTCTTGGGGTGGGGCAGATAATGATAGGCTGTGAGGCTGTAGGGGGAATGGTGCGCAGCTCTATTGTCAGTGCACATGTGTGTTTGGCCAGCCGTTTCAGGGCGGCCGAACACACATGCACACTGAGCTATCTGCATACCAGCTCCGTTGCTGGGTTGGAGACAGCAAGCAAAATCTCCCAGTCTCCCTGTGACTGCAAATCTGAGACGCTCAGGCCAATCCTGACACTGCTTTCAAACATGAGAGCAGTGTCAGGATTGACCTCAGGGGAGCCTGTGCAGTGCAGCAGCAGAAGACCACTGAGTCAGCGATGTGGGGAGAGGCAGGTTAGTGATTTTATTTATATTATTATTTTTTCATCCCGAATCACCCCCTGCCTCGCCACTCTGCCGTGATACTGGCCACCCCTGAGCTATACGTGTCATCTCGAGGTATATGAGCTCAGCGACTGTCTGTCGCCTCAGTCATGAATAAAACATCGACATTCAAGTTGGCAAAAAGAACTACCTCACAGCCCTAGAACAAGCTGCAGATCCAACAAAGCACAGAACTTCAGTGCTGGGGGAAACAGTGTAGGTAATCCACTCCATGCTGACATTATCACTGACACTGTTGGCAAATACCTGTTGCCCAAAGTACAAAACTAGGAATAGTGAACACCTATTTACGATTTATTATGAATCAATCAATCAATCAATCACAGAAGTTGTAAAGCGCGCTATTTACACGTGAGGGTCTCAAGGCGCTGTGAGGGGGGGAGGTGGCTGCTGCTACTGCTCGAAGAGCCAGGTCTTGAGAAGCTTCCTGAAGGTGAGCAGGTCCTGGGTCGGCCGCAGGTGGGTGGGGAGGGTGTTCCAGGTCTTGGCAGCGAGGAACGAGAAGGATCTGCCTCCGGAGGTGGTACGCTTGATTTGTGGGACGTCGGTGAGGCTGGCGGAGCGGAGCTGGCGGGCGGGGGTGTAAAAGTTGAGTCTGGTGTTTAGGTAGGCTGGTCCGGAGTTGTGGAGTGCTTTGTGAGCGTGGATGAGGAGCATGAAGGTGATCCTCTTGTTGATGGGGAGCCAGTGAAGGTCTCTGAGGTGGGGGGTGATGTGGCTGCATCGGGGGATGTTGAGGATATGGTGGGCCAAGGGGTTCTGGATGCGTTGTAGTCGCTGTAGGTGTTTGGTCAGGATTCCCGCGTAGAGTGTGTTGCCGTAGTCCAGCCGGCTGCTGACGAGGGCTTTGGTCACCACTCTTCTGGTTTCGAAAGTGAATCACAATTAGGAATCATTATTACCAATATATTACACTTTTTAGAGTTTCATTAGAGATCCGTAATGGGTCACAAATAGACCTACCTCATGAACATTAATTAGGTAGGTCACAATTTGTGACCCACTGGAATTCGCCCACACAAGGAGATGATGGACGGAGGGTTGAAACTTTTCAGACGCTCATCCCTAGTCACAGATCTGAGTTGAGTCAATCGTTCTTTAGCTCACTTCGCCACCCCAGTTCAGACACAGCTATACGCAAATCAGTCTTGACCCTGTGCCTCATGGGAACAGTCCAGCCCAAACTACCAAGCCATGTCTTCCCTGGACCGGAAAAGTGATGCTGAAAATGACAGAGTCTAACAGTTCCAGTTAAATACATCAGTACGTGCCAGCTAAAGCGTTGAGACACTCGTAGACAGTACCTTTCTTGTTGAGGCCGATCCTGTTAGTATGAGCCAGTCACAGCAACTGTCGCGGTTGCGATGTGATGTGGGAGCGGTTCAGCGTGCTGTGCCCTAACACCATGATGCAGGCAGCGGCTCGGTGACAGTGATCCAACAGCATCGGTGAGGCCAAGGCCTACGATGTGGAGTGAGGCAGTGCTCAATGCGGTGCTTGCAGGTCACGTGCAGGAGACAGAGCCGGTCGGGGTTCGGGTCGGGCAGTGTCCATGACATTTGGGATGAGTGAAGCGAGGCAATGTGGTGCTCACAGGACGCGGTGCAAGCAACAGCTTGGTGATGATCGCCCAGCGGCATTGGTGAGACCAAGGATGCAATGCAAAGTGCGGCAGTGCCTTCTGCAGTGCCTCAGGACACAGAACCAGAGACGGACTTGGTGACAGAGTTGGCTGCTCTTTTCTTCTGCGGTGACTGAAACCAACAGTTCCAGAGATGTTGCCCAGAAGGATGACAAAGTATTTGCTATTCCTGAGTCTTCTTGAACAGGGGGCATACTCCACCTCAAGACCTTGAAGATGTTTTGTCAATTAGGATACACAAACAGTTCCTCTCCTTGGCAGGAACTGGTACTGCAGGCCAAAATCAGACCGCACACAGCAAAGGGGCAGTACTTCTCCTCCAGCTTCTTCCAGTTCTTTTCCTTGGCAGAGGTTCCTCTTGAATATCAAAAGTGATCTAAAAGTCTGGGGTCTGGGCCACACCTTTTATAGCACACATTTCTCTGTTCTCTGGTGGCAGAGAAGCTCTTTGCCCAGCCAAAACCAATTCTGTCCTCTCTGGTGGAGCTGCCCGGCAGGAGGTGGAGACACCTCCTGCCGGGCAGCTTCAAGGCAAACCAGGCCCATTCATGTGTGAAAGAAATCTCCTTCCCCTAATCTGAACGCAGCCCAGGTCTAGTCAGCCCAGTCCTGACTCACCCTGGAAAGGCAGGACACACCTCACCCCCACACCCCCAAGTGGCTGTCTGAACAGACTGTACGTCCCGAGTCCCTGTCACTCCAAAGCCAGACAGTGAATACACAACCCTAGCAAAGGCACACAGGATGGCTAAGCAAGAAATACCCGCTTTCTAAATGTGGTATTTTCAAAGACAAAATGTAAAAATCATACTTCCTAAAAGATGCATCTTTACAGTCTGAATTCAGGCATACTAAATGTTACTTTCCCATCCTTTCCTCATGGAAAGATATATTTAAAAGATGTTATAAATAAACTCCTATTCTATCCTATGGGACAGATAGCTTTTCAATAGTGAAACACGATTTTGGCAGTATTTCACTATCAGGACATGCCACACACATCAGAGCATGTTCTACCTTACATATACACTGCAACCTGCCCACAGGGGTACCTTGGGCCTAACCTAGGGGTGACTCTTATGTAAGAAAAAGGAAGGTTAGGGCCTGGCAAGTGGGTGCACTTGCCTGGTCGACATGACAGTACCAAACTGCGTACAGACACTACAGTGGCAGGCCTGAGACCCTATTGCGAGGCTGCTTGTGTGAGTGGCACAATCAGTGCTGCAAGCCCACTAGCAGCATTTAGTTTACAGGCCCTGGGCACACACAGTGCACTGCACTAGGGACTTAACAGTAAACCAAATAAGCCAATTATTTAAACACAAATCCATGACAACAATTTGCACGGGGAGCACCTGCACTTTAGCACTTAACAGTAGTGGCAAAGTGCCCAAAGCATCTAGGCCAGCAAAAGCAAAGTCCAACACACAGTAAAAACACAGGAGGCAAAGGCAAAAATACTGGGGAAACCCACGCCAAGGATACCAGGTATGACGAAACCTAATTCAGGTGCACAAAAATCCTGTTCCAAATGTACATTTTAAATCCTAAATCATGGAATCAAGATTAATGAAATTCTACATCTGGAAGTACAGAAACGCATCCAACGATAGCGGAATTTCAGCATTTGTAGGTTCATGGGTACAGAGGAAGGGTTTTGGGGGAGTTTAGGTATGGAGTAGTACAAACATCGCCAAACGTGTAAGTTTTAGAGTAGTAACACACCTAGTATGACATAGACGTTTTCTCCTACTCCTACGCATAGTGGTAATGACAATGAAAAACCCAATAAGTAAAACAGAGTTATTATTTTTTAGAATTTCTGGTAAAATAGAGCTAAAAACACAATGCACCATTTGTAGTTATATGGTTGCTCTAACTGGGTCAATGGCACAAGCTCAGGCGGACTGAGATATTGAGCACTTTTCGTATGCAAGGACTAGTTCCATAAAAGGGAAGAGTTTACATTCTCACAGTCCAAGTCCACGCGAGGAGTCTCAGCTGGACCTTCATGTTAGCAGGAGCTGCAAGGAGATTGTTGCCACAGCAAAGAGCAGGTCACCACTGGAGTTTTACTTTGGCGGGGGCAGAACTGTGACTGTTTGTATATGTGTGCAGTTCCAGTGCATGCCCAATATAAGGTTCAACAATGATACCCTTGGTGCTACAAAGGAAATAGGGTAGCCATCCCATCCTAATTTTGGCCTAAAATCCTGAGAGCAAAAATTCAGTTTGTCAGAGCACCTTAGAATCAATAATGTCCAGTAGTGCAATTATATCCACAGGAAACAGTTGTTATTCTTTGTCTTTTATTCAGTTTCAAAGCAATTCTTCACATAGATGTAGCCAACACATATTTTGACGTTTTGGCATTTGCCACCGACTTCATGTGTTCTGATGCCGGTGATCGCTAATTTCACTGTGATTGGCTCAAGAGATATATACTGAAATAGGCAGTATGGCACTGCAATTGAACACTGCTGTAAACGCTGTTGGACTGATAGTCATGGGTGCACTCTCCCTGATTGAACACTCTGGTTAAAATTTTATTTTCCTGCAGATTATTATTGTATGCAGGCACTATGAGCATGTCTGATGCGCTCTGCAGGATTTTATTACACAGCATAGTATGGTAGTGCATGGGCACTATGAGTGTGATTGGTGCACTTTTCTTTTCTTAGGGCTTTAAGGGTGAACTAACCAAGTAGGCACATGCTGATATGTGAATGTTGTTTCCCTCGGACTACTTCCTTGAAAATAATTTGCATCTAAGATTGGATGTCTGGAATTGTTGAGGATATTTCTGGTAGGTATATATAGGTTCTGTCATCATAACACCACCGAGAAAATAGGGTCCAAGGGATATTTTAAGACCTGCCCAAGTTTGAATCCCTAAACATCAGATCACAACACTTATAGAAAACCGGGGACTAATGCAAAAGCCAAATTAATAGACTATAGAACAGGCACAACTGTTACCAAATCAGTCAAGGATACAAAATTCCTGTGAAGCCTGTAAACAAAAAACATAACAGTGAACAACAATCAGAACCACAAGTGATTGTTGGTGAGACACAAAAGAGATATCTATGTGATTAATGGATTCTCATCAAATGTCATTCGGTGATCAATAATCTCATTTGGTCATCCAAAGTCTTGGGGCGGTCTAGCTCTTGATCATTGAGACCATTTCGACACCCAATCTGTAAGATATTCAATGGGTCCAGCCAACAATCACTGTGCTGACCATGAGGGAGATAGAATCATATGGGAATCAGTGCAGTGCAAAAATCGGAAAAAGGTGGTGAATAAAATAGAGTGAAGAGACAAAAAAAGGAACGTTTTATTCATAATACTGTCTCTTCCCCTAATTAAAATCAAGAACAGTGCAATAATGCAGTATCAAACAAATAATTAACTGCCACGAGGGGCCAACATGTTTCAGCCAGTAGGGAAAGGGGTCCCACGGCTTTCTTCAGGGCCTCTGTGCTACTAAATTGCTACCGCTAATGTGAATACAAAATAAATATATATTAATAAATAATGAAAAGGATATGGATGGACATATTAGACTGAATTCATATTCCTTCGTATCAACTGGTGTGTCTCACATCTACAAAAACAAACATAATGGAGTCTGAATTATACATTCACTATATATGTTAAACAATTATTTTATGATAACAATTGTAAGTTTACACTCACCCAGATTAACCGGAGACTAGACCTCACCTCTCCTGGACCCAGCTCAGGAAGATGGAGGCCCCGCTCTGTGAAAGCAAGGTATGGGGTGCATTGAGTGAAGAACTGGCTATGTGCACGCCTTCTTTCTTCCAAACAAAAATGCACCCTTCCCTGCCTTATTGCACTGTTCTTGATTTCAATTAGGGGAAGAGACAGTATTCTGTCAGTATTCAGTTGTGCCTGTTCTATAGTCTATTAATTTGGCTTTTGCATTAGACCCCCGGTTTTCTATAAGTGTTGTTGATATATAGGTTCTGGACTTAATGTTTAGTTGCCATATATATGACACACAATATGGAATGCCTCCTACCTTGATATTGCAGAATGTTTTACTGGTTGCTATTTGGGAGAAATACTAGATTCTTTAATATGTCACGTGAGGATAAGATGATATGCATAAGCATGTCGATATGCTTGAAACACACAACGTAGGAATCACAGGCGAACACGGACCTGGCATGCATGTGTTTTGCAAGTCACAAGCATGACCCTATAGAATTAGATGATTTTTTTCAAAACTGCTTGGCTCAGGAGCACGTTTACTCTCTTTTCAGAGTAGTTTGCAACATGAGACACCCTATCATGTTGTCAAGGGAAAACTATGTGGGTCTACTTTCTGGAATATATTCCTTTAACGTTCAACTCAGTTGAGTTATTCAACACCAACTATGGGGTTTTATATTGGTTTTGACTAATAAGAGGTTACATGACTAAACTTAGGATAATGATATATCAATTTCTGTCTTTGTGTGAGGCCCTGAGGAATTCAGTGACAAATGCCATAACGGCGAAACACGTGTTGGCTACATCAATGTGAAGAATTATTTTGGAACTGGATAAAAGAGAAAGTATAACAACTGTGTTCAGTGGTTATAATTACACTATTGGACAATGTTGACTCTAAGGTGCTCAGGAAAACTGTACAAAAAGTGGGTCATTGTTGGATTTTCCCGTCGGCAGAAGACATAGTGGTCATTGCTGACACAACGTGCAGGTCATCATAGGATATTTGCATTGGCAGGTGATGAGGGCAGTGGTTTTAGGTTGCGAAGAACTCAAAACTTCTGGATTTTCACCTGGAGTTCAGTTCTTGCAGATTTGAAACTGGACGAGAACACTCTGACACCAGCCCAGGGTTCAGTACCTGGGATTCACCTTTTTGGGACCAGGGCTACCTCCAGCAGAGGCCAGTAGCATGCTAAGGCAGGCTCGGCTCGTGCTGGTCAGTTGGGCAGTTTGAGGGGATGCCTCTGGAATCTCAAACAGGAGGGCAGCCAACTCACCCTTGGAGTCACTTCTGGAATCTACGATGCAAGAAAGCAGATCCAGTCTTCCTTTTTCAGAGAGCAGAACTGTCCTTCTTCTGAATCTTTTACAGGAGTATTCTGATAGGGTCTGAAGGTGCCACTGTCATTAATACTCAGTGATAGCTTTTGAGTGAGGGTCCCTCTCTGTGCTCTCCTAAACTGGTTTTGGCAGTTCTTCCCCCTCCCCAGGGCATGGCGCCAATCTTTATAGATTAACAAAAGGCATTTGCAAGTGATAGAACGAACAGCTTCAGAAGTAAGGAAGAGGGTGGGTACAACCCTCAAGCTACCCTTAAAGCCAAAGAAGGGCTACATATAAACCCCTTGGCCATCATGCTCAGGAAAGGAACATCTTTCCCCACACCCAAAGTCATTTTGATTCATGTCAGGAAGGAATATACAGCACACAACAGGAGATCCATTATAGATCTTGTGACCATGGACACTGGTAGAAAGGCACTTTTGATTTGGGCAGGAAAATGCCAACTTTCTAAAAGTGTCATTTTCAGAAGAGCAACTTGAAATCGAACTTTAATATTAGAGAGGATTTTAAATTACAATTCAAATAAAGTATGTCTTTTTGTGCTCCGAAACTGATGTCATCATGTATTAAGTGTAATATGATAACCCAGTGTTACTCTATGTGAGAGATAACCTTGTGAAAGCTGGTTTAGGAGTTTTTCACGGCTAGGAGGTGTAAAACTTCAATACTCATGTCCTACTTTTTAAATATATGCGCACTGCCCTATGAGCCTTCAGGACCGATGTTAGGGGTGACTTATAAGTATTAAAATGAAAGGTTTAAGCATAGCAAAGGTTTATTTTGTCAGGTCGAAATGGCAGTTTAAAACTGCACTACAGGCTCAATTAGCAGGCCTGTGTCCTGTTTTAAAGTGCTACTTTAGTAGGTGGCACAATGAGTGCCGCAGCCTACTTTTAACATTTATTTTACAGGCCCTGGGTACACATAGTATAACTTAATAGGGTCTTATAAGTAAATTAAATATACCGATCAGGTGGGGGGCAATTTTACTATCGTTGAGGAAGGGCATGGCTAAATTACTCAAAATCCTAATGCCAACAAAAATGGCTTCAGCATAAACAGGGTAGTGAAGGCTAAACGTCTGGGGGAATACTGCACCAAAGATGTCAGGTCTAACAGTTGCTAACAATCATGATGTGGAGATAGTGAATAAGAGGATGAGAAAACTGAGAGTTTAGTTTGAGAAATGCCTTCTGCTCATGTGATGCATGTCCGTTGCAATTTAAAGGATTAGGGGCCTGGTGTACAAAGTCATTTAGTGATCTCAAATTCTGTGATTCATTAAATCACAATATTTGTGAAATATATAAAACCTAGTAGTCATGAAATTAGGGTTAAATTACGATTTACAATGCAACGTATCAATTGATTGCAACCGCAACTTCAGTTGAAACCATTGAAAAGTTACTGACCCATTTAAGGCGGTGGTAACCCATCCTCTTCCTGTTTGTGAAGGTGAAAAAAGGTTGGTTGAAGAATAGGCAGTAGTCCTAGAGACCACTGCCAACTCTTAGACAGACCTAAATAAACCTTTATATTAAATTCAGCCCCTTACAGGAAAAGTATCTGCATTAAAAAACATTACTTTATTGTCGCAGGTGGCCTCTTTTGCTGATCTTTTCCAGGCACCAACCGTGTGATTGTGCCCAATCAAATTGAACCGCAATTTGGAACCTACCTAATGTATAATAAATAGGTAGGTTAGATTGCGACTCAAGCCAAATGTGTGTTTTTTACGAACCAACCTAATGGTACTTAGGTAAGTTTGATAACACATTTGCTGGTTGCAAATATACTGGTTGCAAATCATGACTAGTATTTTACAGTCAGTGAGTAGTATATATGGCCCTATGTGCTGTGTGTGTTCAGCAGTATTCTTCCATAGATGGTTGTGTTGTTTTATAGGGTGCATTTTGATTCTGTAGCGATGGCACTGTGTTGCTGATTGAATCCAGGCCGATCTGCATCGCTGGTGTTCAAACTGGGTTAGCTAATGTCCTATGGATTACGGTATATCTCCCCATTGGGTAGCGGAGATTAAATTTCTTCATTTCAACTCTTCTCCATGCCACACATCATTTCCCCAGCCTTATATTAAAAGAACACCAGAAACTATGTTATGTAACAATTTTTCTATTTTAGAATTTAAATACCAACTCTCAAAATAAATATCACAACCTTATTCTGCTTCTAATATGATATATTTTGAATTATGGTATTTCCATAAAGATAGCAAAACTTCTCCTGCAGACCTTAAAGTCTTTCTAGACACAGCACACAGACCGGCATGGAAGTTTGAACCTGTCTGCGTATCATTCATTTACATTTGCCCCTCACAGTGTTTACATCTCTAGACTGTAATTGCTCGTAAAAGTCAAGTCTACTGTTGATTTTTAATAGACATTATCCACCTACAGCATCCAGTATTTGCTCATAGAGCCTGCCCATAGTACTTGCTCATAATTTAGCTGCCTGTTCTTGCTCTGAAAGGTCCAGTTGTTGATGCGTTTTACTCTATGTGTCTTTTTTAATACAGAAGTAATAGCAATTACTCATTTCTCATTGTCACGTTCTTGTCTGTTATTTACTGTCCATGCTTAAGTTCCACTGGTCGTCCAGCAGCAGGAGTGTTTGTCAAGGTTTTTACTACTTGTCATTGCTACCTATTTCTTGCTATGTGGCGATTACAGCTTGATATTGATTTTGTTCTCTGCCCAGTAGTATTCTTTGTGTAATATAGAAGATATTGTGTTGCATGTCGTATCTGTTTGCAATTTTTTGGTTGAGTTGATGGTCTGGGAGGGTTCACATCGTCGTTCATAGAACGAAGTTAGGATAGTCGATGTTAAGACTGGGCCGTCTCGTGGCCTTCTTCTCTTCCACTCAAGGTTGAGTGGAGAATTGCAGATCCTCCACAATTCAGGTGAGGATGGTGAGTGGCTTAGGGTTTGGGGTTTTATTTGGTCCACTTTCACTTTTTTTCTTTCTATTTCATTCTTTTCCTTCTTCTCACTCACTTCCATACCTTCTACCCCTCTCCCCATTACCGTACTCCTAAATTTCAATGGCAGGCATCCATCCTGTCATTTTTCTCTCTTTTTTCATATAGTGGTGGCAATAAATTGGTAAACAATAGGGCATATAACTTTTGGCATTCTCACTAGTCCATCGCTTATCTGATTGTCTCATATATAGTTGTTATATCGAATCACTGACAGAATATCAACTACAAGAATATTGGCGTCAAAAATATCGGAGGCGAAACATTGAGATTAATAATATCGACATCCTATCTACATTATGGTAAATACAAAATATTGAAGAAAAGAAAATATTGATGTAAAAAATATCATTGTTAAAAATATAGTTTGTTATTTAAGTTTACAAAATAATGTAAAATAAAGTAAATAATATATATAATTAAAATAAACATAGTTAAAAAATGTAATGTTTAAAAATGATAAACAATATATATAATGTAAAAAATAAATTAAACATATACATATAATATATAATATCCTTTTCCAAAATTGCTCTGTCTCGACTGCTGGTGGCCCCGTGGGAGGTGGCGTGCACTCCGGCCGGGCACGCCGGTACTCAAATTACGCAAATCCCAAAATCAGCAGCGCTCTCAGAAACCAAAACGCCACGCCAAGTTCCCAAGACCAAGGGTGCTTATTTACACTTACAACATGTTTCGGCTTAAGGAAGCCTTGATTACGTAAGTGAAAATGTGCATAAGCAGTGTTAATAAAGTTACAGGCAGGCCATAGACATCGACAAGGGACATACATTACAGCTGCCCGGTGGCTGACATCTTTAAAGGGGGTAATGATGCACGTTGTCAAGAGTAAGTTTTGTAATTATCATAAGTGCATGCATGTAACCATTCCTGTTCAGATGTACAAATTGAGCGTCAATGCGCAACAAGGCGAAACAAGTATATTATGCACAATAACCAAGTAAGAAGCCAAACAGTATTCAATGATTGCCATCTTGGAACATATACATGTAAATATTTGCACAGGTTCTAGCATTGTTCTCTACCCAATTGTTAACTAGGTCGTATATTCAAATGATATTGTGTCAAAATGAACATAGTAAGACAGATTAAACAAATAAATTATGACTGCACTCGTATCATGGGGAAATCCCAAGCGACTGCCACACTGCGTGGGATGTATGACATTACAACGCATGCTTTTACATTGCATGCCTTTACAACGTGGTTTTTACAACGAAAACCTTTACAACGCAAAGCGCTTTGGGGTGCTGGATAGTGAATAGTTTAATTTACTATTCCAACTCCAGTTCCCGTGGACACAAGGGAAGGTGTTGGATAGTAAATTAAACTTATTCCCTATCCTAGAGCGCCCCCCAGCGCAATGTGTTGTAATGGTTTGCATTGTAAAAGTTGCGTCGTAAAGGCACTGCGTGGTAAAAGTTGCGTTGTAAAGGATGTTTCCCCACTGCGTGGACTAGCTCACGAATTGATCACAAGCGCATTAATGCCCACTGGTCCTGATCAGCAGTATCTGACAGGGCCAAAAATCTCTAATTGCACAGTACAATGAATGGCAATGTGTAGGATGTACCTGTGGGTAAAGAGTCCATGCTGATCAGAGTGCACGCAGTTCTGTCGAATGACATAAGTGTTTGACAGTGCAGTGAACAGTTACCAAGTGCACACAGTTCTGTCGAATGACGTGAGTGTTTGACAGTGCAGTGAACAGTTACCAAGTAAAATACTAGGTTCCGCCACTGAGAAGTGACACATCCTTACTTGAAAAAGACCATTGGGATGCCGCGGTGTCACGGTGCTTGCCGTAGATCCCATCAAAGGTGTGCTCAGTGAAACAAATATTCGAAGTGAGAAAAGACGAAAATTGACCGTGAAAGTGAGTGCGGAGCCTGGGCCCCTTTCCCCAACTGTTCTCCTGTTGGGAAACACACAAAACAACAACTTGATGAGGTTAAAAGCATCTGTACAATGCAACACAGAAAAATAAATAAATTGTAAAATGCACTAAACCATGGAGGAAGAGAATATGTACACAAACTCAAATAACGTAGTGTGCATAAAGTTGGATGTAGGCATAGGAACCCGGGGAATAGTGCTCCAAACCCCTGACTTGTCAGATCGAGGTTGGGGGAGACAATAGTCCATGCAGATGGAACGTCAGATTGCTACAACATCAAAGAAAACCGTCAGTTCTCTTTGAGATGGACTGCAAGCTCCTCATCTTGATTGAGGCCTCCCGGATATTTTGTCTGGAAGTTAATAATGTATTTGGATTCCTTCTGCCTCAAACTTAACACCCTGTTACCACCCCTGGGGTTCCTGTCAATCTGATCCAGAATGAAAAAACAACTAAAAAGTGAGGGGGTTAGAGTAATGTTTGTCACAAAAGTGTCGTGCCACTGGATATTTTTCATCAATGTGTGCGATGGCTCGGTAGTGCTCCAGTATGCGTTTTTTAACATATAGGATAGTGCTGCCTATATACCATAACATACAGGGACAGACAATCACATAGATAACATACGTGGTACTGCAGGTGAGAAATTGATTGATCTCTTTCTCAAACCCGTTGTATTCCGCTTTCTTAACATGGATACTGTTCCTGCAGGCTTTACAGTGGCCGCAAGGGAAAAATCCCTTGAGACCAAAACCCTGAATAGTGGGGTAAATGGTGATATCACTTCGTACACATAGGTCTCTAATGTTTCTTCCTTTTCTATATGTGATACTTGGTCTCATGGGAACCTCACCCCCTATGATGTTGTCACTTTTCAAGATGTCCGAATTTTTGGACAGTATCTTTTGTATTTGTCTCGACTCAGTATTATATGTTAAAATGAGTCGAGTACTGTCTTGATTGTTTTCGTTGTCATCTGTGATTTCATCCTCAAGAGTGGTGCTTCTGGGGATGTTGTCTGCTCTCTGTTTAGCTTTTTTCAACACCCACACCCAAGCCGGATACCCTCTGTTCTTAAACCATTCCAGCATTTCAGTACACTCGCTTTGATAGCCATTGTCAGTGTTACAGTTTCTCTTTGCCCTCAGCAACTCACCAAAACGGGATGATCCATTTCAGAGTCTCAGGGTGGCTGCTGAGGGCATGGAGAACACTGTTGCCAGCTGTTGCTTTCCTAAAGAGAGAAGTATGTATTTGATTATCCTTGATGTCAATTCTGACATCAAGGTATTCCGCCGTGACCTTGCAAATATTGCTGGTGAGACTGATGTTATTGGTGTTGGTGTTGAGTAGGTCTATGAAGCTGATCGCTGCTTCCTCGGACCCTCTCCACACCACAAAAAGACCATCTATGTAGCGCCACCAGGTGCCCACATGGCTCAAATGTTCCGACCAAGCAGGGTCCATGAAGATCTTCTGCTCCCAGTACCCCATGAAGAGGTTCGCAAAACTGGGAGCAAAACATGAACCCATCGCGGTCCCGATCCTCAGCTTGTAAAGAACACCATCAAATAGAAAGAAATTATTAAGGAGACAGAATTTCACCATTTCAAGTAGCATTTTACTGTGCTCCTTAAACCGGAGTGGACGAGCACTAAGAAAATGCTCACAGGCTTCAAGGCCCTGTCGGTGGTCAATAATGGTGTAAAGGGCCTGAACATCCAGGGTAATGAGATAACAGTCGTCATCCCACTGTAGGTTCTGTAATTTCATAAGAAAATCTTTTGTGTCTTTGATGTAGCTGGGCAAACTATTGACCCAGTCACGCAAGTAATGGTCGACGTATTTTGACACGTGTTCAGAGACACTCCCTCTTGAAGACACAATGGGTCTTCCAGGAGGGTTGTCTCTGCTGTTATGTATTTTAGGGAGAAGGTATAATACAGGTAAAACAGGATGGTCATTTTTTAGATACCTGTATTCCACCCATTCAAGTATGCCCTTATCCTTCCACATGTTAAGTTTTTCCCAAAGTGTGGTAATACTGTTGTTATACATGTCCGGTGTGGTGGGAATATAGAATTTGGAGTCACCTAGCTGTCTATGGGCCTCCGCTACATATTTGTCTCTGTCTAATATGACGATGTTACCTCCTTTATCAGCAGGATGGATGACCACACTGTCATCTTCCATGAGAGACTTTAGGGAATTCCTGTGTGCCACTGAGAGATTGTTGTCACTGTAGCCATGTTTTCTTTTTTTATGCCTATGTTTACAAAAATCTTTGCTGACACAATCATGGAATGTGTCAATACCATCATGCGGCATGGTGGGAATAAAGGTGGACTTAGGCCTGAACCCAGAGGCTGCACTGCTGTCCACCGTAAATGCTGCATCTTGCAGGAGTTGTGTATTGCTGGTAAATTCTACCTCCCCCTCTGTCGTTGTACTGTTGCTGTTACTGTTTACTGTACCTGGTCTCGTGTCACCCTCCTGTTCAAGTTGGAGTATGTTGATGAGGGTGTCTACCTCACCTATCGTGAAATTATCAGACAGGTTGTTGGAGTAGGATTTGGACTTGTTAAAACCCCCAAACCTTTTAAGCTTGTGCCATTTTGTTAGCTTCAATTTGCGTACGAATTTAAAAAGGTTGATTCTGGACTCACTGTAGTTAAAAGACATAGATGGACAAAATGAGAGCCCTAAACTTAGCGTGGCTTTTTCAGTATCACTCATTGTCCTAGTTGACAAGTTGATAACAGTTTTATTTACCATCGATGGATCCATTATTGTCCTCTTTTGGAGCGTGTATTCATGTTTCCCACGTTGCCCCTTGCACTGCCTCTTTTGCCACGTCTGTAGGAGCCTCTTTCCTCGGTTCCTACGTTTCCACGACCTCTCGCACGTCCTCGTCCCCTCTGTCCTCTCGTTGCTGGTGCCAGAGTCTCCTTGTTCGTCCGTCTGCTCCGGCGCAGGTGACGATATTCGTCTAAAAAATTGGCCTTGCGGGATGTTTTGTCCGCCTGTCTGGCTTCCTCAGTGGATACATTGGATACATCGGATTCAGTCTCGCTGTACAGGAGTAATTGTTCATCAGCATTACCTGCACTCTGCGCCTGTGTCCCAGTGTCATTATAGAGATGATCGTATTTTAGACTGAAAGTTAGGATTCTGCCACTTTCATAGTCGTTGTAATCCCTGTCCAGTTTCCTCTCCTTGCGTGCCTTAATGTCTTCCTCGTAGTGTTTGAGGCGTTCTTTCATAGCGGTGACCAGTTTTTCTACAGCATCATGTTCCGATTGTTTTTTAATGTCCTCCATTAGTTCTTCTATCTGCTTTAATAGTAAGTCTCTATCAATCCAAGCATATTTCACTAGTATCTCTAGCATCCTTCTGGAGCTTACAGCTGAGTTTTCTGACCATTCAGCTAACATTGCTGGATTGGGTGTTTCGTACGTCGGTGTGGTGAAAATCCTCAGCCCCCTGGGAACCATCTCCTGGTCGATGTAATTTTGCAGAGAGATGGCTTCCCACCACTTGGAGATTTCCCCCTTCTTCAATTTTTCGAGTTTGTTGATTTTATCTTTAACTGTTTGTGGAAAATCCGCTTTGACTTCTTTGGAGACGGCTGCGCCTTTCTTTTTTCTTGTAAATAGAATCTGTGCAGCTGCTCGCCTCTCTTCCTCTTCCTCCATGTTGCGCTGCCCTTGAAGATAGTAAATAAATCCTGGCGCGTGGTTGGTGTCCCCTCAACACAATGTGAGGTTCCTCCTGCGAAGGATTGTTTGGCACACGTGTTGTAGTGGACTGCTAGTGACTCATGTAATCCCGTGCGGTTGCACTGATCAGGTCGAGTCACAAAGTAAATTGCAATGTGCTTCACAAGCTCTGATACACTGTATAAGACACACACCCGTTCCTCACTGCTAATGTGTATGGCCACCTCAGTCACCTCATGTCGTGTAAAATATATGCAGCGGTTTTCCGACATCAGCCGCTCAATATGCAGGGGTGCTGGCACAGTGAATGTTACGGGTGCCGAGCGTCAGGGAGCGGGAAAGTCAATGTGCCGTTAACCCTGGGGAGAGAAGGTGACGGACGCCAAAGGAGAACACACACCCCTCTCCCCTCAGGACAGACACCGCAAGACCCCCGCTTACGCTCTTACCTCGTTTGCCATAGAGACGATCTCCAAGTTTTTATATATAATATATATGCTTACTAATAATTTTTAGGTCTCGCTCGAGACCTATTGCTGCGGAGTTGGCTCTCAAGGGAGACAGACCTGGGCACGCGCGTCGATTTCACATCGTGGACGCGCATGTCCAGCCTCCCGGAGCCGTGCACATCTTCTGTACCGCAGGCAAATCAGCATTCAGTTAGACAAGAGATGGCATGCTGTTCACACACACACACACACAGATGCGCGCGCACAGTACACACACAGGCACACACGCACGTACATTGCCGCCCCCCCATCCCCCCACTCACCACATCGGCGGGCGCCGCCACTTCTGCAGCCATCGCAGGGCTCTCCCTCGGGCATGGGAGCTCAGCGTCAGTACTGCTTCTCTGGGCCGACTGTCGTAACGCACCCGAACCTCCGGCCCAATCAGGTGCCGCCGCACGGTGCTCCACGCCCCAGGGAGTAGTAACTAGGAAGATCAGGACTCCGCCGGGTGGCCGAGGCGCAGGGCAGCAGGGATCAAAGACGGTCAGCAGGCTGAGCATAGGAATGGGGCTCCTTGAGCAGGGACTTCTTAGGGGCCATTCCAACACTTTAGGATATCTCCGGCCGGACCCAGCGCATGGTAGGCACAGGGGAGTCTAAATATGGCGGCAAAGCAGGATGTTAGCGAGGAGACCCTCCGGAGGCTGCCGCAGAGTCTCTCAGCCCCCGTACCTCCACCTCAGGTCTTGCTGGGTGCTGCCGTCGGGTCCCGGGCAGAGGATGCTAGCTTTTTGCGGTGTCTGTTCCCGCCGGGGTGCTGGAGGCTGGAGTCCCCAAATTGGCGGCTGTGTGTATGTGTGTCGTCGCGCTCTCCTGCCAGTGCCACTCCCGCTGCTGCCCGCTAGGTCCGGCCCCCCCCCAAAGGACAGCCCAGCACCTCTGGGACCATCGGCAACAAGGTCCGGGGTCCAGTCAGCTGTGGATGTCCCCGCCAGGTCTCCGTTCCCGCTGGCTGGGGCCCCAGCCTGAACCGGCTCTTCTGAGTTCCAAAATGGTGGCCAAATGGGATATCAGTAGAGAGTTCCCTCCCTAGGGTCCGACTGCAAGGCCTCTCAGCCCCCACACTTCCCCCACAGCTCCCACTGCGAGTCGCTGCTGATCCCAGGTGGAGAGTGTAGGCTTGACCGTGATGCTCGCTCAGTCACGGGCTCCTGCAGCTGCGGGCGCTAAAATGGTGGCTGCAGCCTCGTAGGCCTGAGCGTTCTCCTACCGGTTCTGGTCATCTCACCGCTGTCCACTACATCCGAGGCCCGCAGGGGGGCAGCCAAACACCTCCGGAGTCATCGGGAATTGGGCCCGAGGGCCCAGTCAGGTGCGCAGTATCACGGCCAGCTTGTAGTTTGCGCCTGGAGGGCCCGCACGGGACCTGCACAGCGAAGTACCCAAATGGCGGACAGGCGGGATATCAGTTGAAAGGTCCCTCCCTCAGGACCGACTTCAAGTCTTCTTGATCCCCCTCCTACAGGTGGACAGGGGATGTGCACGTGCTTTCCCTCGGCGATTTTACCTCGTGGGCGCGCACGCCCAGCCCGGCGCCGTGCACATCCTCTGTCCCACATTCAGGGCCATAACTCATATAGCAGGGCTGTTTACAGCGTGTTCTGTGTGTACACCGCACTCGGGGAGTGCTGTATCGCAGCGATCCATGCGGCGCTCAGCCCAGGGCACCAGGCACTACTCCAAGGCCTGCCTAGCCCTCCTCGTCCTCCTGACTGCGGTGGAGCTGCGGCCCCTTGGGGAGCATGAGAAGCGGATGCAGCTGGAGGCGGTGAAGAGAGGCATCCTGGAGCGGCTGGGGCTGCACAGACCTCCGCCCACCCCCCAGAGGCTGGACAAGGAGGCGCTACAGAGAAAGAGACGAGAGTCCATCTCCCAACTCCCAAATGTAAGTCTGCCGATCTCTTTAACTTTTGTTGAATTCATGAGGATGATAGATGTATATAGCGCAATACTGCAAACTGCATTGCCTCTTGGTACTCACAGACTTTAAAGAATAACCGACTCCACAGCGTGGCTTATTATCGGGTGTCAGCCCGTGTGTTTCTATTCTAACCACTTCCGATTTTGTCCTGTGATTGAGATAAATCTCTTTGCTGACGCTCACATTGAATAACAGAGGAAGCCGTGATTCAAATCCGCTTTCTATTCATACTGGTTTCAGTTCACTCCCAGGCTTTTCTTGTTATCACCGAGAAGCTTCAACACAGAATACCTTTAACAATAGGATACTAGTGAGAAATCTCAGCGGGGCGCACACTCCACGAAGAGATCTGTACGAATCTGCAAGTTACAGTTCTGCATACTAACTGAGCGGACTCAGCCTTTCCTCATCCGGAGGTTCACACACTTAAGTTGGCAAATAAGGGCGTTGTTGTCTTGTTACAACTGTGATTACTGATGTTAACTTGGCAAGAACAATTTCCGATTCTAACTTTTGAAATACCAGCCCCTTTCACCCTCTCAGATATTGTGTGTGCCTGTCTGTGTCTCTCTCTCTCTCTCCTGACTGGCATTCAGACTCCGAGTGTTTTGTTTTGAAAGCGTTTAAACATTGCAAATACTCCATTTTAGTGTTTTGGTTTAACTAGATAACAGTACAATAAAAGCCAAAATAATTTGATAATGGTGCATTTCCTAAACATTTGAAAAACGCTATGCATTCTGTCAAAATAAAACTCGTAAGTCAGAGTGACTCAGTGCCCTGTTGATGTATCATGTTAATTGGTCCTTTGTGCCTTTTGTTATTCACGATTCGCCTTTTGCACCTCTGCATCTAGCACTCTTGTTACCTTTCTTCTATTCGCTGGTAAAAGACACAGTGCACAGAGCAACAATGCGTTGGAGAACTCGTAAAACAACGTTTTCTTCCTACTTGCTTTTGTACTTGGTGTGCTTTTTATAAACATGGATAATTCAAAATCCCTTTGGAAGAAAATAGGTTGAGGCTTTAAGTAGTACTGCGCTATACCAACAGACGAGAAAAGATTTGTATCGGGCAAATAAAATAACAGATTCTCCTGCTGGTTCAGATCTTTTAATCTACCAAGGTCCGCACAATTAACCCCTGTTCCAAAACTACCAGCAGACAATTATGCTCATGGCAGAGCAGCTAGCGGTCAAGGCAAAGTGTGAATAGATTAACTGCGCATTGTTGCTACATTATACATACGACATCTGAGTTTAGTTATAACTTTTGATAACCTTGTTACTGTTGGTTATTTTGTTAATCTTATTTCAATAACTCAAGGCTGCTACATACACCGCGAACATTACTGACACTTAGTTATTTTCACTCGAATGTCCTCCCTCCCTCCATGTTGCCTGTCCATGTTGCCTCCCGCCCGCACACCCTCCCTCTTTGTTGCCTCCTGCCTAAACCGTGTTGCCTCCCGCCCACCCTCCCTCTATGTTGCCTCCCGCCCGCCCACCCTCCCTCCGTGTTGCCTCCCGCTTAAACAGTGTTGCCTCACACCCGCCCCGACACCCACCCACCCTCCGTGCTGCCTCTCGGCCACCCACCCTCCGTGCTGCCTCTTGCCCAATGTGTTGCCTCTTGCCCACCCACCCAGTGTTGCCTACCACCCACCCACCCTCTGTGTTACCTACGACCCACCATCCGTGTTGCCTAGCGAACCCCCAACCACCGTCAGTGTTGCCTGCCACCCGCCCACCCATTCTCCGTGTTACCTCCCACCCTTCGTGTTGCCGATCGCCCACCCACCCTTCGTGGGGCTCACCGCTGGCCCACCCATCCTACATGTTGCCTAACCCTCCGTATTGCCTAACCCTCCGTGTTGCCTAACCCTCCGTGTTGCTTAACCCCCGCGCTGCCTAACCCTCCGTGTTGCCTAACTCTCCGCGTTGCCTAACCCTCCGTGTTGCCTAACCCTCCGCGTTGCCTAACGCTCCGCGTTGCCTAACCCTCCGCGTTGCCTAACACTCCGCGTTGCCTAGCCCTCCATGTTGCCTAACCCTCCTTGTTGCCTAACCCTCCGTGTTGCCTAACCCCCGTGTTGCCTAACCCCTGTGTTGCCTAACCCCCATGTTGCCGAACCCCCTGTGTTGCCTACCCCCGTGTTGCCTAACCCCCCGTGTTGCCTAACCCCCGTGTTTCCTAACCCTCCGTGTTGCCATACCCACCCTCTGTGTAGCATTACACCCACCTACCCTCTGTGTTGCAGCCCACCCTCTCATCCACTGTGTCGCAATCCGTGTTGCATCCCGCCCACCATCCTTCTGTGTTGCCTCCCTGTTGTCTAGCCACCCACCCTCCATCACTGATGCCTATCTCTCACTGTTGGCTCTGACCCACCATCCCTCCCTGTTGCCTTCTATCCACCCTCGCTCCTTCCCTGTTGCCGAAATGTGTTTCGTTCCAAACGGCCTTCCTACATCCGTGTTGCCGTCGACTGCCCTCCCTCTGTATTGCATCCTGTCTACCCTCCCTCTGTGCTGCCTGTGCCCTCCTTCCGAGTTGCCTACTGACCGCCCTCCCTCACTCTGTGTTGCCTACCATCCACCTTCTGTGTTGCCTCCCACATGCCGTCCCTCCTTCTGTGTTGCATCCTGATCTATCGCCCTCACTCTATCGCCCTCACTCTATCTCCCTCACTCTATCTATCGCATCACCACAGCATCAATCTGTGAAACCTTTCAACAACAACTGGTTCAAATATGTTCTCTCAATGTTTCAAGCTTTATTACAAATGAAACAAAAAGATGTTAATATTTCACTTCTGTTCCTTGATTTTCGTCACAATAAAATGCAATGGACATAATCTTCACAAACGTTATTTACAAAAGTTTAAGCTATTGCCATATAAATTACAATAACTTTTATTTAAGTATTAATTATTAAAGCCATTGTTATTTGTAATATCAATACATCTAAGTCACGTAAATACAACACATATTGCATTACAAATGGTATAGGTGTCACATTTGCGAAAGTTAAAACTATTGACATTGTAAATGACAAAGCTATTAATTTGGCTATTTTCAAAACCAACACATAAATAAAAAATATGTGTCATTTACAATACCAATAGCTCAAACGTTCCTAATGCGAGACCTAATGCATTGCCAATGCTTGTTAATACTTGTTTTTACTTATAAAAAAATATATATCATATATATTATAAATACATCTATACACATTTAACAATAATATAAATACAAATTAAATAAATACATATATCAAATTAAAAAAAGAATTTACTCTTTTTAATATTAATTATATACTACATTTTCAAAAATTATATAAAAAATACTACACAGCCGAAATAATAAAATTACTATTCCAACTCAAAACAGTGCAACACTAAGGAAAATGTTGGATAGCGTAGGGATAAAAATTACTATTCCCACCCCAGTGAGTGCAACATTAGGGAAAGTGTTGGAGAGTGTAGAGGTAAAAATTACTATTCCCACTCCAGTTAGAGCAACAGTAGGGAAAGTGTTCGATAGGGTATGGGTAAAATGTACTATTCCCACTCCAGACAGTGCAAGAGTAGGGAAAGTGTTGGATAGCGTAGGGGTAAAAATCACTATTCCCAACGAAGTGAGTGCAACAGTAGGGAAAGTGTTAGATAGATTAGGGGTTAAAATTACTATTCCCACTCCAGAGAGTGCAACAGTAGGGAAAGTGTTGGATAGCGTAGGGGTAAAAATTATTATTCCAACTCCAGAGAGTGCAACACTAGGGAAAGCGCTGGATAACGTAGGGGTAAAAATTACTATTCCCACTCCAGTGAGTGCAACAGTTGGGAAAGCGTTGAATAGCATAGGGGTAAAAATTATTATTCTAACTCCAGAGAGTGCAACAGTAGGGAAAGTGTTGGATAGCGGAGGGGTATAAATTACTATTCCTACTCCAGTGAGTGCAACAATAGGGAAAGTGTCGGATAGCGTAAGGGTTAAAATTACTATTTTCACTCCAGAGAGTAAAATATTAGGGTAAGTGTTGGATAGCGAAGAGGTATACATTATATTCCCACTCCAGTGAGTGCAACAGTAGGGAAAGTGTTGGATAACATAGGGGTAAAAATGACTTTTCCCACTGCAGGAAGTGCAACAGCAGGGAAAGTGTTGGATAGCGTATGATTAAAATGAGTTAACATATTTATTAATTAAATAATTTTGTAAAATAAATAAAATATAAAAATTAATTAACTAAGAAATCAATAATGAATACCAAAAAAATTCAATTAATATTTACTTAAATAAAATTAATTTACTTCACACCCTATTACCTCATAAATACACGACTCACTACACATAAAAAAGAACACAATTTATTTAATTTGCCAATAATCTGGTAAGAAAAATTTATTTCCAATTAACAATAAATTAATTTCAATTAAAATTAATAACAATTATAATTAATTAATTATAATGAATTAAATTATAAATTATTCAATTAAGAAAAATTAACTACCAATTAATAATTAATTAACAAAGTATTTATCAATAACAATAAATAAAAAAATAAAAATAAAAATTATTAAATGGCTTCCCACCCTTTCCCCTATAAACCCACAAACCGCTACACATAAAAATTAACATAATTAATTTAATTATCTATTAATCAATTAATATAAATTCCTTACCACTTATTAATTAAAAATACATTAATGAAAAATAACAATAAATACATGAAAGAATAGAATATTTATAGTTAATATAACTATAAATTAATACTCTATTAACAATAAATTACCAATTAATAATTAATTAACAATACATTAATAATCAATACCTATAAATAAATAAAAATATTAATTAATTAATTATAATTAAATTACTTCCCACCCTATTCCCCTTTAAACCCACAACCCGCTCTGATACTAAAATGCATAATGTACTTAAAAAAATTACTAATTTCTAAACATTTAATACATATATATATTACCTACTGGCGGTCGCCAGTAGGTATATATAGTTAGGATTTTTTCTCTATGGGATTTTTGAAAATTCTATGTCTAATAACTTTGGCGTTTGTGGACGGAATTGGCTTAAATTTTCTGGAAAATGGAACATTTTGTTTCTGAGCAGCCCCTGGAAATTTGGGGGGGGGTTCGTCAAGGGGGGCCGAGAAAAAAGGGGGGTCCCAAAACGTGTTTTTAACATTGAGTTTTCCACTCACTTTTAGCCCGAACGGCTGAATGGATTTCCACGAAACTTGGCAAAATTGTAGGGACTGGTAGCCCGATGTGCCTTTGCTAGGTCTCAATATATGTGCTTCAGTGGATTTTGAGAAATTAACGTTCAAAAAAAGATATATATCTGTAACAGCGGACCGGGCAGCGCTCCGGTTCGCGGACTTTACACGTAACGGAACTTCGCGTAGCGAAGCTGATTGGCTCTCCGGTGTCTGTCAACATTCTAAACAGTCCGGAGCGGCCGCCATCTTGTCTCTCGGTAGGATTGAGAGACAAGAGGAGGCCAAAACAAAGGGGGAAATTACCATAAGGGGGCATAGTAGATCCTCCCTGACCCCCTAGGTTTAATGTGGAGGCTTTAAAAGGGCCCCGCGGGGCAAAAAAAAAAAAATTTTTTTTTTGTTTTTTTGCGTGGGTAGCGCCCGGTTCGCCAACCGGGAAGCGTTCTGGGCAGCGTACTATAAGGAAAAAAGAATGATAGACTTTTCAAATACTGTATGTTAATTGATTGTTGGTTTTGTTGATTATTTTTTAATTTTTTAATTTTTTAAGCAATTATTTATTATTGTGATTGTGTTTGAAAATTTAATAACATTTCTAACATTTAACTAGTTTATGAATTACATATAAAAATGATTAAGGACTCAAACAATTTTTTAATATTACATACAATTTTATTTTTCGGATTGTTTTTCAAAATTTAATAGAACGTCTAGCATTTGACTGTCCGATATGTCCTCTTGTTGAGTGAACATAAGTTCCCACATTTGACCGTCATCATAATGAAGTAAATGATCCACAGATTCTACACATTGAACTAATTCATGGTCCCGTGATTCATCCATGAAATCTGAGTCATCATTGTCCTCAATATCTTTTTCTGTGTTGTTCTCCAGAACAATTTCGAGGGAAACATTCTGCTCACCTTCCATTTTATTGCTGTAATTTGCATAAAAAATAAATATATCAGTAGAGATAGGGCACTGTTGGGTTTAAGTTCAGACAGGTACTTGTGAGTTTATAACAGAGAAGTAATCTATGGGCACTGTATGGTTTCAGGCGTGAAGTAGTACTATTAAAAAGTGCCTGTGAAGAAGCCTAAGTAAATTCATAATTATACCACAGAAACCTAAATCAATCCATAATTATATTAAAGAAGCCTTTCTCAATGTCTAACTCTTACAGAGGGATTGTATATAACTATCTGAAAATGTTTTCAAATTTATAAAATAATATCTCACCTTCTAAAAACAAGTTTAAGTTGTGAGTGAAAATGATCTTGCAATGTAGTTCAGGAAGTAGTAGTCAAAATGGCTGTGTTTCTCTCTCTTCCTTTATATATATTCAGGTACATAACCAATCAAATGTCAGGTAAAAAAAGTAGAAAAGGAAAGTAACATTTTAATTGGTTGTCAATTCCAACACTTCAGATGTGTTTTGTGAAGTAATTTACCTCAGGGTATTTAGAGAGGTCTACAGGCTAAATGGTTAAATGGAATTTCAATCAAATTTGTGAAAATGGTAGGCATTGGTATGTAGTATGAGCTAATCTATATTTGGTGAAATTGTCTCCAGTCGCTTTTCTGTAAACTACTTTCCCACCTTTTTTGATGGTGCGCTTCCCAGGGAGCGACCCGGTACGCGAACTGGCGAGCGCCCCGGTTCGCGAACCTTAAGCGTTACGGGAGTCCACCATTTTGTGTTTCGGTCGAATTAAGATACAAGATGGAGGGCAAATAATGTTCAGAATGGGTAGAAGGGGGCACGGTAGACTTATCTTGACCCCCTAGGTTTTCTGAGGGTGGCTGAGGAGGCCCATATGTGCGAAAAAAAACATTTTTAAAAAAATTTAGCAAGGTTAGCTCCCGGTTCGCGTACCGGGTAGCGTCCCAGGGAGCGTACTTTGTTGAAAATTAGTGAAAAAAGTTAGAGTAAAATAATAATTGTGAGTGATCAGATGTAGGATAGCTCTGAGAAGAGCTTTTGGGTTTATGGTACATTTAGGTACTTATAAGTAGGTACCAATGCACAGTCTTAAATTCAGAATGAAAATTCTGTTGCCCTCATCTGAGAAGTGAACTCCATCTCCTCTGTAGATATCTTGCAAGTTATTGTTGTACAGGGAGCCCATTCCATGGTCTCTCATGTAAGCTGAAACAGATTTGTTTACATGCTTCCTCGACTTCTCAATTTGTGGACAAAATTGGTTTGACCACCTCCATTTCTGTCTTTGGCATATATTTGAATATACCAAGGCAGTCTGAGGAAAAAGTGCCATTAATTGCTCAAAGTTGTCCTTTAAAAGCATTTCCAGACCTACCCCAGTCAAAGTGCCCAAATCATTACCTCCACAGTGCACAATTAACAGGTCAGGTTTTGGAAAATGCATAAAGGTTTTCACCAATGGTATCAATTGGTGACATTTTAATCCTCTGTGGCCAAACCACTTAATTTCCACATCTTGTAAATTGAGGTTAGGTAAATTCCTGTTCTCAGCATACCTCTGAGCCCAATAGATGTAACTATGTCCAACAATCCAGACAGAAAACATGGTGAGAGAAGGTTCTCCTGCAGTCAGATGAAGTGTGGCAATGAAATGGCAGTTGAAAAAATAAGAGTTTAAAATGAAAAAAACTGTGGAGTTTCTGTGTTAATGAAGCAGTAACAGTGATTGGTGGATTTTGATTGCTGAAAACAGAAAGTTAGGGTGCATGGATGAGTTCTTTGAAAGATGTATTTTGAGTGGTCAAGAAAAAATCATTAAATGAAAGAATGCACTGGATATGAGGTGCACTGAGAGTTCAGAGTTCAATTGCAACATTGTTGTGTGAACTTGCAAACACCAGAGGCCTTCAAGGAGGTGGTTGCTATGCAAAAAAGGCAGAAAGGGCAGAGGGGGGAAGGGTTTTGATTTGAAAAAAAGTGAGGGAAGAGTTTTGATTGGGTGACATGAGAGATATGTGTGAAGAATTACAGCATTTCTGTGCTTTTGATAGCTGCAGACTCTGGAGTGCATACCTTTTGCTCTGCTGAAGACAAATTGGTGTGTTTCTGAGACTGTTTTGAAACTCAAAGTATTTGCTAAGGTGAGAAAAGATTTCTTTAATTTAGATAGAGAATAGTGTGCTTTAAGGAGAAAATTATGAAGAAAGTTGTGTTTTTCAAATGTTGCTTTGTCTCAAGTGTTTTACAAATAGATTTTGTTTCTTTGAGAAATTGTAATTGGAGAAAATGTGAAGTATTAGTACTGACAGGGTTTTTTTGTGCATAGGAGCTGTGGAGTGTTTTCAAATTATGACTTGAAAATCGTTTTTGAGGAAAATGAATGGTTATAATATTTATGACAAGGACATAATGGTGTATGCTTCTTTATAAGGCAATTGAGTGTCTCTGATGTTATTTTTCCCATTTTAATGTAAGACCTTTCTCTGTGGAGCAAATTGCTTGTAAATATGCTCCCACCTGTGCATGGCAAATTTAGATTTTGAATGTTTGCGTTACATAGCCATGTTAAAAGTGACACAACCATGCTGGAAAGGCAATCAAAAAACGCTTTCATGTGTCTTAAGGACATTTTAAGTCATTTCTCCATGTGCAGTGTTTTGAAATTATGATTTGAAAATCGTTTTTGGGGAAAAGGAATGGTTTTTAAATTTATGACAAGGACATAATGGTGTATGCTTCTTTATAAGGCATTTCAGTGTCTCTGAAGTCATTTTTCCCATATTACATTAAAAGACCTTTCCCCGTGGGGCACATTCCTTGTAAATATGCTCCCACCTGTGCATGGCAAATTTAGATTTTGAATGTTTGTGTTACATAGCCATGTTAAAAGTGACCCAACCATGCTGGAAAGGCAATTAAAAAACGCGTTTTTATGTGTCTTAAGGACATTTTAAGTCATTTCCCCATGTGCAGTGTTTTCAAATTATGATTTGAAAATCGTTTTTGGGGAAAAGGAATGGTTTGTAAATTTATGACAAGGATATAATGGTGTATGCTTCTTTATAAGGCATTTCAGTGTCTCTGATGTCATTTTTCCCATATTACATTAAAAGACCTTTCCCCGTGGGGCACATTCCTTGTAAATATGGTCCCACCTGTGCATGGTAAATTTAGATTTTGACTGTTTGAGTTACATAGCCATGTTAAAAGTGACCCAAAAACTTGCAAAGGCTTTAAAAAAACACTTTCATGTGTCTTAAGGACATTTTAAGTCATTTCCCCGTGGGCAGTGTTTTCAAATTATGACTTGAAAATCGTTTTTGAGGTAAAGGAATGTTGTTAAAATTTATGTGCGCCATATGCCCCCAAATTTCTTTTTCAGGGGTGCAGCAGGGTGTTCTTGAGACACCCATGCACCCTTGGAAAAATTCCTAATTTGCGATGAGCTAATTGCTAATCGCAAATTGCACCTTCATTCCTATGGGCCTCCTGGCCCATGGAAATGAATGGGTAATTTGCAATTAGCAATTTGCTCATCGCAAATTAGGAATGGTAAAGAATCGCTATTTATTCCTCAAAATTCGCTATTTAGGAAATGCAAAATAGTTTGATGATACATATGGCGGTTCATCTCTAACAAGATAAGAAGCTTAGGGATACATTTATGATGACTGGCGCAATGAAGTGGACATCACTTACTTCATTGGTAGAGCTTTACATGTATTATCTCCTCTGTATTCTTCATCAAGCGTAACTTTCATCTGCAATCCTGAGTAGGCCTCACCTTAAACAAACCTCTGGATAGGGCACACCTTATCGTCATCCTGAATTAATCATTTAAAATGCTAGGGACAGATTTATGATAGGTGTATGCCTCTTTTGCGCCACTGTGCGTCACTTTTGTGATGCAGCGGCGGTGCAAAAGATTTGCTATGAGGCGACAAAATTACAAATTGATGCATTTAGGCAGATGTGTCATGGTGTAAAAAACACCGTGCCACATGAAACTGATGCAGCAGTGATGCAAAAGATGCACCATGTTGCAAGACAGGCCTCACTTGGGGCCATATGTATGAAGCTAATTAGCATTTGCAAAGGCCGAAGTTCTGTGAATTTCGGCCTTTTGCGAATGCTAATTAGACAAATGGTATGTATCAAACAAGTTTGATGCAAAATAAGGAATAGCAAAATTTGCTATTCTTTATTTTGCGATTGCACTGAAGGATTTGCAAATTTTGTGATTTCTTAAATGCAATGTATCAAACAAAAAATATGCAAAAAATGCCATTAAGGATTTGCAAATTACCACCAACTTCTAGTTGGTGGTAATTTGCGAATTCTTTTCAAAAAGCTTTTTTTCCAAAAAACAAAAGGTGACATATGACGCCCATACATGCCCTTAGGGCATGTATGTGCGCCATATGCCCCCAAATTTCTTTTTCAGGGGGTGCAGCAGGGTGTTCTTGAGACACCCATGCACCCTTGGAAAAATTCCTAATTTGCGATGAGCTAATTGCTAATCGCAAATTGCACCACCTTCATTCCTATGGGCCTCCTGGCCCATGGAAATGAATGAGTAATTTGCAATTAGCAATTTGCTCATTGCAAATTAGGAATGGTAAAGAATCGCTATTTATTCCTTAAAATTCGCTATTTAGGAAATGCAAAATAGTTTGATGATACATATGGCAGTTCATCTCTAACAAGATAAGAAGCATAGGGATAGATTTATGATGACTGGCACAATAAAGTGGACATAACTTACTTCATTGGTAGGCCTTTACATGTATTATCTCCTCTGTATTGTTCATCAAGTGTAACTTTGATCTGCAATCCTGAGTAGGCCTCACCTTAAACAAACCTCTGGATAGGCCACACCTTATCGTCATCCTGAATTAATCATTTAAAATGCTAGGGACAGATTTATGATAGGTGTATGCCTCTTTTGCGCCACTGTGCGTCACTTTTCTGATGCAGCGGCGGTGCAAAAGATTTGCTATGAGGCGACAAAATTACAAATTGATGCATTTAGGCAGATGTGTCATGGTGTAAAAAACACCGTGCCACATGAAACTGATGCAGCAGTGATGCAAAAGATGCACCATGTTGCAAGACAGGCCTCACTTGGGGCCATATGTATGAAGCTAATTAGCATTTGCAAAGGCCGAAGTTCTGTGAATTTCGGCCTTTGCGAATGCTAATTAGACAAATGGTATGTATCAAACAAGTTTGATGCAAAATAAGGAATAGCAAAATTTGCTATTCTTTATTTTGCGATTGCACTGAAGGATTTGCAAATTTTGTGATTTCTTAAATGCAATGTATCAAACAAAAAATATGCAAAAAATGCCATTAAGGATTTGCAAATTACCACCAACTTCTAGTTGGTGGTAATTTGCGAATTCTTTTCAAAAAGCTTTTTTTCCAAAAAACAAAAGGTGACATATGACGCCCATAAATGCCCTTAGGGCATGTATGTGCGCCATATGCCCCCAAATTTCTTTTTCAGGGGGTGCAGCAGGGTGTTCTTGAGACACCCATGCACCCTTGGAAAAATTCCTAATTTGCGATGAGCTAATTGCTAATCGCAAATTGCACCTTCATTCCTATGGGCCTCCTGGCCCATGGAAATGAATGAGTAATTTGCAATTAGCAATTTGCTCATTGCAAATTAGGAATGGTAAAGAATCGCTATTTATTCCTGAAAATTCGCTATTTAGGAAATGCAAAATAGTTTGATGATACATATGGCAGTTCATCTCTAACAAGATAAGAAGCATAGGGATAGATTTATGATGACTGGCACAATGAAGTGGACATAACTTACTTCATTGGTAGGCCTTTACATGTATTATCTCCTCTGTATTGTTCATCAAGTGTAACTTTGATCTGCAATCCTGAGTAGGCCTCACCTTAAACAAACCTCTGGATAGGCCACACCTTATCGTCATCCTGAATTAATCATTTAAAATGCTAGGGACAGATTTATGATAGGTGTATGCCTCTTTTGCGCCACTGTGCGTCACTTTTCTGATGCAGCGGCGGTGCAAAAGATTTGCTATGATGCGACAAAATTACAAATTGATGCATTTAGGCAGATGTGTCATGGTGTAAAAAAACCGTGCCACATGAAACCGATGCAGCAGTGATGCAAAAGATGCACCATGTTGCAAGACAGGCCTCACTTGGGGCCATATGTATCAAGCTAATTAGCATTCGCAAAGGCCAAAATTCTGTGAATTTCAGCCTTTGCGAATGCTAATTAGACAAATGGTATGTATCAAACAAGTTTGATGCAAAATAAGGAATAGCAAAATTTGCTATTCCTTATTTTGCGATTGCACTGAAGGATTTGCAATTTTTGCGATTCCTTAAATGCAATGTATCAAACAAAAAATATGCAAAAAATGCCATTAAGGATTTGCAAATTACCACCAACTTCTAGTTGGTGGTAATTTGCGAATTCTTTTCAAAAAGCTTTTTTTCCAAAAAACAAAAGGTGCCATATGACGCCCATACATGCCCTTAGGGCATGTATGTGCGCCATATGCCCCCAAATTTCTTTTTGAGGGGTGCAGCAGGGTGTTCTTGAGACACCCCTGCACCCTTGGAAAAATTCCTAATTTGCGATGAGCTAATTGCTAATCGCAAATTGCACCTTCATTCCTATGGGCCTCCTGGCCCATGGAAATGAATGGGTAATTTGCAATTAGCAATTTGCTCATTGCAAATTAGGAATGGTAAAGAATCGCTATTTATTCCTTAAAATTCGCTATTTAGGAAATGCAAAATAGTTTGATGATACATATGGCGGTTCATCTGTAACAAGATAAGAAGCTTAGGGATACATTTATGATGACTGGCGCAATAAAGTGGACATTACTTACTTCATTGGTAGGCCTTTACATGTATTATCTCCTCTGTATTCTTCATCAAGCGTAACTTTAATCTGCAATCCTGAGTAGGCCTCACCTTAAACAAACCTCTGGATAGGCCACACCTTATCGTCATCCTGAATTAATCATTTAAAATGCTAGGGACAGATTTATGATAGGTGTATGCCTCTTTTGCGCCACTGTGCGTCACTTTTCTGATGCAGCGGCGGTGCAAAAGATTTGCTATGAGGCGACAAAATTACAAATTGATGCATTTAGGCAGATGTGTCATGGTGTAAAAAAAACGTGCCACATGAAACCGATGCAGCAGTGATGCAAAAGATGCACCATGTTGCAAGACAGGCCTCACTTGGGGCCATATGTATCAAGCTAATTAGCATTCGCAAAGGTCAAAATTCTGCGAATTTCAGCCTTTGCGAATGCTAATTAGACAAATGGTATGTATCAAACAAGTTTGATGCAAAATAAGGAATAGCAAAATTTGCTATTCCTTATTTTGCGATTGCACTGAAGGATTTGCAAATTTTGCGATTCCTTAAATGCAATGTATCAAACAAAAAATATGCAAAAAATGCCATTAAGGATTTGCAAACTACCACCAACTTCTAGTTGGTGGTAATTTGCGAATTCTTTTCAAAAAGCTTTTTTTCCAAAAAACAAAAGGTGCCATATGACGCCCATACATGCCCTTAGGGCATGTATGTGCGCCATATGCCCCCAAATTTCTTTTTCAGGGGTGCAGCAGGGTGTTCTTGAGACACCCCTGCACCTTTGGAAAAATTCCTAATTTGCGATGAGCTAATTGCTAATCGCAAATTGCACCTTCATTCCTATGGGCCTCCTGGCCCATGGAAATGAATGGGTAATTTGCAATTAGCAATTTGCTCATCGCAAATTAGGAATGGTAAAGAATCGCTATTTATCCCTTAAAATTCGCTATTTAGGAAATGCAAAATAGTTTGATGATACATATGGCGGTTCATCTCTAACAAGATAAGAAGCTTAGGGATAGATTTATGATGACTGGCGCATCACCAGGGATGTGCCAGTCATCCTGCGCTGCTGTTCCGCCACCCATGGTGTGCTGCATTTACAATGCGGCGCAGCATGGGGCAAAAATGGCACAGATGCGTGACGCATCTGTGCCGTAAAGGTGGCGCATTGCTGGAGTTGTATCGCAAGTGTGATGCAGCTCCAGCAAGGCTCAGGGGTGCCCCATCTCCACAATGTTGCGTCAAGACCTATGCCTGCTTCAAGCAGGCGCAGGGTTTTGACGTAGCTTTCTCCTATCTGATTGTAAATGCGGCACACCATGGGTGGCAGAGCAGCGGTGCACGTTAACTGGTGCATGCCTGGGGATGTGCCATTTAACATAAATCTGCCCCTTTACATTTAAGTATGTGCAGGGGACACAGAGTCGGTGAGGCTTATCCAACGTTAAGAAGAGATGAGTCCTGTTCACTGAAAAATTAGACATAGGCTTCACCTGCTCAGCATCGCTGGACATGGCTATATAACAGCTGCAAAATGTTACTCTTGTTAAACAATTTTACTATTATAATCTCTGAGATTTGTCTCTTACTCTGCAACATCTGATTGTTGTTATCTTTCTTTAAAGATAAAGACAACATCAACATGAGCGACAATCAGCAATCAGTTGATTTTGACCTCATCATTGAACTCGTAATTGAAACATCAGTGGATGTTGATCCCTTGGATGATTTAAATCCTGAGGATGAAGAAGAACGTGATGAGGATGCAGATTTGTCCGAATTATATGACATAGGATGGGAAGCTGACGTGCTTGAGCCTATGGAACTATAAACATTTATTTTAAAAATTTATAATAAATAAAAAGTAAAAATGTAAACCGTTTAATTTTAAAATAAAGACACCTTCAAAAACAGGTTATGTGTAGTGTCTTCAATAAAATATTAAAATATGCTCATAAAATTAGATCAGATTCACATATAAAATAGCACAGGTAACATGAATATAAATTCCATTTCTTTTCTGCTATTTCTGTATTCTAAATTTGCCAAGCACTAAAAAATCTTCTATGTAAAAATGTCAAGTAGTGTTTTAAGTTTTTGATTACTGTTATTGATTTACTGTTGGGTAATAGTGGTTAATAACATTTTTTAATATATTTTACCACAGATTCAACTGCAGATCATTTCAAGATTTCACCATGCCAACGAAAGAAAGACTGAGAAAGGCTGCAAAACGTCAAAGACAGCAGGGCAATGAAAAAAAGCAGCAGTCCTCTAATAAAAAGATTTGTCAAGTCACCAAGAAAGCACCGGGTAAGAGTACAAAAACATTCATAAGAAATATTTGTAGTAAAAAAAATATTACTACAGAAAATGTTTCAGTCCAGAAAAAGAGAAGCAATTCAAACGGAAAGGAAAGGCCAATGAAAAATGTTACTGCTAGAGCAAGAGATAACTCTGTGCATGATATTAGAAGGAAACAACAGTTTAGGGACATTCATAAACGAATGTTCCGCAACAGGATAATTGGCAATTTGTTAAAAAATATTAAGAAAGGTCAACAGAAAGTGTTTTTTTATAAGAGAAAAAAAAAAGTTGAGAAAGTTATTGATCAGGCATTTGAAATTAAACGTAAGTTATTTATTTTGATAATCAATAGAATTAGGAAGCTAAACAAGGCAATTTATGATTTCAAAAGAAATAGTAGATGGAAGAGAATAGTTAATCGTAGTAATTTTTGTGAAGTTTTTTCTGGAGAATGGATGCATAGTTCAAGCTGTGAGGCATTTTTTAATGAGGAGAGTTATTTCCAGGATAATGATTTGGTGCATGCAGTTGACACCAGTGGTCGTGCTTATGAAGTGAAAGATGGTTGTCCAGTTGAAAAAGAAAAACTTGTGACAACAGAGGCAGAAGAGGTGTTAGGTAATGAGGTTTTAGGAAGACGTGCTAAGGGTCCTGTGTACACCTGGAAGTGTAGTAGTATTTGCAGTGTGCGGCAGGATTCCATCAATTTGCTTTGTGATTTTGTACGGTCATTTAATAAGAAAAGTTTGAAGCAGAAAATGAGGTTGTTGCAAGAATTAGATCCTTGCAGAGTGAGAGAAGTGACAGGTTTGCATGGTCATTCACTGGCCTGTCTTTCCAGGAGAGTATGCCAGAGTGTTTTTCATCATTTCAGGATGCTAGCAGTGCATCATAATAAAGTGAGGAAATTAGTTAGAATGTTGTATTATGCTAAGAGTCCAGCAATTATGCTTAAACAATTATGCGCTGCTCTTTTGCATGGTTCTGAAATAGATGTGAAGAATATATGTGAAGAAATTGAGTTTTGTTACTTTGGAAGTAAAGAGGAGAATGTTGAAATTGACCAAGAAGAAGCGGGTAATGTGGAAGATAGTGTACAGGTTTCCAGTACAGATAATTTCCAGAGGGAAATTGCGACGTTTCAGGTCAAATCAAGTGAGAGGCCAAATTTCACTTGTGTGTGTTGTCGACGCACTTATTATAAGAATCAGACTAAGTTAGTGGATTTATATGCAAAAAGTGAAAGGGAAAATAATAGTGAATGGAAGGATTTCACAACATACTTGATGGTAGAAAATTGTTTTGATTTGGGATTGGATCAACGTGTGTGTACTTATTGTTGTTGCAAATTAAATCAAAACCAGATGCCTGCTAGAGCAGTTCATAATAATCTGGAATTGGTTGAGATTCCTTCTGAATTGAAGGATTTAAATACTTATGAATCTATTTTGATTCAAAGTATCCATCCCTTTCAGGCTATTGTAAGAATGGAGCCAAAGACAGGGAAATTGCCTCCATCAGATTTACAGAGAGGATTAAAGGGAAGAGTTGTTTATTTGCCTCTAGATTTGAAGAAAAACATTAACACAATTGGAGTAGAAAAAGTGAAAGAGGAACCTCTGGTTATCTTAGTTAATGGGGTTCCGACAAAGAATAAGAAAATATGGCAAGATTTAGTGGATGTTAGGAAAGTTAAAAAGGCAACATTGTATTTGAAAAAAAAAAAAAATACTATAAGAATGTATATGTTGCAGAAGAGGAAGTAAGTGAGGAAGAGGATAGCGATTTGTGTGCTGGTCAAATTGAGAAAGTAGAACCCTCTACTAGTGAAGAAATATATGAACATTATAGTGTTCATCCTTTGCATTCCAAGGAAGTCATGGGGAATGCTATTGAGTTGTTTCAAATGAAACAAGCCAAAGGGACTCCCATTAGTGTTTGGGAGGAAAGTTTGGAAGCTCGGTGTTTCCCACAGCTTTTTCCAACAGGTCAGGGAGGAAGATATGATGAGCGACCTCATCAAATTCCTGCTTCTGAATACCGGACTTTGCGATTGTATGCAGGAGATGCTAGGTTACGACAATGCATTCCTTATTTGTTTCATCTCCTGTTTGAAAGCGATCTGTCTGGACTGTCATATGCAGTGAACCACATCTTGAAAAGTGGTATACACATGCAAAACATCTCGGCAAGTGACTTTATGGATAAAGTCAGTGTCCAAGACAGTATTTTGGATTCTCACCTGATTAATCTCATGGCGTGTCAGCGTGGTACTAATGAGTACTGGTACCGTCGTCATGGTGATTTAAAATGTATGCTGAGGAACTTAGGAACTCCCACATGGTTCCTCACTCTGAGCTGTGCCTAGTATGGCTGGGAAGACTTACTTGAATTTCTACGAGAGGCAAATGCTAACGTAGAAAACATCGAATTCAAGACACCCGGGGAACTGTGCTCTTTGGATCCAGTCAATGTATGTAGGTACTTCAATCATAGATTTGAAGCTATGATGTCTTTCATCATGAATAAGAAGAATCCACCTCTTGGAGAGGTGTTGGATTTCTTCTGGAGAAAGGAGTACCAAGCAAGAGGTGCTCCTCATATACATATGTTGCTGTGGATCAAGGATGCACCTAAATTTGGAACGGATCCAGAAGACTCAGTGATGAGTTTTATACAACAGTATTCTACGTGTGCTGTTCAAAACGCAAAGGAGAAGAAAAGCCTAAGAGAAAAAGTTCTGCGTTTCCAAAGCCATCGATGTGGAAAGTACTGTCGTCGTAAATTCCGAAACAAGGACAAGTTCTACACCAAATGTCGTTTCGGCTTTCCACGACCGGTGATTTCTAAAGGAAGAGTAAACAGTTTGATGTCTTCGCTGCGACATAATGTGATGAAGAAATCACCTAAAAACACATACAATTTGAAGAGGAACGAAGAGTCCAAGTACATCAACGACTACAACCCAGTGATTTTGTCCATGTGGAATGCTAACATGGATATACAGTTTGTGGCTGATAACTGTATGGCTGTGGCTCGGTATGTGACATCTTACATCACCAAAAAAGAGAAGACAGAATTGAAGGATATGTGGGAGGACATTTCCCATGAAAAGAGCCTCAGGAAGAAGTTGTACAGTTTCAGTCTGAAGATGTTGTCGCATTGAGAAATCGGAGCGTACGAATGTTCTGACCGGTTGTCTTCAGCAAGTCTCTATGCCAAGTCCAGGAGTATCGTTTGGGCGAGTCTTGGTCTTGCTGCAACGCGTAATCGAGTTCTCAAACCTGTGCGGGAAATTGAGTATTTGGCGGAAAAGGAGCCAAACAGTACCGACATTTTGAAGACCAACATGTTGGATACATATTATCCAAATCGAAGCATTCACCTCGAGAATGTTTGTCTGTATGAGGTTCTTCAAAATTACATATTCAAGAGGAACATCAAAGAAGATACTGAGAAAGGAGTGTATGCTGTAATAGGAAGTGAGGGATGTCTGGTCAAGCAAAGAAAATGCCACTTGGTAAACCATCGAAAATTGAGTGGCGAATCTCCTGAAAAAAAGGAGTTTTTCTATTTAGCACTTTTGCAACTTTTCAAGCCTTGGCGTGCAGAAGAGGAACTGCTTGGAGATTTTCTCTGTTACGAAGACTCTTTCAATGCCGCCAAGGAGACCATAGAATGTCCTGCTTTTCCCAAATATGTAGAAATGTTGAATGCGGAAATTGAGCAGGAAGCAATGATTGCAGCCGAGATTGCCAGAGACAGCTCTCAGGACAGTCAGAGTTCTGCTTCATTGAGTCAGGATCCACTAGGAGGACCTGTTATCGAAAATGAAGCTGCCACTGCTATGAATGAAGTGGAAAGAGCCATGGCACATGCTCAGGAGGATGCGGTTAACTTAGAAGAGTTGGAAAGACAACTCAACGTTGAGCAGAGGAAAATATATGACGAAGTTACCATGCAAATTGATCATGGATTAAGTCATGACAAGAAAGAGTGCTCATGTACGTCGTTGAAGCCTGTCCGACTGTACAAGAGTGGAGAAGCGGGAACTGGAAAAAGTTTCCTCATTAAAGCAATTTCATGTTATTTGCAGGAAAGGACAGAGTCATCGCTGTCTTGTGTTGTCACCGCTCCAACTGGACTGGCAGCACATAACATTAAAGGGATTACTTTACATCGTTTACTGATGCTGCCAGTGGAGCATGACAACAAATTACAATATCACAAGCTATCTGGAGATGCTTGTTTTGAAGTTTCAAGAATCTTGAGGAAAATGAAACTTCTTATCATTGACGAAGTAAGCATGGTTTCCAATGTCATGCTTGCCTTTGTGCATTTGAGAATGCAAGAAGTTCTCAAAACAGAGTATGATGTGTTATTTGGTGGCAAACACATCATTGTTTTCGGAGATCTTCTGCAGCTGACACCAGTGAAAGGGCAACCTGTGTTCAAAATGCTCACGCATGAAGATACCAGGAAGTGCCTAGGCAGCATTGGCAACGTCAATATATGGTTAAACTTCAATTATGCTGAACTGCATGAAAATATGCGTCAGGCGAAGGATGAAGTTTACAAGACTATTCTACAAGATGTTAGAATTGGAAAAGTGACTGAGCATGGGAAAGAAGCTTTACATGCACGATTACTGTCAAATTTATATCCAGAACAAGATGTTGTGCCTGAGAATATTTTTCAGAAAATTACTGAGAAGAAATCTGGAATATGTTTGATGCCAACTCTTGCAGAATGTGCCAAATTCAACAACAAAATGTTGCATTTAGAAAAGCAAGAGATTGTGAAACTGGAAGCTATTGACAGAGTAGAGCATATGGGATCAACAATTATTTTGTCTGAGAATCTGAAAACAAAATTGGATTCATTAGAGAAGAGTATATCTAAAACTGCAGGTTTTGAAAAGACTCTGAATGTGTGCTTGAACTGCCGTATAATTTTAAGAAGGAATTTACATGTTGAAAGAGGTCTGGTAAATGGATCAATGGGTAATGTTGTTGATTTTGTAAAATACAGAAATAGAGATGGAATTGAATTTTTAAAAATTAAATTTGATGGCATTGAGGAAGTACAGCTAATTGGTCGTTGTTCTGGTAGATTTTTGCTTGTAAAAGACTTATATGTTCGCCGTAAGCAGTTTCCTGTTTGCTTGGCATATGCGGTGACAATCCATAAATCGCAAGGTTTAAGTGTAGACAGTGCATTGGTGAATATTGGCAGTTCTGTGTTCAAGGAGGGTATGGCATATGTGGCATTGTCACGAGTTAGAACTTTATCGGGATTGTACTTGATTGAGTGTGATGTCACAAGCATTTGTGCGGATCTAGATTGTGTTAAGGAATACAATAGGTTAAGAAGAGAGTATGCGCCACATTTGCCTCAATATCCTTTGTTTGAGAAACGTGTGGTAGGCCGGAAACGAAGAAATGTGACCAATACTGGGGAGGTTGTAGCAAAAAGACGAAAAGTCGATGAACCTGAAATTATAAGCAGAAACAAAAAGGATTCTGTTGAAGATGTTGTTGGTTTTCAATTTGAAAACAGTTCTGGTGTCAACTGCTATGCTAATGTAGTGGTTAATGTTTTGTTTTCTCTAGAAAATGTAAAAGAAGAGATTGTGGTCAATTCTGATCAAAGATTTTGCAGTTTGTTAAATTCTGTCTTAGAAAAATGTAGCACTGATAGAACAAACATAGAAAGTGTGTCTGAAATTCGAAATCTGTTAGACAGATGTTCAGGCCAAACACAATTCTCTCAAAATATTCAGCAAGATTGTCAGGAGTTTTTAATGTATATGCTTGATGTATTGCATGCTGAAGGTGTAGATGTAGATCAGCTGTTTGGGCTTTCTTATCAATGGCAGCATGACTGCGAGAACTGTAGGGTATCAAGTACTACTAGTGTAGACTCAGAAAGATTTATATATTTAACTTTGCCAGACAGTAAATCAGTCTCCTTTAATAAGCTAGTAAAAGCAGCTGATCACAACATGGAGTGTAGCCAATGTAAATCTGAAATGATGTCCACATTATTTATACGAACATATGGCCAGTATGTCATTTTAATGTTCCAACAATGTAGGCCTGATGGAACAAAATTGACAACTTTAATTAAAAATGTTGTGGCTTCGCAGTTGTCAATATCAGGAAGGACTTTTGTAACTGCAGCAATTATATATCATGACGGTCCTTCAATAACATCAGGACATTACACAGCTTATTTAAAGTCTAGAAATGGCTGGTCATTTTGCAATGATTCTGTTTTAATTTTCAAAAAAAAATTGCCGTATGACCTTAAAAACTCTTACCTGGTGTTTTTAAAACCAAAATTTTAGGGAAAGAATCTCGGGATGTGCTCTGAGGAATTTCAAGAAGTTCTAATGGCTCCTATACGATTTGGCCTTGAGGATAAGTGTAGTTCAGAGACATAACTTCTAACCATAAGACTGGACGTCATGGAGAAATAAGTGCACTTTGAATGAGTTCAGAAAAACTATTTCTTTTTATAAGCTAATTGAAGCAGCCAATCAAAACATAGAGTAGAGGGAATGTAAGTCTGCAATGCTGTCTACTGTTTTACATTGCTTTGTGATTAAAAGTGATGTAGAGAATTAAATAATTGTAGTAGTCATAGAGGTAGTGTAAGTCTGCTTCATAGTAAGCAGTATCAGTGTCATAGGAAATGTAGAACATGACTGAGGAAGAAGGGGAAGATATTACTAGTCCAGGATTGTGAAAATGATCTTCAACATTTTAATTCTGAAAGTTGCGGAAATGCCAAATGACGGGATTGGCTTACAAGAAATCCAAGAGTTATAAATGGCTCTGACAAGATTTGGCCATGTGGAAACTTGTGGTAGAGAGCAAGAAGTCATTTATTGAATGTAACATGTTTTTCAAAACGATGGAGGTTTTCTTTCAGAAAGTGGCGGGCTGAAAGTAATAACAGCACAACAGAGTGTAAGCTGTTCATAGGACATCCTTTGACGTCATGGAAAGTAAGTTAACTTTAAGGAGTTCTGAATTCTGATTTGTTATGTTGTATGGGTTTTTTAAACACAATCATTTTGATTGTGTTTTTTTTTCCCCGCTGTTATATGATGAATACCTTCAAGTCACTGTTTTTAGTGAAATTTGATACATTCTGAGAACAGCAAAAATAAACCATTTAACATGTATAATTAATTCTGTACTGTTTCCATTTATGATGTACATTTAGAACTGTGTAGGAGGCATGGAGAAGGAGAGGCTTCTGTAAGTGTCAAAGTTCTTGCATACAGTGCTCATATTCTACGTAGTCTTTCATATGATAGACTACATTTCCACAATGAGATACCTAAGCAAAGGAAACACAGGTCATATGATTGTGGAATGAGCAAAAAAATTTGCATGTTTTTCAATTATATTACCTGTGTTTCCTAACATTACACACCACGTTGTGTAGATGAGGTTTAGGCCTGTTCCTGGAGACAAAGGAGGTCTGACATTTGTTCAAGAGTGCAGTGGACATTACTCACTTCGTTGGTAGGCCTCCACATGTATTATCTTCTCTGTATTCTTCAACAAACCTAAATTCCATCTGCAACCCTGAGTAGGACTTACCTGAAACAAATCTGTGGATAGGTTACACCTTATTGGCATCTTGAAACAATCATTTAAAATGTTAGGGTCAGATTTATGGTGGCCGTGCGCCTCTTTTGCTCCATTGTGGGTCACTTTTGTGTAAAAGATGCACCATGTTGCAAGATAGGTTTCAGTTCATCTCCAGCAAGATACCATCAGTTTAAAATGTATATAATTAGCATTGTGTAGGGGGCATGCAGAAGCAAAAGCTTTTATAAGTGTCAAAGTTGTTGCATGCAGTGCTTCACTTCTAGGTACTGTTTAATATGCTGGACTACATCTGCACTATGAGATACCTAAGCAAAGGCAACACAGGTGATGTGATTGTAAAATGAGGAAAAGAAACTCCACATTTTTCAATTACATCACCTGTGTTTCCTAAGTTTATGAATGACATTGTGCAGATGAAGTTTAGGTCTGTCCACGGACACAGAAGAGGTCTGGCCTTTGTTCAAGAGTGAAGTGGACATGACTTACTTCATTAGTAGGCCTTCACATGTATTATGTCCTCTGTTCTCTTCAAACAACTCGAAATTTCATTTGGAACCCTGAGTAGGTCTCACCTCAAACAAACCTCTGGATAGGACACATCTTATTGGCATCCTGAAGCAATCATTTAAAATGTTACTGTCTTGCGACACTTTTCTGAGACAACAGCAGTGCAAAAGATGCACCATGTTTTAAGATAGGCCTCACTTCATCTGTATCAAGATACTGTTAGTTTAAAATGTATATCTTTAGGACTGTGTAGGGGGCCTGGAGAAGCAGAAGCTTCTGTCAGTGTCAAAGTTGTTGAAAAACTGTTTGTCCTTCAATCTTTTCCCTTGTCTTTTGTAATTTTTAAATACATGTTTTAATATTTTTCAAATGTTTGTTCTCTCTTTCACAGATTGAAAGTATAAAAACAAAAAGTGAGTAATTTAACGACAATTATAAGGTAAATGTTTTGTATTCTTTTCGTTACATTTCTATCACATTCACCTACTATTAGTTCCACAGCTTCATTTCTTTAACCCTCAGTTTCCTGCCTTTGCTACTTTCCTCATTCCTTTCTCTATTACCTACTTACTCAACTCCTTCCACTCTTTTTCTCAGTCCCTCTCTTCTCATAGTTCCTCACTCTTGTTCACTCACTCCGTCTCTATTACTCTTAGGGGCAGATTTATGAAGGCCTTGCGCCGCCGGTGCGTCACTTTATTTGACGCAACGGCGGTGCAAACAATGCGCCCTATTTACAACGTGACGCATCTAGGAGATGCGTCACGTTGTAAAGCCCTGCGCCTTAAGGAGGCGTTCCGGCGCAGGGGGGGGCGTTCCTGTGCAGGAACGCCTCCTAAAAGTGGCTGAGTGAAATCTATGAGATTTCACTCAGTCACTTTAAGGACAATGCTGCGTTAAAACCCTGCGCCTGCTTGAAGCAGGCGTAGGTCTTGACGCAGCATTGTGGAGATGGGGCACCCCCGAGCCTTGCTGGAGCTGCGTCGCGCTTGCGACGCAGCTCCAGCAATGCGCCACCTTTACGGCACAGATGCGTCACGCATCTGTGCAGTTTTTGCCCCATGGTGCGCCGCATTATAAATGCGGCGCACCATGGGTGGCGGAGCAGCGGCGCAGGATGACTGGCGCATCCCCAGGGATGCGCCAGTCATCATAAATCTGCCCCCAAGTGTCTTTGACTGATCACTCTTTCACTACTTGTTCATAATGCTTTCTCTGTGTAGTTGAAGCACACTAAGGGGCATATTATGAACACAGCCAATAAAATTATTGCTGTTTTTATTGGCAGAAAACTGGTGCAAAAGTGGTTTTAGCGGCAGTTTTCTGCTGCAAAAGCGGCTTTGGTGACATATTTCTGCCGATAAAAGCTGCAAAACTTTTATTGCCTATGTTGATGATATGGCTCTATGTTATTTACATTTCTTTGCTGTTTCAATTAATCTTTTTCTGTTATTTTTTGTTTACTGTTTTCTATTTTTTCTCTCTGTTATTCCCCATGTTTTAATCTTATTTTGAACATTCACTCACATTCTCCAAGAAACTCTTCTTTGTTATTCTTCTACTGTCCTTTTTTTCTTTCACTTCCTTATCTATTTTGTTTTTCACAATTATACCCTCTTAAATCTTTTCTTCGGTAAATAGATCTATTAAACAGTATCTCTGGTTTACTCCCTATAGCTGTCTTTCTTTTAACATCACTCTCTGTTTACTTTCCTTATACTTACTCTTCTTTTTTTATTTTTTTTTTATTTTTTGGTTCGCGAACCGGGAAGCGAACCGGGAAGCGAACTGGGAAGCGAACTAAAAGAAATAGAGCTTGCCAGAGTGCTAAACATTCTAGCAATTTTTTTTTAAAGGGGAGGTAGTTCTGAAAAGAACTTTTTTTTTTATGTTTTTGTTGTTTTATATATATATATTTTTTTTTGAACATTTTTTGTTTTTTTTGTATTTTTTGAACAATTTAATATTTTTTTTTGTTTTTTTGGGGGGGAAACAACAAAAAACAGGCATTGAAAAGGGCTCAACAGGAGCAAAAAAAAATTATTTTTTGGGGCGTTTAGGGCAATTATGATTTTCATAAGCTACATTTATTAATGTTATGCTCATGTTTCCACAGGAAATCAATGCTCCACAATACAAACAGGTGAACTTGAAGTGTGCAAAGTTCTCTTGAATGTTTGGCACGGTTTCCCGTGCCTCTGCTCCTGACAACGATATTTGAGAAGTTGACCTGGCCACAGGAGTTGTTGTTGGGTTCTCCTGCTGGTCACGTATCTCTGCCCGGCTGTAATTCAATGGATGCCACCTGTTCATGTGCCGATGCATGGTATAGTTCCCATAGCTATACTTTTTATCAGTCCCTCTTGATAATTTCTCTTTGCAAATGAGGCAGGTGACATACCTCGCATTTACTTTCTTCTGCCCTGGAGGGATTGAAAAAAACTGCCAAATGAAACTGGCTTTCCTATGGGAAACCCGGGGCACCTCTTCCAAGAACTGTGGTCCTTCTCTCTCCTCTTCCTCTAGTTCTTCCTCTTCCTCCTCTGTGTTGGTGATGACCTGGGGAGGTGGTCCTCTCTTCCCATGAGGAGGTGGAGGTGGTGGTGGGGGTGCACCAGCTGAAGCAACTACTGAAGCCATTGCTCTACTATGAATAAAGGTCTTCCTCTCACAATGATGAAAGTCAGAGTGAGGAAAGAAGGAGGGGTTTTCATCATTTGGGAAAAACAATAGTTCTAAACCAATGAAAAGTGTTATTTTTAGGTCACCTGACCTAGCCTTACATGATTATGAAACCAAAAGTTAAATGAACCAATGAAAAGTTTTATTAACAAGTCACATGACCTCTCACGCTTATGTTACGCGCTGCGGAACGCGCCCCGGATTGCTTCCGGGTCGCTGCGCTTCGCGCCTCGGTTCGCGCTCCGGAGCACTTCCGGGTGCGCTAACGCGGCGCGTCATAAGATGCATTACGCGGCAACGCGATACGTCGCGCTTTCGCGACGCGCCGCGGATCGCTTCCGGGGAGCTGCGCTTCGCGTCTCAGTTCGCGTACCGGAGCACTTCCGGGTGCGCTAACGCGGCACGTCATAAAACGCATTACGCGACAACGTGATACGTCGCGCTTCCGCGACGCGTCACGATGTTGATTTCTAATGCGGCAGTTGCGCTAACGGAACGTTTCCCGGTTCGCGGACCGGGTCGCGGCATCAAATTGAGCTAACGGAAAGCTTCCCGGTTCGCGAACCGGGAGCGAAACAAAAAAAATATAAAAAAAAAAAAATATTAATAAACATATAAAATATATTTTGGGATTTAAAGAAGAATACATTTTACAGCTATAGATATTAGCTTTTAAAAAACCAATGAAATTCACTGAAAAAACCATAGGTTATAGACCATATATAGTTAGGAATTAGCATTTACAAAACCTTGAAAATTCACTGAAAAAACCATAGGTTATAGACCATATATAGTTAGGAATTAGCATTTAAAAAACCTTATTTTACTCACACAAAACCATTGAAATTCCATATATAGTTAGTTGTACTAACTATGTATTGCGCACCCGCAATCCACTGCTGATCATGTCACATATTACATCATTCATGACATGGTCAGTGACATCACTGATGACATCACTGATGACATCTCAAATGACATCACTGATGACATCACTGGTGACATCTCAAATGACATCACTGATGACATCACTGATGACATCTCAAATGACATCACTGATGACATCACTGATGACATCTCATTTGACATTACTGATCACATCACTGATGACATCATTCATGTGATAATACGATGAACCTCTTCAGACTCTAATATAACCTTAGATACACTCAGTGTAAACATACACTCACAGACTGTCACTCATCCATGGAGTTACTCAGACACCTAGTCAGTCATGCAAAGAATCAATCACACCTCCATTTTCTCAACTATACAGTTATACACACCTTACTTATTCAAAAATATACTAAAACATATTTACTCTCTTATACAATCCTGGATACAAGTTCACAATGATGCATACAGCCACTCACACATTCACTGGCTCCTATGCACAGTTATTTATATATGTCAACTCTCACATGTACTGTATTTTACATATGTACTTACTTTGACATGTAGCACTGAGATATCCATTCACTCACCAATACACTCATGCACACAGTCAACCGCCCATACAGCTGTTTCCACATGCACTTTTGAACCCATACATCTAGTGAATCAACTGCTCACACATATATGCACAGAGTCATACACCTCCCAGCCACCCACACACACACTCAGTCTCCCATACAAATGCTTGGGCAACCAATCAATAACCCATACAGTTACTCATATAGCTACTGATCAACACATGCAGCAGTTTACAGAACAACAGACATAATGATGCACAAATTAAGACAGTTTAGTCACTAACCCATGCATTCAGTGAGACACATTTAATCACTCACTCATACAGTCAGTCACGCACCTACTAAATCCTTCATCCAGACACTTCTACATCTACTCATTCTTCAATATGTAAAACATATTTAAACTTTACAGAAACACACAGTCACTGGATGATGTCATCAGTGATGTCATCAGTGATGTCATTTGAGATGTCATCAGTGATGTCATCAGTGATGTCATTTGAGATGTCATCAGTGATGCCATCAGTGATGTCACTGACCATGTCATGAATGATGTAATATGTGACATGATCAGCAGTGGATTGCGGGTGCGCGATATATAGTTAGTACAACTAACTATATATGGAATTTCAATGGTTTTGTGTGAGTAAAATAAGGTTTTTTAAATGCTAATTCCTAACTATATATGGTCTATAACCTATGGTTTTTTCAGTGAATTTTCAAGGTTTTGTAAATGCTAATTCCTAACTATATATGGTCTATAACCCATGGTTTTTTCAGTGAATATATATATACATATATATATATATAGATATATATATCTATATATCTATATATATATATATATATATATATATATATATATATATATATATATATATATATATATAGAGAGAGAGAGAGAGAGAGAGAGAGAGAGAGAGATATATATTCACTGAAAAAACCATAGGTTATAGACCATATATAGTTAGGAATTAGCATTTAAAAAACCTTATTTTACTCACACAAAACCATTGAAATTCCATATATAGTTAGTTGCACTTGAAGGACTGGACTTTTTAACAGTACCAGCGGTGCCAGGGAACAACACCTATAACCTTCATGAGATACCTGTTTCGGCGCACAAACTACAGAGACACGGGACACTTCCTTCGGCGTCAAAGATTCAAGGTTTATTACTGCAGGGAACACAGAAGTCACGACAAGTACAACACGTGCAACTTGGGGAGACTGCTTCAAATTGGTTCTGTGGATCGCTCCTTTTATACAAAATTAACTCATAGGACAACATGGTACACAAAAGTTTACAACCTGGTTCCCATAATTATCCCCCAGAGGGGTCGCTTTGGTCACTTTGGTACACATAAGGTCCGGAACATAAGTGCGGAAACATTTGGCGGTTCCCAACTGTAAAAACCCATCTTCCCAACATTAGTGAATTCTAATCGGCAGTAAAACAGATCGAAATAGGGACAAGGACAGGTGCAGAGGAAGATGGAGACAGTGGGGGATTGAAAAGAGTGTGAAAGGGGAGGTATCGGGAAACACGAGATACAGGCATCAAAGGGACGTGCCTAATGAGATGCACGGCTGAGACAATAAACCGGACGGCAAGATGAGCCTCGAGCGGGGCCATCTACCTTACAGTATCATCCCCCTCATCGTAAAAGATATTTACAAAGTACATGTGTCTTCCACAAATATCCTGAGAGTCCCAGGGTGACGAAGCGGACAGTGTCCGTTCGCTGGCTACTTGAGGGCAAGAGACAAAATGGATGCCGTAGCTAAGATGGAACCCGTGGGTACAGATGAAAAACCCACATATCAAACAAACGGTTTAAGTTAGCACAGCGAAACTGCGCACACTTACTAAACTCGTCATTTGCGGTTCTTAGATACCAGACTTGACCATATTCGTGCGAGTCGAAAACATCACTTAAAATTGTCACGGAACCTCAGACGCTCCTTTTGCCCTCATGTAGGCAAGCACTAGTCGGAATCATATTCGATATTCATCAGACCCTCGAGATGTTGCTGTAGCATAGCTCTGTCCAACTGAGACCCTTTGGTAACAGGTGGCTGTCTTATACACGTTGTAGCACAGAGGCCACATAAGGCAGGACCGCACTGCACGCAAAGGCAACACGTGAACAGGAACGCTACAACGACTCCAATGATCGTCAGAATTTTCCAACCCCAAGTCGACATCAGGCCCCAAAACCATCCAAGTAGCGTCCAATCCCCTACATCCACGTGTATGGATTCGGAGATCTTATGCAACTTCGAGATGGCTTGATAGACAGTCGGAGCGTTATCAGGAATGAAAATACAGCAGCTCGAATGGATCACCTTACATACCCCACCTCGATCTGCTAAGATCACATCTAAAACCATACGGTTTTGTAACGTCATAAGTCTATCCGCCTGAAGTTCTGTGGTGATATTACCAAGGGCACTGGCAGTAATATTAGCTGTCGATTCTACCACTCGAGTCAACTGTCTTAGGTTCCTACTATTAACCATAGGTCCCCAAAATGGGAGGAAACCCTTGAAAAAGTCTCCTGCCTCTTGACCGGCAGTATCCTCTTCGCTAATTACGCCCCTCACAACTCTAGTTTTGTGATAATCTGCATCTACAGTAAACGTCGGAGGCAACAAGTTTGCGATAAAACATGAGCCCATGAAGTCAGAGGGCAACCATGCATATGCACGATCATGACAAATAAAGTATGTACCCTTGGCAGCCAAAAACACAGGGGACGAGACCATTGGCAAAATATAATTTTCAGTGCAAGCACTCTCTCCAAGTCGGGCTTTCGATCTACGGCCGCGACCTATTAAACAAAAATTACCAATCTGGGGTACGACCCATATCGGAGGCGAGCTTTTAAGCTGTTTTTCACCAGTGAACACACTATATTCGCCTCTACTTAAGACCCTATAGGCTTGTACCTCTTCTTCAGGGATAAGCGAGGGATCATAGATATCGCTATCTAAATCCTCTATTGCTATAGACAAAGATTTTTGGTACGAGGTAGGACCAGAGTAGGGGGAACGTGGTTCTCGAATGGGGTGGAAACCCAGTGCGCTTCGAAACATTGTTTGAAATGCTCGAGCAGACCCTTGGGAGCTATACGGTAACACCAGATATGGAATTCCCTTATCCGTAGTATGTGGCATCAACCCACACACCCAACAATTAGTAGTGTTAACCACTAACTGATGCTGATGAAGAAGCTGAATAAAGGAATTGTTGCGGAATTCTGCTCGTCTAGCCTGCTCGTGTTCAGGTAAGATGTGAAAAGAATGAGGAGAAACAGTGGAGGTGAGTTTAAGGTCAGGGGTAGGAGTAGGTATGGTAGAAGGCAAGAAGTAAGTCATCGTGTAATATACTCCACCCGCCAATAACGCAGAAACAGTCACAAACAGTACGAATATTTGGAACACAAAACATTTGGTACGACTGAGTTGCTGCAGCTTGAATCTTTGTGCTTGAGCTCTTTCCAAGTCCATCAGCTTTGAAAATGCCATTTCCTATGACCCTCCGCAACGTTTCTTGACGCACTTCGTTCTGTGTAGCAATAGTCAATTGCTAGGAGTTCCCAGGAACCGACGGTCTTTAACCTAGCGTCAAGACCTACTAACCAGGAGGAAGTACACGCGCGGCCCTACGGTCTTTATTTCACAAATATAGATATATGAAAACAATGTCTCTCAGCTGTGGAAACAAAAATGTAAGGAACAAAGCTCAATGAATATGTACAAAATAATTACAATAGAATGAGTGTTCAAACTGATCATGGAAAACGGGATAATGCATTTGTCAAGGGACAGAACGGGTTTTTTTTATTAGTCTTTAGTGCTGGATCTCAAAAAATATCGGGTTTTCCCAGGACGTGTCTGTTCGTTAAACATAAGATCTGTCGAAGGGACAACGCCCTGTTGATCAGCTGAATGTTCTGGTCTTGAGTCTTCTGATGACAAGTGTTCAATAATGCCTTTTTGCTGCACTGAGGATTCTCCGACAGGTTGTGCGTCGCTGAAAGGTACAAACGCCGACAATCTTTCGGTTTCAGTTGATGCAATGCCTTTCCTCACCCTCGAGTCTGCTGGCAACGGAATGGGGACTTTCTTGGTATGGGTGGCATGCACCCAATTTTTCCGCCCCTCAAGACGAACTGCAGTTCTCGTGGCAAGGAGGACCTGATAGGGTCCAGTGAACCTGGGATCCAAATTGTTCTTGCGCGAAACATTTCGCGTTACCACCCAATCTCCGGGCTGGAGCTGGTGGCCTGGACCCTCCGTCTGCGTCGGCAATGCTTCGTGAACCTGTTGGTGAATTAACCTCAGTTTAGCAGTCAAGTCATAAAGATAATCGATCAACATTGGATACTCAAGTTCACAAAAGGCACCCGGTCTAGGGACCCCCCAAACATTAGCAGGACGACCGAACACTATTTCATAGGGACTGAGCCCTACTCGGGAGTGTACAGTTGCCCTTGTTGACAGTAATGCTAAGGGTAAAGCGTCAGGCCACGAAAGACCTGTCGTAGCCTGAATTTTTGCTAGTTTTAGTTTAAGGGTGCCATTGTACCCCTCAACCAAACCAGCTGACTGAGGATGATTGGCACTATGGAATTTCTGATTAATTCCAAGGCCCTTGCACACACTCTTCATCACACTCCCCACAAACTCACTTCCGTTGTCTGACCACACAATTCTAGGCATTCCATACCGAGGGAAGTACTCCTTCAGTAGGATTTTCGCAGTGGACAAAGCAGTATTGTCTTTGAGAGGATAGGCCTCAATCCATCGGGAGAATGCGCAAACAACAACTAAAACGTATTTCAGGTTATTGCATCGCTCCATATGGATGAAGTCCAATTGGATCACCTCAAAGGGACATGAAGGGGGAGCAAAACTACCAGGAGGAGTTGGGGTTCCCTTACCAGGATTGTACAACATACATACCATACAATTCTTAACCAAGCGTTCAGCACATTTCGTAATACCATCATTCTTCCACACAGGAAACAGCAATTTACAGATACCTTTCGCGCTAATATGTGCTAACCCATGTGCCATAGTCACAACAGCCAGCACATATGCATCAGGCAACATCCATCTTTTCTGTTCCGATAAATCAGTCCAACAACCATTCGCATCCAACTTTCCCGTACTTTCTTTCCACTTCGCCTTTTCAGTCTCGGTGGCCTCATTCTGAATTGCTTTCACACTCTCGATAGTGTTTTCACACATACTTGATTCTGCAGGCCACCTAACCGAACTCGTCACATACATTCGAGTGCTAAGGTTCCGGGCAGTCTCCTTAGCAGTCTCATCCGCAAACGCATTTCCACGACCCACATCGTCCGTTACTTTCTGATGTGCGCTATATTTGATTATGGCCACCTGTTTAGGCAATGTGAGTGCATCTAAAAGATCATTTACAAGCTGTCCATGTTGAATCTTCGTACCATGTGACGTAAGGAATCCTCTCTCTCCCCACAATCGTCCAAAACTATGTGCCACACCAAACGCATACTGGCTATCTGTAAACACATTCACCCGTTTATCTTTAGACAACACACACGCTCTCGTCAAAGCAATTAACTCAGCAGCCTGAGCCGAATTTTTATTTAATCTTGCACTTTCCACAATCGTTCTCAATGTAACTACAGCATACGCAGTCGTCACATCACCGTTCGGCAACTTGAAACAAGAACCATCCACATACAAAGTACCATCGGGATTTGTCAATGGAGTATCTTTTAGGTCAATGCGACCCTTGGTTTCCTCTTCAGGTTTGAGATAGCAGTCATGTACTGCTTCACCACTTGATTCTGTGTCGATCGGCAGCAATGTTGCTGGATTCAACACATTACATCGTTTTATCCGTATATGACTGGCCAGCAATGTCAACTCATATCCAGACAATCTTGCACTTGTCAGATGTTGAGTTTTCGTTCGGTTCAATAGAGTGTCGACTGCATGCGGAACCATTACCGTGAGCATATTATCCATGACTAGACCTGCGGACTGTCGAATGGACGCCGCAGCTGCCGCTGTTGCCCTTAAGCAACTTGGCAAAGCTCTTGCTACTGGGTCTAAAGTCGAAGAAAAGTAGGCACATGGGCGTTGCTTACCACCAAAAGATTGTGTCAAAACACTCAACGCGCAACCATCCCTCTCGTGAACGTATAGTGTAAACGGCTTACTGTAGTCAGGGGTACCCAACACAGGAGCCGAACACAACGCATCACGCAATTCCGAAAAACTTTTCTGACATTCTTCAGACCAAGGTACTGGGGATGAAACATCTTTGCACGTAAGGGCTATCAATGGTTTCGCCAACAATGAAAAATTTGGAATCCATTGTCTGCAGTAGGACGTAATACCTAAAAAGGCGCGAACATCTCTCTGGGTTTTTGGCACAGTCATTCGGGAAATCGCTGCAATTCTCTCTGGGGTCAACCTTCTCCCTTCTTTTGACAATAAGTGACCTAGATAGGTAACTTCTTGACAACAATACTGTAGCTTTGAAGGCGACACCTTGTGGTGCAAGTCATGTAGATAGTGCAATAATGATACTGTAGCCGTTTTGCAAATGGCCTCCGTATCAGCTGCCACTAAAAGATCGTCAACGTATTGAATCAAAGCTGCACCTTTAGGCAATACAAAGGCATCAAGCTGACCTTTAAGTGCTTGGCTGTAGATTGACGGACTCTCACAGTAGCCCTGTGGAGCGCGTTTTAGCCTAAAACTGCGACCTCCTAATGAGAATCCGAATAGGTCTCTGCTTTCCTCTGCAATCGGGATGCTAAAGAAAGCATTTTTTAAATCGATCACTGTGAACCAGGAGGCAGATGCCGGAATCATTGTTAATAAAGCCGTAATGTCAGGGACCACAGGAAATTGTGGAACCACTATTTTGTTTACCTCTCTCAAATCTATAACAAAACGATACACAGGAGGTTTAGTTGGGTCAGTTCGTTTCAGAATTGGTAATACAGGGCTATTGCACACGTTTCCACGAGTTTCTTCAACAACACCTTTTCCAATGAGATCATGAACGATTGCTAACAGCGCTCGTTCGCCCTCAAGAGAAATACGATATTGAGGTAAACGCGGTAATCGCGCATTTGGTTTCAATTGAATCACATAGGGTGGAATGTCTAACAGGCCCACGTCATTGGGACCTGTGGCCCATAAGGACACAGGGAGGGAACTCAATTCCGGTGGGAAATTATCAACCGATAAATACATGGGAGAGATCACTCTCCTTCCCAATGTAAGCTCCACTCCTTCGGGGGAACAATACAATGTTGCATATAATCGTTTCAACAAATCCAGGCCCAAAAGATTTTCACCACAACCTGTAGATAGAATCAGTGGAGCCGTTAGCTCACGAGATCCAATCATAAGAGGCAAAGGGTTAGAGACTGGGTTACTAACAGGGGCGCCAGAGAATCCGACGGAAACATTCGTTAAGCCAGACAAAGGTGCGCCAGGGAGTTTTGAATGCATGATGGAACTTTTCGTCGCACCAGTGTCTAACAGAAAAGGCTCAACTACACCCGATGTAGTCACTGCAACGTAAGGCCCACTCTGATCGACCGGAACTGACACTACTCCCTCTCTTTGTCGTTGGCTGTCCTAGTAGTGGTCATTTACAACAGTCTCGTGGTTTACATAATAATCATCAACATTATACTGTGCGGATCGAACTGACCCCGCATTTCGCTGGTCAAAATAATTATTTGCATCCGATTGATTTTGATGACGATCAATCTGATTGTGGGATGAACCACGACCTCTACCACGTGGTGCCTGCTGAGGACCACCACCACGGTTTCCTCGTGCTGACACACCATTCAGATGGTCCCGTAAAGCAAGACAATCATATTTTAGGTGTCCCTCTTTCCTACAATATGCGCACTGATTATACCCAAGTGAAGATCTGGAATCAAAGCTGTCAGAGCGCGGCTGTGTCCTATCGGGCTGTGCTCGTGGTCGATACTGCTGTTGCGCATCATTTTGGTTTGATCGTGGAGGGTATGCTTGCTGCAACAAAACCTTCGTTTTGAGCTCCTTAGTTTTCTTTTCTACACGATCACTTTCTTCCTTTTCCCTATTCTCATAATACTGGGCCGTTGCTAGTATTTGCGCAGGGGTTGAAACTGCCCACGCACTTTCTGAATTCTTTAGTTTGTTGCTTAGTTCAGGCAACAAATTCGACACGAATTTGTCAACGAATAACCGCTGGCCTCCCTCAGCGCCCATGTCCTGGCCGCTGTGGTCGACAAACGCTTCCTCAAACCTTGTAAAGAAATCTGAGACACTCTCGTCTTTCTTTTGCTTACAAGCTGATAACTTATCCCAGTTCACCTTCATCGCTGGCATGAGAGTTTTCATGAGCGTAATGATTCTCTGAGGCAAATCCAAGATCAACTGTTCAGGTTTAGCCCCACCGACTTGTAATGCATCAGCTGCTAGCAGTGCAGCCCAATCACCCCCTAATTCAACTGCGTGATCGGCTTGACGAATTTTAGCCCAAACTGGTTGCGGTACAACATTGCCAAACAACATGTCGATGTCGGCAATATTCATAATAGAAGCTTCTATTAGTTGTGATAACTCCTTATAATAACCAGCCGGATTTTTACGCGGATCGGGTAAGGATTGCTTCACTTGCAAAACTTCCGATCGTTTCCATGGAAGATGTATCCACACCCTTCGAAAATGCGGTAGCACCACAGGGTTCGCATTAGGATCACCAGGCACCCATAGTGGCGGAACTTCTCTCATGGGATACTGACCAGGAACCGCTTTCCAGTTCTCAGTGGTATCATCTAATGTCACCCGAGAATGTGCTGTGGGTCTGAATGCTAATAAGCGTTCCACGGCATGTCGTACATCATCTCCTATAATCATACCGTTCGAAAAGTGACTTTGAAGTTCAATTATGTCGGACGGTACATCATCTACATCATTATTGTACCATTCTTCCCTCAAAAAGTTACACATCTCCTCAAATACGAATCTCTGCGTAGGCTCATTAAACTGAGAAAACGTATCAAAGACTACACGTGGAGTGTAATTAGCAGGATGTCTTATCCACCTATGTGCCATTGTTACTAACGTCTCTTTCTCCCTACCACTAGGGATCTGACTCCGTCTCTGAGGAGTTTCAGATGAATCAGACGAAAATAACGGACCAGAAAGAGGTGAATAAAGAGTAGCAACAGAGTTAGGAACACGCTTACGAACAGAAGGAGAAAGAAAAACAGGGGCAACAACACTGGAGGTGAAAGAAGGCATAGTAGGAACGGACAAGATAGTTGGAGTAGCAGAAACAACAGTCTGCGAAGGTACAGGTACAGGAGCAGTAGGAACAAGGATAGGTGGTGGAACAAACGTAGGGTTAACAGCAGGCTGGCCCGCAGCCGCTGGAGCAACAAGAGGAACAACAGGAGGAGCTATAGGAGGAGCTACAGGAGCAGTAGCACCCTGTACATAAGGAGGTGGTGATTTCATCCAGTATGATAACAAGGAATCCTCCTTCAAATCTTCTTCTTTCTTTTCTAGATTATTCGGTAAAACTGGGTAACATTTATCTATTTTCATGTGATGCAATCTAGTAGCGATTTCCATATCTTTTTCTTCTTTGTCTTGTCTACATTCTTTTATAGCTTGCATTATCGGAACAAACTCTTGCTTTTTATCCTTTTTAAGTTGTTTGATTTCTTTCTGCTTGGCCTCCTTACGCCATATCCGAAAGGAATCAAACATAGCTGGCCTAGCCTTCTTTAAAAATAATTTAGCCTCAAGATTATCTAAAATCGAAAGTTCAAAAGTTCCGTGTGGTGGCCATCTAAGGTCACCGTCTTTCTTTGTATAGCGGATCCAGTAATCATTATATATTATAGGACCCACCCCATGTCGACTATAAAGATCATGTATCGGAGTTCCAACTGGAGGTATCGGACATGAGTCCTCCAACCGGGAATCCATTGCGCAACATTTGAAAATACGAAACAAATCACTATGGCTAGGCATCGTGCACACTAACCTAGTATCAAACTTCAAGGATTACCGAAGCAATGAAACTTCGTGTAAGTCAAAAACCCTTGGTTTTTGGCAATTGCAACTGTCAAATAATACTAAGAACCAATACTAAGAACCACAAATGCAATGGAACCATGAAATACAACAAAGCCTTAAGGCTATCACAAAGCTCGGAGAGCTAACCACAAAGCCTGAGGAGGCTATTACAAAGCTCAGTGAGCTATTACCACAAAGCCTTAAAGGCTAACCACAAAGCTTTCAAAAGCTAGAACAACCACTAAGGACTGGGAGCGACCCACAAATACTTAACTCAGAACTTCAATGGCGTCACCAGGAAGGCCCGTCTATCGTCTCGCTTGTACATAAGGTCTACGCCGGGCGTCGAAGACAGGTCGACAGTCAGGGCATCGGTCCATCGCAGCCATCAGGAGGCGGGAATCTTCGCAGGGAAAAACTTCGGGCCACTTATTTCGATAACAGGATCGATGAAGCGGGGTGCACCTTCCCTCGGAGATTTCACACGAAGTTCCTCACGATCATCAGGCTTTGGACCGGACCGGTACCGCTGAAGTCGCCCCACGTTGGGCGCCAACTGAAGGACTGGACTTTTTAACAGTACCAGCGGTGCCAGGGAACAACACCTATAACCTTCATGGGATACCTGTTTCGGCGCACAAACTACAGAGACACGGGACACTTCCTTCGGCGTCAAAGATTCAAGGTTTATTTCTGCAGGGAACACAGAAGTCACGACAAGTACAACACGTGCAACTTGGGGAGACTGCTTCAAATTGGTTCTGTGGATCGCTCCTTTTATACAAAATTAACTCATAGGACAACATGGTACACAAAAGTTTACAACCTGGTTCCCATAATTATCCCCCAGAGGGGTCGCTTTGGTCACTTTGGTACACATAAGGTCCGGAACATAAGTGCGGAAACATTTGGCGGTTCCCAACTGTAAAAACCCATCTTCCCAACATTAGTGAATTCTAATCGGCAGTAAAACAGATCGAAATAGGGACAAGGACAGGTGCAGAGGAAGATGGAGACAGTGGGGGATTGAAAAGAGTGTGAAAGGGGAGGTATCGGGAAACACGAGATACAGGCATCAAAGGGACGTGCCTAATGAGATGCACGGCTGAGACAATAAACCGGACGGCAAGATGAGCCTCGAGCGGGGCCATCTGCCTTACAGTATCATCCCCCTCATCGTAAAAGATATTTACAAAGTACATGTGTCTTCCACAAATATCCTGAGAGTCCCAGGGTGACGAAGCGGACAGTGTCCGTTCGCTGGCTACTTGAGGGCAAGAGACAAAATGGATGCCGTATCTAAGATGGAACCCGTGGGTACAGATGAAAAACCCACATATCAAACGAACGGTTTAAGTTAGCACAGCGAAACTGCGCACACTTACTAAACTCGTCATTTGCGGTTCTTAGATACCAGACTTGACCATATTCGTGCGAGTCGAAAACATCACTTAAAATTGTCACGGAACCTCACACTAACTATATATCGCGCACCCGCAATCCACTGCTGATGATGTCACATATTACATCATTCATGACATGGTCAGTGACATCACTGATGACATCACTGATGACATCTCAAAGGACATCACTGATGACATCTCAAATGACATCACTGATGACATCACTGATGACAACATCCAGTGACTGTATGTTTCTGTAAAGTTAAAATATGTCTTACATATTGAAGAATGAGTGGAAGTATAAGTGTCTGGACGAAGGATTTAGTAGGTGCATGACTGAATGTATGAGTGAGTGATTAAATGTGTCTCACTGAGTGCATGGGTTAGTGACTAAACTGTCTTAATTTGTGCATCATTATGTCTGTTGTTCTGTAAACTGCAGCATGTATTGATCAGTAGCTATATGAGTAACTATATGGGTTATTGATTGATTGTCCAAGTATTTGTATGGGAGACTGAGTGTGTGTGTGGCTGGCTGGGAGGTGTGTGACTCTGTGCAGATCAATGTGTACTTGTATCAATGATTCTATAAGAGAGTAAGTATGTGTTAGTATATGTTTGAAAATGTAAGGTGCTCTATGTTTAACTGTATAGATTAGAAAATGGAAGTGTGATTGATTCTTTACAGGACTGACTAGGTGTGTGAGAAACTCCATGGATGAGTGGCAGAGTGTGAGTGTCTGTATAGGTGTATGAGTGCATATGATAGTGTTGTAAAGATGAGTGATTGTATGTATGAATGATTGTATGGGTGAATGAGTGAATGTGTGTGTAGATGTTGGAATCAGTGAGTGCGTATGTAGTAACTAGTATTGGTGTGTCAATGGTTTCAAAAATAATACTCTGTATTTAACACTGGGTGTAACAGAGGTTATATTAAAATGTGAGGAGATGCATTGTATTGTCACATGAATGATATCATCAGTGATGTGGTCATTGATGTCAAATGAGATGTCATCAGTGATGTCATCAGTGATGTCATTTGAGATGTCATCAGTGATGTCATCATTGATGTCACTGACCATGTCATGAATGATGTAATATGTGACATCATCAGCAGTGGATTGCGGGTGCGAGATATATAGTTAGTGCAACTAACTATATATGGAATTTCAATGGTTTTGTGTGAGTAAAATAAGGTTTTTTAAATGCTAATTCCTAACTATATATGGTCTATAACCTATGGTTTTTTCAGTGAATATATATATATATATATATGGAAATAATGAAAATACATTCCAACATTTTTTAAACATACATATAAAATACATACTAACATACATAACACTAACATAAATATCGATATTATTAACAACATTTTTGCTTACGATATTACTTACTTCGATATAAAAAAACAACATTACTTACCTTAAGGATGATATTCTGGTCAACGATATTCTTGACATCGATAATATAAACTCAATATAATTGTAGGTCGATATTAAAAATTCAATATTTCGACTGTTCACCTGTTATATCATATATCTCATGGATGTGGTCTATTCCCCTGCATTACACACACATTAGTTTCCACATTGGCAGAACACACTCTCTTTGTATACTCTATGGCCCTATACATTTAATCTATATACTCGTTTACTCCATTATACCACACACACCCTTGCTCACCACAGTACACCGTGTATATTGGCTACATTGCTGAGTATCCAATTCTGTATCCCGTTGTCTACTCTCCATTAGCCAGTTCTCTTCCCTACTACTAGATGCTGCCCTAAGAATTGTCTCACTAAATTCTAAGGCACTTTCACACCCCGTAACACATGAAAGCTAGTTGGTTACTGCATTAAATAAAGGGGATGTAATACTAAGCCTGGGTGGAGTGGAGCAGAATTTTATTCCCAGATCTATGTAATACTACTACAAGAGACTCATATTGAGTTCTCTAAAGAAGCCAGATTCTATTGTCCTTGGGTCACTCATGCTCTCATTTCCCCAGCCATAAATAAAAAGAATTGGGGTATCACCCTGATTTTAAAAAAGTCAGAAAGGCTGGGTGATTCACAGTGTCAAAGGCCGCTGATAAGTCAAGTAGGATGGGTATGAATGCATCACCTTCATCTAAGGATCTGTGGATGTCATCTGCGATATGGAGCATGTCGGTTTCTTTGCTACAGCTGTTTTCTGAGCCCTGATTGGAAGGAGTCAATTAGGTTGGAATCCTCTATATGCCGGTTGTGTTGTTGTAAGATGCATTTTTCCATAGATGTGGCTATGAATGGGAGATTGGAGATAGGTCGGAGGTTGTTTTTTAGAGGGGGTTTGTAACTCTTTTAATTGAAAGCAGTATTTCAAAGATACTTGCTATGACATTAACATGAAAAAGTGGTTCTTTCATGCCTCTAACAAGAGATTGCGATGAAACATTAAGCAAGCAAATTCACACACCTTTAAAATGTACCTTAATCAGGTGACACCTCTTCATCAAGGGCGGGGAGGGTAGGGAGAAGCGGGAGAGCACATATAGCACCACGATGTTTGTGCCACTTTGTCCATACTTGAGACCATTTCTTTGGGTACCCCCTGGATACATAGACTGTTTTTTCTCTGAACTATACACCACTTCATGTCCTGCTTCCATAAGGTCATTGTTGGGACCTCTTTTGCTCCCCAAAATCTAGCAATGTTGTGTTTAGCTATCATGTGTCCCAACGTTAACCACAATTTCTCCCTGCTGTTTAGATCTGCCGGTCCCCATATGTTAAGTAGACACCTTCTGCCCTTCATATGCAGTTTGTGACCCGGCCCCTCCGTCATACATCCCAGCACCCTCATACAGTAGTTGTGTATGATCTGGCATTCCCACAGAATGTGTAAGAACGACCCATGAACCTCCACATTCTCTCTTACATCTTGCGTCCTCTCCATTACCCATTCGGGCCAGGGCTGTTGGTGAGTAGTACATTCTATGTAATATTTACAGCACTATCTTGAGTCTCGATGAGATTGCCACTTCCCATGGAGACACAAGGGCCTCCACCCAATCCTCATCATCTAACTCTGACAGGTCTACTGTCCACTTCTCTCTCAAATTTGTCAGGGGATCTGTAGGGTTGTTAATCGATTTACGGTACATGAGGCAGATTGACTTATTGGTCATATAGCTATCAAGGAGCCTGTCCTCCAGCGGCGCTGCTTCAGGCAGAGTTTCTCCTTTTGGTATGTGTCTCACTTGAATGTATAGAAATGTTTCTGAGTCTGCCATAGCATATTCCCGCTGCAACTCAGAGAACTCAATTACCTGGCCCCTTTCCACATGTTCTCCAATCTTGACAGTCCTATGAGGTCCAACCTGTTGAATCCTGTAGAGTTCCTAAGGGTGCCCAAGATGTGCAAGTCCCATAAGAGGTGGCTTGCGTGATTTTCATGTCCCACCCAATGCTTTTGTGGGCCATGTGCCAGATTTGGACTAAGTGCCCCGTTGGCCCGGTGAGGTTTAGTTTGGCTGGTTTGGAATAGAGTGCGAGTGTGTAGGACCCTCCAGGCAGCAACACATATCCATGATATTTGATATTCTGTTGTTCATTACCACTTGTGCTAGTGGTTCAGAATATAGGAGTTTCACCCATCCAATATATCCAGGTCCAAACCCCATCTTCTCCAGCACTGCAAAGAGATAGGGCCACTCGATTGTATCAAATGCCATGGCGGCGTCCAAGGACACCACCACTGCGTCTTCCCTGAGTGTGTGTACTCTTCCGAGTACCCCTTGGCGCAGGTTCAGAGAGGTATTTCTAGATAGCATGAATCCTGACTGATCCGGGTGGACCAGGTTGGAGATCACTCCGATCAAACGAGTCACCAACAACTTTGCAAGGATCTTCACCTTGGCATTTAAGAGCGAAATAGGCCTGTATGAGGAGAATTGGTCTCTTGGTTTACCCTCCTTATATATTACCACAACTGTTGCCAGCCCTTGATCCTGAGGCAGTAGACCGAGCTCCAAGCTTTCCTCGTACATAGCCTTGAGATAGGGGCTATTTTGTCAGGTTTTGGTTCATAGGGAGTCCATTGGGGCCCATAGCTTTTTCTGACTGCAGATCTCTGATGGCTTGTGCTATTTCATTGTTCAATAGCTTACTATCGAGGAAGTTCCTGTCCACTTCCGACATTACTGACAGTTGTATGTCCTTTATTAAGACTCTCGACTATTCTATTGGATAGACCGAATGAGATTTATATATCCGAGTGTAGTGTTTTGCAAACTCATCTGCCACTAATTGCACATCAGTGATAGTTTCCCCTTCTGCAGTAGTGATTTCCGTGACCAGTTGGTTGAGTTGAGTAAGGATTTATAAAGCGCAACTTTGCCCATACGCATCAAAGCGCTAAGGATGGTACTAACTGTATGGAGGGAGAAGGGGTGAACCAACTATGGATAGCCCTCCCTGAAAAGCCAAGTCTTCAATGCCTTTCGGAAGAAAGGATAGAAGGTTTGTCCCTTGAGCTCAGCCGGAAGTATGTTCCAAATCCTGGGGGCGAGGGAGAAAAAGGCCCTCCTGCCCGACCTGGCTTTGATGACTCGTGGTACAGAAAGAAGATTTTTATATGCTGTGCGAAGTGACCTAACGGGGGTATAGAGGGACACTTAAACTCTATCCTGGCCTGCATGGGGAACCAATGCAGATTCTTCCTGATAGAGGAGCCTGATGAAAGCCTCGGGGCATCAGCAACGAACCTGGCTGCTGCATTTTGCACTATTTGGAAGCGGTGGACTAGTTGATTGTTTATTCCTAGGTATGGTGCATTGCAGTAATCTAGCCCTGAGGATATGAGGGCCACAGTGACCTGTTTTCGGGCCTCGGTGGAAAGATAGTGTACAATTTTCCTCAAAATTCTTAGGACCCCACAGCAGGTTGAGGCAGTCCTGCTGACTTGTTTATCGAAGGAGAGCTTAGTGTCAAAGATTACACCCAAGTTGCGGGCTGACTGTGAGGGCGTAGGGCGAGCTCCAAGAGCAGAAGGCCACCACTCCATCGACCAGATCTCTTCCTTGCCTCCGAAGATAAGGACCTCCGTCTTCTACCCATTTAATTTGTGGAAGTTCCTTATCATCCAACCCGCCACTGCTTCCATACTATTCCTGAAGTTCCGGGGCGTGTTGTCTACAGATTGCGAGAGGGAAACCATAATCTTGGTGTCGTTAGCGTAAAATAGGACTTCAAGCCCAAATGATCTCACAAGCCTGGCAAGCGGCGCCACATAGATATTAAAGAGCGTGGGGCTTAGGGACAAGCCCTGAGGCACCCCACACTGCACAGGCTTGACTGGGGAAAGAAAGTCACCCAACTTGACCCTCTGTTCACGGTGGTCAAGGAAGGATGTCAGAAGGCTAAGCGCTGGTCCATCCACTCCTATCCCCCTAAGGCGCTTGGCCAAGATGGAAGGGGACAGGGTATCAAAAGCGGCTGTAAGGTCGAGCAGGACCAGAAGGGTAGTCTGGCCACTGTCGACCTTAGCGCGGATGTTGTTTGTAACTACTGTCAGGGCAGACTCAGTGCTATGTGCCCTCCGAAAACCGTGCTGAGAGGAGTCCAGTAGGCTGGATTTGTCCAGGAAGGCACTCAGGTGGTTGTTTAGATGGGCCTCTAGCATTTTCGAGGGGGCTGGGAGTAAGGAAATTGGGCGAAAGTTCTTTAAAATCACCGGGTCCAAAGTGGCCTTCTTTAAGAGGGGTTTAACTATGGCCATTTTCCACGCTGTCGGGAAAACGCCTTCGTGGATTGCCAGATTGATTACCTCCAGGAGTGGAGGAAGTAAAACTTCCCTGCACTCTTTGAAAGTTTTCAAAGGACAGGGATCAAGAGGAGATCCGGATTTAAGTTTGTCCAGGTGCAGATTCAGTTGCACCAGTGTGAGCGGAGGGAAGTTAGTGAGAACGCAACCCAGAGCCTTCACCAAAACTTCTTCCAAGGGGGATGCTACTGAAGCAGGAGGGGCCCCTGGGTCTAGATTAAGGGCTTCTAGGCCTGAATAAATGTCAGTTATCTTAACATGGAAGAAGGTTGAAATCTGATCACAGAGTTCCTGTGTTGCTATTATGGGGTCGGGTGATTGAAGGACAGCCAGGGAATCAACAATTTTAAACATTTCCCTGGGAGAACTGAGGGAGGCAGTCAGTTTAGTGAAGTGTTTTTTCTTTTCCGCCAACACCGCGGCTTTGTAGTCCCTAAGTAAGCTTTTATGTTTATCTTTTTCGTGTGAGTCAAGGTGCGATCTCCAGAACCTCTCTTGCTTCCTGCAGCCCTGCCTTAGCAGCCGAAGAGTGTCTGAGTTCCAGGGTGCTGAGGGTCACTTTCTAGCGGAATAGTGCTGCTTGATCGGGGCCAGGATATCCACGGCCTTCGAGATAGAGTTAAAGAGATCAAGGGCAGCAGTATCCGTATCTCTTGCTAAGGTGGGCATAAGACTAGCCATCAGAGGGGCTAAAGTCTCGTTGTTTAAACCCCACTTACTAGGATCTGCTAAGGATATACCAGGATGGGGGGGTGTAAAATTAAGTGGGACGGCCAAATGATCTGACCAGAACAGGGGAAGGGGGCCCTAACCCTACCCTGGGGTCATTGGTAAAGACCCCATCCAGGGTGTCCAGCTAAGTGGGTGGAACCTACTACTCCTTGAGTCAGACCACAAGAGGCCAGAGACTCCAGCAGAAGGGCAGTATCAGCAGAGCTGTCATTCTCTAAATGAAAATTAAAATCTCCAAGGATGGGCAGGTTGGGTCTATCAATGTAGGGTTCCACCAATTTTAACAAGTCATGACTGAAAGCGGACCTAGGGCCCGGGGGCCTGTAGATCAGGATACCAGAAAAGGAGACCGTAGGGGAGGGATTGAGAGCAAAATACAAGGCCTGAAAGGGGTCAAGCGGTGAGGAGAGAGGCTCGGTCCGACATCTTATAGAAGTTTTGTGAAGTATTCCCCCCCCCTGCGCCTCTCTCTGTCCATTCTCGCCAGGGAGTACCCCTAGGGAATGGCATTTAGGAGCTCAGGCCATGTGTACTCTGAAGCCCAGGTCTCAGTAATAAATACCCAGGATGGTTTTCTGACTGAGATAAAGTCTCCGAAAGCAATGTTATTTTTGATTAGGGATCGAGTGATCAGCATCCAATGCGGAGGTTAAGGGGGCCAACGACTGCCGAGTGGTCAGCAGGGGGCCAGGTATGTTCCAAATTAATATTCGGGTAGGTTTTAAAAAGAATCTAAAACACGATCGATTTTAAAAAATAATGGCGGGAGAATAGCACAATAAGGAGGTCCACACACGCAAGTCACACAGCACAACCTCCCGGCTTTCCGCCTCAGGAGGAAACAACACACAGCAAGGGTTCACGCCTGCTTAGGGTGCTCTTTTATGCGCTGGAGACTAGAGCGCTGCAGGTGTAGCCTACTCCCAAGATGGCCGCCGCTAGATTCCGAGGTCCTAGGTCCATGTGTCTCAGCGCCTCAGTCGGCTGAACACCGGATGATCAGCATCAAATGCGGGGAAAGGGGGCCAACGACTGCTGAGTGGTCAGCAGGGGGCCAGGTATGTTCCAAAGTAATATTTGGGTAGGTTTTAAAAAGAATCTAAAACACGACGATTTTAAAAAATAATGGAGGAAGAATAGCACAACAGGGAGGTCCACACACGCAAGGCACACAGCACAACCTCCTGGCTTTCCGCCTCAGGAGGAAACAACACACAGCAACTGCTCACGGCGGTCCAACCACGCAAGTAATTTGCTTGTTTTGTCCCCCAGCTCTTATACCCTACAGAGTTTGTCCCTTTGCATTTCTTAAGCCCTGTCTGTCACCACTCGTTTGTATTTTTCCTTCTTGAGGCTTAATTTATGCACAACTTGCGAATCCCAAGATGTCAACAAGTCCCCTTCTAGTGCTAGTATCTCACCCTCCAGCTGTAATATTATTGCGGTGCAACCTGCCCTCCTCCAGTTGGGCTTCTGTATGCATCTGAGCAATTTGCAATTCTTTTATCCCCCTTCCGTATTTGCTTAGCGTCATCACTTAACACAGCGGTCACGCATTCCATAGATTTTACTTTTTTGCTTTTTTTCTGGAGGTTGGCTCTCAGTAATGTCATCTCGACCGTAGTGGTGTCCATTCTCTGTTCCAGCGAGGAGCGTACCCTCGCGATGTCCGCAATCACATCTTTAAGCGTGGGCTCATCTGTAGTCGGAGTTAGCGTCACCTCCACCTCTCCTTGTTTTGCGATGTCCGCCTCTCCCTGCTTTTGCGTTACATATTTATTCAACTTAGTTTGATGTGTGATCTTCTGCCCCTTGGTCCCAGACATCGCCACCCGCGGCGTCCACTCTACAATGCTCAGTAAGTGGGTCACCTAACTGATGGTTCCCTACACCTCCAATTGGCTGATCAGTTGCTCCAAGTCATTGCATATAGTGCCTCAATCTCCTGAACAACCTCTGGGACAATCGTGAGAAATCCGATTTGGTGCACCCAGCATTAATGGTGTGTGGAGCCGCTCGTGAGTTCCCTGACGCCCAAGTGGACGCCAACGCCCGACACTTCTCAACAACTATGACCTTATATTCACAGTTGTGCCCGGCTGCTACTCACCAGATCCAGCCCGCCCTCTGGTCCAAGAGGCCGAGGTCAGCCGCTGGCCCGCTTCTTAGTCAGGGGGCCGCCGCTCAGTCCTTCCCTGCCCTGCCTGCCATCGCTACACTTATTGATGCGCCGTAAGTGGGGTTGGCAAACAAGATCAAACAGCGTCTCAGGCACACCACCAGGGCAGTTCCCGGGTCTTCTCTGCGCACACCTTGTTTTTCAGGTGCTATGACTCCACCCCACCACCACTACCACCAGCCTCAGGGAGAGGAGGCTGATCTCAGCCTGATGCCGCTCAGGGCAACAGTCAAAGGATCCCAGCTGCAAGCAATTATGGGGCCTCCTTGCCCCCATGAGACTCCACCACCTCCAGATCTGAGCTCCTCGGGTATGCCCAACACCTGTGTTACTTCCACTCGAGCACTCGAAAAATTCCTGAAGAGTCTCACTTTTCCTAGGTTTGGGCACAAGCAAAGGGGCCGCCAGCCAGCCCCCTTTGTTCTTGCGCCCTCAGTTGCCGAACAACGCCGATACTTTACCGCCTCACGGGCCTGAGCGCTGGCCGCCCCAGCAACCTCACTCCACTACAGTCAATACCAGGAAGGGGGGGCCAGAGGCACTGTCCCACCAGTCCTCTCTAGATGTCCAGCCAGCGTGTAACCTGTGGAAAGACGAGAACCACCACCACTTCCCTCAGTTTTAGCCACCTTTCATGGAAGTCCCTGTCGGCTGGCGCAAAACTTGAACACGGGGTTTCTCAGGACCAGTCGGCACCCGGCTCAGTACTGCTGTTTCCACGCCCTCTGGGGCTCCGAATCTCACTCAGCTCAATGACAGAGGGTTAAACTACAACTCCGCTCTCAATCCGAGGCAGGTTTGGATATTTGTGACGGATAATATGGCGGGCTTAGGCCGCGGAAGGTGAGAGCCTCACTAACGTGTAGCCATGTCGAATGGCACCAAGCCACGCCCCCCAGATCAGAGGTTGTTGAGATCATTTGGGTCAGCCCTGGGTTTTAGGGCATGAGTGTGATTGGAGGGAATCCGGTACACGGTATTGATGAATTATTTCCAACACGGGATGATGATTTGGTTTAGGTTATGTACTATTTATGCAAGGATGGGATCTTTGGTGTGAGTAGTGGGCCTAAATTTCACAATTTCATTGAAACCTTCAAGTTTTGTCATAGGTTTGATGTCCGACCAAGTGGTATTGTTTTTCAATTGCTCATTGAATCCCATCTAATACCCTCTTCCCTTGAGCTCCATCCTTACTACCTGTGGCCTCCAGAAACTGCCCTTGGCTCATTCATACCCCATACTCACCAACATGACATCTGTTCTACTTTGAGTCAATAACGCTCTGTGTAACCATCTCGCCGATACCACTTTGGACTCCTTATGGCACAGCCAAAGAATTAAGTTACAGGGGAGAACTGTGTTCTGGGAGCACTGGGCTCAAAGGGGCATTAATTCTGTGGGGAACTGACATCACATTTCACAGATGCTACCTATAATTTAATTTGGTATTACCCCTTCCATGCTAAAATTACACCTGCAATTGTGCAGTCATGATTCTGGGCAATATACAAATCATGCAGAACCACGTCCAGAATGCACAAACTAGGGATTTTGCAATCAGACAATTGCTGCTTTGGTGGGGATTCCACTGGCTCATTTGTGCATATGTTTTTTACATGTAAATTGGTTCAGCCTCTTTGGAACAAAATACATCAGAGGATTCACTATGTTTTAAGGCCCTGTTCATGCCATCCTTTCTAACGATGACTTTAGGACTTGAGGCCAATCCTCAGAAACTTTATCTCCCTACACATGAGTTACACTTCATAGATTTGATGCTACCTATGCACTGTCTGTAGAACGCACTTGACTTGCTCCTACTAAAAGTGGATCCCCCAGATCTTCCTCACTCCTCTTGCTTCTCCAACCCTATTTACCTGTAAGTACACCCATTCAACATTGATATGTCCCTCGTAGACCTACCCTCACTGCAGTGTGTGGTGATGCTCCTCTTCCCCCTCTCTTCTGCTCCTTTCCCCTTCTTTGCTTTTGCATCTTGCGCTCTATTTCGGCCTACGTCTTTTTCTTTTCTTTTCTCATATACCATGTTCACGCTCATGGACCTTAGTTATTGTCTTATACGGAGTAGCTTTGATCAACTTCCTATCACATTAAAATTAATTGCACTCAATGCATTTGGGAAATTTACTGTACTGATCATTCAACATGCATGTTAGCTGATATACCAACTGATATTACATTATAATTGTGTACTCCTCTCTTTGTTACGTTGCTTGTGTTACAATGCTCCTGAAATCTTTGATTCATATGATGATCTAAAATGTACCCCGTAGTGTGTATTCACTATCTAATCTTCAATTGCTTACTTCTCCAATACATCTGGTTGATTTTCTTTTAAAAAGGCAACACAGAAAAACACGTTTTTATATAAGTTTCATATATTAAAATGATCCTAATTTCTTTTTTTTAAAAGGCAAAACAGAAAACCCCTCTTTTATATAAGTTTCATATATTAAAATGATCCTAAATAACTCAAAGAAGGACATCTTGTCAGGGAATAACAAGAGCAGGGTGTGTCCTTTTTCCTCTCTGAACTCCTGTATGACAAATATATTTAGAAATGAAATGCAGTCTTTTCCAAGGTGAACTGCCAATATTCAGTTAGAAGCACATGTATGGCAATCATTGGAATGATTGACAGCGCTAAGTACTTTAATTGAGCCCATTATATTAGCATGTGGAATGCACCCTCCTCTTCAAGCTCACATTACAGCATATTATATGTCTTCAATCAGAGAATGACTTGTAAGGAATCATTTGTGACTTGAAAAATTTTCTGTTATTGTGGCAGAAAACCATTAGAGAGTTCAAAATAAAATGAGCATATGCTCAAATAAGTATATGATTGTCTAAATACATTTACGGAAGTATATAAATTCCATTTCTATACTCAACTATATAGAATTAGCAAAAGGTGAAGAGGTTTTCATGTTCAATTTGTTTATAATTTTGATTTCTATACAGCACAAAGACCCTCTGTTGTCTTTTCATGCTACAAACACAACTCAATAGGCCGCTTTACACATAACATGTGTGGGAAATTGAGTTTCTGGTTGAGGAGAGTGAAACCCTACTCAAGCAGCAACCACAATCTGGGTTAAACTCAAGCAAAGCCCATATTAACTTGCGTTTATCCCACTGGTAGTGTGGCACAAAAGCAGTCAGGCTTAACTTAGAGTAAATGTATATAGTATATATTCAGCACTTCAAATAGTAATACACGGAAAACACAACACAAGAAATATTTCACACCAATTTAGAAAAATAGAGCGAAATGTAATAAATATTTTGGCCCCAACAAAAAAACCAGTAGCACCAGAGATATGCAATTTTAAAGATTTAAGTGAAAATTGTGCCAAAAAGCAGATAGCGCCACTCACTGATATCTGGTTGTACAAAACTGGGTGAAAGTCACAAGTTCCGCCTGACCGCGATGGAGCATGGGCCAGATACAGTGACCAAGTTGGACCCACTGAAAGAATTACCTTCCATGTCCAGCACAAAGAGTTGTGATGGTACGGGAAGAGGTCAGGAAGAGCAGGGAGAGCATTGCAGAGGGTCATCAAAGTAGCACAAAGAGCAGTCCGGGTACCACAGACAGTCATCGCTGCAGCAGGATGATTCTGTCAGACATTGCGGATGGCCATTGCTGGAATTTCATGTTGGCAGTCATGGTGAGCTGTCAATGCTGTAGCTAGAAAGGCAGATATTGTGCTGCTGAGCATAGGTGGTCGCTGAGGTGCGGAGAGTCAGATTCGCTGGAACTTTGCATTGGCAGGCAGAGCGAGTGGCAAGATCCTGAAGTGCATGTGCCCATTCATGAAGAGCCCAAAACTTCAGATCTCTGAGGCCACCTCAAGGGTCCAAGACCTGTGGGGCACTGTTTGGGGGTGAGGAACCCATGCTAGCAGAGGCCAGCAGGGTTCAGGCAGGTTCAGTTATAGTTCCAGACAGCAGGTCTGCTGGGCAGTTGCAGGGAGCCTCTCGAGCTTGTTATGGCCCTGTAGCTCAGAACAGGAGGTTAGCTGGCTGACCCTTGAGTCATTTCAGCCTGGGATGAAGGGTGGAGCTCCATTCTTCCTTCTCAGCAAGCAGGGCAGCAGACCACAGAGCAGCATAGTAGCGGCACAGCAAGGTGGCCGCTCTTCTGGCAGGAAAGCAGCACAGGAGTACTTCTTCTGTTTCATCCACAGTACTAGGAGTGTATTGAAGAGCTGGGGTTGAGGGTCCAATATTTATATTAAGTGACCACTGTGAAGAAGGAGAAGTTTCTAGAGAATTCCCTTTGGAGTCCTTAAAGTTTCCTGCCTCCCCTGCCTTAGGTCCAACCTGGCTACATGGAACAATGCATTTGTGTGAAGGCAAGGCGCAGCCAATTTAGTTTCAAGTGGGGAGGTACTTAGCTTCTGTCTCTAATCCTTCCAGTTGATGGCCCATCCAGGCACACCTAATCCCTTCATTATGTGGCTGCCTGGGTGGAATTCACAAAGTCCAGCTGCCAACTACACCCAGTCATGTGACCCAGGCACAGGCTGTAGGCACAAAATAGTTAGGGCGGGAAAATGTAAACTTTCTAAAAATATATAGAAACATGTGGTATGCCTTGGCTGGAATTACTCACCACAACTTTGTTCTTTGAGATTCAGGGTTTTAATTACCTAGGACCTTGATTTTTTAATTAACAATCGTTTGATTCTTTTGATAAAATTGCTTATTTCATACACATTAGATCAAAGAAACCAAAGATATCCTAGGTCCTTGATCAAATCATAATCACATGTAAAACATTCAAAACAAATCATTCTGACATATACGTGACTCAAATACCAGCATTACCTAAAACAATGCCTATTTCCAAACATTCAATGTGACACATAATGAGATTAACCCAAAGAAAACCAGTTATGTACTTTTCACATGCAAGAGTCAATGTTAAATTTCACTTTTTTAGAAAGACTTTTAAATGCCCGCAATACTCAGGAGTTGTATCAACTAATAATTTTGATTGCCCAAAGTAAAGACTGAATTTAATTTATTCAACTCCCTTTTTGCAGAAAAAGTCGATGCGTTTCAACAACATCATCATGGCCGTTTTTTAACTGTCAAAATGAAGAAATGAAACAATATATCAATTCTTTCTAAAAGTGGCATTTTCAAAATTGTAACTTAAAATCCGAATTTATCATTAAAGAGGATTTTTAATTGCAATTTCTCAGACACCAAACATGATATATTAAATGTAATAAGGTATCCCAATGTTATCCTATGGGAGAGGTAGGCCTTATAGCAGTTAGTTACTACCAGGACATGTGAAAATGTTACTTAAGAGCACATGTTCAACTTTTTAAATACACTGCACTCTGGCCACTGGGCTGTGTAGGCCAACCAAAGGGGTGGCTAATATGTATTAAAAAGGGAGGTTTGAGCCTGGCAAGAGGTTTAACTTGCCAGGCCCAAATTGGCAAATTGAAACTGCACTTCCAGTCTGCAATGGCAAGCCTGGGACATGTTTAAAGGGCTACTTAAGTGGGCGACACTATAAATGTATAAAGTGCAGCAGACTTTAATGCTGTTGAGTTTCCTGTGTGGGAGAATTGGTTTGTTGCTGGCACAAATTGATTTCAGACTTACTGCTTCTAGCCATGACTGCAGTCACTGCAGCGCTGAACAACATCTTCCCTGGATTTGGCAGTGGTGCTTCAATTCTCCCAGGGGTGATTGTCCTTCCAGCCCTTACTTCCCAGAAGAGGGTGCAGCAGGTATGGTGTGTTGCCAGAAAAAGGATGAGGCCTTGATGCCGGTGGGGCGACAGGCTTCTTCTCCTCACTGGCCCACCCCCTCCCTCTTTGGGGCCATCTTCTTTCCTTCTTTCATTGGTCAGCAGAAGGACCAGAAGAACTTAGCAGAGAGGTATCTGTTCTCCAGTGTCAGCTAATACACAGGCTTTTTTCCATCTCAGTCAGTATGCTCTTGTGCACCTGCAGGCAATACAATGCAAGAAGGACAAGAGTGAGGCTTGGCAATTCTTTTCGAAGTACTACATGTAATCACCATCATCGTCATTGAAACAATATTATAAAAATCAATTACATTAGTAAAAACAATACCTTGTGACAGGCCTAATGGGGCCCCTACAGGAAGTGGGGGGAGGAAAAATGGAATAAAACAATATAAAAATACTGGTGGTCCCTCAGGCCCATGGCACACTAATAGGAGTCAGGGGGCTGGCAAAAATCAAATATAATATTATAAAAATACCATTGTCCCTTCTGGGTCCAATGGGGCCACTGAGGGAGACAGGAGTACGGAAGCAAAAATCAAATTAAGTAATTAAAAGCCACAACTTTTTACTACAGACTACTACCTTCAGTCAGAAGCACAAATAAATATATATCAGAAAATATATTTGAAAAAAGCAAATAATAAACAAAAGTGACATGGGCTTAGTCTTATTGCAATGCTCCTCAAAATGGATTTTAAAAGTTGAGTATAATAATTAATAATCAGAAACAGACACTTGCTCCACAAAATAGCGGTCACTCATCATATGGCCAGCAAAGAAAACAGCATGAAAACAAAAACAAAATACCCACCGTTCTCATACACACACACACACACAGACACACACACAAAATGGGAGTCACTCACCACATGGGCAGGAAACAAGGAAGCATGGAGTACAAAGACAAAGGGCCCACCTATGGTATACACAGACGCATACACTGGCTCCACAAAATGGTGATCGCCCACATAGCAAGCAAAAAAAGAAGCATAGGAAGCTAAGATAGCTTGACTGCCCGATCTTGGTATGAGTCTCCAAACGCCCCCCCAACAAAAACTTACAGGATTGCAGGAGAAGGAATACACAAAAATACATCCAAAATGTGATTGGGCCTATCTGTGGGCCTTAGTACACCAGCAGTATGGTAGCACACATACTTTAAAATAACATTCAACAGCAAAGCAAAGTGGAGACAATGAGATAAAATTTTAATTAATTTTAAACAACCAGAAAGAGCACAAGGCAGAAGTTACACTTGCAAAATACTTCTAAACATGGAGGGAAAACAAATAATCCACTAGTCAACACAAATAAGCACACACCTTATTAGTGGGCCAGCCTCAACAGACAAACAAATGACTAAAAGTAGTGGTACCTGTCACCAAAAACATATTTAAAAAAAGTGTTCTGAACTTACTTGATTTTCCCAAAAATGTGGAGACAAATACATTTGTCAAATACCAAGGATGGATGATGCAGCAAGCAATGCAGATGCAGACAAAGGAAGAGTGACACGCTTTGTCTCCAAAATCCAAATCCAAAGTGTTTGACAAAGCATAGGAAGGAGCCATAAGAACAGCAAGAGAAAATTGATACTGCATTACAGTAGGTTTATTCTCTCTGGAACTTCCTATGTGTAAACCAAAAAAAGTTCAATACTAAAAATAGATGCATTCGCACTAAAAGTTTACCACCTGGTCCACTTGGATAAGTAAATTAATGCAAAATGACCTTTTGTGTTATATTTTATTGGTGCCTGCATTTAAGAAATGTTTCTTGCAGTGTGGTCAATCGCATTGTTTCTGCACATCAACCATGTTATGTTATGTTTAGGGAATTCGTTTAAGCGTGTCTCAGAGGTCTCTTGGCGCTGAGTTGAAAGCCACCCCCGAGGTAGAGTCTAGCAGTAGGTCTGAGTCGAGAGCCAAGTTTTCTGTTTTTCCCTGAAGTTCATGTAGTCCATCATATGCCTCATCTCAATCGGCAGGGAATTCCAAAATTGGGGGCCCAGCAACGAAAATCGTGAGCCACCCATTCTTTTCCGCTTAAATCTTGGAACCATATGTGCTGATCTGAGGTTCCATTTAGAAAGGTACAGATGAATCTTCCTGGAGATAAATGTAGGGCTCTTGTTGTGAATTGCCTGAACATCCTGGTTTGAACATTGACCGCTGGGCCACAGGCAGCCAGTGGAGGTGCTTCATCAAAGGCTTAGTGTGGCAATGTCTCGGTTGTTGGACGATCACTCTGGCAGCTTCGTTCTGAATCAGCTGAAGCTTGTAGGTTTTATTAGCAGGGAGACCTAAATAGATGGCGTTGCAAAAATAAATATATGGCGTTATCATAGTCGAACCTAGACAAAATCACAGCCATCATAATGACTATGCTTGCATCCCTAGTGAAAAATCTCCTGATTTTTTTAAGTTCCTCAGCTGAAGAAAACAAGATGACATGACAGAGTTAATTTGGGTTTGCAGAGATAAACTAGCGTCAATTTGAACTCCCAAACTCTTTACAGAATTCTTAGGGATAGGAGGAGTTCCCAGTGTATCTGGCCAGTGTGCTGGGGTCCAATGATGTAGCCTGTTATTAGATATGACTATCTCTGTTTTGTCAGAGTTTAATTTGAGATGATTGTGATTTATTCAATCTTTGATGAATAGCATGGTATTTTGAAAGAATTCTGTAGACTCCTTTATCTTGTCAATTAGAAAAATCAATTGCATGTCATCTGCATAATTATAAGTCCTAACCTTCTTTTGTTGGAGGGAGTAGATTAGGGGGCAAATATAGAGATTGAACAAGTAGGGGGATAGGGAAGAGCTTTGTGGTACCCCACAGGTGATGGTAACACTGTCCGAGCTATAGGGTGCACGCCTAACTGTTTGAGTGCGATCCCTCAGAAAGGATTTCATCCATTCTAAGGCAGTTCCTCTCAGACCTGCCACCACCATTCTATCCATTAATATCCTATGGTCCAAGGCATTAAATGCCGCTGACAGGTCGAGCAGGGCAAGTGCCTATCTGCACCCCATGTCTGACCCCTCCTTCAGGTCGTCCATCACACTTAAGATGGACGAAAGCCTGCTTGATGGAAGTCTGAGTGCTTCTATAATCGTTTTTTTTTACCTAGACTGTAATCTTATTTACTCTAGGCAGCGTAATGGTGTAATCTCAGCTTTTACATGTAATTTTTTCAACATAAAATTCCCAAGATTATGCCAAAATATGCCGGAATAATGAAAATTATGCCCAGACCTAGCTATGATATTTATAAAAAAGATCAACTATCTTTTGGTTCCGTATTTTTTTCATTATAAATGTATGTTTTGGTGGTTATATAGAGTGAATAAATGGAGGACTGTACATTATGTGAGAGGTTAGGAGATGAGCTACAAGATCCTGAACATCAAGTGGGGTATAACACAAACTCATTTTACACACACATTAAGGCATAGGGAGAATAAGTGATTTACACAGAATCATCACACTGTGTTGAATGTATGTTGAAACTATGTAGCCTTGAGACCAGGATTCAAAACTAGGTCCCCAGAATCCAAAGGCGGCAGCTTAATCTGCTAGTCCATATCTCCTCGGAATCTATGGAAATATTGTTTACATGAAAAGGCTTCCAAACCCTGCTTGCCTTTGATAAATGGATTTATTCTTAGATATTCACAATTTTGCTGCACATTTTATTCCTGGTTTGTTTATGGGTATGCTTAGAAGTTCAGATAGTTATGCAAAAAAGTGCAACTGGCTAAACTGACAGACAGCCATAACGCGTTAGGTTCAATTTCATACTGAGACGCCTACAACCCCGAAAAACCATACAAACAAGTATTTCTGCATGGAATTCCACCAATTAGGAGTTACGGCCCTTGAAACAGGGATTAGCTGTGCGGACAAGGAACTACCGTGCAGAATTCTTCAATTTACTTCAGCGGCGGCTGAAGACTTTCAAAAGTGGTGCGGCATGTGGAGCACATAAAAAGTTTAAACATTTGCTAAAGTACAGACATGCTTACATTTGCATTTCAGAGTTAATCAGGGCACATTCTAGTTATAGGTATATTTTATTGATATATAATGTGCACATTTGCAATGCAAATATAACTTTATTCAAAATAAATAAACATAAAGAAAAATAACCTTACTTTGAGGAGTTGAGCCTCAGGACTCGCAGGTCCAGGGAATGATGTACATGCAGGGTAATTACATTCCAACTGATCCAGGCACTGCTGTCATGCTGCCTTTAATACCAAACAGGATAACAGCACAGCCAGGATTGGCTGGGCCAGGGAAACACAATGCTCTGTCGGAGATTGATGGGGCTGTGTTGAATCTCTTTCAGCTCCCACAGGGGGGTTGGGGGGAGTGGCCGACCGCAGGGAGGTCCCCCCGGGCAGATTGAGAGGGGAGGAGGGGAGTGGGTTGCTGGGCACAGGCCGGTCATTTTGATTTTGGGCTGGGGAAAATTATAGCCCAAAAGTAGCCCAATTGAAGTCCAACCCTGAAAGGGTTGGGCTCATGCTCCTAGCCACCCTTTTGGGTTTGGTGACCTGGTGGCTGGGAGCTTAGGTTTAGTTTTTGTTTTTGACACCCACCCGCCCTCCCTATCTTTTTTAGTTTCAGGGTTTTTCGTTTCTCTGGTTATAGGATGTTATTAGGTGGTTTTTGTTGGGACAGGTGCGCAGGGTAATGGCTTTGTGTTGTCGCTTGGAACAGGTGCGGTGCGGGGATGTCTGAATTTTGACAGGTTTAAAAGAAGTTGTGGGTATTGTTGGAGTTGGATTATCATCAGGGAATGGGTAGTCAAGTTTATGTTATTTCGAAGCTTTGCAGGTTTTGGAGTTGGACAGTGATAAAGAGGCAGAGGAAGTTGTTTAACGGAAGGTTGGTATTTGGGGGATGATATAATTTTGCATTGATGTGTAATGTTGTAATGTAATGTATTGGGTGGGGGTGGGGGTGGGTTCAAGAAGATTTTAGGGGCGGGCTGGGTATCAGGTGTTTTGGTTGTTTAGTGAGATTTAGTTTTGTAAGGATTTGCCAAGGATTTTAGTATGTGATGTGCACCTGTTTCAATAAAGCGGCCTTTTTCACACATCTCTGGGTTGGTGATCTGCTCCCTCCCCCTACACCTCCCTCCCAAAAGCATTGATTTTGGAAGTCAGAACTGCGCATGTTATGCTGGCATTGGCAAAACACTGCCAATCTGACTTGTGCAGTTCTTTAGTACAGCCTCAGTCATTCGGCACATTGCTCCATAGCCCCGCCCCTACAAGAAGCAAATGCTTCAGAATATGGAGTCTGGTGGGTATTGGCTCGTGGTAAGGCATCAACGCCCGGGTGCTGATATGGATGAGCCGCCATTGAAGTACTTACTGGTTTGCGAGGTTTAATGCCCCTAAATGTTTCAGACTGGAGAACAAGGCTTTTCTGTCATTTCAGCATTCGCTTTTACCAGCTGGAGTTTACAGCAGGGAAACTTGGGTTCGCTTTTCCACCCATTGGATAAACAGATGCAGGAACACCGGGCCATGCCTGATCAGAGAGATATCTCACCCATGGATACTGCTCACTTGTCTGGTTAACAGGCCCATGGGAGGAGTTTAAGTTTTTCAACTCATCTGGGACCACGCAAATGTATTATACTCATGTCTGTATGGATTGAAATATAACTTATTGCAAAAAGGAATAAACTTTTCACATGGATGCGTTTGATTTATGAATCGTGTGAATCATGCCTTGACAGTAAAGGATGGTGCCTTTTCTGTGTATTGCCTGAGTGGCATACCTTTTAGTTAAGATCGAAACTATGTTTTAAAATATTTGATTGCTGATTTCTGGAACTTAAGGTAAAATCACTGGTTCTTTACATGTATTCTTCAACAAACTAAAAAAATAAAAAAGTACTTTAGGGGAAAGTAAAGGTTTCTTACCTTCACATGTTATCTTCTTTGTTGTGTGAAAATGACCTGGACTAATAATTATAGTCATTCCTTGTTGCTGTCTGGAACAGATGCTAGGAAGGCAATTTTACAATAAATAGTCCATAATGCACTAATTATCTCTGTCAGGCGGAGATGAATAATAAGAGAGTTTTGTTTTTTAATATAGCTGTTTAAAGAATCACAATGATTGAGATAATTGCTTCTTTATAATTGCGTTTGTTGTCTTTGCCACTCTTCAATAAATCATGCTTTGCTGTACGGGTGCCAGACATCCACTGATTTTTCTGTTATGCGACTTCACGACAAGCTTTTGATGAATGTATTAAAAAATGTGTTTACATTATCTCTGCATCAGACTTTTCTAACACTGAAAAAATATCCTTATGAGCAGTGTGCCAAAGATCAGTAAAAACAAGTATTGGATTCTTTAATTTCATCATTAATATTTTTGATGGGTCTTTGTATATTTTACAGACGAAATCTCATCCCATCCCAGTGGAAAGCGGTGCATGGGTTACACACCACATTAAACCTGACCTATCCTCAAACAGTAACCAGGACTATTGATCAAATTGTCATTAACCCCCATTACAATAAACGAACGAAAGACAGCGACATAATAATGATGCATCTAGATATCAAAGTCAATTACACAGGTAAGCATAAAAACTGCTCAAGAACTCACAGTTGTATCTTAATGCAAAGGCGAAAGCAGGAGTTGGAACCAGGGATGGGGAGTTAGTCCGAAATGCAGGTATTGTGTGATCTTGAGCAATTTGAAGAATATAATAAACAACGATGATTGGCATTTTTTTCGTAATACCTACTGAACGTAAGTACGGTATAAGTGAAGAAATGACCCAATGTCTCAGTCACATTGTGTTTTCAATTTCAGTTAAAAAAAAAATCACCAAGTTGATGTGGTACAGAACTTTATTTTGTTCACCATGGTTTTAGGGAAAATGTTTTGAGGGTTGCAAAGACTTTTCTGGGGCAAAATCAACCATTCATGTTGCACCTATCCTAATAATTAGTCCGAACACAACTCTACAAATACTGTCAGTTATGGGGTTGAAATCCAATGAGTGAGAGCAGGTAACATCAGTGATTTACAGGATTTAAAATGGTGTCAGAAAGTCAAGAAGGACGGTTTCAGTGCGTGGGCTTGGGATGTCACCACGTTTCAGGGACCCCCTGACATACCGAAAACATTTTGAAAACTAAAACCCAGGCTAATTCATGATGATGTGGCTGTGAAGAACCCACCATTCTTGCTTACCTAAAATATTCCGTCAAACTTTAAGGATAAAATACAGTTTCATTATGTTTGGACAATTTCATTATGTTTGGAAATTGTGAAAATTGGCAGGAGATTTACCATCAAGGGTTCTCGTAATTCCCCTGTGTGTGTTCTTAAGAAACCATAAGTGAAACGAGCCAATCCCATGACTCTGTTTCTGCCTGATTTACAGGACTGTAAATAGTGTAAAAAATGCATGTGGGTCAAATGCAGTGCTTGTTCCCTGTATTATTTGTCACACAGGGAACCTTGGCAAATCGAACTATTTGTGAAAACTTTAATCTATATTTTCAAACAATTCCCATGAAGCATGGCTGCTAAATTTGGGCTCGAAATCAACTGGGAGCCAGTGGAATGCTGCCCACTCCAAACATTTTTCTAAAGCTAGTATTGCCAGTGAGCTTGTGTCCTAACGTGAACCATGCCAAACCTCTTTCTGTGAACACAAAAGGGAACAAAAACTGGCTGTCATCATGCATGGGAACTGAGAAGAAAGCCTGACACAAGGCCACAACAGTGAGCCATTCTGCAGTGCACAGAATTTGCAAAAGTATGATCGCTGGAATCTGTACCACGTGACAACATGGAACAACGATGCTGTTAATCTTTCGAAGGTCTTGCACAATCCTAAATTTACCATTAGGTTTCTGTAAACTCATGATCGGAAAGTTGCAAGGGCTTCCAACAATTTCTTTTAACATACCTTTCTTCAACATGTCTTCAATTACAGCTGTTAGTCATGTTACTATTTCTGGTAAAATTATGTGGTGGTGTTCTCACATACACAGCATTTGGTTTTCCTGTAATTTGGACTGGTTCTACTCCTTTTATTAGTCTGATGTCTTTCCCTGTGAAATACAATACTTATGGGTTCACAGTTTCTTTTAAATCAGAAGGTAAGTCATCTACTTTCCTCACTGGATACAAACAAACAGAAGTTTTTCTATCTTAACATTTTAAAGTCACATCTTCATCATAAGTCCAACATTTGACACAATCCAGTATACAATAAATTGTGCAATTTAACTTGCACAATAAATTTATGTATCTGTGTGTGGAAAAAGTGGTACCTCTGAATGAGCTTCCTAAATCAGGGTGAAAAACCAATGTTTGTAAGTAGACATTTAGGAAACAAATAGAAAGGTGGAACTATACTATACAATAACAATATGTGACCAGAAATGTTATTATTATTCCAAAATATATTCTTTTATTGAAAATGATCTGTTATATATTTTATGTTTATTTATATTTTATAGTGTTGTTTTGCTCATAAATAGACATACAATAAAGTGCATACAAAATATAGTATATAGACTACAGACACATATATGATAAATAACAAATTTGATACAAAAGTTATACCAACATATTGGTTATAAATAACATGCTCAAAATCAAGGTAAGATAAACCATTTCAAAATTTTAACAAATGTCCAAAAGAAATAAAAATGGCTAACATCATTAGAATCTACGCGTGTTTGGCTGGACGCCTTCTTCAAGTAGTCAGGTAGCCATAAGTCTGAAGGAAAAGAAATGTGAAATAAAATAACATATATATATATATATATATATATATATATATATATATATATATATATATATATATATACAACAATCTGGACACATATTTAGGATCCTACTACAGCGTACTGTCCAATGCTGGATCAGATATATTATATGAGTTGGACGAATGAAAAACATGTCACAGTAAAAGTGGGGAGAAAAAGAATAAAGAGTGAAGTGAAAGGTACTTAGTGTCCCCATATCAATATAAAGTTGTGAATTACTGAAGATATAACAGATAAAGATTCATTATGTAACAGAGAACAGATAGATACCAAGTCCCGTGCAAGAAAACCTCAATCAAAGGTGAATAATTAAGCAAATAATTTCAATTGATTTCCTTTACCTTGTGTGAATGGCCAAGATAAAGGAGAAAGAAAAAAATGAAATTTCTTGAAAATTGTGGTCAGACCGTTGCATCTGGACCTACTGACAACTGAAATGAAATGGAGAAAATCAGCCTCAGTATTATTCCCATACCTTCAACAATTATATATCATTGGAAATCCAGTGATGGCATGGATGTATTACGTTAATCTGCTGAAGACAATTGTGTAGCATCTCAATGGGTGTACTTCTATAAGACTGCCAAGATGCCATGAATGCGGCGCAGATACTCTAAGTATGAAGAAGACGCTTGGTAATCTAACATGGCCCCTAACAATGTCATTCACAAAGATATACATGTGTGTATATGTTTTGGCCAATGGGTAGACACAGGTGTTGATGAGTCTTACCTTAAATACTTTCACTGGAAAACTGTCATAACAATATATGAATACTTTGGATCCAAGTCATGAATAGATGTTTCTAGATAATAACATATATTGTATGGTTGTAAATGAATTGACAGACAAAAGGTTTGTAACCAACTATATCCCTGAGATGATATTATATAATTACCTTAAGAGACAATGCTATGCCCCTTGGGTTCTCTTAAGGGTCCAGTAGGGATTGTTTATGCCTCACAAGCGCGTTCCAATTACTGCAAACAGAATTAAAAGAAGCAGCTTATTGGTCTGCTATCTACACACTATTGATTGTAGGTCTGAATGGTCCTAACAGTAGTGGTGTTTTGTATATAAGTGAGCAAACTAGTGTTACCTTTAAAATCTTGTTGGGAGGCAGACAAAGGTTGTGTCAAGATAATACACCCTTAGATCACGGCGTATGGCATACATGGGTCAAGAGAATGACCTGCAGTTGAATATGAAAATGAGAATAAGACCATATGAAAATGTTATATATATATACATGTGCCCAAGGCCTATGTGTAGGCCGAAACGTTATGCTGACGAGGTGTGCCTAAATAAAAAACTCACCTGCATCCTGGGTCTTCCGTTTCTTTTCATGCTGCGGTTCCTGAAGGCGAGCAAGCTGCTGATTTGAACAAACAGGCAAATATATATATATATATATATATTCACTGAAAAAACCATAGGTTATAGACCATATATAGTTAGGAATTAGCATTTACAAAACCTTGAAAATTCACTGAAAAAACCATAGGTTATAGACCATATATAGTTAGGAATTAGCATTTAAAAAACCTTATTTTACTCACACAAAACCATTGAAATTCCATATATAGTTAGTTGCACTAACTATATATTGCGCACCCGCAATCCACTGCTGATGATGTCACATATTACATCATTCATGACATGGTCAGTGACATCACTGATGACATCACTGATGACATCTCAAATGACATCACTGATGACATCACTGATGACAACATCCAGTGACTATGTTTCTGTAAAGTTAAAATATGTCTTACATATTGAAGAATGAGTGGATGTATAAGTGTCTGGACGAAGGATTTAGTAGGTGCATGACTGAATGTATGAGTGAGTGATTAAATGTGTCTCACTGAGTGCATGGGTTAGTGACTAAACTGTCTTAATTTGTGCATCATTATGTCTGTTGTTCTGTAAACTGCTGCATGTGTTGATCAGTAGCTATATGAGTAACTATATGGGTTATTGATTGATTGCCCAAGTATTTGCATGGGAGACTGAGTGTGTGTGTGGCTGGATGGGAGGTGTGTGACTCTGTACAGATCAATGTGTACTTGTATCAATGATTGTATAAGAGAGTAAGTATGTGTTAGTATATGGTTGAAAACGTAAGGTGCTCTATGTTTAACTGTATAGAGTAGAAAATGGAAGTGTGATTGATTCTTTACAGGACTGACTAGGTGTGTGAGTAACTCCATGGATGAGTGGCAGAGTGTGAGTGTCTGTATAGGTGTATGAGTGCATATGATTGTGTTGTAAACATGAGTGATTGTATGTATGAATGATTGTATGGGTGAATGAGTGAATGTGTGTGTAGACGTAGGAATCAGTGAGTACGTATGTAGTAACTAGTATTGGTGTGTCAATGGTTTCAAAAATTATACTCTGTTTTTAACACTGGGTGAAACAGAGGTTATATTAAAATGTGAGGAGATGCATTGTATTGTCACATGAATGATATCATCAGTGATGTGATCATTGATGTCAAGTGAGATGTCATCAGTGATGTCATTTGAGATGTCATCAGTGATGTCATCAGTGATGTCACTGACCATGTCATGAATGATGTAATATGTGACATCATCAGCAGTGGATTGCGGGTGCGCAATATATAGTTAGTGCAACTAACTATATATGGAATTTCAATGGTTTTGTGTGAGTAAAATAAGGTTTTTTAAATGCTAATTCCTAACTATATATGGTCTATAACCTATGGTTTTTTCAGTGAATTTTCAAGGTTTTGTAAATGCTAATTCCTAACTATATATGGTCTATAACCTATGGTTTTTTCAGTGAATTTCAATGGTTTTTTAATAGCAAATATCATAAGCTGTCGAATGTCAAGTACGTGGTAAGAATTTTTTTTTTCGTGTTTATGCACACTGATCTGCTTTGATTGCTGCCCCCCACCCCTCATTTCTATTAGGAGTACTCTCTCTTTGCAGATAGTGAAGGGTAGTTAACGCAGCCCTTTCCCCCTTTGTAATCCGTCGTGCCTGCTTCTCTCTCCATTTGATTGATTGTTCTCTTTGGTTCATTCTCTATTTACAAACAAGCACAGAGTCGCAATACTCTGTTTAGTCTTTGCAGATAGCGAAAAATCGTGTAAAAAAACAAAAGGAATCGAGCAAAATCAGTAGGCCACTAATGGGATCTCTTTTGACCTCGCTAAAATAGAAACATTAGGAACAACCTGTTGAAAATAGCAATGCGTATGTATATAAGCGGCGTTCATTTGTGTTCACAGTACCCCTTGTTGATTGTTTCAATCGAGCATTGAATTGTTCGAAGTTAATTCTCTTAACGATCTTCTCTACCTGCAAACGAGGAAGAATAGGAATATTCTATCTCCCTTTGCAGATAGTGAAGGGTAGGTAACGCAAGCCTTTAACACGTCGTACCTATTTCATTCCTCATTGATTGATTGATTGTCCGAACATTGACTGTTTGGGAATTAGTTCTTTTTGGAGGTATTCCCTGTTTGCAAATAAACGTAGGAAAATCTTTGCAAGTAGTGAAAGGGTACGTAATGCGGACCGTTCTCCCCCGTTGTAATCTGTCATGCCTATCTACTCCCCACTGATTGATGCACCTTTTTCACCCGGACCATTTACTAGAGATACGTCATCTGGCCCGACCAGAGAGCACCCCTAGTGAAAAGGACATATGCAATAATAACGAAGTGATCACTGTATCCTGTTAACAGAAACTTTACCATGAAACAACCTGGAAAGAAAAAAATAGGAAAACGAAAATCAGTAGGCCACTGATGAACATGAACTTTTATTAAACAACGAACAAAGAAACGATAACATAACGTAATGATAAAACCTATTAATGTCCTAGAAACAAGAAAACGTTAAAATATGCCAGTGGTGAGAGACCAGAAAAACAGTAAGAGAAACCAAATCACCCCTCGCTGTCCCACCGCCTGCCACGCCAAAAAAATCGATAGACTAGGGAAAATGCAAGTCAGTAGAACATCCACCCCCACTCTGGAAACTTCCAAGGTGGGGCAGGGTTCCGGCTACGCCCAGCCGGGAGCAGCCCATATAAGGCAGGTCCTGCTGCCACGCCTCGGCCAGGAGATCCTAACGTAGGGTGTAGCCGGAGGAGAGGCCGAGACCAGCGGGACCCGGCCAGGGGATTGCCTTTACAACGCTGAACAGTTGCAGGGGGGGGGAATGTCTCCTCGACCCTCCCCTCTCTCTCCCAGTCCGGCCGCGGTGGCCCTTGAGAGTTGCAGGTACTCCCGCCACATGCTCTTCCGGTCCGACCACCAACGGTCGGGGGGCCGAGGCCGACGGGATCCGGCTGCAGCCGATAAACCAAGAAACCCGTTCATGGGGCCAGAGCCAGGGGCGTCCGGCCGACATCCACCGGAAGCCCGGCCCGAAGACGGACGGGACACTTCTTTCTTTTATAATGGCTGCGACAACACTGGAGGGGGATGTCTTGCACATGCCTCCGACCCCCCCCTCGTCCTCATCGCCTGGTCCGGCCATAACAAATCTCAAGCGAGACGCCGTGGGGTGCACTGGGAGGGAGAGACGGTGCGAACAGGCCTCTCCCGCCTCCCCAGGTGGAGGCTTCCCAGCTGCACCCTCAGCGCTCCAGGCGGTGGCATCCTAACAACTACAGTGCTGCACAGTTTCGGAACGACCTAGATAACGGTTCTTCCACTGTGGCCATGCTGCAACGTCTCGCCCGGCAGGGTGGAGCCCGTCCGCTCATGTGACCCCGCGATCGCCGGTAGCTGCCGAACTCTCAAAATGGCGGTCGACCTGGCAAGAGCGGGCCCAACATAAAGAAATGGCCCGGTCACTGGTTGACTCCACCACCGTAGTCCTCCACGACCTTGAAGATTCTAGAGGAGCCGCGGGAGTCTCCGACCCCCGATGGGGAATGACTGCCATGATCGCCCGTGGAGTGACGAAACTGTATCCGCGGGACGTCGGCGCTCCCATGCTGGCGCCAGCCTCACTTTGAATTACTACAATCCTGCAGACCTTACTTCCGGTGAAAGCACAGTGTGACCCGGTAGGAAAAATTATTGCACCCCCTCCCCTTTTTGACTGATAGTTCAAACCACCGATCCTTTCCTTTGCCCTTTTAACGGAACTTTGGACTGCCTCCCCCTCTTTTACATTTTCTAGAGAAAACAAAACATTAACCACTACATTAGCATAGCAGTTGACACCAGAACTGTTTTCAAATTGAAAACCAACAACATCTTCAACAGAATCCTTTTTGTTTCTGCTGTGACCCTGCTACAGCACAGGCATTGTCCCCAGCAGTAATTCTGCAATGCCGGTAAGAATAGCTGTGGTGCCTACTGGACTCACTCACCCCCGCGGCGCCCCACGCCGTTTTTTGCTGGGCGGCAACTTACTAGACATCACTTTCGTGCCATCTAGATTTCAGCGCGTTCTGCTGCCTTGGAACTATTCGCACAACAGACCGCTACTGACAAGAATATTTCATTATTGGTGCTGTCAATTTCAATAAATCTATTGGATAATTAAAAAGAAATTGCCACGGTCTCTTCGTTGTTTAAATGTTTTTACTGTTTTTGTTTTGTTGTATATATTTATATGTTATTAAAGTTTTATATTCCTACTACTTTGTTGGAGTGCTATATATTTTTAATGTGACACATAATTGTAAAAACTTTGATGTACAAAGAGTCATTCCTGGAATCTTCCGCTTCAGGCTCGGTCCCCTCCCCAATCACAATACAGGATGGTTTTCAGATAGTAGGAACGCGTGTGCTGTGACGGATCACATCGGGTGTGGGCCTTGATCTACTATAACTCCTTTGAAGAGGGGTGATTCTTTACAGCTGGGGCCATAAACTACATCTGCAGGGCTAGCTGATAGCCTAGGACCGGCCTGGACATTCGGACACAGAGGAAGAGGAGTGTCAGAGGGTGCGGTAGTGAATAGGGCGAAAGGGAGGTGTCGGGCGGGCACAGAGTGTGATTCTCAGGGAAGAGCAGCGCAGATGGGGGAAGGTTTATTGCCCATGCATAAGACAGAGAGCGGTGGTGACCAGTGCCTGGGGGAGATGCTTACGAGGGTGAGGAGCCATGCTACGAATCGACAGCGTGCAGAGAGTGGGTCTGGTCAAGACATCTAAAATGGCTGCCGTGCACGACAAAAGTGTGGCATTTCAAAAAAGGCAAGATGGCGCAGACAATGTTTTTCAACACTTCCTCATTTCCTTCGAATCGAACGTTAACAGACGTTGGGGCATATTACCAAAGTTAAGCGATATTTATCGCTAACGATGCTTACCAACCAATTTTTTACCACTAAGCATCGTCAGAAATTATCGAAGATAAACCTTACTATTATCAAGGTTTATCGCAAATGCGATAATAAACGGCCGCAATGCATGAATATCGCTAAAAAGTCAGCGATATTCATGCATTACCGAGCTAATACTCTTAGCCATGTTATCCACCTCCCATTGGATAACATGGCTAAGAACTGCTCAGGGCAGGTGTTACTTTTTGGAGATATTCGCGCTTAGCGCGAATATCTCCAAAAGTTGGTAATAGGAGATAGATATCTTGCATGTTGTAATGCAAGTTATTGTGGTATATGGAACTCATACCATAATCTCTCAGGAAAGCAGAAACTGATCCTTTTGGGACCGCCTAAAAAGGCCTAGGGGGTGAGGAGTACTCTACTTTGCCCCCTTTTCACGTTCCGAACTATTTTATTTTACTCTCTTCTGTAATTACACAAAATACCAGCGATAAGATGCATCGGAGACACACAGTGAGAGAAAGGAGGCCGGAGATGAAGAAGACATGTCAAATACACATTGGAGATAATATAGTGGCAGAAGGGAAGTAAATATGAGTAAACTTACCATGTAACATAAAAATGTTGCACTCTATACTATAAGTCTCATTTTATACTACAATCACTTCGCTACAACCTCATAAATTAAAAATAAAAATAAATAATGTCTCAAACAATTTTTGATTTCTAAATATAAATTTATTCTTCAGAATTTTCTAAATTTGAAACAACTAGTAACATGTCCTCATCAGTAATTTCCTCTTCAATCATCTCATCTGGAATCTCCTCATTAAAAGTCTGCAATGATGATTCTTGTAACTCTATGGTCTCCAAACACTCGATAAATTCGCCATCAAGAGATTGATCAAAAAAATCATTCAAGTCATCTCCTCCTTCTGACAATATTTCATTATTGGTGCTGTCCATTTCAATCAATGTAGTGGAATCATTCAAGTCATCTCCTCGTGACAATATTTCATTATTGGTGCTCTCAATTTCAATCAATGTAGTGGAATCATTCAAGTCATCTCCTCCTTGTGACAATATTTCATTATTGGTGCTGTCCATTTCAATCAATCTAATGGAATCATACAAGCCATCTCCTCCTTGTGACAATATTTCATTATTGGTGCTCTCAATTTCAATCAATGTAGTGGAATCATTCAAGTCATCTCCTTGTGACAATATTTCATTCTTGGTGCTGTCCATTTCAATCAATCTAATGGAATCATACAAGTCATGTCCTCCTTGTGACAATATTTCATTATTGGTGCTCTCAATTTCAATCAATGTAGTGGACAATTCAAAAGAAATTGCCACGGTCTCTTCATTGTGAGCCATTTTATTTTGAAATTGCTTGCTGTAAATTGCAGAAAAAAATAATCACTTTCATTTATCGTTTTTAGTAATACATAATATAAAACTAACTTCATCAAGTATTTAGTATAACAGAAGGACTGCAAATAAATAACAGAAAACATTTTTCAAATTATCTTCAAGTGTACAACATAGTTCCCCTTACAAATTAACAACTCACCTTTTTAAAAGTAGCAGAAGTGTTAGTACTGTGTAAATCAAACACCAGAAATTCACCACCAAAAATTCCTCACAAATGTACCTCAGACAGTAGTATCACAAAATGGCTGTGGTTTCCTCTCATTTGACATATATACATAACCAATTAACTTTCATCACACACAAATACAAAACCAAAGTAACATTTTAATTGGTTCTAAATTTCAACACTTTCAAATGTGTTTTCCCCATGCAATTTTCCATAGGACATTTACATACGTCTACAGCCTGAATGGCTGAACGGAATTACACCAAACTTGGCAAAATGGTACATCAAACCTAAGAGGTCAGGAAGGATCTACTATGCCCCCTTATGGTCATTTCCCCCTTCGCTTTGGCCTCCTCTTGTCTCTCAATCCTACCGAGGGACAAGATGGCGGCCGCTACGGACTGTTTGGAATGTTGACAGACGCCGGAGAACCAATCAGCTTCGCAAAGCTCCGTAACGCGAAAAGTACGCGAAGCGGAGCGCTGTTACAGATATATATCTTTTTTTCAACGTTAATTTCTCAAAATCCACTGGAGCACATATATTGAGACCTAGCAAAGGCACATCGGGCTACCAGTCCCTAATATTTTGCCAAGTTTCGTGCAAATCCATTCAGCCGTTCGATTATTATTATTTTGTTTTTTTTTTGCCCCGCGGGGCCCTTTTAAAACCTCCACATCAAACCTAGGGGGTCAGCGAGGATCTACTATGCCCCCTTATAGTTATTTCCCCCTTTGTTTTGACCTCCTCTTGTCTCTCGATCCTACCGAGAGACAAGATGGCGGCCGCTACGGACTGTTTGGAATGTTGACAGACGCCGGAGAACCAATCAGCTTCGCTTCACAAAGCTCCGTTGCGCGAAAAGTCCGCGAACCAGAGCGCTAACCGGTCCGCTGTTACAGATATATATCTTTTTTTAAACGTTAATTTCTCAAAATCCACTGGAGCACATATATTGAGACCTACAAAAGGCACATCGGGCTACCAGTCCCTACAATTTTGCCAAGTTTCGTGCAAATCCATTCAGCCGTTCGGGCTAAAAGTGAGGCCAACCGCCCTATGGAAAACTCAATGTTAAAAACACGTTTTGGGACCCCCCTTTTTTCTCGGCCCCCACTGGACGAACCCCCCCCAAATTTTCAAGGGCTGCTCAGAAACAAAATGTGCCATTTTCCTGAAAATTTCAGCCGATTCCGTCCACAAACGCCAAAGTTATTAGACATAGAATTTTCAAAAAACCCATAGAGAAAAAATCCTAACTATATATACCTACTGGCGACCGCCAGTAGGTAATATATATATATATATATATAGATATTCACTGAAAAAACCATAGGTTATAGACCATATATAGTTAGGAATTAGCATTTACAAAACCTTGAAAATTCACTGAAAAATCATAGGTTATAGACCATATATAGTTAGGAATTAGCATTTAGAAAACCTTATTTTACTCACACAAAACCATTGAAATTTCATATATAGTTAGTTGCACTAACTATATATCGCGCACCCGCAATCCACTGCTGATGATGTCACATATTACATCATTCATGACATGGTCAGTGACATCACTGATGACATCACTGATGACATCATCTAGTGTCTGTGTGTTTTTGTAAAGTTTAAATACGTTTTACATATTGAAGAATGACTGGATGGATGGAAGACTGAGTGTGTGTGTGGCTGGCTGGGAGGTGTGTGACGCTGTGCATATCAATGTGTACTTGTATCAGTGATTGTATAAGAGAGTAAGTATGTGTTAGTATATGTGTGAAAAGTATGGTGTTCTGTGTTTAACTATAGATGAGGAAATCGAAGTGTGATTGATTCTTCACAGGACTGACTAGGTGTATGAGTGCATATGATAGTGTTCTAATAATAACTGACTGTATGTATGAGTAATTGTATGGGTGAATGAGTGAATGTGTGTGTAGACGTACGAATCAGTGAGTGCGTATGTAGTAACTGGTATTGGTGTGTCATGATGTCATCAGTGATGTCATTTGAGATGTCATCAGTGATGTCATTTCAGATGTCATTAGTGATGTCATCAGTGATGTCACTGAAGTATGGTGTTCTGTGTTTAACTGTATAGATGAAGAAATGGAAGTGTGATTGATTCTTTACAGGACTGACTTGGTGTGTGAGTAACTCCATGGATGAGTGGCAGTGTGTGACTGTCTGCATAGGTGTATGAGTGCATATGATAGTGTTGTAATAATGAGTGACTGTATGTATGAGTGATTGTATGGGTGAATGAGTGAATGTGTGTGTAGACGTAGGAATCAGTGAGTGCGTATGTAGTAACTGGTATTGGTGTGTCATGATGTCATCAGTGATGTCATTTGAGATGTCATCAGTGATGTCATTTGAGATGTCATCAGTGATGTCATCAGTGATGTCACTGACCATGTCATGAATGATGTAATATGTGACATCATCAGCAGTGGATTGCGGGTGCGCGATATATAGTTAGTGCAACTAACTATATATGGAATTTCAATGGTTTTGTGTGAGTAAAATAAGGTTTTCTAAATGCTAATTCCTAACTATATATGGTCTATAACCTATGTTTTTTTCAGTGAATTTTCAAGGTTTTGTAAATGCTAATTCCTAACTATATATGGTCTATAACCTATGGTTTTTTCAGTGAATTTCATTGGTTTTTTAACAGCTAATATCTGTAGCTGTAAAATGTATTCTTCTTTAAATCCCAAAATATATTTTATATGTTTATTAATAATTTTTTTTAAAATATTTTTTTTTCTTCGTTCCCGCTTCGCGAATCGCGAAATAGACCACGAGCCGGTAAACGTTTCTTTACTGCAACTGCCGCGTTAGAAAACAACATCGTGACGCCTCCCGTCCGCATGACGTTTCGCGTTGTCGCGTGATACGTCATATGACGTGCTACGTTAGCGAACTGGTACGCTTACCGAGTCGCAAAGCACAGGTTTCTGGAAGCAAACCGGGAGGCCCTGCAAAGCGCTTAACGTAAACACAGCAGGTCATGTGACTTGGTAATAACACTTTTCATTGGTTCATTTCACTTTTGGTTTCCTAATGATGTAAGACTAGGTCATATAATCTAAAATGAACACTTTTCATTGGTTGAGAACTATTGTTTTTCCCAAATGATGAAAATCCCTCCTTCTTTCCTCACTCTGACTTTCATCATTGTGAGAGAAAGACCCTTTGTTACCAGTGAGCAATGGCTTCTTTAGTAGCTTCAGCTGGTGCTTCCCCACCACCTCCACCACATCCAAGGAAGAGTGGACCACCTGCTCAAGTTATAATTCAGCAAGAAGAGGAAGAAGAGGAACAGGACGACGAGCACGAAGAGAGGCACTTTTTGCCTGAGGAGCCCAGGACGTCTCACCGGAAAGAAAACTTCATTTGGCAATTTTTTAAAATTCCCAAAGGTCAGAAAAAAGTAAATGCAAGATACGTAACTTGCCTTACATGTCAAGATAGACTGTCCAGAGGGACCGACAAAAAATACAGTTTCGGAAACTACACAATGCATCGCCATATGACTAGGTGGAATCCTAACAACTACAGTGCTGCACAGTTTCGTAACGACCTAGATAATCTCCCTATTATGGCCAGAAGATCTGTTGTACCGGAAGTAACGGGACCAGAGGGCAGGGAGATGGTGCCAAATATACAAACGAGATTTCATGAAGTAAAACAAGTCTGCGTATATTGCAGTGGATTCATTTGCTACGGAGAAAGAAGCATCACTCTGATCAACAGAGCTATTGACTATCATATGCAAGTTTGTACGAAACGCCCCAAATAATAAATACTTTTTTTTTGTTTTGTTGCTCCTGTTGAGCCCTTTACAATGAATCGTTTTCATTGCCCCCTCCAAGAAAAACCCCAAAAAATATAAAACTGTTCAGAAAAATTCAAAAAAAGTAAAAAAATGTTCAGAAAAATAATAAAAAAAATATAAAACAACAAAAACAATAAAAAAAAAAGTTCTTTTCAGAACTACCTCCCCGTTATTAAAAAATTGGTACAATATTTGGAACTGTGCCAACCTCTATTTCTCGCAGTTCGCTTCCCAGTTCGCTCGCCGGTACGCGAACCGGAAGTGAACCAAAAAATTTTTTTAAAAAAAAGAACAGTAAGTATAAGGGAAGGAAACAGACACTTATGTTAAAAGAAAGACAGCTATAGGGGAGTAAACTAGAGATACTATTACCCGTAATCCACTGCTGATGATGTCACATATTACATCATTCATGACATGCTCAGTGACATCATCAGCAGAGGATTGCGGGTTTTTTGGCAACGTGCCTTATCCACGGTTTAATAACGCTGCCTTTTGCTTTATATACGTTTTCAAATTGTATGAAATATATACCAATAGGTCGTTATGAACCTTTAGGTAGTGCTTTTCTTCATGAGGTCTGGTCGCTTCCATACACATACAGATGTTTCAAAGATGATCAAGAAGTTTATCTGAATGGAGAGGAATGCACTGAGACGCCAGATCATTCACTAATGTGTAGGCACATACAGTTACACGGTTCATGCAACAAACACCGACCAAATATGGCTTGCGTGTTGCAAGGCACGCCAGTTCCTGCTATCATCCCCACGTTCACGTTGTTGGAAAATGGTAGTTATTTGTTGCTCAATAATGAAGATTGTTCTGGGTTAATTAAAAGTATTCCTTTTATCGTAACAGTAAGTGAACGGGTTATTTGCTGCAGAAATGTTCTATTTCCTCCCACACATGAACATAGGGAGTTTTCAATCTGGCCACAAATACCAACCTTGGGAGCAGATTTCAACGGCATGGCAAGAATAGGAGCTCTTTTGTCTCAGAGAGAGGTGGCCTTGAGTTCGGCCCGTGAAACTTTCGTGCTTCACATAGCGAACACCCGTACAGAGGTGCAGACCCTTTTCAATACTGATTCGCCTTTCCATTTCAGCAAGATGGTTCGGACTATCTTTAACGCGTCCTCCACAAAGGCCCTGGCGCACTTTTTTAAAGTTGTTACCAGTGGTCTCGTGACTTCATTTGAGAAAATCTTTGGAGTCATCCCTGCTTTCTTTCATTCTATTTTTTCCACTGTGCTTCGTGGATTCCCATTTTTACTTGCATTACCAGCGGACGCTCTTGTGCTTTTTTACATTTTTAAATATGGATGTCCCTCCTGTGCAAGCTCCCGCCCTGCAGCTGCTGACACTGTTCCGCAATCGCATGCTAGAATATTATGGCACAATGCCGTTGGCGATATTAAGCACGGCATATGGATTATCTTTTCGATTCTCCTACTTCACCTGTGTCCAGCCTGTATTTCACTGCCTGACCTGTGATTTCGATTGGGCCATTGATTTGTGTCTCTGCGGACCGGTTTCTCCTGACGTCCACTTTAATCAGCTGATGACTCCTATCATTACTCACGAGTTGGTTTGTCCTGGCGAAAGGATTATGGCTGTGGCATTGATGCATGGACTAATTGGTCCCTGGAATTTACTGGCGGCAACACAGTCTTTCTTGGAACAGAGCTTTCTTGAAAACCCACCGAGCTGTCCTCTGATGGTGATAGAGGATCCGGTGCTGGGAGAGCACGTATGTTCTTTTCCGCTTTTAAATTGGATGGCTGAACTCTTTTCGGATGAAGACGGTGACTTCCTATTGGAGGCTGTTGCAGCTTATTTTGCATACACAGTTATGTCATAGACCTTTTTCATGTTTGATATGCTGAGTACTAGCTTTTCATTGACAATTCATAGACTTATTTGTCAAGTTTTTATTATTTAGCTTGCCTATTGGCTTAAGACTCGATAAAGTACTTGGCTGTTTTATTTTTCTTTAGCATTAAATTTTCCTAGTTTTTAATGTTTTACCTTGCGGACCGTCCACATATAAAGTTGCAATCTGCTCTCATGAGATGGCACTTCTATTATCTTATTCAGTTCGTTTCCGGATCATGGGGAGGTGTCATCTAGGTCCTGGATATCTTTACACCGTGTTAAGTTAGCATGGGCTCATTACCGGTTTAAATGCCATTTTTCCTTTTTTGCAACTTCTGCACACAACACTTAGTTGTTGCTTTAGCTTTCAACCTAGTAGTTCATCGTGGTTTACATGAGAATAATATGTTATTGCTCTACTATCTGCTTTGCTTGTTAAACTATATCTGTACAGCGAGTGCTGAAGTTTCAAGAACAACACGATACAGAATTGTTATGAGGTCTGATCTCCACGACTTCATACTCATAACATAAGTGCAGCTTCTGCCAATTCTGGGCATGAGGCGGGTTTTATATTGCTTTGCCGAACACACATACACAACAGTTGATGCGGTTCACATGAAGAGAGAGCTGGTGTATGCTGATGTGATTCCTTCAAATCTAAGACACTAAAGTATGGGCACGCCCTAAACCAACACAAACAGACCTTCTTAGCAAATAATATAATATGTGTATTAGGGAGGGTGAGATATAAGCAGCCGCGGGCCGTGGAGGGAGTTACGGTGGGGCAGGGAGGCGGGGAGGGGGAGGGGCAGGGTGGAGCCCTCTCCACCCTGCCCCTCCCCCTCCCCGCCTCCCTGCCCCACCGTAACTCCCTCCACGGCCCGTGGCTGCTTATAAGTGTTGCTAACTCTTATTCATTTACAGCATGTTAACATACTGTCACCATTCGCTTTTTATGTACTAGTAACTATGCTGGTAATTTTGCTACTGATAATATGTGTACTTGTATTATCTAAGATACTACGCCTGAGAAGACGGCATTAGTAAATAAACATTTCAAATACACATGTGTTCTTCTTAACTCCATGTTCTGGTTTCTAAGAAATATATAACGACCGACTGTTCATGAGTTCCACGTATCCTGAGGTACTATAAGTTCATATTCTGGATTGTCTAAACATTGAGAGTTTGTTATATCCAATGTGACACTGTACCTAGCTTGCTAAGGGGTTTTTGATTACTAAGGTGAGTTTTGGGGCACCCTAATTCGCCGAGGTTCCAATCCTCTGTCCACAGTTCTGTGTGAGAACAGAAACCCTGCGACAGGGGCACCCCCGACCCTTGCTTGAGCTTCATCACACTTGCGATACAACTCCAGCAATGCGCCACCTTTACGGCACAGATACATCACGCATCTGTGCTGTTTTTGCCCCATGATGCGCCGCATTGTAAATGCAGCACACCATAGGTGACGGAACAGCGGCACAGAATGACTAACACATCCCTGGTGATGCGCCAGTCATCATAAATCTATCCCTATGCTTCTTATCTTGTTAGAGATGAACCGCCATATGTATCATCAAAGTTTTTTGCATTTCCTAAATAGCGAACTTTAAGGAATAAATAGCGATTCTTTACCATTCCTAGTTTGCGATGAGCTATTTGCTAATTACAAATTACCCATTCATTTCCTTCATTTCCATAGGGCGGTTGGACTCACTTTTAGCTCGAACGGCTGAATGGATTTCCACGAAACTTGGCAAAATTGTAGGGACTGGTAGCCCGATGTGCCTTTGCTATGTCTCAAGATATATGCTCCAGTGGTTTTTACGAAAATTAACTTTGAAAAATATATATTGGGCTACATTGGCCTATATATATGTTGGAGCCCAAATGTAGCCCAATGTAGCCCAATGAAGCCCAATGAAGCCCAATGTAGCCCAATGTAGCCCAAAGATGGCCGCCAGAGACAAAAAAAACAAATGTAGCCCAAATATCAGCCAGATGTAGCCCAACTATAGCCCAGTGACAGAATGACCAATCAGCTTCGCAAACCTCCGTTACGCGAAGCGGAGCGCTGTTACAGATATATATCTTTTTTTGAACGTTAATTTCTCAAAATCCACTGGAGCACATATATTGAGACCTAGCAAAGGCACATCGGGCTACCAGTCCCTAATATTTTACCAAGTTTCGTGCAAATCCATTCAGCCGTTCGATTATTATTATTATTTTATTTTTTTGCCCCGCGGGACCCTTTTAAAACCTCCACATCAAACCTAGGGGGTCAGCGAGGATCTACTATGCCCCCTTATGGTCATTTGCCCCTTCGCTTTGGCCTCCTCTTGTCTCTCGATCCTACCGAGAGACAAGATGGCGGCCGCTACGGACTGTTTGGAATGTTTACAGACGCCGGAGAACCAATCAGCTTCGCTTCACAAAGCTCCGTTGCGCGAAAAGTACGCGTACTGGAGCGCTGCCCGGTCCGCTGTTACAGATATATATCTTTTTTTAAACATTAATTTCTCAAAATCCACTGTAGCACATATATTGAGACCTACAAAAGGCACATCGGGCTACCAGTCCCTACAATTTTGCCAAGTTTCGTGCAAATCCATTCAGCCGTTCGGGCTAAAAGTGAGGCCAACCGCCCTATGGAAAACTCAATGTTAAAAACACGTTTTGGGACCCCCCTTTTTTCTCGACCCCCCCCTGGACGAACCCCCCCCCCAATTTTCAGGGGCTGCTCAGAAACAAAATGTGCCATTTTCCTGAAAATTTCAGCCAATTCCGTCCACAAACGCCAAAGTTATTTGACATAGAATTTTAAAAAATCCCATAGGAAAAAAATCCTAACTATATATACCTACTGGCGACCGCCAGTAGGTAATATATATATATATATATATTTATATATATATATATATATATATATTGTTGCTATATCCAAAGGATCAAAGCTTATTTGAAACAAAAAATACCTGATAAACAGTGACACATGTGGATCATCTAAATCGCCAACATACCTCGTGAGCTTAGTGTCTTCTATTCAGATTTCCAGGCTGCCGCCGCCTCCATATTTGTGGTACCGCAGCATCCGCTATAGCCGTGCCGCGTGTGATGATGAAATGGAGGTTTCCAATCAAAGAAACTCTCTATGTCTGTTTATAAAGTCCGCTTGTGTGCTCCGTGTAGGTAACTAGTTCCGGACCAGAGAGAAACTAGTCAAAGAGGTAAAAAAAACTTGAGCCAGTCGCTCATGATAGAAGGAGACGGATGGCCGCCATGATGAATGGGTGTAATAAATGGTATTTAACTGGCGGTGTCCCATAGGCAAGTTAAATATAGGGAGTCAATAATGATCTGCAAACTCAAAAAATTATCAACCTGATCTCTTCTTCAATGTGATTATGAATTAAGAATTTAGAAAAAAAATCATAAATAATAAATTGTACATACATGGAGCTTAGCGTTAGTATGTTGTATGTAAGGGAAAGCGGCCGTCATATTGAATACATAAAAAAGAAAATTGTCGATCTAACAAAAAGGAATGGGTTACACCATTTAAAGTAGACAGGATAAGGGTAACAAATCAAACTCGGATTGAAAGATAATGCATCCAAGTGGGGAGATGTAAGTATCTTACTTCCGAACCTATAAAACTGCCCATGATCGGTAAATAAATCTACCATATATATCCACAAACCGGATGAGATATGTATTTAAAACAGTATCATAACGATGTGTTTAAATCATCATAAAGGCAATAAATCGGCACTGTGTCAGGATGTGGAGAGAATACCACATATGAAAAAATATTTGAAGAGTGATGTATATGTATGCTTTAATGAACACTGGACATGTCAAAACAGACCAAAGGGATGGGAGTAGGCCGAAAAAGAGGAGGGGGGGAGAATTAGTATTCTTGAACTCCGATTATCAGTAACAGGAAGGACCACCGCATGTGGCTAGAATGAAACTGACATATATGTGTGTGAGCCAGTTGTACCAAAATACAATTGGACTCCGATGAATATAAGCCTCTATTCATGTGTGAATTCAGATCACTCACCGATATTGAAACTTTCTGGAACACAGATGTGACAAGATGAATCAATATTTCAGGCAGGCCAACAAATTTAACTGTTATTATATTTAATCACTTGATCACAGGGGATTTATTGTTTAGCCCATTTTTATAGGTGTTCAAAGTATAAATCCAAAAAAACTCCCTCCTTTTGCGGATTTCGATTCTCTGATTACCTAAATTTATTAGTATTTTTTCAAGAATGAACCATTGGAGGTCCTGAGCTGTATGCTGTGCTTCCATGTAGTGTTGAACTAAAGGCGCAGCTATTTTATTGGTTCTTATGGCAGATCGGTGTTCGGTGAGGCGGGTAGTCATTTTGGGTGAAGTCTCGCCAGCATAGCCTTGATGGCACGGACATACAAAACCTGTTATTCTGGGCATATCACTTAATCTCCCCGTGCCTAACAAAAATGAATGTGTTCTTATGTAATGAAACTGGTGCTATGTAAAGCGCTCTAATACCCGATATCTTTGGTTCTAGTTCGCGCTATATAAAACTCTGAAAAAACAATAAGATATATAATGTTAATTGTTTTTCAGTTGGTTAATACAGTTAACTCCACCTTTATGTTGTTGATAGTGTAATTGGGAGCCTCTCAGGCAGAATGGCAGCCAACACATGACATGCATCTGAAATTCCCAATCGGAGATTCCTTGCTTAATAGCGATGTCTGAATGAAAAGTGTTTTGGTAGATGGCATCCGTGAATGTACTATTAAGTCTTTCAGATTTTTATTTTTATTATGAGCAAAAAGGGGTTTTGCTAGTAGGTTTTCATGTTCTACGGTTGCATTGAGAATATGCCAATTGCTGTTAATGATGTAACCAATGTTATCGTTCATCATGGAGTGGCATGTGACAAACTCTAATCTTGAGTTGGATGTCTTGGTGAGGTGTTAAAAGGGGTTGTCTATCATAAAAACTGGCCAGTTTATACAAATCATGCACAAGGCATTTAGAATAACCTCTAATCATGAATTTAGCCTTCATGTCAATGGCTCTCCGGTCAAAGTCTTGTAAGGTGGTGCAGTTCCTGCACAAGTGCAGGAACTGTCCAAAGGGGGAATGTTAGTTCTCTGGGATGACAGATGATAGCTTTGAAAGTGCAATAAGGTGTTGCGAGCACTACGCTTAAAGTATAAGTCTACCTCTAAGTGATCCTCAATGTTTTGAATATTGATGTCTAAAAATTCCACCTTGATATTTCTGGAATTTGCTGTAAATCTGATGTTGTTGTCACATAAATTAATCCAGGACAGGAATTCTGGGAGTATATCAGGGCCCCCTATTCAGATAAAAAACACATTGTCGATAAATCTGGACCTTAGATTTATTGACTCACTGAACAGGGCAACCTCATTGTCAATAAATTTGGATTCAAAGAGGGCCATGTAAATGTTTGCTACTGTGGGGGCACAAGAAGCCCCCATACTGACCCCCTTTGTCTGTTTGTATAGGGACCCGTTGAATTTGAATGTGTTTTCCTGGAGTACCAAGGTGAGACACTCAATGATGAAAGATCTAGGACATACAATATCGAAGACTTCCATGAACCATTCTACAGCAATGATGGCACGCTCTTGGGGTATGTTTCTGTATAAAGCTTCAGTATCCACGATGACCATGGTGCGGACTGAAGCATTAAACTGAAGATGTTGCACTTTATTTATGAAAACCCTTGTGTCTTTGACATAAGAGGGTATTTTAGAAACATGGGGTCTTAGAAGAGTGTCTACATGTTTGGAGAGAGGCTCTGTGACCGAGCCAATGGTCGTGACAATAGGCCTATACGGTGGGTCCATGCTGTTTTTATGTATTTTAGAGACCCTAGATTGCCGCCATTTTCGGTTTATCTACATTGAGGTATTCCCATTCTTAAGGCTTGTGTGGTGATATTAAGCAATACTTTTTGGAATCTTTTGGTGGGGTCTATAGTCGTTGGAATATAGTGTTCTCTGTTATGAAGCATTTCTTCCATTTTGGTGATATATTGTTGGGTGTCCATGAGGACTATACCTCCACCTTTATCACAACTTTTAACTGTCAAGTTCTTGTTGTGAACCAATTCTTTGAGGGAGCAGTTCCCTTCCCTGGATATGTTATAGTTAGGGGTTGGAATGTATTTCATTGCTGCAATCAACTTTTTGTAGACTACATGTTTGAATGTTGCTATTTTAGGGGCGACCTGTTCAAAAGTTGATAAAAAGGTGGAAACAGGTGCTAACCCCGATACATTAGAACTGGATGGCATATTGGAACTGGATGGTATATTGATGTCCTAACCTTCAAAGAAGGATTGGAGTCGGATTTTACAGAAAAATGTCATAAGATCACGAAGGATTTCAAATTTATTTGCTTTAGTATGCGGTATGACAGACCTTTAGTTAGAAGTGGAGGGATCTAATATGTGTCCACTTAGATTGAAAATGGGGATGTCATTCAATCCCGCCGGTATTGGCCATGTCTTGTCACTAGGTATTGGTTCTCGTCCTGACGTGGATATTGATTCACACCTTGTTGGTAATGACCTTGAGGTGCTGGATATTGCTTGTTTTGGACTGGTTTGTATTGTTGATTCGGAGGGGGTGGATACTGTTGATTCTGGACTAATGCTTGATTGCCTCTGAATCTTGGTTGATATCTGGTCCGCCAGCGGGTGCGTTGATTCCCTCGCCTGGCTAAAAAAGGACGTGTACCTCTTACTCCACCTGAGGTGCCAGCGTTGGACCATTATCTTGAAAGTAAGAGTAACCTTCCCCATCTGAGTAAGATATATCAGACAAAGTTGTCGTTTCCTAGGGGGCCTGTTGTATGCAGTCTGATATTGTTCTTGCCCTGTGCTTTCTTACTGGTAAACTGCGAGTTTTTGAATGCCTGATGTTGAGCCCAGGAAGAAGGGGTCGGGGAACCCTGCAACGCGTCGGCTAATCAAATTTTGATGGAACGGAAAGGCGGGCTGCAATCCTTAAGCCTGTGTGCTGACGTGGTGTCGTGTGCGCTCTTATGTGCAATGGCACATTGGGAAAAAATGTAAGCACGGCCGTCCGGCCGTGGGGAGCTGGACCATCGTCAGCAGCACAAGACACAGGTGGCCAGCTGAGCGAGGCTGCCATCTGAACCTTCAGAGATGGATCAGCACATCACTTCTGCTTACTGAGCCTGCCTGCCTGTAACATTGCCTACTTAGGAAACAAGGAGAATAAATACAACTTGGGCATTCAAACTTACCAAAGGAACAATGATCCTCGCGGTCGGACTTCGTGTCCCACAAATCATTGCATAAAGTTACAGTATGTACACGCCCACTGAGGGCCATCATACTAATGGATGAATGCTGGAAATAAATAAATACCGGAAATGCAACTGCGAGATTTTGAATGTCTGATGTTGAGCCCAGGAAGAAGGTGTCTTGGAACCCTGAAACGCGTCAGCTAATCAAATTTTGCTGGAAAGGAAAGGCGGACTGCAATGCTTATGCCTGGGTGCTGAAGTGGTGTTGAGTGCACTCCTATGCGCAAGGGCACATTGGGAAAAATTGGGAAAAATTGTAAGCACGGCGGTCCGGCCGCGGGGAGCTGCACCATCATCAGCGGCACAAGACACAGGTGGCCAGCTGAGCGAGGCTGCCATCTGAACCTTCAGAGTTGGATCAGCACATCACTTCTGCTTACTGAGCCTGCCTGCCTGTAACATTGCCTACTTAGGAAGCAAGGAGATTAAATACAACTTGGTCATTCGAACTTACCAAAGGAACAATGATCCTCGCGGTCGGACTTCGTGTCACACAATGTATTGCATAAAGTTACACTATGTACACGCCCACTGAGGGCCATCATACTAATGGATGAATGCCGGAAATAAATAAATACCGGAAGTGCAACAACTGCGAGTTTTTGAATGTCTGATGTTGAGCCCAGGAAGAAGGGGTCATGGAACCCTAATATGCGTCAGCTAATCAAATTTTGCTGGAAAGGAAAGGCGGACTGCAATGCTTATGCCTGTGTGCTGAAGTGGTGTCAAGTGCGCTCCTATGCGCAAGGGCACATTGGGGAAAAAAAATAATATATATATATATATGTATGTTATTTTATTTCACATTTCTTTTCCTCCAGGCTTATGGCTACCTGAAGAAAGCGTCCCGCCGAAAAGCATGTAGATTCTAATTATGTTAGCCATTTTTGTTTCTTTTGGACATTTGTTAACATTTTGAAATGGTTTACCTTATCTTGATTTTGAGCATGTTATTTATAACCACTATGTTGGTATAAATGTGGTAGCAAATTTGTTATTTATCATATATTTGTCTGTAGTCTATATATTACATTTTGTATGCACTTTATTGTCTGTCTATTTATGAGCAATAACACTATAAAATATAAATAAATATAAAAAATATATATATCAGATCATTTTCAATAAAAGAATATATTTTGGAATAGTAATAACTTTTCTGGTCACTTATTGTTATTGCATAGTATAGGTCCACCTTTCTATTCACAATACATTTCTCTGTAACATGTTTACAGGACAGAATCACAAACAATGAATTGATGAATTTCCTCAAATAAACTGTTAGAACTGGGGGTCTCTAGTTGGCAATGGTTTGTACCTTTGTCCAAATAGGGACCCTTGCTTGTAGTCAGAGTAGGGGGCTACAATCCTAAAATAACCCAAGCTCAACCCTGTGATAGCTTGGCACGAGCAGGAAGGCCTATCTCAGAGACAGTGTGTAAAGCATTTGTGAACACTTACAGTAATACAGTGAAAACACTGCAGATGGACACAACACAGGCTTTATAAAAATAAGTATTCTTTATATAGACTTGACACAAGACCCAAATGACAAAAATCCACAATACATTATTAAGAAAATTACTTTTAAATGGTAGAAATAGCTTAGTTCACTTTAGATGGTGAATGCGACACATTTCCAACAAAGATGTGTCACGCAAGATAAACAAAGGGTTCGCATGGAGAACGATGCGTTGGTTCCTTGCTTTGGGGGAGGTGATGTGTCTGTTCCTCAGTGCTTACGCGAAGAAGGCGATGCGTCTGTTCCTTACCGGAGAGGAGATGATGCGTCTATCTCTGGCTGCTTTCCGGTTGCGATACGACAAGATTGTGCCTCGATGAGTTGCGACGATCCGGTGCGATGCGAGAAGATGGCATCTTTGATGCAATGCGATGACGTTAAGGTGAGGCAGGCACCCTCGACAGCCGTGCGGCGACTCTGGAACTTCTGAGCTGCGACAGGCCCTGCGACACGCTTCTCTGGTGATGCTACGGTGACCCTTGCGGTGGCGACACACTTCTCCGGTGACGCAACGTCAAACAGCTGTGACCGAGACACGCTTCTCCGGTGATGCAACGGCGACACTTGCGATGGCGGCACGCTTCTCTGATGAGGCGACGGCATCAGCTGCGGATGTGACATGCTTCCTCTCATTGAGTCGGGCTTCCAGCTCTCAACAATACGCAGGCTTCTGCAGACAGAATTTTCAGCAAGGAAATTCAGTGGGGGTGCTAAGAGTGAAGTCTTGTATCCCTGAGACTTCAGCAGGAGGCAAACACAGTTCATGCCCTAAGAGATTCTTCTTTAAGATGATGAAAGTTGCAAATACAAGTATTTATCCTTTCCTTGGCAATAAAGAAACCACTGCAGGTCAACAACCCAGGAAGGAACACAATGGCCCAGGGGCAGTCCAACTCCTGCAGATTCTCTGGTGGTTCTCCTTGGCAAAAGGTCCGTCTTGATGTCCAGAAGTGATCTAAAGTCTTGGGGTCTGGGCCCCAATATTTATACTAGTAAATCCTTTGTCCTCTGAGGGCAGAGGGTGCCTGTACCTAGCCAGAACCAGTTCTATGCAGCTTCCTGGCAGGAGGTAGAGACAGCATTGTGAAGGCAGACCTGGCCCAGGTAGCTGAAAGCAAATCTCCTCCCCGTACTCTCTATTCTATGAGTGCTCAGGGGAGTGAAAGAAAATCTCTGCCCTCCCCCCACTCTCTGTGCAGCCAAGGTCCTATTCAGCCCAGCCCTGAGTCATCAGACTGCTGGAGCCTAAGCCCTCCTGTCACTTACAAACCAGACATGCAATACACAACCTAGCAGAGTCAGGCTGGATGGTTAGGTCAGAAAATACCTACTTTCTAAAAGTGGTATTTTCAAACACAGAATATTAAAACCAACTTTACTAAAATATGTATTTTATCATTCTGAGTTCAGGCATACAACATTTGTTTTTCTACCATGTTCCCTGGGTCAGTTGGGATTATAAGATGTTATAATCAAACTGCCCATGCTGGCCTATTGGGACAGGTAGCCTTGCAATAGTGAAAAATGAAATTGGCTGTAATTCACTATCAGGACATGCCACACACACCAAGGCATGTGTTACCTTTTACTTACAATGCACCCTGCCCTAGGGCCTACCTTAGGGGTGGCTAACATGTAGAAAAGGGATGGTTTAGGGACTGGTAATTGGGTGCACTTACCAAGTCGACATGGCAATACTAGACTGCACACAGGCTCTGCAATGGCAGGCCTGAGACACAATTTACAAGCTGCTTCTGTGGGTGGCACAATCAGTGCTGCAAGCCCACTAGCAGCATTTGATCTATTGGCCCTGGGCACACATGGTCCACTGTACTAGGGTCTGACAAGTAAATCAAATAGGCCAATCATGGAGTCACTAATCCATTACAACAATTTACAATAGGGAGCACTTGCACTGTGGCACTAAATAGCAGTGGCACAGTACCCAAAGCATGTAACCAGGAAAAACATATCAAAAACAGAGGAGACAACAGCAAAACAAGGAAGGGAGACTCACTCCAATAGTACAAGGTCTAACATAAACCAATTTGTATAGAAACCTGTTCTGAAACTGGGTTTGTTATCAGTTTATTTCAGACTCCTACAACTTGGATCTTCTCTCACAAGGAGGGCGTGTCTGGGACTTCCGCTGTTCTAATAGTGGACTGGGTAGCACCGTAGTCGCTCCAAAATTACACTTGGTGGCCATTAACTTCTCCTTCTGCGAATGGTCCACTCTTGTCTACTGCTAGGACTGTGCCAAGCACACAATCTTCCTCCCCCCTCAGGCACCATTATTGGGAATTGTCAGAGCCAGAAATGTCTTTGTCTTGGGCATTTGATTCATATTAAATCAATGCTGTCCCATTTTCTGTGGAACCTTCGGGCTTGTGGAACCTGTATCATTGGAACCTGTTTTTTCATTGGCACTTGCATTTGCTGAACTAGTACATTCTGCATCTGTGTTTGATTTCCTCCATGCATTTGACCATTTCTACTCATTCTATCTGCATTCAGTCTGCACTCCCTCTTCTAATGCCCAAATGTATTACAGACGTGACAAGGAGTCATTTTCTTCAGCATTGAAACCAGAATGCGGATCATTCCGAACACCACTACCTCTAACCAGTGAAACACCAAATCCTCTTTAAACCCTTTGAGTCTGCCCTCCAAAACTTTGCATTCCACCCTGATTGTCTGCAAACCACTGATTCTGAAACTCCTTCTGAGCAGACATTGTCTAGGCTAACATGAATTTCTCCTTAATAGTTTTATGTGCCATCTCTTTTTCATCACTGTAATACTTTGCATACCTAAGGACCTCATTCAAAGAATCTATCTACCAGCAAATCACACTCTCCTTAATAGTTTTATGTGCCATCTCTTTTTCATCACTGTAATACTTTGCATACCTAAGGACCTCATTCAAAGAATCTATCTACCAGCAAATCACACTCTGTTGTATGTGCATACTGATCTATGGAGGCATATTATCAAGAAACGGCGTTAAAATTATCGCTGTTTTAACGGCAGTAAAAGGTCTCTAAAGCGGCGATAATGGGCTTGATAATATGCCCTTGTGGATTCCTAAAGAAGCCCATGTTCTGGTGTGAACATGGGCTTTTATTGGAATTCTCAAGGGCATATTATCAAGTCCATTATTGCCGCTTTAGTGGCAGTTTCCTGCCGCTAAAGCGGCGATAATTTTAACACCGTTCTTGATAATATGCCCCTCTGGGTTTAACCCAAGAACAAACAGAGAGACAAAAATCCCATATCACTCCGTTCAGGACATTCCTGCCAATGTGTTGTTAAAAACACCTGAAGTAACCCATTATAGCAATCATGCACTGATACCTGCTTTTGTGAGTTTCTTTTAATCTTTACCCAATCAATATCTTTTTGGAGGAATCTTGTCTTTCAGAAATGTATTTACTGCATCATATTTCTCCATAAGCACACGGGATGGTGTATTGGTGGAAGCATCTCTCATCAATTATGCACCCTGCCATTGTACAGCAACTTTACATTTGGCCCAGGAATCACTTTACCCTACAATATCAAACAATGCATTCAAGTCACTCCACAGCAAGTTCAGAATTTTAACATATCTGTCAACCTGTGTATACCACTGAGCAGGCTTCTCTCTCAATTTTTGAAAACTATTTGTAAATGCTACAAGATCTCCAAATTACATGAATATATTCTCCACCTGGTATTTCTCTCCTCCTCCAAATGTCAGTGGCTTATTATTTTCTTCTACTGCCTCTAATTTGTTTCCTTTTCTATTCATTTTTCTTTGCCTATTTGCTCTCTAATTTATCAAAATCACTCAACCTACGATCACAATTCAGTGATGTGTACTTGTATTCCTGTAGAATGCAATATTTCAATAGCTTCATCATCCAAATCTTTCTGAAATGGGCCTGGTAGGTTACACAAATCCTACATAACCCATCTGAGGAATACTTGATCATAGCCAATGAAAGTGGGGGACAAACCTTCCAAAGGTCTTGTCTTGGCCCAGGTTCCCTGCTAGGGGTATTTTATGTGTGAGCTCCAGTAGACGGACCTTTAGCATTGGTGGACCACCAGGACCCTTGTTACCCATGCACTGGAGCCTTAAGCTCACTGTAAAGGAGGTTGTTCTTCCGATAAATGGGATGACTCCCAGAGGCATCACCTGCTGAATCTTAGGAACCATCTCACTGTCACCTATGGACTCTAGGGTAAAACCAGTAAGCTGCTGCTCATTTACTGGGACAAACTCCTCCTCCAGCACTACTAAACTGGTCTCCCCTGGAATCCTTCCTCCACCGGGAGGTGGTGCTTTTTTTTGGACACTTGGTATCCTCCTTCAAGTGTTCATACTGATAGCACTTGATGGACTTGGCTGCAGACCGTTTTCAAGGTGCTGTTCTTCTGGTTGCCAGATTGAGAGTGAGAACCAGACCCTTTCCCCAGTGAGTAGTTTTGGTGGCCTTTAGACAACTTTGTTTTTTTTTTATCTCCTGTCTCCTTTTTATGTTTGGAACCCTGGCCACCCTTTTGTGAGTCCCCCACAGATACCTTCCAAAATACTCTGGTGCTAGACTCAAGTGTCCAGCTACTCAGCACGTTTTCTGGGTTCAGTAACTTGCTATCAACTAAGTGCTGTGGTCCCAAAAAATAGGTTTTAAATCCCTGAATAATCATCAACCTTGCTGCCCCTAACCCATCCTTTAGTGCCTTACTAGCATAATCCAAGAAATCCATCCATGTCTGTGTGGAGAGTTTGCGGCTGCTTCGGAATGTGATCCTATATCTCTCAGGGGCCAGTCCAAACTTACAGACTAAGATAGTCCTCTTAGCAGTGTAGCATGCCTGGTCCTCTAGCTCTAGTGTAAGGAGTATGTCCTTTTTTACATCCATAAACTACCAGCTCAGAACTCCTCTTGGACATTGTGCACCCTTAGAGCCACTTCTTAGGCTTTAAACCACGTATCTATGTTATCCCCAACACCATAACTGGGCACCAAATCTTTGGTATATCCTGACTCTGGACTCCCAGTGGACACCATAGGTATGCTGCCACCATTGCTCTTGCTAGACCCCACTTGCATTCCTCTAATGTCCAGCTCTTTGAGGTAGAGCTTATGGGTAATGTGTCTCTCCTACATGGCTAGCCTCCTCTCCTTTCAGGCCTACCCCAATGTAGCAATCTTCTATTTGAGCTTTCTTTCCTCCCTCCTGTCTGCCAGCTCCTTTGGAGATAGGTTCTTTGTGGAGACATTGCTCCTTGCCCTAGGAACCACCACAGCTTCCAGCAGGTTGTTTCCCCCTCCACAGAGCTTTCCAGAGCCACATCAGACACCAGAATCAGGTCATCCTCCTCCTCAGGTATTTTCGGCTCCTACTCTGGATTGTCATCCACTGCGAACTGGGTCTCTGACCAGGCCCGCAAAGCTTTCTACAGCTTCACCTTCCTACGAAGCCTCTTGTAGAAACTTGAAAAACCTTGCAAACAGCACTTAGCTGGGGCACAGTGTTAGACTCTAACCTGACCTGCTCAAATTTAATTACTGCAGGTGGGTGCAGAAGCCACTTCTAAAGAGTGAGACATTTTTAACCGAAAAATATCAAAAGACCAATAAGGAAGAAATTAAAAAGGTTGAAAATGGTCTTAGTGTACAGTTGTAGTGAACAATGCATTACTTTATGGTATTGCACAAACACAATTCCTATTCTCACGGTGATGACTAATGTTAGAAATTGGGTTTCTGGCTGTCAGAGTATGCACCCTAGACAAGAAGGAACAACCACTCTAGTCAGGAAAAGCTATATACACACTAAAAGATATCCTGTGCTCACCCTCTGGTAGCTTGCACAGAGCCATCAGGCTTATCTAAAGAGGCAAAGTATTTGTGCAACACACACACACACACAAACATACACAGTGGCACAATGAAACCACCACAAAAATACTCCACAAAGGGTTAGAAAACTAGATAATAATTTTATGAGTAAAGCAAGACTAAAACAACAAAAATCCAATAATAGTATCAAAGTTCTGAGTATTTAAAGATTAAATTAAATTAAATTATACTGCTTTGAGTCATAAAGCACTAAGCGGGGACATCTGGTCACACTAGACTGGGATTAAGTTCAGACCAACCACGATGGAGAGCAGGCTACAGTAATCACACAGGTCCCACAAAAAAAAGTGCCATGGATGGAGGAAACACCAACGTCAAAGACTCAATGCGAGAAGCAGAGGAGACGATCTGTAGTCATCAATACAGTAGATGCAGGCGAGGCATCGGTTCAGATCCACCTAGTCAATCAAGACTTTATTGACAAACCCATTTACAACGCAGTTGATGCGTCGTCGGCGAGCCAAGCAGTCTGTCGAAGCACTATCGTCGAGCGACAGCCGTGCCGGCAATGAAGGGTGATGAGTCGGTTCCAATAGGCGCAAAGTCGTCGATGTGTTGTTTTGATGGATCAGCATAGGAGCAATCACCTTTCAAGGGCAGAGGACTGGATTGTCACAACTTGGCATGGCAGGACTCATAGATGGTGGAGTCCGGGTCCTGTTGCAAGGTTGAAGGAAGTCTTTGATGGCCCTTAGCAAACCTTTGGAGTCACTCTGGGTTCCTGGAGATGGGTCCACTCCTTGTCTTCAGTGGGGCAGAGATCAGCAGGGAAGCACAGCAAAGCAGAAAAGCAGTTCTTCCAGAGCAGCAGCCAAGCAGAGTGGCAGTCCTTGTAGCCCAGTAGTCTTTACTCCTGGCAGAGTTCTTCACAGGTTAAGTAGTGTACTGTCTTGTTAGGGTCAGAGGCCCAGTACGCATACCCAGTTGCACCTTTGAAGTGGGGGTGACTTCAAAGAAGGGCCTTTGAAGTGCACACAGGCCCTTTATTCCCAGCCCTGGCTACAGACTATCAGTTGGGGGTTATTAGTCTGTTGTGTGGGAAACAGGACACTGCCTATTCAATGTAACATCTACCCTTCCTGTGTTTGTGGCTGTCTATAGGCAATGCACAAATTGTAGCTGTCTCCCACCCGAGACATGTATTGGAGACAGGCTGCAGGCATACAGAGCAGTAAGAACAGAGAAATGCCTACTTTCTAAAAGTCACTTTAAAGAAAAAGTTTCCACTGCTGATGATCATTTGACACTATTAATGTTTTTTGATTTTGTGATCGCACAATATAACGACCTCAGCCACCGTTTAATTCCTGTTATATTAAAAAGATCAACAAATCAGTTATGCACACCAAAATCATACAAGGAAGTCAGGCATACATTTGAAAACAATCAGTAGATATTTGTTAGAAAAATCAAAAACAATTCACGATACATCACATGTACCAAAAAATATAATACAATGCCATTTTGCCTGTGTGTAAAAATATAACTGTTAATATCCTGGTTCTGAATATGTAGGAGCTGTAATAATTACAATCATCTCATAGCTTCTGCCTAGAGGGGTTATGCCAGAAGCGGAAACAAAAATGAAAGTCTGTGACACATTACAGGGCGTTTCTTTACACCATTTACCTCATTTTCCATGTGTGCCCAAAATGTCATTTAGACCATGCTCTCTGGGTTGTGCCTTTGTCTGCGCATTTCGGACCCTGAAAGGCTTGGAAGTTGTCCTCAGGACTCAGAACACATGGATACTTTAAAAAGAAAACATATGATGGTTTGTAAAATCTCAATTATATGGGTGTAATCTGACGACTTGTACTAGCTATTGGTTCAACTGTTTACCTTTGGTCAGGGTGATAATCAACACATTTATCTTCATAAACACTTCTTACTGGGATTTTCGAAGAAACATTAATGAAAGTGTTTTTAGAAAATGCACCTAATCTATCATAGTCTCTAATCTTTAAGTTGCTTTCAGGCAATTTTAACATATACTTACAATTTTTTGCCAAAAACCTGCCAGCCCTGTGTTGCTGCATTCAATCTTCAAAAATCTCTCAAATGCTGAAAAATCTGTTAAACAAACCGAGAGCATGAAATTGGGTTTAATCAGTTGGAGCATTGCACTGAATTTGTGAAACTTGCAATTTGACCGGCATTCAAATGAAGAGACAGCAACATTTTCAGCACAACAACCTAGTTTAAAACGGACTGCACAAATGAAAACAAAAGGTAAATAAAGTAAATGATCGCTCGAGATACCAGAGGCCTCATTTATGAAAAGTGACGCATCGCTGCGTGAAAACTGCGATGCGTCACTTTTCACTGCGCTCTCCCTCCGACACTAACGATGCGTCATATTTAAAGTATGATGCAGCATGTCGCAGGGAGTTACAGATACGTCAGTATTTCTGACTTATCTGTAGGCGCAAAAGTGATGCATTGCTGGAGTGTGTCACAAAAGTGACGCAACTCCAGCAACGTGTACTTTCACATGGGCAAGTCCCATGTTGTTAGTGCCTGCATCAGTCTTACGCCTGCCATGAGGTAGGCGTAAGATTTTGACGCATTAGCGTCCAAGAAATGGCGCAGTGAAATCCTATAGATTTCACTGCGTCACTTCTATGACTCTTTCTTGCGTCAACACGCCCACCCTTGCATACATTATACCTGGCGCAGGTATAATGTGGCACAGGGGTTTACTAAGTGACGCATCTACCTAGATGCGTCACTTTATAAATATGGAGCAACAAGGCACATTTTTTACTCCGCTGGTGCGTCACAAAAACTGACGCACCAGCGGCGCAAAATTGATGCAAGGGCTCTTAAATAAGCCACCCGGTGTTCGATTAAGCATAACTGGTAAATACATTTGGAAACATTTGGAATACGATTCCAAAGTCATCACAGCACTGTCCTCTGTGTCCAAGGAAGCAATGCAAGTAACAGGATCCACTTGTCTTATTATGCATGGGAACTTATTTAGAAAATGCTGCAAACATGCTGAAGGGGCAGCCTCGTGGAGCTCCTTCTGAGAAAATATATTTAACACGAATATGTGTCTTTCTGGCAGGGACGTTACTGCAAAACAGTGCTCTAAATGGTTTCTGCTGATTGCATTTGTGATACGCTTTCCAAAATCTTTCATTTCTAACGCCGATACAGAACAAGAAAAGAATTCCTGTTGGAGATGCTGCCTTGTTTGAATGTTCTCCCTCTTGAATATGGGTCCGACTTCCTTGTATGATTTTGGTGTCCATAAATGATTCATCAATTTTTTAATATAATAGGAATTAAATGGTGGCCGCAGTAATAAAATTGTGCTGTCATAATGACAAAAATCATTAGTAGTATTTCTTTCTATTTCTACTTCCCCCACTTTTTCTGCCCCATTTGCTGGCTGTTTTTTCCCCACTTCTGCTGCCCCCAGGCCACCTCCCGCATGTTCCTGCTCCCGCCTCCCATAAGTCCCACCCTCCCCCTGACCCCTACTTAATGGTGGTCGATGGGCGCTGAGACTAGCAAGACTCCTGACCACCTGGTCAGGATACTGCTTTCCCAGAGCAAAGCTTCACCATGAGTGCTTCTCCTCTGCACTGCTGGTGACCATGGTTTGAGGCCTCTCTGCCTCCTGATTTCTCCTGTATCTTCTGTCTCTTGTTTCATCCTGTATCCTCTGTCTCCTGTTTCTTTAGATTTGCTTGTTTTCACCACTTTTCCACTTTTATTTTTATTCTGTCTCCTGTTTCTTTTGATTTCATTTTTCTCCATGTTTCCTTCTATTTCTACTTCCCCCACTTTTTCTGCCCCCTTTGCTGAATGTTTTTTCCCACCACTGCTGCTCCCGCGGTCCCTCCGGCGTGTTCCTGCTCCTGCCTCCCAGCTGTCGCGCCCTCCTCCCTACCCCTCCTTCATGGTGGCAGATGTGCAGCAAAGGCAAGCCCGTCTTTGAACCGACCGCGACCAGCGTCAGGAACACTGGTCCTCCGACCCGCCAGCATTACAGCTCATCAGCTCTCTATACACTCAACGGCGGCAAGAACAACAATTGCACCCACTCTTCACCTTGCGACACCTACAGACCTTTCACCTGCCAACACTGCTGACATTCCTTCACCTTCGCCGAGGCCCAGGACTCACCTCGACCCTCAAACAAGAACTCCATCGCACCCCAAACCCTGCAATGCATCCTACTCAATGTCCGATCCATCCAGACACACCGTGGAAATCTGGGACCTCCTCGACAGCACCACCCCAACTTCGCCTTCCTCGCCGAAATATAGACATATGTCACCTCAGGGCCTGAAATTCCGATCCCCATCCCTGAAGGCTACAAGATCACCCAGAAAGACCACCCCAACTGCCCCGAAGCAGGCATCGCCATCGCTCACAAGTCCAACCTCCGTCTGAGCACCTACAATGAATGGCCCACAGACCTGATGAAGGCACCCTCATCTACAGATCCCCGGACCACACGCACCTTTCTCCAACTCCATCACCGACATCATCACCCTGCAAACCATCATCTCCACCGACTATACTTTGCTTGGAGACCTCAACTTCCACCTCAACAACATCCAATACCCCAACTCCACCTCCCTACTGGACAAATTCCACAACATCATCCACAACATCAGACTCAAACAGATCACACCAGAACCCACGCACTCAGCAGGACACACCCTCAACCCTATCTTCACAGCAGGAAACTCCATCACCTTCAGCCACACCTCCGAACTCCCATAGATGGACCATCGCTGTGTCCCTTTCTCCTTTAAAACAAACATCACCCACAAACGTCCACACCAGTACCAGTGCAGGAATTGGAACAAGATCTCTGATGACCAGCTCACCGATTCCCTCAGCCACTCTGCTCCCACTACCACAGACGACGACCCAACCACCACTGCCAGCACTCTACACAACTGGTTCACTGACTACCCAACAGCATCACCCCCTCAAGAAAACTTCTAACACGCATGTCAAAAAAGTCAGCTCATTCTCCACCAAAGTATGAGAATCTAGACAAACCTGCCTACACCTTGAAAAGCCATGGAGGTACTCCAAAACCGCATCAGACCATGACAACTTCAAAACGGCCACCACCACCCACCACAAACTCATCAGACACTCAAGGAACAAAACACTCCAGGACAGAATCTCCACCCACGCACTCAACAGCAAGGAACTTTTTGGCATCATCAGAGTTCGCCCAACCCAACAGTCAGACTACAGAAATCCCACCTTCTCAGGACCTCTGCAACAGACTCCGCGCCTTCTTCCATCACAAAATCAAGACCATCTATGACAACCTTGACAAGAACAACCTGATGCGGTACCCCCACCCACCGTTCCTTACAACACGCAGTCGACACTTGACAGCTGGACCGCCCTCAGCATTGACGACACCCTCAAGACCATTAAATCGACCCACTCCAGGGCCCCCACGGTCCCCTGCCCCCACCACATCTACCACAGAGTGGCAGACATCATCGCCTGCGAGCTTTGATGAATCATCAACCGCTCCTTCATGACCGCATCTTTCCCTGACAACTGGAAACACACCGAGATCAACTCTCTTCTGAAAAACCCTCAGCGGACCCCACCAATCTCACAAACTTTAGACCGATCTCCTTACTCCCGTACCCGGTGAAAGTCATTGAAAAAGCCATCAACAGTCAACTACGCGCCGCCATAGAAGAAAACAGCATCCTCAACTCCTCCCAATCAAGCTTCAGGAAGAATCACAGCACCGAAACTGCCCTTCTTGCCATGACAGACAACATCCGCTCCCTCCTCGACAGAGGAGAGACTGTGGCCCTCATCCTCCTAGACCTCTCCGCTGCCTTCAACACAGTCTCGCATCGCACTCTAGCCTGCAGACTCCACAATGCAGGAATCTGGGACAAGGCCCTGGACTGGATCTGCTCATTCCTCTACGGCAGTATGCAGTGGGTCAGAATCCCTCCCTTCCTATCAGAACCCACGCTGACCACCTGCAGAGTCCTCCAATGATCCTCCATTAGTAACACCCTGCTAACATCTACATGGCCCGCTCGCATCCATCGTCAGATCACACAGTCTCAACATTGTATCATTTGCACATGACACCCAACTCATCCTCTCCCTATCCAACAAACCCAATATCTGCAAACACAACTTTCAAAAAGGAATAAAAGCAGTCGAGAGGTAGATGAAGAACAGCTGACTACAACTCAACACAGACAAAGCTGAAGTATTCATCATGGGCCCACACAGTGAAGCCTGGAACCACACCTGGTGGCCCCCCGCCCTTGGGAACCCTCCCTTCCCCACGGACCACACATGCAACCTCAGAATCATCCTGGACTCCTAACTCAAAATGGACCACCAGATCAACGCTGTCACCTCTACCTGCTCACACACCCTATGTCTCATCCAAAAGACCTTCAACTGGATTCCCCTCGAACATAGGAAAACAGTCACCCACACCCTCTTCAGTAGCAGACAGGACTATGGCAATGCACTCTATGCCGGGATCAACAAGAACCTCACCAGCAAACTCCAAAATGTCCAGGACGCCGCTGCCAGACTTGTCCTCAACCTACTGTGCCACTGCCACAGCAGCTAACACCTACAGACACTACACTAGCTCCCTGTCGAGAAGAGAATCACCTTCAAGCTTCTCACCCATACCCGCAAAACCCTCCACAACACAGGACACGCCTACATAAACCACTGCCTCTTGTTCCACTAACCCTAAAGAGCCCTCCGCTCAGCCCAACTCTTTCTTGCGACAGTACCACACATCAGGAAGACCGAACAGGAGGACACTCCTTCTCGTGGCCAAGGCATGGAACACTCTCCCTCTCCACCTCTGAGAGACACCAACTCTCTCCAAGTTCTTGAAGGAGGACCCCAAGATTTGTCTCTTCAACGAATCACCAGGAATTTCCAGGAGCTGCTTGTCCCCCCCAATCAGCACCTTGGGTGAGTAGCTCTACAAACTCTTGACTGAGTGTCAAATGATCGTCAACAGTGGCATTATTTTTTTCAGTGATTTGTGGGGCCTAGCCTTGCTAACTGATACAGACGGGCCCAACCCCTACTTTCTTTCTGACATACTTTATAAAAGTGCCATTTCTAAAATTGTAATGTTAAATTGAACTTTACTAGAGTATTTATCATTACCATTCCAAAGAAATAAAACATGATGAAGCCACTACTTTCTAATCAGGAATTGCAGCTTAAAAGTGTACTAAGGAAATCCCAATACTAACCTTTGAGAGAAGTAGGCCTGTCAGAAGTGAAAAATTAAATTGGGTGTTTGTCGCTACTAGGACATGCAAAACGTACCAGTAGATTGTCCTACCTTTTACAGAAACCGGACCTTGTCCTATAGGCTACCTAGGGCCTATCTTAGGGGTGACTTAGCCCTTGACTTCCCGGTCTTGTGTGTAGCTCCTCCCACTGCCTAGCTTCTCAAGACTGTGTATTGCTCTTAGTCCTCAAGGCCATCCTGTTCAGTCCCGCTGTCGGGTGATTGCTTGCCCTGAAACTTTGGTAAATTTATTTTGGTTTAGTGGTAGTCTATTTTGCCTTCTACCGTTTTATTTGGCATCTTTTTGTTTTTGTTTTATCTGGAAGTTTATTAGGTCGTTACTGCCACTGTCTGCTCCCACCATTTTCCTGCTCCTGCTGGGTCCCACTACCCTCCCTGCTAGCCCCTCCCACCTCCCAGGACTACCTAATGAGGCTGCTGTGTGGCCACCCCATTGGCACGCCAAAGCAAGCCCTCCTGCACATGTTCGTGGCTGGAGTGTCATCTTTCTCACACAGAATTGACTGAATCCTGCCTCCACACTAAGGGTGTGTGGTGAACTCTGCTCCACCAGAGGAGTTTGAAGAGTTTTGCCAACTCCGTACTCCACTGGGAGCATGGTGTTTGACAAAAAACTGATTCCACCATATGGCAGAGTTTGCCCTCACCGCCCACCCCATCATGAGTCTGTAACTCCCGGTCACTTTACCATGGCATCCTGTGGCCACATGCAGCCCACAGCCAGTAGCAGGCAGGCTATCAGCTATGCATGTTGCTTTTCCTAATCTGACGTGCTGCCCTTACTGTTCAGTGAGCAGGTGTAAGAAGGCAGTTGGTGATCAGAGAAATGTGGGGGCCATACACACATCTATATCTACAGGCAACGTTCTTTTTGTAGTCATCAGATAATGCCTAATTTTACTTCATACACATGTCGCCCTGCCATGTACCTTTTTATTCCATAAATAAAATGTTGGTTACTTTTTATTCTGGAAATAACATAGTTGTAATTGCACAACTAATTGTGCATTGCACGTTGGTGCTGTTTATATAGCAATGGGGGCTTATCTGGTGGAAACTGTGACTTCAAGAACTATGCAGCAACCACTCCATGCCCACTGGAAAACCCCACATGTCGGAGCGACCTGTGCCAGGCCCTGAATGGGGAAGCCACAGTCCTCTGCAGAGGATCTCTGTGACTAGGACCACTCAGCACTGAGAACGAGAGCGTATCGAACTAAAGGAAAAAACTACTAAGGGGCAAGCCCACTAGTTTGCCCACCCACAGAAGGACCAATTGTCCAATGGAGAACTATGTTTCCACTAGCATTAACCAATTCAATTACAGTATATTTTTCCTGCCATTGTGATGAGAGAGAATTTTGGCATGGTAGGCAGGGTTATTTTAGCAGCATGGTAGTGTGGCTCGCACAGGTGTAAGTGTGCTGTGCAGGCAGGAACAGTGCACAGGTGAGTAGTAGGTAAACACTACCAGCACCATAATGAAGAGGAAAGCAGAGCATCCACTTGGTGCCAGGAGGGTACAGTGTCTGAGTGCTAGATAGACCCTGAGTACCGAGGTGGCACAGCTGCACACATATGATAATCATAGTGCAGAGTCTGTCCAGTGTTATGGTCCAGAATGGAGAGCACGTCATTTACTGGAGTTATACTGCTGCCCATTGTCTAGATGTGGGGTGGAGAGACTCACCTGGAGGACCAGAAGTGGTGTCTCGTAGGATCTGCTCCATGCTCAGGTCTCCATGGATGATCATTGCGACGGTATTTTCCTGTGAGAAGGACCCTGCACTTCAACAGATCGCATCATGTCCAAATCTGGGATCCCAGGGCAGGAGGCCTGTCACAGTGAGATCCTTATTCCTTGGTAGTGAGGGACGTGCAGGAGCCACTGGGAGATGGTACAGGCGGAGCGGGAATAACAGGAGGCAAAGAAGGGCCAGATAGACAGAGGGGAGAGAGGGAGAAGAGACATCTGAGGTGTTGCGATGATTTGGGTGACAGAAATGGAAGGAGGGGTGAAGAAGGCATGGGAAATGTAGGGAGTGAAGGAGGGTGAAAGGTAAGAGACAGAGAGGAAACAGTTGTAGGTTGGATCTGAACTCCTCGAAATTCCAAGGAGTTTTTGTTCAACTCCGTGGAATTCTGTGTAGTGCAACTCTGCAAACTCTGCCTACCCGTACTCCACGCTAGACATCACCATTGCCATGCCTGAAGGCTACAAGATAACACATCGGGAACTGAAACAATAAACAGAGAGGAGGAATCACCATCATCTACAAAGACACCATCCGCAGCACTATATCCCCAGTGACCCGACTTCTAACTCCACAAAGTTGGAAAAATCACCATTAGAGGCACCCTTGTCTACAGACCACCAGGGCCATGCCTCAGCTTCTGCAATTCCATACCAGACCTCATCGCCCGATTGTAATCGACTTTGAGCACTACATCTTCCTAGGAGACCTCAAATTCCACATTGATATCAGAAGCATCATCACCACTGATCTTAAGCAGCAAGTCAAGCGACTTTACCAACATTGCAGGACATATGCTTGACCCCATTTTTACTTCCAGCAACAGAGTAAAGTACAACCACGCCATATAACTCACTGGGTCAACCAACTACATTGTCCATTTCACCATCTAGGAACCAACCAACTTCTGCACCATGCCCCACAGATCCATGGGGGAAAGTCTTGAACACCTCCATCACCTCAGCCTCCATCCCTGAGGACTGGAAACACACTGAATTAAAGTCCCACCAGAAAAAACATATGCTCTCCCAGCCAAACTGAAGAACTACTATCCCATCTCCTTGCTCCCCTATCCAGCAAATGCCCTCGAGAAAAGATCAGCCAGCAACTCACCCAAAATCTAGAATACCTCAACCTCCTGGACCACTCCCAATCTAGGTTCTGAGCTTACCACAGCACCGAGATAGCCCTTATCCCAGTCACCGATGACATCAGGGCACTCCTGGAGTGTGGAGAAATGGCAGCCCTCATCCTCCTGGATCTGTCAGCCACATTTGACACAGTCTTCCATCACATCCTGATCAACAGACTCCACCACATCAGGATCCAGGGAGATGGTCTCCAATGGATGACCACCAAAACAATTTCTCAATTGATTTTCCTCGTTCTATATGTGCTGCAGATTTCAGCACACATGGAAGGAAGAAATAATGAGGAGGAAAAAGTAAAAAAGTAAGTATTATTTATTGTATAAATAATTACAATTATTACAGTATACATAATTGCACATGTTAGCGTAGGTGATAAAAAAGATAAAACCTTTTTGGTTCATGGCTAGTGAGCAAAGTCCGAATGGTGGAGGAGGCCAAACTCTAACCTAACTTGGGCTTGCGAGACATGCTGTGGTAATGCAAACAACTTTCTGAAGATGTTCGACTGAAGTATATTTAAAGTAGGCACATCTTTCCCTTTGAGCAATTCAGCTCCCTCAGTGATTTTAGGCATTAACTATGTGCTAATGGCCGGAATCAGAAGATGTATTGAGGTGTTACAAGTCTTGTTTGTAATGTTTTGAATGCAAGCAAAAGTTTGTTTGCTATTGCTCTTTTGGAACCTAGTTGAGGTTTGAATGTTAAATGGGAGGCCAAATAGACAGCGAGGTACTTGTAAGATTTAGAAACACAAGGAAATGATGGACGGAGAGCTGAAATCTTTCAGACACTCACTCCCAGTCAAAGATCTGGGTCCAAGCAATCATCGTTCTTTAGCTCATTTTGCCGCCCTAGTTCAGACTGAGCCTCATGCAAATCAGTTTTGACCCTGTTCCTCATGAGAACAGTCCATCCAGAACTGCCAAGCCAGGTCTTCCCTGGACCAGAAACAACCATCCTAGAACCGGTTTCGGGGTGACACCCCTCATCAGCCAGGTTAGCTTGAATCCAGTGGCAAAGTGAGCAAGGGACCCACGTCTGGGCATACCTTGCCAATTTAGGGTGAACAAAGCAAACACAAGGAGATGATGGACAGAGTCCTACAACTTTCCAGATATATCTATGTACAGCACAAGTAAAGATATTACTCCCCATTACGCGTCTCCTGTGAAGGCATACATTTTTGGCCCATTTCCAGATTTACCAGTTCTGGTAAATCTGGGAATGCATTAAAAAAATATAAGTTGTATAGGAACATCCACTCAATGCCTGTGGAATGCCTTCCCAGGGTACAGTAAGGCAACTTAGCGATTTGCGCTGCGTTGCCTTAATCCAGGATTATGGAGCCCCTCAGGGCCCTGCAAAGTAACCTTGCTTGGCTTCATAAAAATGACCTAAAGTTTGCATCACTCTTGTACTATATTGCATGATGCAAGAGCAATGCTAACCAGCTCATGAATTGGTCCCTCAATGTCCCCAGTAGGCAGAGGCCATGGCAGGATCAGAGGGCTTGGGTAACATACCAGTTAGGGTATCTTCATGTCAATACAATGATGTGGTCACATTGTAGGCCCGGGTAGAGACACCACCATTTTACATGCTCATGTTAAGTTGCCTTCTGTCTTAAACTTGATGTCACTTGGCACACATTCATGTCCATGCCTGTTCAGGATAATGTTCTCTGAGAGCAGCTTTGCTTACATTTCCACTTCAAAGGCACATTATCAAATATCTTGTACATTTTGTACAAGGGCAAAGTTCACTACGCAAAATATTACTATTTGTTTTGACCGTTTGGCTCAGAACTGTCGCAATCGAATAGACAATAGTAGTTTCACTGGTATTTCGGCATGGTAACAAGAATGATGTTTATTATATAAACTACATTGTATTTTTGTTTAGACAGAGGAGTATTTCGCTGACACCGAGTGGTCGCCCCCATGTCGAAATTTTGGCCCAGCAAGATCATGTTTACCTCATGTTAGGGAAGCTGCCCAGCTCTCCCCCGAGGCGGGTAGCTCACCCTAAACACACTAGGGGGTCGATTATGATGGTGGACGGACCTGCGTCTGTCCGCCACCCCCGAGGTGGAGGGACCGTCCGCAGGGGCAGCGGCGTTCCCTCGGTAGGAATTTGGATGTGACCGCTACCCTGGCGGTCACATCCCGTATATTTACCATTGCGGCGGGTGCTGCTTTTAGCAGCACCCGCCGCAAAGTAAAAAATGCATGCTGTGCATTTGCATGCACAAAGCGGCAGGCACCGCGCGGTGCCTACCGCATTGTGCATGCAACTGCAGGGGAGTAACATAGGTACCCCCCATGTGCACCCCCCACCCCCCTTCAACCTGGGGGCCCGCAATGAGCCCCCAAAGCAGGAACCGTATGCCTTTTCATGGTGGCATTGCCGCCACGGAAAGGCATTCCTTCCAGGCCATCCTAATATGGCTGACGGTGTCTGATAGACACTGCCACCATATCAGGCCTTTTCCGCCGCGGTCGCAAGGCGACCACGGCGGAAAAGTGGCGGACGGTCTTCCCCTCCGCCACGGTCCCCCCGCCATTGTAATATGGCGGGGGGAAGAAAGGTGGCGGACGGGCAAGGCGGTGGCGATCCGTCCGCCATCCTAATGGACCCCTAGGTTTGGTAGCCCTTGGTAGGATGCAATATGTTACAGTACTAATATGCAAACATATCTTTTTTATAACAACAAAAGGGTTAAACTGTTTATCTTCTCCACAATTTTCGTTATGCTAATAACATAATTATGTTTCCTTCTATTGATTATTACAGCACACATATTTTAACCAAAAATCAAAATGCTTAAAATAATATTGAAACTGCATTTCTTGTGTATGTCTTTGGGTATGCATTAGTAACCAAATTAAAAGCTTCTAGATCTGTTCCATAATTTCCTTGGGGAGTCAGGGTTGTCATGTTCTGAGGTTGCACAATCCATTTGTTGCATTGTTAGGGTAGGGGTACATTTGGCGCACTGTGGGCTAGCAGGCCTAAGGCCAACATAACCAGATGGTGTAAGTGGAGTCAGTCTTGCACAGATCTGGTGTTTATGTTGCCCAACAAACACACAGTTTTTACTGAGAAAATATAAACTGTACGGCATGGCACCACCAAAGTTCTAGCTTGGGTTCTGATATAATGGATCACCTGAATAGTTTTCTTTTGTATACCCAAAGACCCCTCCTCACCTCTTAACAGGAGACGTCCGTAGTGTTAGGGAAAAATCATCCTCAGTTGAATAGGTAAATCCTATGTATTGGCCAGAGGTTGTTCAAGCTCAAACCGTTTCAAAAGACCACCCCATAGAGGTACCCTTTTTGAATTCCACATATTCATATGGCTGTTAATTTCATGGTTGAGGCCCATGAAGCATTCAGGACAGAGGTATTCTATTCATGGGTTGAATGCCTAGCAGCAGAATAACCACAAACAAGACAGTTTCAAACATACACAGAGGCTGCAGTTCCTAACAACTACATAGCTTATTGTTGCTCAAATATTTATTTACCTTTGAAAAAATGAAAGACAAGAGGCGTTTGGCAAAACAGGAACAATTGTTTAATTAAACACAGCTACCAGGAGATCAGGTAAGAGAGTCAGCATCCAAAGACTGTCTCAAAGCACATTGGTTTTGGCCATCAATTTATACTTTACATGAAGCATCATAAAATGATTTATGCATTCCTTTGGTGACAGAAATGTGATTCTGGTCAAAGAGTCATAAATTGGGGGTTCTGGTAAGATGTGTCAGTGGCTTCAATCTTGCGTGGAGATAATGCAGGGTCAGTGGATACTTATCCAGATGTCCGGCATGGGGAGCGAATGGTCACTGCATGTAATGTGCTTGCTGTATTCTGATTGGCTGTGTGGTCCTAACTTAGTGTGGCATCTGACTTTGTGTTTTTTATTTTAAATGTGCACCCCTCCAGTCAAAAGTATTTTGTTGGGGACAATCTCTAGGGACCATTGTAGTGTTGCTGCCTATCTGTGAGAACGATCTGGGATTTCCTGTTCACTCGTTTTGTCTAAGGGTTACGCGTCCCCCAATCTGTGATCTGTCATTCAGTTGCTTCAGGCCTAGGTCGCCTATTACTGACTTTGGGTTGAGGGGGTGCAAGTTCGTTTTTATATATACATATAGCATGGTGCATATCAACATCATATTTTCCAATATTAACATTCCCCCCTCTAGTTCAATTTTTAACTGCATCTTTTACCCCATACTTCATGACAGTCACAGTATTTTAGGTTTCATGTGCATCTGTTGCGTCTATTACTAATTGCCGAGATACATGCATTCTACCTAATTTGAGAACTGTGTTTTTATAGCATGAAACCACCAATTGTAGGAAACCACACAAAAATAACACAACAATGAAATTTGGGAGCAGTGACAAGAACATTCTGGTCACCCATTGGGGAACCAGGAAAATAAATCAGAAAACCAATCCTGAGCAGGATCACCTCGCTTCTTCTTCATGTCAGCTTGTAGACGATGTGTTGTTTGGATGACAAGAGCCTGTGTTCCCTCATCCATGTAATTTTCAGGGTTAAAAGTACAGCAGGACACTCTGATCTTGACAAACACCCCACCCTCCATCATGGTCAGCAAGTCCAACGAATACCGATGTTGCCTAACCATGAGGCGGATGGCTCTTAGTTCTTCTTTGATGGCGTTGATGCCAAGCTCAGTATCGTTGATCATCCTCACCATTTCCCACCTGGTTATGTGTAAGCAGTGGACGTTCGCCTTTGTTTGCAAAGTGAAGAAGGTTATGGACTCTCCGACATTTACTTGAATTTCAGAAAACAGTCTAAATTCTCCTGGAATTTCGTTGCACTGAGCCCAGTAAAGTTATCAGCAGTTCTTTCTTCTCAAGCCTGATTCAATAGAGTTGATCTCTTCTGTAGCGGATTTTGGAAGAATTCGGACAGATCTTCTCTAGGGGTGACCAGTCAGGGTGACTACTGTTACGAAGGTGCAGAGGCCCTGCCATCTGGGGACGAGTTGGGTGTAGGCAAACTTGCCGCACTGCCAGTAGGTATGCATCAACACGGAGGTGCCCCATTGCAGATTTGGTACATGCAGTATTATTCCACAAATGTCATTGGTTCCAAGAGGGAATGTTTATTTGCTCCTGAAACACAAAGAAAACAGTGTAAGTTTTGGCATAATTAGGGGTTGTCCCATACCTTCTAGCCGCGAGTACCTATCTATTTCAATGTCCCAGATTTCCTGACTCGGGCATCTATGCTGGCATTCAACCCTTCCCTTCAAGACTCATTTCCTCTTGTTTCATCTAGGTGAATGACCCTGCACTGTTATTAAAGACAACTGATCCAGATACGCTAAAGGCCACCCTGGGACCACTGACAGAGGAGCAAGTGCCCATGTTTGTGAACTGATGCAGTGGTCTTGCTACCTCCAAGAACATCTTCTGTGGAAAATCTCTGGGCCAAATAGTGTCCTTCCCTATTGGCCCTGCCTGTGCATCCTGTCTCGCTCAGTTTGAATGTCGCTAGGCTCAGTGAAAAGGTGCAGTGCTGTGGCATTGGTTTCATGCTGGGTGATGTGTACCACTACTCTATGGGGTTCTACTCTACTGGGTTGTATTTTGGCCCTAATCCTACATAGGTAGGGGTGGTTGAGACATTTTGCTTTTTCAAGGGCTATTTCTTGTGATAGATAAGGTCTGTTTGCACCCACTGTGTGGGGTATCAGTGAACACACATAACATGACATAGCCGTCATCTGGGTGCCCATGACGGTCATGATTTGGTACCATATGTTATGAATGATGGCGCTGTGTAGTACGTGCGGAATGCTGGTGTTTGGTTCAGTGAGGTGGGAGAGATCCCTACGCAAGCGCTGTAGAAATGTCAAGATTGGCTCTGTGTGGCAAATTTTAAACTGGGGATGGATGCAGACACACCCATGATACAAAGATGATATACAAAGGTGCAGCAATACATACCTTTTGGATCATTGTAGGTCTTGGGATGGTGTCTGGAGAGGTCGTCTGCAGCTTTCTGGCATTCAGGAATGTAGTTGCTTGGCACAGTGTAGCGTCTGTTGTCAAAATACTTTCTGTAAAAAAGAGTCTGTGGTCTTTTTGGCTTGGCCCCTGGGGATTATGGGGGTTGCTACTGAAGAGAGTTGGCAGGCCACAGTAAAGAAGGTCCATGTAGAGCTTGATTGTAGACCTGTTGGATAAGAGCGGTGGGTTGTAGGTTAGCTTTTAGAACAACATGCATCATTGTTCAGTCTTGGAAATATTGCTGCATGTCCTTTTTGGGAACCATTTGGTACGTTCATTTTGCGTAACTTTTTAGTGGGGTACTGGAAAGTGACCCCAGTTGAGGGATAATTTTAGGAGACAGTGAACAATTAGTCATGAAGCACCTGGATTTTGTTTTTGTGGGTCATTTTGGTCCTACCCCCTCTCCCTGACAGAGGTTCATGGCTATGTATTAATCTTTTTCACCTAACTAGTACTTTATGGGCTAGTTCTCTAATAACCTACTTTTCCAAACGTGTGTGTATGTGTGTATTTTACCGATGCCGATGGTACCTTTTGACCTATACATGCATGATGCGCCGTGAAAGGAAGGGGGCCCGTTTCAATTTTGGGGTTGTGGGAAATTGAAATGTTTCCTGAGGACACATGTATACTCCTCTGGTTCCTGCAGGAGTCGTGCAATGAGGTTTTCCCTAATGAAGTTAGGTGTTTTGGCTACGCCCTTATCTGGAAGCTTCATTTTTGGCCTACTTTTTGGGCTTCTTTCTGCAGGTCATTGGGCACCTTCTTATAGTCTTGTGAAGTGTTTGTTCTAATGCAGCATACCTGTGGATATTGAGAAGCTGCTTTGAGGTCCCCATGTGATTCGGATGTGGCAATGACTGAGATCAGGCCTATTGCTTGCTTGGACAATGTTTGTGAGGCCCTGTGTTATTTGAGTCGACAAGCTGGGTGCGGTGGTGGGCGTAACTGTGCACCTTGTGTGGGGGGTGGGTGATAGTCATCTACAGAACCCTTTTCCCTCCCATTGCCCCTCTCCCTTCGATCCAGGGTGCTTTGGGCCTGCTGCCCTTGGCAGAAATCAGGGACTTCTTACACGGTGACAAGCACTTCCCACTGCTTTGGAGGGACATGATCAGATGAGCAGACTTTGGCTGTTTTGGAAGCATTGGGGAAGAGGAGGAGTCCCGATCTCTTGCTTGTGACAGAGTCCGGTGAGCAGCTGGGACTTGTGCTGTAAATAACGAACTGAGAAGGCTCATCGCCCTGGTGAATCTCCTTACTGACTTAGTGCCAAAGTGTTGCTTATTTGTGCATGGACTGAGGAGTTCTGTGGGGGCGAGTCATTATCCCAAGTGCACGGAAAACTGGGGTTCCGGCACCTGACTGTATTCTTATTTTGGAACTAAAAAGGGGCCTACAGTAGCTGGAGTCCTGAAAATGTTGAAGAATGGGGTCCTTTCGACCTAATCATAGAAGTCCGTCCTAATTGGGCTTAGAACCTAGGTGCCAGCTTTTATGCACTGGTCGGGCCACCTTTTCCCCTTACCAGACTGCCCTCTTCCTAGAGTGTTGCCAGTCTACCCCACACTGGGGGACCAGCAGCAGAGTGGGGCCTCGGCTCCTGCAGACACCCAAGTTGGTTGACTTTAGTGTGGGCTCCTGATCGACTGAACATACGGCAGCCCTGAGTTTTGCCTGAATGCAAGTGAAGGCTTAAGTTTTCTCCTAACGCAGTGTCACTAGTATTTATTGTTATAGTGAGTTTTCTCATGTGGGTATAAATTGGATATGTCATATTTGTGTTTTTTGTAAGGTTGCAAAACCAAAGGTGGTGATGGACGGAGCGTTGACAATACAAGCACTCACCCCCAGTGAACTTATCTGGGTTTAATCCATCACCTTTCTTTAGCCCACTCTGCCACCCCAGTTCAGACATGTCCATATGCAAATCAATCTGACCCTGTGCCTCATGGGAACAGTCCAGTCCGAACTGCCAAGACATGCCTTCCCTGGACCGGAAACAAGCTTCCGAGGACCGGTTTCTGGCATTACAGCCGTCTTCAGCCCGGCTTGCTTGAATCCAGTGGCAAAGTGAGCAAGGGACTCACGTCTGAGCATACCCTGCCAACTTATGGCGAACAAAGCAAAACCAAAGGTGGTGATGGACGAAGCGTAGACAATACAAGCACTCACCCCCAGTCAACTGATCTGGGTTTAATCCATCACCGTTCTTTAGCCCACTCTGCCCACCCCAGTTCAGACATGGCCAGATGCAAATCAGTCTGACCCTGTGCCTCATGGGAACAGTCCAGCCCGAACTGCCAAGCCATGCCTTCCCTGGATCGGAAACAAGCTTCCGAGGACCGGTTTCTGGCATTACAGCCGTCTTCAGCCCATGAGGCACAGGGTCAGACTGATTTGCATATGGCCATGTCTGAACTGGGGTGGCAGAGTGGGCTAAAGAACGGTGATGGATTAAACCCAGATCTGTTGACTGGGTGTGAGTGTTTGATTGGTTCAGATGCTCCGTCCATCACCACCCCCTTTTGTACCACTTTGTTCGCCATAAGTTGGCAGGGTATGCTCAGACGTGAGTCCCTTGCTCACTTTGCCACTGGATTCAAGCAAGCCGGGCTGAAGACGGCTGAAATGCCAGAAACAGGTCCTCGGAAGTTTGTTTCCGGTCCAGGGAAGGCATGGCTTGGCAGTTCGGGGTGGACTGTTCCCATGAGGCACAGGGTCAGACTGATTTGCATATGGCCATGTCTGAACTGGGGTGGCAGAGTGGGCTAAAGAACAGTGATGGATTAAACCCAGATCTGTTGACTGGGTGTGAGTGTTTGATTGGTTCAGATGCTCCGTCCATCACCACCCCCTTTTGTACCATTTTGTAAGGTTGCCGCGCATTTGAAAGGGGCAATGGTCCCCCCTCCCTATCGTGGTCTGGGTTCCCTGTCTGCTGAAGTTGCTATGTAATTGGCCAACCACCTGGTCCTTGTTACAGTAGTGTGTTCGCTGACGTATTTCCTTGTGGCTGAATGCGCTACGTGCTCAGGTTGATCTGGATTTGGTTTTGTGGATGTGGATTTTGACAGGACTTGCCCGGGCATATCAATCTTGCTCATGGTACAACTTTAGGTGGCATAGGTTGGCCTGCTGGACAATTCTGAGGCAGTAGAAGCTGCCACCAGCCTTCCTGACCTCTCCTGCCATAACTAGGACAGAACCGTCTGAGGTTCTGTGCGGCGTCTGATTCAGGATTTATGCTGTTTGAGAGCTTGTGGCTAATGCAGCACATCTGGAGGTGGTTTTAGTCAGTGTGTAGGGGTCCAGCCCAATGAAGTTTTTCCTGGACATGCTCCTGGAGTTGGTCCTTCATAGTGGGTCATTGCGTTGGGAGTTTGCACCATTTGTTGGGTGTGTTGAGTTCCCACCAATTGTAACTTGCTTGGGTGCCATGTTCTGCAGCAGGCAAGGGGCAGGGACACATCACACACTGCCAGGCAACCTTCTCTGTGCCACTTCCTCACTAGGGGAGGTGCCAGAGTAGTAACAGAGGCTGATCATGGTAAACCCAATGGTACACAAGGTCTTTTTTCACCATCATCCCCCCTTTGCACTTTGAGCTGGCTCTCCATTGAACCCCGGGGGACTCAGTTGGCATGTACAAGTCGAGGCCCCCGGATCTCTCGCTCTAACCACTAGAAAGAGGTGTGCGTGGCATGCCCACTGCCGAGCTCATTCACATAGCTCAAAGAAATTTCCTGCAAAATCCAGGCCAGCCCCCTCGAAGGGGGCAGACTGGTTGGGGCCACTGGCTAGTGTTGTTTTTGTGGAATGGGTTGGTGCTCTGAGGTGGGAGATCCAGGGGAGGTGCAGCCTCTAGCCCCATTCCCAGAAAATCCTATAGACATTTTTAGTTTTGATTTAAGGTCTCGTCTTAAGATATTAGTCAGGATAAAGGGAAGTACAACTGTTCCCTCACCTGTTCCCCCCCTATCTCCAGCTTGAGGGGTTCTGTGAAGGTGGTCCCTGCCACTGTGCCCGAGGACCTTTGTATTTTTGCAGTGCTCTTTGATAGGAGGACTGTCCTCCATTGTAGGAATAACCTCATCACCCCGTGTATAGTAGAAAGTGATGAGGTGTCCCATTGATCAACATTGTGACCACAAGGTCCTCCTCTGGGCAGCCTGGGGGAGTCAGTAGTGGGTGTGTGTCTGTGGGCATTGTCAGTCCCTGGTGTGTTTATTCCTTTACTCTTACCCACACTTTTGGATCCTGGGGTGGGCTGGTATCCTCTTCCTCGCTGTCACAAGTCATGTCATTCCTTAGACCCACTATGATATTTCCGGCCGCTCGTGGAGTGTATGCTTTCTGGCCTGAACGTGGTGGATGATGTTTGAGCTTGGGTAGACTTTAGCACTGAACGGGGATGAGGCCGAAATTGTCTGGGTTCTCTGATCTGACCTGACAACCTCCTTGCCCTTGGTCTACTAGTTTGCTGCCCAGTTGCGAGCCCTTCAGCCCCCTCGACCGGTGGATTGGTGTAACCCAGTGCAGGAATGGCAGGGATGGTGGGCCTTAGAGAGAGCAGCTCTGAGCTACTGTATGGCAGGGAAGATGCAGATGCACTGTTTGCATTTTCTAGGACAGAATCATAGGTCGGAGCCACTTTGAAGATGGCCCATAGTTCTAACAGTGCCTTTCTTGAAGTTTTTCTCTGTATTTTTGTATTTGGTCCAAATGTGCACCCTCGTGGGTTCTATTATGTTAGTTTCAAAGGTTACCTCCTTTGACCAGGTAAACGCACGGCGCGTTAGGGTGTGCATACCATTCTCACTAAAACTCATATAGCTTTTAGGCATGTGTGGGTAACCTTGTTTGCATATAGTTTAAAGGCTATATGCCTTTAAACTATGTGATAAATTGGGAAATTTTTAAGGGCTACTACACTTCTAATGTAAAAGTATTTTTAAACAAACTTAAAACCTGCTCTGATCATGAGGAAAATATGTACAAGGATTATACCGACAATAGCTCCTTTTACTATGAGCTCATCTTAGGGCAACAATACATCAAACAAACACATATGGAAAATAGCAACATGTAAAAAAGTGAATTGGTTAACCCAAAAACATTATTAATTTTACTTTTAACAGTGGAAATATCAAAATGTAAACAAATTATGTTTTTAATTATACATACATAGAATCGTTAACTGGACTTAACATTTAACATAAAACAAATTTGAATTATTTTCCAGCATCACAACATCAAAAAAGTGCATCAATTATTGCAACGAAAGTTGAAGGAAAGAAGGAAACACGAAAGAGAAGAAAAAAATTATGACTTTGTAAAAAAAAACCTTAGCCTGCTCCTCGCGCATGCTGCTCAGTGAGATGGGGAGGCTCTGTGCGATACGTGGCCCTTAGTGTTTGTCACTATCGACTCGGGACAAATATAGCATGAATTTATGCAGGGAAGAAGGAGCCTCTTGACAACTATAAGACCTTTTTGGCAAAGTACAAGTTACACCTTACTCTCCAAAAGACCAAATTTTTCCCTAGCATCTAAATTACACCGTATATCACACCCAGGGGTCACGCGTACCGGTTGTGTCACGCTCAGCTGTTCAAGCAAATAGTACTGCTCACTTCTTTCAGTTATTACAAGCATTAGGAAACTGATAGCACTATGAAAACTCTTTTAAACTGAAAAATAGGATTGGGATGTTGACCTATATCACACCCAGAGCCTATGCGTATCATCTGTGTCTTGCCCAGTGTTCCATTTCCGCCTCTGAATCACACCCAGTGACAAGCGTACCTTCTTTGTCAAGCCCAGTGGTCAAAGGGACAAGCAATCTTCACCCTTCCTAGTTTGCCATACGCTAAATGCTGGGACTAAGGATCTGATGTAGTCTCTTACCCACTGACGGCAGCTTCCGGATTGACCTCCACCCCATGGATTCAGCAGAAATTTAAATCAATTGTGGTGTCTCCTTACAGATCTTGTTGTGCAGATGTGCATCCTTTGGGGTGGGGTCCTTTTCCTTCAGCTGCAGTCTGGCTCGAAGAACTAGTCTCTCCTATCTGGATTGCCAAAATATTGCTTGAATATGAATTTACCTTTGAAAAAATGAAAAACCAAGAGGTATTGGGCAAAACAGGAAGAGTTGTTTAATCAAACGTTTTGAAGACAGGACAATCTTGTAGGATTTGTAAAGAGGATTTATTGTAGTAAAGAGGAGCAACCCCCAGCAGCTGTTATCTTCTCAACCTCAGCCTCTATCTCCTGGACTCCACAACCCGGATTCCAATAGTAGAAGCAAGAGGTAACCTAGCAACAGTAGCCAGGAAGAATGAACACACAGATATAACATATCCCTTCCCTTTAATCAAGGAAGAAACAATACTTTAAAAAAATAAAGAAAAACAAAATACACAAAAAAACTATTAACATAACAGGATCAATAAGGAGCAACCAAACAGTTACCCACAAACATAATCCTGGAATTTATGTGGAACAAACTTGACACGAGAAATAAGCAATCTTGGTGGTGGAACCATCTTGATATTAGGATTCGGTGGCCTAACAGTACAACCTGTAACAGATCAAGAATTGGTTGTAGATTCACCATTTCCAGAAACTTTACTCAGGTCTTTTGACAACCACTCACGTACTTCAGTGTCATTGCACTTCGTTACATGATTGGCATTCTACAACTTACCATCTGATAGTTCCAAAAGATTACCTTTAACCATTACGACTTTTTTGGGATCCGATAATTTTGAAAACCCCTTGTGCTGCAACACTAACAATTTTACTCTAACATACTCATCAACTTCGAACTTCTGAGGATCTTTAAGTACATGTGAATTATGTCTATCCACATAAGAATTCTTATACAACTCAACTTTAGCACGTACAACCTTATCATCAACACCTTTCCTACCACACCTACCCATCCAAGCAGGCACCGTAATAGAACATGGAATCCTACCCTTCAGTAAACAAAAAGGTGTTTCTCCTGTTACTGTGTGTGGCGTAGTCCTGTAACTCCACAACATTTTCTTTACTAAACACTTCCAATCCCTATTGTTGTAAATAGCCATTTGGATGCATTCCCCTAAGACACGGTTGAAGCGTTCAATAAGACCGTTTCCCCTAGGATGATAAACCGGGGTTCTCAAATGTTTTATACCCCATGTCTTAAGGAAACGACTGAAATCATCGGAAATAAATTGCGGACCATTGTCGGACAAAATCTCTGCAGGACAACCTTCCCTCCTAAAAATCTCCTCAGAAAATTCAATAAGATTCTCCGTTTTGACCTCTCTAACAAAAGTGACTTCCGGCCACTTGGAAAAATAATCCATTAACACCACAGCAAATCTACTACCAACCCCAAGAATGTCAAATGGACCACAAATATCTATTGCTAATCTTTCCCAAGGAAGTTTCGACCAATCCATATGTTGAATGGTAGTTTGCTTAACCATGTGTGTCTTATCACTCCGAGAACACTCAATACAATCTCTAACAAACCTTTCTATGCTTCTATCCATTCCCGGTCACCAAAAATCCTCCCTGGCCTTCCTTTTCATAGCCGACATTCCCCGTGACCTTCATGTAAAAGATTTAGTAATTTGGGCCTGATAGAAAATGGTATCACCAGTTTGTCACCTCTTCTTAATATACCCCTTACAAAAGATAATTTATTCCAAACATCTTTATATGTAATTAAATCTACATGAGATTTCCAACCTTCTTTGGACGAAAGACACTCAATCACCTTTTTAATAACAACATCGTCCAAAATTGCTAATTTCCAATCAGACTCTTCTATGGTTTGGCAAACTTCCTCTAATTTAGCGACTACCCATTCTTCCTCATCAAAATCCATATTCACCTCATCACCTTTATCCACAGGAAGGCGTGACAAACAATCTGCATTTACATTTCTAACACCAGGTACATATTTAATGCAAAAGTTATATTCTTGTAATCGATAAATCCACTTTGCTATGCGTGGAGTGGCCTTTGCCGCCCCCGATGTAGAAAAGACATCAACCAACGGTTTGTGATCTGTTTGAAGATTAATACAAGTTCCCCAAACCAAATTCCGAAAATGCTGCACACCCCACCAACACGCTAATGCCTCTTTTTAAATGGTCGAATAAGTGCTCTCCGCCCCCTTCAATGTTCTGGAAGCAAACGCAATCACTCTTTCCTTCCCCTCATGTACTTGCATTAACACCGCTCCCAACCCATAACTACTGGCATCAGTGACAATGATACATTTGTCATTGATGTTAAAAGGTTTTAAAGCAGCTGCGTTAACTACAGCTACCTTAATTTGTTCAAATGCATACTGACATTGATTCGACCATGTAAAATGTACGTTTTTTTTCATTAATTCACGCAATGGGGAGACACAATTAGAAAAATTCCGAATGAACCTCGAATAATATTCAGCTAAGCCTAAAAATGACCTTAACTGATCCTTATTTTGAGGAATGGGCGCTTTTTCTAGGTCTTCCACTAATTTAAACTTGGGTTTGATGCCTTCCTTACACAAAGTGTGACCGAGATAGTCTACCTCATCTTGGGCAAATTTGCATTTTTTTAGACTAATAGTCAACCCCGCTTGTTCCAACTTACTTAAAGCATTTGCTAACACCTGATCATGTTCATCCCTGTCCTTGCCCCAAACCAAAATGTCATCTTGGAACTCTAAAGTATTAGTCATGCCCTTAAGAATGCCTTGCATGATGCGCTGAAAAACTGCCGAAGCAGATGCCAATCCAAACGGCATGCGAATGAATTGGAATGCTCCTTCAGGTGTAATGAATGATGTTAAATGCTTTGACTCTGGTTGTAATAACACCTGGTGGTATGCACTAGATAAATCTAAAGTAGAAAAACATTTCGCATTATCTACTGTGGCCAACATTTAATTTATGTGTGGGAGGGGATAACGGTTTACCCAGATATTTTCGTTTAGATGTCTTAAATCAACACACATACGAATGCTGCCATTGGGTTTGTGTGCGATAACGATCGGACTGAGCCATTCTGAAGCTTCAGTTGGTTCTATTATACCTTCAGAACACAATCTATCCAATTCTTGTTTTAACGGACTCCTCAAGGCTAACGGTACATTTTGAACTTTGTGTACTCTAGGTAAAGCATTATCTTTAAAAACAATGCGATGTCTAAATTTCCTCAAACATCCCAATTTTTCCTTAAATAAACCAGGAAATTTGGACACCCATTCATTACTATTACCACCATCAGTCAAAAGTACTTGCGCGGAACGATTGCAGTTTGAAAGTACTTGCATGGGATGGTTAGGATTTAGCATAATGTCTAAAGCTATCTGATCTCTCCACCCCAACAAGGATTTTCCCTTTTCTACTACATATACCTTTGTTTCAACTTCTTTATCTGAAAATGTTATGCTAGATTTGAAATAACCTATAACAGGTAATTTTTTGCCAGTGTACCCTACAGGATTAACATCTGAACTATACAAAGTTTTGGATCCCAAATCCTTCCAGATTTGTCTGTCAATTATAGTGATCGGAGAACATGAATCTGCCCACATTAGCAATTGTTCTCCATTGACAAAAATTTCACATTTAGGAGGATTATACTCTTCGGTACCATTCGTAACATCATCAATTTCCTCAATCAAATATACCTCTACATCACTATCAACTGTATCCACATTTTCATCAATAACATTAACTATTGGTTTGGACTGAAAGTTACCAGCAGCTCTACACATCCTGGAATAATGTCCAACTCTTTTACATTTGTAACATCTACTCTTGGATGCAAGACAATGTACCGCATCAGAAGTGTGCCTGTTACTTCAACACTTATAACAATAAGTGTTAAAAGTAGAAGAACCATTTTTCTGTTTAGTAACATGTTTGACATCCTCATTAACAGTAATTGAAGTCATAATGTACTAGGAGATTGAATAAAAAAAATAAACTCCCAAAGGTTCCTATAAATGTTTGAAATGTACAAACGATACAAGGAAATTGCTTGGTGAAAGAGTTGACAATACAACACACTCGCCGGTTGAAAGAGAAAAAATAAATTATCGTGGTTGGCAAAACGAGCGTTTCAATGACGTGGTTGGCAAAATCCCACCGCAGATATTTTTCCAAAATGGCGGCACGTAAACGCAATCCTTTGCGTAATTTGCGTGCACTCGTCAGCCGTTCAGTTCATTCCAGGCATGCGCAAAGATCCAGAAGCAGTCAGCTATTCGCCAGCATCAGAAGGACTCGCGCTTCAAAATGAAAAAATGCACAAGTAAGCGCGCTCCAAACTTCAGCAAGACTCGCGCTCCAATTAAAAAATACACAGGTAAGCGCGCTCCAACCGATTGAAGGACAACCAGTCTTAAAGTCTTCAGAAGCTTACAGTCCCAATAAATGGTATGTTACAAATACCACACAACATTGCAACGAGAGGCAAACATAATTCGAGTCAACACCTTTCATAAAAGTTAGCACCAGGCACAGGTGCTTAAGTAATTTCGAAATTACTTACAGTTCCGTTGGTGTTGAATTTTTATGTTATATGTCCATAACACAAAAAGGACTGCTGGGGGTCTTCAATTCATAAGATAGCTCCGAAATAACAACGAAGAAGAAAAAAAAAAATTCAGTTTGCTTTAACAAAATAAATCCAGACAAAAACACTTCCAGTCTTCAATGTTGATTGTAGATCCCATCCTCTGTCGCCACTTTTGAAGACAGGACAATCTTGTAGGATTTGTAAAAAGGATTTATTGTAGTAAAGAGGAGCAACCCCCAGCAGCTGTTATCTTCTCAACCTCAGCCTCTATCTCCTGGACTCCACAACCCGGATTCCAATAGTAGAAGCAAGAGGTAACTTAGCAACAGTAGCCAGGAAGAATGAACACACAGATATAACAAAACGGAGCCGCCAGGAGATCATACAATAGAGACAGGGTCTGAAGACTGTCTCTAAGCACATTGGTTTTGGCAGTCATTTTATACTTTACATGAAGCATTACAAAACGATGTATGCATTCCTTTGGTGCCAGTAAATTCAGGCTTAGTCATCTGATCATAAATAAGAGGTTCTGATTAGATGCTCAGGTGGACCTCGACCTTACATGGACACAATATAGGTCCAGTGGGTACATGTCCAGATGTCTGGCATAAAGAGCGCCTGATCACAGCAAGTAATTTGCATGTTGTATATTGATTGGCTGTGTGTTCCTAAATTACTGTGGTATATGATTTTATGGTATGTGGTATATGGTTTTTTGGTATGGGGTCTAACTACAAATTTCTGACTCAGGTTTGAGGGGGAGGTCACATCAAGTGAATTTAACAACGGAGATGCGAGTTCATATTTATACGTACATTTATCATTGAAAAATTAAATTATAATAACAGAAGTTATTATCATTTTATTTTTAGTATCAGGCAGGTTAGGGTGGGTGTTCCTAAATTACTGTGGTATATGATTTTATGGTGTTTTTGGTATGGGTGCCCCTTCAGCCAAACATGTGTCATTGTGGCCAATCTCCTGAGACCATTGTTGTGTCACTGCCTATCTGTTGAATCAATCTGGGATTTCCTGTCCTTGCATTTTGTTTAAGTGTTACATGTCTCCCCACCTGTAATCTGTCAATCAGTTTAATCAGGTCTAGGGCTCAAGGCATGTCTAACTACAAATTTCTGACTCATGTTTGAGGGGGAGGTCACATCAAATGAATTTAACAACGGAGATGCGAGTTCATATTTATACGTACATTTATCATTGAAAATTTAAATTATAATAACAGAAGTTATTATCATTTTATTTTTAGTATCAGGCAGGTTAGGGTGGGCAGGTAGGGCTGAGCTCCTGTGACCTCCAGGAAGGAGGGGTGGTGCAGCATCTTAAGTGCGCATTGCGGTTTGGCCGGCCGTCTTGGGCAGGCCAAACAGCCATGCACACTTGGCATGTTCTCCACCAGGCTGTAATGTACAGCCTGGATAGAGAGCATGCACAGACTGTCAATCCCAATCTGTGCACCAAAATACGGCACTCAGACTAATCACAATGCTGCTGTCATGGTGACAGCATTGTCGTGATTGGCATTGGGGAGCCTGGGTGCTTCCTGGAAGAGGAGCGGAGGAAAGAGGACATGGGAGAGACAGCGTGCTGAGGTAAGTGTACTTTTAGGCACCCTACCACATACACACAACAATGTTATAGTCGGTCCCCCTAGCACAGAGGGAGAAACATGGCCAGTCTTAGCCCGGGACACACCCTGCCCAGATAAAGAAAATGTGACAGCTCTGGTTACAGCATATAGATGTTCAACACAATTTGTAATAAGAACAATGACAATAAATCCAGCAAGAGATGCTCAAGCTGCACACCCACAATTGGGTACACCCGGAATTTAGTCCAGTGACAATTATTGCAGTCATGACGGATATCCCATCCGCTGTATTACCATTAAATAGGATATAATGGAACTTGTAATACAGCGGACTGGATATCCGCCCCGTTTTGTGATGGAGTATCCCATCCACCAAGATGGGGCTTAATCAGGCCCAGAATTCTAACAATATGCCTGCCAATGAAGAGGACTTCCCCGGTGGAAGACTGCCTGACTTGGGGAACAGTTTTTGCTACAGTATCTACAAGATTATACGGTACACCCTCATTAGCTGTTTTCTGAGCTGTGTTTTAACAAAATGAGGACAGAGAAGCCCCTGCCCTGGATATGGGGATACAATTGATGGGCAACTTTGCAGCAGTATGTGTCAGGATGATAAGTAACATTAAAGGGGAAACAGCAATGTTGGCTATATGGCAGCGACTCACAAATTTGGTACCAGGACAAAAGGAGCACATTATCAAACATTATTGAGAAAACCTAAGCAACAATAGGTATAGATAATTTGGGAGCCAGACCTGGTAAACCACAAATTAATGGTAATTCAGTAAAGGATAACTCTAAGCAGGCATCAGACTCTACTACTAAGAAGTGGGATAACAAGAAAAATAAAGAAAAGACTAATACATGGGGTGGATCTCCTCAACAGGATTCCCATGAAAAACACTATAATCTGGGTAACCGAGAAAACATTGAAACAATACATGTTCTTCTCTCTCCTTTCAGGAGACATAAAAAAAATGCTCAGAGGTAGGGGGATGACCTGAGCGCAGATCAGAGGAGCACATGAAACCAAAGAACTCACCCAGCGCTCATCTGACTTTATAACTCAGGAAGACAAACCTAACTACTCCAAGTCTCATTTAAAAAAGGAGAAGGAAGCTGGCTGGCCTAAAAATCAAGCATGCCATGGATACTGAGGACACCGCTTCTGAGCGGGGAGTGGGCTCTGCCCATGTTGGAGAGCGTGGCAGATTTCACAATAGTTTGCCAGAATCTTATGGAGTGTCTAGCAGCAGTAGCAATGAGTGAATATATCCAGGTTGAAACACTGGATAGGAAAGTGAGATTCCCACAACTATATTAGATGCAACTCCAAATGGAGCGGGATGTACAACATACCATAAATGTTATCTTTTGGGAGAACTTGTCATTCAGCTATGACATTCTCTTGGCTGAAAAGGATTGCCCACCAGAGTTTGTTATGGACTGCCCCAGCTTTTTCTGACCTCGTCCCATATGGAGTTAAGGGTTCATATGCCAAAGACTGGGCCTTAGTGCAAGCCCTGCTTTATACCACAACCATGTTGGGTGGTATGAGGGTTCCCCTTATCACATCATACCAGTGAGGTCAACCCCAAAAACCTCAAAGACAATAATCCATTAAATATTAGGCTAAAAAACAAGTTAGAGAGAGCATCACACAACTTGAATACCAAGGTATAATATAAAGTTGCACCTCCCCTTTGAACAATCTTTTGTTTCTAGAAAGGAAACCAGACCATATATATTGTTTTTTTATTTTATGTTATGTTATGTTATGTTATGTTATTTAATTTTTTATATAGCGCACGGCGACTCAAAAAGAGTATCCCGGCGCTTTTTGGTAAAGGAATGCTGCATCATAATAACATAACACGTTTAAAAGAGGGAAATAAAACAAGGAGGACCTGGAAACAGACAAAATAAGATCTACTGAGTAAACAGCCAAGTCTTAAGATCCTTTCTAAAAGCCAGTAAACTGGTTGCTCCCCGCAGAGAAAGCGGCAGGGAGTTCCACAGCTGTGGTGCAAGTAAGCCGAAAGAGCGGCCACCCACGCGGGCCTTCTTCACTCGCGGGACAACCGCCAGAAGCAGAGACTCAGACCTCAGGGAGCGAGTTGGATAATAAAAAGACATTCTCTTTTGAAGATATTTTGCTCCCACCGCATGGAGGGCTTTATAAGCCAAGGTCAGAGCCTTAAAGGCAATCCGTTTCCGAACTGGAAGCCAGTGCAAGGTCTTCAACAGCCCTGTTGCACTAGCCCGCCTATTTAAGCCAAAAATGGCTCTTGCGGCCGCGTTCTGCACCACTTGGAGCCGCTGCAGCAAGTATTCTGGTAGGCCCAGGTAGAGAATGTTGGAATAATCCAACCTGGACCCAATCAGAGCCTGTACTGTCAGCCTCCTGTGCTCCTCAGACAACAGGGGCAGAAACCTCCGCAGCATCCTGAGGACGCCAAAACAGGTGCCCGAGACCCCCAAAATCTGAGATTTTAAAGAAAGCCCATTGTCCATCTTGACCCCCAAGTTCTTGGCCATTTTGGAGGAGCAAGTCGGAGGAAACATGTCGATGGGCCACCAGACCTGCCAATTGGGCTCGGTGTCACACCCAAAAAAGAGTACCTCAGATTTCTCGGAATTGCACTTGAGGCTGTTCAGTTGGAACCAATGAAAAACAGCCCCAAGGCAATCCCGGATACTCTCCCCGTCAAAGTCTCCTCCTCTCTTACATGAGAAGAGGAGCTGGGTATCGTCAGCATAGGATACGATCCGGGCCCCAAACGACTCCGCCAACGCCGCCAGAGGGGTCATAAAGATATTAAATAGGGTCGGGCTCAGAATCGAGCCCTGAGGGACCCCGACTCCCAGAGGCGGCATCGCGGCGGAATCTGGCGAGGCCCAGATCGTTTGCCGGCGGCCAGCTAGAAAGGAGGAAAACCAGCTGAACACCGTCCCTCGTAAACCTATCTCATAAAGTCTCACGAGAAGGCCGTCATGAGGGACGGTGTCGAAAGCCGCCGACAAGTCCAACATCACCAGCATGGCTTTGCCCCCCGAGTCCAGAACACCTTTAACAGTCTCTGAAACCTCAAGGAGCGCAGTCTCTGTGCTGAGATGGGGACGAAAACCCGACTGGGTAGCATGCAGGATCTCGTTGGTCTCAAGAAAATTGGAAAGCACCACCTGCACGTGCTTTTCCAAGATCTTCGTGAGAGCCGGCAGCAAAGAAATAGGCCTATAGCTGACAGGGGCCTTCGGGTCCAGTCCTGGTTTCTTTAGTAGCGGAATCACCATAGCCTGCTTCCAGGCTGACGGGACCACGCCCTGGCTCAATGAAAGATTAAATAGCGGATTCGCCAGCGGATTGATCACCTCTGCCAATTTCGCCAAGATTTTAGCCGGGCATGGGTCCAGCGGCGAACCGGATTTAAGATTACCCATGAGGGCTAAAGAGGCAGGGGCAGAGATCGGAGGAAACACGTCCAGCGTCGGACCTGGTGAGGCTAGCGGAGACAAAATGGCCTCAGAATAGGTCGGGCCCATAGTCACTGCCGGAGGAAAAGAGTCTTGAATAAGTTGGATCTTGCTCGTAAAAAAATCAGCAAGATCCACAGCCCAGGAGTCAGAAGGCTTTTCACCCGAGGTGTTAGATCGGGGGGAGATAAATTCTCTCACAATGGAGAAGATCTCCTTACAAGAATTGGCAGCGGCCTCAATTCTTCCAGCAAGATAGGCCTTTTTTTCCAGGCGAATGTCTCGATGATACGCCTTCACCACCGATTTATAGGTCAGCTTGGCAGCAGTGTCGTATTGTACCCGCCAAGCTCTTTCGGCCACCTTGCACTGCTGCCGCGTAGCCGACAGTGCAGCGGTGAACCAAGGTGCCGAGACCCGTTTCGGCGCTAGGCGCGGTGGTACTTCAGGGGCGAGATCATTAAGCCTGTCTAAAAACCAAACTTGCAGGGCCCCCAAATCCCTCTCCAGATCGCCTGAGAGGGAGCAGGGATGATCCACAGCGGCCTGGGCCAGCATCGCTGGGGTCACTCGATGGTATGCCCTATGACCATGACCCTGCTTCTGTGGCACACCAGGCACCGGTTTAACTGTGCCTTTGATCATAAATTTAGCCAGCAGATGGTCTGACCATAGTACCGGGCTAATCTCAATCTCCTCAAGAGGAGATGACGAAAATACCTGGTCGAGAGTGTGTCCCTTGTCGTGTGTGGGCCCCTGCAGATGAGGGATCAATCCCATCGGGGTCATTGCCTCAGAAAGTTTAATCGCGGCAGGGTCCAGCGGATCATCCATCCGGAAGTTAAAATCCCCCGCCACGATACAATGTTCCGCTTTCAAGGCCAATCCTACCAACACGGAGTCGAGATCTTCAAAAAACGATCCCGGTGGACCAGGCGGCCTATAGATCAATAAGCCCTTCACTGATTGATGCGGGGACAAAGAAATGGAGAACGCAAGAGTCTCCGAGCCGCGGATATCCTCCACTGCCAGAATAGAGCAGGGTGTGCCTTCCTTCCTTTATATGGTTTCATAGAGTGCAACAGCTACCCATTTTTGGCGTCCCAGGGGTAAACAAGAGGAGTTAATAGAGTGACTAAGAATGAGCTGAGGCTTTATCAAAAAAGGTGCATTTTTAGTGGCTTAGAGGCACTATAAGGAGGGATGAGATGTTGCAATGCCTGCGGTCTGGCTGAGTATTTTAACTTGTGAGCCATGAATAGGACCTAAATTCTATGGGGCAGATTTATGTTAACTGGCGCATCCCCAGGGATGCGCCAGTTAATATGTGCCACAGTGCGCCACAGCTCCGCCACCCATGGTGCGCCGCATTTACAATGCGGCGCACCATGGGGCAAAAACGGCACAGATGCGTGACGCATCTGTGCCGTAAAGGCGGCGCATTGCTGGAGTTGCGTCGCAAGCGCAACGCAGCTCCAGCAAGGCTCGGGGATGCCCTATCTGACCAATGCTGCATCACGACCTACGCCTGCTACAAGCAGGCGCAGGCTTTTGACGCAGCATTGGCCTGATAGTGACTGAGTGAAATCTTATAGATTTCACTCAGCCACTTTTGCGAGGCGCACCTGCCCCGGAACGCCCACCCTGCGCCGGAACGCCCACAAGCGGCGCAGGGCTTTACAACGTGACGCATCTGCCTAGATGCGTCACGTTGTAAATCGTTCGTAGGGATGCGCCACGTTTACGCCGCCTTGCGTGACGCAACAGCGGCGTAAACGTGGCGCAAGGGCCTCATAAATCTGCCACTATACGTTTCTAGATGGGTCACCAACACAATTGCAAAAGGGCTGGGCATGCTGAATTCATTTTGGGCAAACGCGCTCATACTGCTGCATTTTGTATAGCCTGTAATTTCTTAGTAACATAAGCTAGACTGCCGAGGTATAAGGAGTTGCCATAGTCGAGGACTGACAAGATCAAGCCTTGAACCACCGCCCTACAACACTCCTTTGGAAGCCACCTGAGGGATATCAACATGCCACAACAGGTGGCTGTTACCTTCTTGGCTTTGGAGATTATGCTCAAATCTGTCCAGGGTGACCCCCAGATTCTTCACCTAAAATCTAGGAGTAGGGAGTTTTCCCAGACAAAAGGGCCCTGTAAGTTCTTCCCAGAGCGACAGGCTGTTGCCCACCACCCTTATCTCCGATTTGTCCTCATTCAATTTGAGACAGCTTGCAGTCATCCAGCTTGCCACCTGTTCTAAGCCTTTATTTAGTCACTTAGAAGAAGTGGATTTGGTGTCTGGTGACTTGGAAAGGACAATTTGAGTGTTGTCTGCATATGCTGCCATAGTAAAACCATGGACACAAATGATCTCTGAAAGAGGTTTGACATAATTGTTAAATAACATAGGGCTCAATGCAGAGCCCCGTGGCACTCCTCATTCCCACTTGTAGTTTTCCAAATTAAAGGGGCATTCTCTAATGTGAAAGCTTCTGTTGATTAAAAATGCGCCTAACCATTTTCATGCTTTCCCTGTGATTGCTATAACCTTCGTTCCGTCTCCCAGAATTGAATGACAGACAGTGTTGAATGCTGCACTGAGATTGTGAAGAATGCTGCACTCAGATTGAGAAGGATGAGCGCAGCAGTACCACGGCTAATGTGGTCATTAAAGCAGAAAGTGTAGTCTTCCCTCCATTCAATAGAAAACTCACTGGGGCTAGCAGTGATCCTGATTTTATTGTACTTGCTACTGCTATGATGTCTTTTATACTCAGTCTAGTTCTACTAAAGGAGGGATGTTCGTTATACTGGAGCCTGGTAGCACCAGTAGAGAGTCATAGATTTGCTTAAACATTATTCTAGAAAACATGTGCAAACAGCTTGCATCGTTCCTTGGAGGGAGAGGGACCTACCCCTACACATTAGGTTTTAAGAAAGAGTTAACTATGTTGAATATTTACCTGGAGGGGAATGCAGCCTGCTTGATCTTTCCTGCAAAGACATCAATTTGGCCCTGTCGATTGCCAGGTGTATTTGTTTATGATTGTCCCATAGACGTTTTTGCTTTGCTCATCATATCGGCATCTCCATTTTCTTTCTTGTCTTTTGCACCCGCTCTCTAAATCTTTGAATTCAGGCAAGAACTAGCATATATTAACTCTTGCTTGTGTAGATCGGCTAAACCTTTTGGGAACCATGTCTTCTAGTGTAGAGTTTACCTATTCCCTAAAAGCTAGATAGGATATGCAAACATCACTATCCAGCCTATGGATGGGTTTGCTCAAAGCTGTTTGCCAGCCAGGAATATCCAATTTTGACCATTGCCTTGATGAATTGACAAGGACTCTATTGGGTTAAGCAATTCAGCTTTGGCAACAGAAAACTGAAGTAACAGATGATCGGACCACAGAGTTGGAATTGGGGCATGTACTTTCATGTCTGAATCATTTGAGAAGATGGGGTCCAGGAAATGACCCTTTAAATGGGTGGGATGCTCCCTCAATTGTGTGAGCTCTTTGCTGCTAAATCTTGCTTAATACCATTGGCCTGTGTGCATGTATTAATGCCAAAATGAATGTTTAGGTCCCCTAATATCATAACATTAGCTGCAGACAAACTGTGCAGATATTATTTCTGGTAAAATCTGTACAAATGTTGCTGCAGGTCCTTGTGGGCAATATAAAACTAGACCTGAGAGGTGGAATTTGTGTGAGAGTTTAAGTGAGAAAATATGATTTTTACATCCCTCGATATTGATGGAAAATTCAAGGTTGTTTTTAAAAATGATTGCAAGCCCACCAACATTCCTTCCTGGTTGATTGTTTCTGGCAATTGCATACCCTAGAGGAAGGCTTTTGTCCTCAGTTGCCCACAGACGGACTTGCCTTTGGCATGCACATCAGGCCTCATTTTGTAGTGCTTGCTGGGAGGGAGAAAATAGAGCTGCATGAAAAAAAGGTCTCCCTAGAAGAGCTAAGGTATCCACAGTGTGAGGGAATGCAAGGGTAATTTGAACTTCACCCCAACTCCTACACAACTCAAATGACAAAAGATGTTACTATTGGCCGATTAGGGTGGCTCACTGACACAGTTTTTTTCATTAGAAACACAGCAATTTGGGGCATAGTATATCCTCTTTTGGCAAGAGGCATTCAGGATCCCTGAAAGACCTCTGATGTAAGGAATGCCTTAGCGAACTAAACTAGGGGTAAGCCCTAATAATGCCACTGCATCTGGGCTATGAAAACACTCTCAAAACAAGATAGTGATGCAGAGGAACCAATATGTCAGTTAATTTATCATAGGGAGAACTGAATTGATCCCTATCATAGAGTACCATATCTCTATTGTTTTTTGTATTTATATACCACCAATGTTTACTCCAGGAGCGGTTGTAAAGTTATTTATATTCATCAAATTTATCACAAACAACAAACACAAATAAATCACATATACAAATATATATAAAAACAAATACAAACTATCTATCCGGACAATTATTTTCAAGGGAGGATGTATCAACAGCCTTCTTCCATCCGTTACTAGGGTAAATCCAAAACGAGGAAGTCCTGTACATATTCGAGGGAATTTTTCACCCTCACTTCCTTATCAAGAACATGTACACAATTATATTGGGGTCGGAGCGTTTCGGCCTTAATCAATTAGTCCTCATCAGTATAGTTGTGGCAGAGAAAATAATACCCAATTGGTATGCACTAGGAAAACTGGGTGGTATGTAAAAAAAAAAAAAATAGAGATGTGGTACTCTATGATAGGGATCAATTCAGTTCTCCCTAGGAAAAATTAAATGACTTATTGGTTCCTCTGCATTACAGTTCTTGTTTTGCGAGTAAGGAATGCATTAAACAGATCTTACTGAACACCAGTAGATAGACGTGGTCTGTGCATACTTACTCGCCAAAGGTTCTCCCACCTTTGGGCTGCTTCTTCATCCACTATCAGAGATTTTGGGCACCATCTCCATTTACATCTCATTTGCTAAACATGTCTAACTGCACATTGTACCCGGCAGCAAAGGCTGTAGTCTGCTCCTTATACCAGGGCTCCTAATGACAAGCAATACACAAGAGTTTAGTGTTAGATTGCAAACACTTGAACACCGCTACATGTACATGCGCTGTCCAAAATGTCTACATCTCAGCACTAATGAACAATTCAGTGTGAAAATAAACACAAACCCACATTATACATTCCCAATGGATTTTTCTGCCAAAATATAACACCTTAAAGCAGCTACCTGACACCTTCATTGCACCAGGTTGTCAAAAGTAGTTCTGTCAATCGCCCCAAGGGTATACGAACAGCCCTTTGTTTTTTTGAGAACATTTGAAACAATTTGATGAGCAGGCATTGTCCTATGCCAATGACATATATCTGACGGATGGTGACCTTTCAAGCCACTTGGGTAGAGTAGATCCCATAGTTTGGGATTTGCTCACATGGGCTACAAGTTCACTAAAAAAAAATCAAAAGTAGACTTCATTGTCTTGTTCCTCGCATATAAGTTGTCAAGTCAAGGCAGAAGACTAGAGACATATTTCCTCGAGAAGTGTGTGCTTCTGCAAGCAACAAACACACTGAAGAAACTCCAATTAATATTGGGCTTTCTAAACTTTGGCAATAAATACATTCCATACTATGCAGAGCGGGTAAAACCATTCTACAACTTGACACATCCAGACTTTTCAAGTACACATTTTTTTGAAAATCTTTTTTATTAGCAGGATAATTAAGTGCATTTGCGGGTATCAACTTACAGTCATATGTTCTACAGTCTGGTGTGTACACATATCCTCAGTATCAGGTGCAATAATTAGACAGTTTCATTTTAATCCAAAGAATTCCATGTTAAACTCCCCCCTCCCTTCCCCTCCCTCTCCCGGCACTCGTAAATAGTTGTAGCAAAACTTTATGATTCATGGCTCTACTTATCACTGCTTATTTCCAATTCACATCCCTTCACAGATCACATAGGGACAGCATTCAAATAGTTACGTAAGGTTTCCATTCGGTGCACCTAGAAATGTATTCTCCCATCTGAGTGTAAGTGAGCGCCAACTATACATTAATCTACACATATTACAGGCATACTACCCTCGTCCTATCCGGCGGTGGATATCGAGTCAGGCTCTGTGTCTCCATTCGTTTCAAACGCCCATAACATAGCATACCAATCTAACGATATTGGGGTCTTCCTGAGACCCTTGCGCTCCTCGCGCTGCAGTGTTTCGCCTTCCGCTTTTCCCCGTCGCACTACCTCCGCCCTCCATACCTCCGGGTCCGGTGGTCAAGCCGACTTCCACCTTATTGTGATCGTGCGTTTCGCAAGCAGCATGGCCAGATCAGTGAATCGTGTAGCTACACTTTTCGTGCGCTCCGCAGGCCCCAGTCCCAGTATGGCATAGTCTATGGTGTCTATCGGCCTGGAAGGAGCTAGAGCAAGCAGCGTCTCATGTATCATTTTCCAGTAGTACACTAACCTCGGGCAGTCCCATATCATATGTATTAGCCGTGCGTCATCCGCACCACAACGGGGGCAATTATCAGTTGCGGTAGGGAACATAGCGTGCAGGCGGTGAGGTGTTAGGTATGCCCTATGTAGCACCATCAGCTGTATGAACTTAAACTTTGGGTTTCTGGACACTTTCTTTGGAAATTTAAGGATTCTGTCCCATTCCCTATCTCGGAGCGGTCTGCCGATGTCCCCCTCCCATTTGGCTCTTAGGGGCTGTAATGATATCGCCCTCCCCGTTCTAATACCGTTCGTGAGCCATTTAGTCAGGTGGCTGCCCGTTCCCATGAGGTATTGCATCGTCAGCAGCGGGTTTGTAAGAGGTTCTTCTCCATCCGGCACCCATGTCTTCACCACATACCGGAGCACTCCAGCATGCAGGAGGAACAGTCCTCCCGGGGTATGATATGTGTTGCGAAAGTCCTCTGAGGACATCATCCAGCCATCTGCAAACAGATCCCCGATTTGTGTCACTCCCCCATCGTGCCACGCTGTGAGCGCCTGGTTCGACAGCAGCCCCGTCTCCAGCGGGATTCCCAGAAGTGGCATTGTGGGAGCGTAGGAGGACGCAGGTAACGTGTATTTCACTGCTTTCCTCCAATAGTGTATCGCGAGTCGCAGCAGCGGGGGCGTTGACACAGGAACCTCCGAACGAGGTAGAAGCAGTGTGTGGACTTTCCCCTTTGACCAGTCCGCTTCCGACATGTCAATTTCGTGTAGATTTCGTCCCGCTAGCCAGTAGGCCAGCCACTGTAGTTGGCAAGCATAGTTGTATGCCCGGAAGTCCGGTACTCCCATACCGCCCGTTCCGGTGGTGAGCTGCAGCTTGGTCAAGCCAATGCGCCTCCGCCCCGAGCCCCACACCAGTTCCGTCAGGACTGTATTCAGCACCTTAAACGTTGTAGCCGGGATCTCGAACGGTAAGTTCGTGAAGTAGTAGATCAGGCGGGGTAGTACAACCATCTTGGAGATGGCCACTCTGCCCGCCACAGACAGTGGCAATGCGGTTCAGAAGTGTACTTGCGATTTCAGTGCTGTTATTGCCCTTCCCAGGTTGCCATCAATCATGTCTTCAGCTCCTCTATACACCTGAATCCTCAAATAACGGAAGGTTGTTTCCGCCATCTGGAAAGTGTGAGGCGCAAAGGACAGTGGGATGGTCGCACCAGCAGCGCTGAAGCAGTAGCCATAGGACTTAGGCTCGCTAATGGTGAGGCCCGACAATGTTCGAAAGTTCTCAAAAAGTTTAGGTATGGCGTCTAGGTCACCTCTCAGATCCCGCAGGTATAGAATAATATCGTCCGCATAAGCAGACACCACGTGAACTGCTCCGGCTCTGTGTATGCCACTGTGATGTGCCAATTTCCGAAGTTTACATAGCAGCGGCTCAAGCGCTAGAATAAATAAGAGCGGGGATAGCGGGCAACCTTGCCTGGTACCCTTCGCAATGTCCAGCTACACCGAGATGCACCTGTTCATACGTACGCGGGCTGTAGGGCGGGTATACAGGAGCCTGACCCATGCAATATACTCGGGCGGTATCCCAAATTTTTCGAGCGTCGCAAACATAAAAACCCATCTAAGGGAGTCAAAGGCCTTCTTCAGGTCCAGGGAAATACAACCTTCCGTTCCCTTGCCTGCTTGCTCGTCCAGCATGAGTTGGCCTAACCTCTGCAGGTTCATGGCCGTACTTCTGCCAGGCACGAACCCGCATTGGTCAGGGATGTATTGAGCTAGTCTCGTTGCCAAGATCTTACTCAGGATTTTATAATCCGTATTCAGTAAGGATAGAGGTCTGTAATTAGCTAAGTGCATTCCATCTCTACCCGGCTTTGGGAGGGAGACTATCAGCACCTGTAGGGATGACTGTGGCAGCGTCTGTGTGCGCAGCGACTCTTGATACATCACTTGTAGGCACGGGGCAATGAGGTCGGCATAGGCCCCGTAGAACTCTGCTGGCAAGCCGTCAGTCCCAGGGGTTTTATTCCTTGGGCGCACGCGTATGGCCTGCCGGACCTCCGCAACCGTAATAAGGCGCTTCAGGTCGTCTCTTTGTCGGTCCACAAGTTGTGGCAGGCCTAGTCCCTCCATAAACTCCTCGAATGCCTCTGTTGAGAGTTGTTGGTGTGGGCCGTACAATGTGGCATAATAGTCCCTAGAAGCAGTGTTAATGCCTATTTGAGTCGTGGCCGTGGACCCCCCTGATCAGTAACCTCTCGTATGGGCAAGTGTGCAGGGGCATCACGTATGATGCGGGCCAGTAAAGGGCCCGATCTTTCTGCTTGTGCGTGTTGCTTGCAGGTGTATTCCCTATAGTCCAGTACTCGCAGTTCCTCTAACAGTTCAGCATGGCGTATGTGCGCTTCCTGTAGCGGCGTGAAGGGCAGGTGGGTACCCGCAGCCTCACTTTCCAACATTGCTAGGCGGTCCTCTACCTCCTGAAGGCTTTCAATCACATCACGTCTCCTGCCCACCCGTGTGCCCATTGCCTCCCCTCTCATCGACACTTTAAATGCATCCCATTCCACTTACCGGGAGCTGGCAGAACCTGTATTTATGGTGAAGTAAGACGAAATAGCATCTGCAAGTGACGCCTTGAAGACAGTGTCTTCCAGCAGTTCCACATTGAGGCGCCATGTCGGTATTGGCGTCGGGACCCTACCCCACTGCAGTGCTATTTCCACCGGGTTGTGGTCAGAGAGGGTCTTACCCATATGTTCCGCTGTGAGAACCGCCTCCAACAAGGGTTTGGTACAGAAACCTCGGTCTATTCTAGTGTGCAATCTATGGGGCGGAGAGAAAAAAGTGTATTCCCTGTTCAACAAGTGTTTGTTACCCCACGCGTCCGCTAAATCCCATCCCTCTGCCCACTGCGCCAGCGCGTCCGCCTGCCTCCTACTCTCAGTGGCGTGCAGAGGTGGATGTGACCTGTCCAGTGATATATCCAGTACTGCGTTAAAATCCCCCCCTATGATCCACTTGCATTCCGCCCAGTCTGCCAACACACCATTCATGCTAGCTAGAAGGTCAGATTGACCGGAGTTCGGTGCATACACACTGCCAAGCACAACAGGGGAGCCATCCAGTAAACCACGTACAAAGACATATCTGCCCTCCTTATCAATCCTTTTCTCCACAACCTTAAAGGGTATTGAATTTCTAAGCCAGATTGCCGCCCCCCCCTCGAGAATACAGAGTATGAGGTAGCAAACAGCTGTCCCTTCCATTTCTTGAGCAGTTTAGCGCTCTCCGCACTGTTCAGATGAGTTTCCTGGAGGCAGGCTATCCCGACACCTCTCCGGTTAAGTTGTGCCAATAGTCTGTGTCTCTTGTGAATAGACCCCATGCCCCGTACATTCCAGGTGCATAGTTTGTAGGTATTAAGGGTCCCCATGTTTGTCTGCGGTGGGCGTATCCAACAAGCCTCGAGGTCGGAAGGCCATGTGAAAGGTATGCAGTGAGCTGAGTGCCATTAAAACGTGTAGCCCCCTAACTTTAAGGTCCCCAAGCAGAAAAACCCGAGGGCCAAACCTTGTTGCCCAACGTGGGCAGAAGTCAAACCAAAACATGTCTATACGTTGGGGGGTGTTGTCCACGTACACCTGCCAGGTACCTGTTGGTTTTGCCACAGCATGCCCTAGGCTGGTGTGTCCCCATCACCCCACCACCCAAGTTCGTCCCTGTGCTTGAGTTTCATACATTACCACCTGTAGTTTGCCAAGGGTGCAGTCAAAGATCATGCGCCATTTGTGCCGTGATCTTGGGGAAGAGCTGCAGGCTGTCCGCAGAACCGGACACCTCCGTGCGCGTGTCCGAAGTGCTGCCCGTGTCAGCCATGCCTCCTGCATCGTGGGCGGCCAGAGCTGCCTCCGTCAGTTGGACCACTTTGACTTTTCAAGTACACATTGGACACCTGAACACACACAAATCCTTTATTTGGTACAAGCAGACATGCTAACTTCAAAACACTTACGTATACGTGTTAACACCACAAACCTAGATATGCCTATGTCCCATCAATGAAGGAGACACTGTACCAACTTCAAGGCACCAAGCGTGTGTGCCTTGCTCGCTTGAAAAGGAGACACTGTACCAATTACATAAAAATTGCTTTTATACGCTAATGCAGAGATGCATTTTGCACCGCCCAAAAAAAAACTGATGGCAGTAAAGCCTGCTGTAATGAGACAAAGATCTTTAGCTCAAGGGAAACGCATTATTATCATGACTCTGGTCCCAGCATTAGAGGCTGTGACAAAGTCTAGAGTTCCAAACACAAAAGCTTTACATCCACGATTGATACAGTGGGCTAACTCTCTTACATCAACAGATGTACATTACATATTTCACTTTACACTACAAACACAAGCATAGCTGCAATATGAAAGTGAATATTTTCTCTCTAATGAAGTCATACCTGTAGATCAGTAATATTACATCATGAATACTGATTGTTCTGCACAGCCTGCCATAGGGATAAAGCACCAATACTCTGCAGCATGCACCGCTGGGAAAAGTAGAATAGACAATAGAGAATTCCACCCTCACAAAACCGGACTCGAAGCAGTTTTTAACAGCTAGGGTATTAGGTTCAGGTCGCAGTTGGGTCCGTCACCTGTATGGGGTCTGGAAAGCCCTAAAATAATCTGACTAGAAAATCCATGGGTGGTGAGACTCCCTATGAAGGGCTGTTCGGAGTTAGGATGTGGGTTCCAGACATTGACAGTCCCAGTTAAGTAGCTTCAGAAACACCATTTGACATCAAGTAATGTTTGGATGTTTTACAGGAGCTGAACAACTTCAGGGAAGGTCAGAGCAATGTCCAGCAGAAACATTACACCACTGGTGAAGTGAAGAATGCATCAACAACTCCTAGTTGGATTCCAAAGATCAGGGATCTCGTCTGGAAGAAGATAGTGGACAAAACTGAATTTGTGCCATCCTGTAGAGTGCCTGTACCTGTTCTGGTAGTTGAAGGTACCAGAAATTTACTTTTTCTGCCACTTGCTAGCTGCAAAAACAAGAGATTTGTGTCAATGCATCTCATCAAACCACATAATATGGTGGATTCTACACTGCGGACTAAGAGAACTCCTGGGTAGTTACCTATCTCCTCTCACTGCCCACATGGAAGATTTGATCAGTGATGAAGCTTCTTCTCCCACGCTGGGCACAGCTCACACCGAAGTATCACTTCTTCCTGTTACATCAACAACATCCTTACAAACAACATGTACAGAAACACTGTTTTCAAATATGCAAACAAACAAAGATGGTATCTACCATAACCTGCCAACATTCAAGTCTATTCTCAGTTCTACTCAGCCTCCAGTGCTGCCTAAAATAGATTTAACAGCGCCCGGCTTGATGACTTCTGTTCGATTTGTCTGATCCACCACCACTACCACCTCGATGATGTTGAAAAATACATACTTTATCGCTCTATGGATATTCATGTGGATTACATTTGCATCACTTTTCCTGTTTCTCTGGATTGGTTTTGCGTTTTACTGATTCTAATTGGACACCATTTCCCAGAACGCTCTGCTGTTGAACAGTGGAACTTGGATTCAACACCCCATTCTTCATCACATAAAGTGCCAAGAGATCTTTCCCTGGGGAACATTTCTGCTATCCCAGTTCCTGAAGGAATTGTTTGGGATAATATTTCTTATGATATATTTGGACACACTGAAACTATTCGAATACCATATGTATTATACATTTATTTTCATGACGTATCACTCTTGAAATGCTAGACAATCTACAACATTCTTTTGTTTTTAATTATGAAGAAATGTATGATGGTAATTCCAAATATGACGAAATGTTCTGTTATCACCATAATGGTCACCATTTTCTGCATAAAGCAAGTACTCCATGCACAGTATTTAATTACACACAACAGGAAAACTGCCTTATACCCTCACGGGGTACCTCAAAAACATTTGTGCAGAAGCTTGCATATTTTTCAGGTCATTATCCAGCTGACCCAAAGTCTTACTATTATAAACTCACCCTTCATGGGCAAAGAAAACTATGCTCACTGACATCAAGCTGACATCAAGCTGATTAATTTTGCATCCTTCATTTCCCAGCTGTCTGTACACAGGTTTGACTTTTGGAAAAACAATGTCAATTCAAAATCAATATGGGGAACAAGAGATTAGCAGGTTCAGGGGAACAAGGCTTTATTCAGAGCATGCCTAATGCTACACCAATGATTTTCCTGAACAGAACTGTGAATCAAACATCCTGTATTGGCCTGGCCAAGATAAAAGATTTAAAATCACCAAACATTCCCAAATGTGCTAAACATGCGAACTGGCAACAATTCAGAAATTACATGGAGGAAATATTAGACAACATGCTTCAACATTAGAACATACAATTCTTCACGTTCCAATCAAGAGGGATGGTTGTGTGAGTATTAGATTCTAACGGATGTCAGGCACGTTTCTCGACAACACAAAAAGGTTTAGGACCAATAGGCCCTATTCACGTTACATCCAGACACATCGCTTGGGGTGGTAAAAACATACAGTGTTGGGAAATTGTGCCTTGATTGGCTTAAACAATCCATGTTGTCTCAGGTGAAACAACACTTGTCCCTTCTTTCTGGTGACATGAGATTACAGGGCTTTTTGTTTCGTCCATGGAACCCAAGTCAAAAGCGCTTTCTATATGCAATATACAACAAAGCATGGAAAGTTTCACAGCGGGAAGCTGCTGACAGATTGCACCCAAATTGACGGGGCAGATTTAGAAAGGGCTCTGGCATTAGTTACTAATGGTATGATTACTCTTTCCAACAGGATTTACTCTGTGGGTACCATTGTGTCATCTGCAATAGACATCATACAGAGTGACATGTCTTTTTTACAACATTGGCAGTCGCAACTTAGGGCTATCATGTTAATGAGTTGGACTTAACAGACACTTTGTTCTGGTCACGTTCCATGGAAACTCCTTAACACCTCTAGTTTATTTATACCATACAATCTTCCTAAACATCATGGCAAAAAAACCGCAACATACACTAAGTTATATATAGAAAAGCTTTAGTAACTATCATTCACTGTTGCAGAAATACCTTCCGCAAATTGGAAATTCCAAGGGTATATTTCTCTGCTAATTTTGACTTTTCACTTCCAATACTGCTTACAACACCATCAAGTGGGCAAATTTGAAGCACTAAGAGAAGAGTAGTTATACAAGTCATGGATCTTACCTTTCAAATACCGATGGAGGAGTTGTGAGACTGAGGTTTTTGTTACCGGAACTGACTTTGAGAGTACCTTGGCATTTTCCATAGTTGGCAGGGAAGTTTCCCTTTATGATGCTAGTTATGTGTCTAAGGCAAACTTGTGGTGTTATGTGAAGGGTTTAATAGCTGCTGTGATCCTTCTGGCTTTCAGATTACTCTCTAATGGGAGCTATTTTATGCTGAATGATCAAAGCTGCTGTGGTATGAAACCACTAATTAGATTAAAGAAAGAGATAGTCACTAGCACACCAGTCAATTGAGTGTTTGTCTGACTATTAATAAAGTACAGTAAATGTATTCTATCTATAGCGTGCTGCTGGGTGTCATAGGGCTGCCTGTCCCTAAGTGTCTGAATCAAAGAATATAGGTGAGAGACACACTGTCATGGCTTAGACCTAGCGCATAGCTGGGGTTAATCTATTTCAAACTTTTCACATAGATATTTTAGCACAAATTCAACTTCTTATATGCAAAATAATTATACTTTACAAATCATCATTAGTTTATCAATGCTCGTATTGTTTCATTGATAATACTTATATCTTCTTTTTTTGCATCTCTTATGTATTCATATTTCATTCAATGAAAAAGTAATTCCTTAATGACTGATTTCACATAATTCTTTCATAAATCATAGCATCAATACTGTTAACATGAATATTCTGTTGACGGCGATTGATGGTGGTTGGCCCAATGTATTTCGGGACATGTAGTCCCTTCCTCAGGGGCCTCTTTGGGTGAAACAATGTAAAAACAGAATATCATTGCACATTACAAGATATCAAAATGCCATTATTCAAATTATAACAATTTCATTGTGTAAAGCCAACTAAACAGATCGAGACACACCGGTTGCCTCATGCAACTCGTGTAGAACTTAATTATCCAAATACAGTTTCCTGTGTCTACCTAGCATAGCTGCCAAGGTTTCAGATTGCTGTGTGTGACATTTGAATAATTTTAGAGTAATTATGAGTGACATTTGAATGACTATGAGTGACACTGTCTCGTGAGCAAAATTAAGCAAATAAGAGGAGGCAAACAATAATATCAGAAAATGCACACATTTGAGGAACGAGAATCTAAGTTAACTGCTGCAAAACATAATAAATATAAACAACTTCCATTGATCAGACTCTAGCTAAAATTGCGAAAATTAGATAAAGCAGCTTGGAAGTGGTTCAAAATGTCATTATAATCAGCTGAGTGACTCGCAGTCTCACTCAACAGCCACCAGTGACCAGAGCTGTAACGCAACTGAAAAACAAAGCAGAGACCTACTGTGTGAGTGACAGGGGTACAGGCAAACTCAGAATAAGTCTAGAATGGAGTGCATGTGCAAGTAGGTGTCTGGGTAGGCACCTGATTGAGATGAGCAACACTTCACACATAGAACTAAGCTTTCAGGTATGTTTGCACTCTCTGTTTTTATTAGTTTAAATGGTTAAAGTTTAAAATGCCCTAATAAATCGAAAGTAATCCGTGGCACTTAATTTGACGTCCTGAATAAACATGGCACACTTTATTCTTTTTAATAAGAAGCTCTATTAAATATTGGTTCGCTAAGGGAGTGGGGTTTGCTGTGCTGTGCTTGCTGCCCTGACTCGGGCAGAGTGGCAGACTAGACTGAGCGTTTCTGAATAAGTGAAAGATCAGCCGTGGCCTTCATGTGCTGCTTCTTATCTCTTTTCCTCTACTTGTGAGGAAGAGAGTGACGCTCTGAACAAACAAGGAGGCCCAATGAGGGGGTGGGTGGGGGGCTCCTTTACCAAGCAATAAAAAAACCTTTCCAGTAGCTTCAGAGACCTGCAGCCTCTCCCAAGGCTCCACCGAGGAGAAATAACAGAGATACGGCAGAAGAGCTGCACGTGGGGGTGGGGGCTCAGTCTCAGCATCTCAACTTAGCGCACACAGGCTCTCTCTCCCACTGACCATGACCAGCAAAGTGATAGAAAAGTTTCACTAACCTCACAGAAGAAGGGCCCTCCCCCTCCAGTCTGTTCAGGCGGCCCCGGTGTCACTGACTTCTCTCCATCGGCTACTGTAATGCATGATTGAACGGGGGCAGTAATAACAATAGCTTCTAGCATGTGGTGCCCGAGCCGATGCAAGCAAGCGGACCAGTGCGTAGTTATAAGCAGCAACCTTTAAAGATGATGACATGCTGCGCTGCCCGCAAACTATCCAGCTGCATCGAGCTCACAAAATAAACTGCGCGCGCTTCGACAGTGACGTCCCACCGTGATGACATCACCCTGCCAGTAAGAGCCGAGCCGCGGCAGTTACATTCAATCATGATTGATTGTAGCAGCTGAACTAAAGCTGCCTGCAGCCTTAGCTTAGCTGAACCCCAAGCCTGCTGGAGCAGCGCTGCCACAGACTCTCAGTATTAGTCAGGCTTGACAGTGACAACCTCAAATACTGGTAAAACACTCAGCTTTTAAATACGCTGATTTGTGTGTCAATCCTTTCACATGCGGTAATGTACCTTAAAATGCGTTAGTGTCACACCGGATGTGTGACACTTGGCAGAGCTGACCTAGCATGGTTAATTACAGAGTTATTCAATCCTCTGGTAGAGAAATGCTTAGATCGAGATAATAGATGTTAAATGGATGTAGCAACCATAAAGTGTGAGTTTTAAACTTCAATTCGTCATCAAGTGAACAGAAATAAGGCTCTATTGACTGTAAGGGTTAAAAAGACAGAATACTGTGTGTGATCGAAACTCCCGATGATCGTGTGCAGATTAAAAATTTGCGTGTGGGTGACCCGGGTATGTGAAATCAAAATAATTGTGCTTTAAGTCATGTACGATGTAAAGGGAAGGCTGACCTTCGTCAGATCACGAAACGCTGGAAAACCACATAAAAGTGAACTGATACATCGAGTAATCTGAAAAATCAAGTTGACTATGAGCCAAAAAACATGCAGTTGGGAGCTGCCAAAAGCCGTGATAGGTATATGAAAAAAACGCAACATACCTGTGTATGTCGTTCACAAGTGATAAAATCTGTGAATGTGTGAAACCAAGAGTTTACTGAATATGGTGATTTACCTAAGTACCTGAATAACGAAAAAATGCTCGAAAATCCACTCACCAATGTAAAGTGTGCCGATGTCAGTTTCCAAAAATGCCGCTTAAACGTTTGGTTTCTGCAATAGTTAGCACGGTTCAAAAGACTGCGAGCCATAAATGGTTCCTTATCACGTGTATAGTGCTAGAAATAAATGACGCGAGGGAAAAGTAAATTAAAGTGCACGGCGGCCATCTTGGTGTGGTCGAGTGTGATGTTAATAAAGTTGCATCGTGCAAATAAGGACTCTACACAACTCTGCATATTAGCATAAAAGGTCACCTTTATTACTAGGACAGCCAAAGACAGACCCCGCAACATTAACTTTTTCCCAACAATACCTTGTATTATTTTCCCCAAAACCTTTTCCATTGTATACATTTCCTTTCCCCAATGCTTTATTCTTCGCAACAATCCATAACTTGTTTTCCATAACCAACAGTATTATTTCCATCTTTCCTTTTCTTTCCCACCTACCCTCCCAACCCCTTCCCCTAGGGAAAGGATGAATCCGCTCTAGATTATCCTATCCCTTAAAACACACCACCCAGGAAAACCTTCAGAGTTTTCCTGCCCCACCCAAACTGCAACATAACACAAGTGGCCCACTTGTGCTGCCATTGCACATCATAGGACCGAAGCACTCTTTCCGTTTTTACTTTTTTTTTTTTTTTTTATGTGTGTTTCTGTGAGCACCATAAATCCAAGCACCACAAGTTAGCCAATGCATCTCACAGTTCCATGAGATAGTATGATTGGCCCATCTGTGAGAGGTGTACACCATCACTTCGCAACAAATGGAGCATTACGCTGTTAAAATGCTCGTGAGCCAGCACCATGATACCCATCGCTGTGCAGAAAGTTTTGCAGCGAGCTCGTTCAACAGCTGCATGTACCCGGGCACCTCTCCACTGACTTCTGTACAAAAATTCCGTCCAAACCACCCGAGTACCCACCCACTTGTCTTTAATTACCGCTAAATCCAGTTTCATTTGCTTAATGAGCGTTAATCCAGACAAGTCCACCAGATCGTTTTCACCCAAGTGTAGTATTAACAAATCTGGAATACCCCAAGCCGCAGCTAGTTTGGATAGCGAAGGAAATAATTCCTTCCATTTCCTTCCCCCCACACCTTTCCATACCACCTCATGGTCATTGCTATACAAACCTAGACCTCGTCCGCACAGTTGCTGTTCAGCAAAAATTGCTGACCATTTAACTATGGAATGTCCAACAATCTAAGTCCTCTTTTTGCGAGGGAAATCCGAGACTCGACCTGTGATACAAAAACTAACATTAATACTATAACACAATGACCACTGACATTACAATCTGACATATCTGTAGCAACAATTAGATTTCCATCTCCCTATGTGTTGCAAATCTTCCTTCCCCCAACCCAACCTAGCAGCTTCTGTAGCCGCACCTATTCTAAAAGAGTGCGTACCAAAACCTTTCGGATTTTCCCCCACCAATGACAAAGTTTTTCTCAGAACTGCCAAAAATTGAAAACAAGTCAACTGGTCTTTCTTCCTATGGCAAAATATTGTTCCTTCCTGAAACACCTCAGACTGCAAAAATGATTCCCATTCCTCCACAGGGCAACAACCCCCCACCCCACTCCTTCCCAATCTCACCAACATCCCACTCCCCTTTTGGTCTGTCTTTGACTGCCTCAACTTGATCTGCAAAATCCCTCCTCCCAGTACGTGAATATCCGATGTCTGGATCCCCACCTGATTTCTCAACCCAAGTAATTCCGAGATGTGGAAAGCTCCAAAGAACAACCACACCATACATAACCTAAAACGAAACAATTCCCAATCATTATAACAACAAACGGGCAGGACACCTAAAATTCTTTGTAACAAATAAAAAGTAATGGGATCCCTCAACTGCTTAGCATGCCAAGTGGTTTTTCCAAAACCTTTCAACATTTTTCTCAAAAGGAAACCCATTCGAACCTCATGCCCCAACAACATCTGGCTGTAAAATGAAATACCCGCCAACTTGCCTGAAACCGTCGTATGGGACAAACCCTTATCCATCAAATATAACACAAACTCCAACATAAACTGCTCATTTTGCACCGCTGTACCGTCCATTCCGCGCTGCAAAGCATAGCCTAGAAAGCCAGACCACGCCAGCTGGTAACTTCGTCTCGTGGATTCCGCTAATGACTGCTCAACCAGCTCTGCAATCCTCAGTCCCCCAGGTCCCACATGCTCGAAGGGATCGCTGTCTTGTGTCTGTCTGCTCTGGGTGCCAACTCCCGAAACCTCTGCCACTGACAACGAGATAAAGCGTCAGCAATTGAGTTGTTCACCCCAGGAATGTGCTTTGATTAAAAACAATATTCAACTGAAGGATGCGCAACATGAACGCCCTCAACAATTGTAGCACCCTCACATCCTTGGCCCGTTGTCCATTGACCAGACTCACCGCTGCCATGTTATCTATATGAAACAACACACAGCGGTCCTTAAATTCCTCACCCCATACATGCAGTGCAACCAAAAGTGGAAAGAATTCTAAAAAGGCAATGCTGCGACCTTGTTCCAACCAATGTGTCGGCCAAAGCTCCGCACACCACCTTCCTTCCCAGAACAACCCAAAACCCATGGCTCCAGAGGCATCTGAGAAAATTTGCACTTGCCATACTGTGTCTTCATCCACAAAATTGACAGACACTCCATTGAAGTCCTCCAAAAATCTCAACCATATGAGCAAATCCTCCTTGATTTTGTTTGTCAAGCGTATGTGATGATGTGGCAGTACAGCCCCCGCCATTGCAAAACCCAAGCGCCTGCAAAAGATCCTACCTGCTCTGACTACTCTGCATGCAAAAGTCAGATAACCCAGAAGCCTCTGGACCTGACGCAGTTGTACTTTCTCAGCACCAATCATTTCCTGTAGAAAAAACCTAATCTCTTGCACTTTAGCCAAAGGCAAGCGAGCCACCATTGCTGCGGTATCAATCTCTATACCCAAAAAGACCAATGTTGTTGTCGGACCTTCCGTCTTGTCCTCCGCCAATGGCACTCCAAATTCGCGTGCCATATCCTGGAAACAGGCCAAAACCTTAGAACATTGGTCAGTACCAGCTTCTCCCACAAACAAAAAATCATCTAAATAGTGACAGACTGCTGAATGCCCGGAGCGACGAATGACACACCATTCCAAAAATGTGCTAAATGTTTCAAATAGTGAGCAGGAAATAGCACAACCCATTGGTAACACACGGTCTACATAGTATGCTTCCTCAAAGTACATACCCAGTAATTCGAAATCCACTGGATGTATGGGTAAAAGACGGAAAGCTGCCTGAATATCGCATTTTGCTAGGTCTGCTCCTGACCCAGTCGTGCGAACCATCTTCAAAGCATCGTCCACTGACGAATATGACACAGCCGAGTCATTCGTCGAGATAAAGTCATTCACTGACTGCCATTCCGGCCAAGACAGATGATGAATAAGCCTAAACTCACCTTGGGCCTTCTTTGGAATAACTCCAAGAGGTGACACCATCAAATTTGGCAAGGGGCAGTGTGAAAAAGGTCCAACTATTCTACCTAAGTCCAACTCCTTTTGCAATTTGCTCCGTACCACCTTAGGCAATTCCTTCGCCGATTTGAGGTTATCCGCCCAGCGCAGCACTCTAGGACCTTGATAGCCAATTCGAAAGCCCAGCCGAAAACCCCAAATCAACTTAACTGCTGCCTCAACATCTGTGTACATCTCCAAGTATCGCATCATCGCTTGCAACTTAATTGGAGTAGGAGCCTTTTGGTATAAGAGGCGGCAATGCCCCACACCCCCTCTGTCCCCTCCCATGGTCTCCGAATTGCTGGTTAGGAAAGCACTGGAAGATGGCATGTCTACCCCCACACTGTGCACATTCGTGTTTGAACTTGCAATATTGTCGCACACAGGAACCTCTATTGAAACCCCAACAAGCTCCCGTGGTAGGCAACTGACCTCTCCCCAAACCACCCGCCCCCATCGTGGCGGGACGCTGTGGAAAGGGCCGATAAGGGATTGGTAAACCACTGGCCGTATGAATCGTGTTGGAAACCGAGTGTCCTGACAACCATTGCAACCACAACTCTTGATCAACTTCACGCCACGGTTTATCATTAAATAGACTCACCCTCGCCCGAAACTCCTCGTCGTAATTCAACCAAGCATATCCTCCCGCCTATAAATGCGCCCTTCTGATGATATCGATGTATTTAAAAAGTGAAACCGCCCTTTCAGGGTAACGCTCACAATAAACACTGGCATAAATAAGGAATGCAGCCGTCCAATTCTCAATTGTTTTTGGCACTTTAGGGCGGAGAGACAACTCCAACTCCTCCTCCTTAGACCCTTCCCTGGCTTGTAAATCTCTATGCAAAAGGCGAAAAATATCCACATAATCGTGCCTCCAAATTCTCTGCTTAGTTCTCTGAGACAAATGGGTACCCAAGGGCATAGCCACCCCCATATATGGCAATTTTTTACGGCTAATTCTCGGATTTTCACTGTGCACTGAACTAGCTACTGATGACACAGGGCTCCCTCCTCTTTCTTTGTCCTTCTGCTCCCCAGGCCCTGAAGTGGACTGCGGCCTCTCCACTGCCCTTGCACCCAACTCCTGACCTTTTGCCAATACCCCATTTTGACCCTCCACAGGCGCAACACCTGATCCACTTGCCAACGGCCGTGTCCACGCAGCCCACCAGTCTGGCTTACCTGCTGGTAGCTGCGAAGCTCGTTGAGGAAATTCTTCAAGACCATCACGCTGATGATGTCCGCCATGTTGCCTAGGTGCCGGTGAGAGAACCGCTCCAGGTCTCTGAAATACACTGGCAGAGGTTAATTGGCCTATCCCCCTCCCTCTAGACTCCTGTCCGCCCAAACCAACCACCACCTCTGAAGACACCCCAATTCTGGGATACATGTCATTTTCTTTATCACAATCTTCATCACATCCTCATGCACATTTCTAAATTCAGCAAATTCAAAACTTGTACCTGGCCTAGCGCCAGACGCCACAGTGACATCCTGATAAGGTACCTCAGACTCAGGCCTCCGTGGAAAGCGTCTAGTCGCAGGCCTAAAATCCGCACCAGATCCGCTTCTAGAAACTACCCCCACCCCCAAAGCCGCACTTTGCTTCGCTGTGTGAGAAAAAGCACTCTGAACTTCAGGAGTAAAACCTGATGCCGCCGTAAAGTTCCCGCCGCTCCAGCGAGGAATCGCTCCATACCTACCTGTTACCTGATGTGCTGAGGTACCAAACCCTTGCTTCTTTGGCATCTCAGCATGTTCTACCCAAACCCATTGGCCCTGCTGTGGCCCAGCCCCCGAGTCAAAATCCGCCTGTGGATGCCTAGGCGGAGGCCTAGAGTCAGGAAACAATTCAAAACCTTCAATGACTTGCCCCGAAACCCTCTGCCACCCCATTCCCCCACTCCCTCTCCGATATTCCCCAACTTGCTGATCCCACGAAACACCCCCCACCACTTGGCAATCCTGTATGACACGAGAAGAATATGAACCTTCATCACCAACGTCTGCGTCAATAAATTGTTTTGGGGGACCTCTAGGCTGAAGCATTACAATCTCTTGACAGTCCAGGAACTCACTCTGCTGCATTGGTTCCGCCGACTCTTGCTCATCGCCCATGTAATCTTCACATTCCCCCACTCCTAAGTGCCCGTACTCCTCCTCTTCGCTGTCACTTGAATAAGCAACCAAACTATTCTTTTGACTTTCGAAGCAGACCTGAGGCGCTATGTCTATTCTACTGCTGACTGTGGCTACACCATCTGACCTTTGAGGCATATTTTTTGACAATGTCTTATCCGAATGCACCACTGACACCTCTGGCGCCTGTGACGCGATGTCCATTCCTTCATCTAAAGCACTGCCAGCCGCCCTTTCATTCAGCTGAATATGCGTCACACGCGTGTCAAAAGTACCACTGGCTCTGCCTCCACGCCTCCCAGCCCGCTTTCTGGCTTGTGGTGTCAATACCATTCGACCTCCCTTCACCACACATGGAGCAGATGCTGAACGCAGAGGTGGGGGCTTCTTCCCTCGGCTTCCCCTGCTCACCGATCGCGCTCTCCTCGCACGAACAGCTGGCACCTTCTCTCCACACACAGCCTCAGGGAAATTACCTGCCTCAGACCTGCAGGCGGCAACAGCGCGAACAACTCCTTCTGCTGCCAGGCGACGAGGACGTTTAACTTCGACAGAAGTTTCCACAATAGCTCCAGGGCGCAATAAATCACTACGGCCCACCGCCACCAGGGCTCGAATTGCTTCTCTGGCAATCTCATCCGCCGCCATGACCCGACTGAAGAAAGCAACCACCGTCGAAAAAGAGCTCGATACCAATGTTTGACACGCTGACAGGAATTCCTCTCAGCTGCTTGTCAAAACGACACCACCGCTCCTTCACTCGCTCAGAGTGACGTCGCCCTCCCTCTCCCTCCCCGCCCCTGGAACAGCCCCTCCCACCCTCCCGAACTCCCAATCAGGTCGCGTGAGGTCGTCCCTCGCGCGAAATACCCCAGGGGGACATTGGCTCTTGCCCAGTCCCCCTGGGGGCCCATTGCGAACAACAAGGCACTAATGTGAGCATGTGAACAGATAAAAAGGTAAGACAGTCCCTTGTGTAAGGAAGTGCTAAATAAACAATGTCCGTACGGATACTGGCTGAACAATATGCATAAAAACGAGTTATGAATATATATACGAACAATCATGAATATACAGAATGCATTGAAGTTTAACATTCACTATTAGTCCGTACTAGGTGAACATGAATTCTTCTATAGATAAAAGATGAGACTGATAGTAATTCTGTATTGGGCAAAATAAGTAACAGTGATAGTTAGTCCTCAATGCTAGGACCAACAAAATAACTGTTCCTTTCAGAATAAAATGAACATATATTCTAAAAGATGGTCGTGACTAGCACCTATCTGAGTGTGAAGTAAAAAGGCTTCAACAATGCTACAGGAAACAGCTTAAATCTATGTTGTCATTCAGACCCTGGGGTTCCATAGTTTGTTATTTTCTAATCAAGATCACCTCGCGTTGTGATAAGTACTGGCTAGAATTCCTCCCTTCTTTGCTTACTATTTTTTCAATCACCATTAATCTAACTTGAGAGATGTTATGTTGGTGATTGAGCCAATGTACTACAAGATTGGAGTTCGTGTTTTTGTTCCGAATCATGCTTTTATGTTCTCCGATTCTTACTTTAATTTTCCTTTCTGTTTTCCCTATATACATACGTCCACAGGGACATTTAATGCTGTAGATAAAAAAACTGGAATTACAGTCTGCTGTGAAACGTAATGTGATCTATTCTCTGGATCTGGGGTGGGTTATGAAGTTTTGCTGCATGACATTATTGCAGTGCATATGGTTGTTACATTTCCACATACCTCTGTACTGAGTGTTATCAACGGATTTAGTAAAAGTCAACTGTTCATTCAAATTTAAACTTCTTGTGTATGCAAATATCGGTCTTTCTCTAAAGATATTGTTGAAATCTTCTTCTTTTTGGAGTAATTCCCATCTTTTAAGACATTTTTTTAAATATTCGGTGATCTCGTTATAAATTGAGACACAAAAACATTACGATTACTGGTTGTTTGTTTAGGTTTGGTCACTAACAGGTCTTTCCGTTCATGACTGCGGCTCGAGATTCAGCTTTGTCGATGCAATCTGAAGGGTAACCTCTTTCAAGGAATCTTAGGGCATATTATCAAGCCTGTGCGATAAAATTATGGCCGCTTTATCGGCCGAAAACGGCCGATAAAGCGGCGATAATGGGCTTGATAATATGCTCTATGGTATTCCAATCGAAGCCCATGTTAGATGTGAAGACATCTAACATGGGCTTCGATTGGAATTCCTTAGAGCATATTATCAAGCCAATTATCGCCGCTTTATCGGCCGTTTTCGGCCGATAAAGCGGCGATAATTTTATCGCACAGGCTTGATAATATGCCCCCTTGTCATTATTCGGTCGAAGTCCTGTGAACAGGTTTCTGGTGTGGAAGAGATCCTTTTCATATGAAGCATTTGAGACAATGGAAGATTGCAAATAAGTTGTGGTGAATGAAAACTTTGGTATAGTAGCATGTTGTTTCTGTCAGTAGGTTTGTTTCTGAATCGTGGAGTTCTTCTTGATAATCATGACGTCCAGAAATGATACTTCTTTGTAGCTGATATGATGTGTAAATTTTATCCTCATGTTCTTATTGTTAAGTGACTTGATGCTTTTTTCAAGTGTAGTGGAAGTTCCAGACCATATTAAAAAATATTGTCAATAAATCGTCGGTACATGACAAGCTCTTGGTTCCATTCATCATTAGACAAAATGTGGTGTTCTTCAAATGCTGCCATAAAAATATTGGTGTATGTAGGAGCTTCCCTGAATCCCATGCTTGTGCCACTTATTTGTAGAAAGTAATCATCTTCAAACCGAAAATAGCTATGCTGAAGACAAAATAACAGCAGTTCAAGCAAAAAAATGTTGTTCGCTCCGATTTGATCCATTTGGAATAGAGCGCATTCAACTCAATCAATTCCTTCTTTGAGAGGGTTGGACGTGTAGAGGGAGGTCACGTCTATAGTTTATAGTATCCATTGTTGACTATTGATGGTGTCCAGAGAGTTAAGATGATTCAAAAAGTCAGTGGTATCTTTGATGTGGGTTTTCCATGTCATGACAAACCTTTGTAGAAAATAATCAATGAATTTGCCTAACGGTTCAAAGATAGAACCTACTCCTGAGACTATGGGTCTGAAAGGAGGGTAGGTAGGATGCTTGTGTCTATTCTTTGGGGCAGAATCCCTGGCCAATCATTCACATTGGTCTCATGCTATGGACAGAACACGGATGACCCGGAGTTCTTTCGGGTACTCTGGGGAAAAGTGTTAGAGATTGGCTCCACACATTTGCTATGGGGTGGGGATTTTAATGTCACGATTGACCCTACACTAGACCGCTCACATCCACAGCCACACCATTACTCCCGTGCGCAATCCACCCGTCAGATGATTATTGGGGACCACAAACTGCTTGATGCCTGGCGACACATGCACCCGGTGCAGAGGGAGGGCACTTGCTACACCTCGGCTCGGGCATCCTGGTCTAGAATTGATGTTTGGTATGTCACAAAAGGCCTTTTCTCCTTGGGTGATGCACTCCTCACATCTCCCCGGACTTATTCGGACCACTCCCCCTTGTTGATTGCTATAACCCCTCCGCATATGGAATCTCCCTTTCAGTTCTGGCGTTTTAACCGCTGTCCTTGCTGGACCCAGTCTTTAGGCAGGAACTTGAGCAAGGGATTGCTGACTTTTTTCCTCTGAATGAGTCTTCGGTGGATAGCTACTCCACGGTGTGAGAGGCTTTTAAAGTCACCATACGGGGTCTGTGTATTGTGAAAAGTGGCGGTATTCTGAGAGATATCCGGTCCACATTGCATCGACTGGAGAGTGGAGATGAACCTCATGGAAATTGAATCGGAACTGCAGCACAGTCCCACGTCTGAGTTGCAAGCTAAACTGCGTAGTACACTTAGCGAATATCAAGAGGCAGCGGAGAGCGAGTGTAGGTTTAGAGGGAAATACCATAGAGCGCGCCAATATGGGAAGGGGGATAGACCTGGGAAGGCGTTAGCGGCGCTAATTCGTCCCTCGCAGTTTTCGAATGTAGTGCTGGAGATCGAGGATGATAACGGCCAAACACATAGTGACTTGTCCGAAATTCTGGAGTTCTTTCGTATCTTTTATAAGGGCCTCTATAAGACACGTAGAACCCAGGCACTGGACTTCACCTACTTCTTTGAAGATAAAGCAATTGCTTGGTTGGGAGATGGGCAGAGGGAGTTTCTCGTGAGACACCACGAGGGCAAGGAGATCATAACGGCCATAATGCAGTTGCAATTGGGAAAGAAGCCGGGCGCAGATGGCCTTCTGGCCAAATTCTATAAAACCTTCCATCATCTACTTATTTCAATACTAAGACATGTATTTGAAGAGGCTCAGGAGATGGGCATACTTCCCCCCTCTATGCGCGAGGCACCAATTATTTCCATACCTAAGCCGGGAAAGCCGTCAGTTTACTGTGACTCGTATAGACCTCTGTCCTTAATAAATGTGGATGCAAAAATGTTGGCCAAATTAGTTGCAAATCGGATTAGTCCCCTTATGACAGCTTTGGTGCTCCCTGATCAATCGGGTTTTGTGCCCACTCGTGGTACGTCATATAATTTGCGTACGCTCTTTGCTCTCCTCCAAGACATAGACCCTGATACTAACGCTGCAGCCATATTTCTTGACGCCACAAAGGCGTTTGATTCCCTGGAATGGGACTATCTCGCCTTCGTTTTGCAGCGAATAGGTTTTCCTGGAATGCATTAATCTGCTGTACTCGGGCGTGAGAGCTAGAGTGATGATCAATGGGGTCCAGTCAGCCTCCTTCACAATTACTCGAGGCATGCGACAGGGGTGTCCCCTGTCGTCCCTACTTTTTGCTATTGCCATAGAACCCCTAGCGGCAAAGGTTAGACAGCATTTCCGAGACCATGCGTTGATCTACCCAGAGAGACAGATATTAATTTCCCTGTATGTTGACGATCTCACACTGTACTTGCGGGACCCGGCTGTTAGCCTCAATCCTATTCTTCAATTGGTGATCTCCTTCGGCCAGTTGTCTGGGATTACCGTGAAATGGGAAAAAGCTCAAATATTCCCGTTGACGGATGCCACACCAAGATTCGCTCCTGACTTTCCGCTGAAATGGTGTGACGACACACTCTAGGCATCCGGGTCTCTACGTGCCGACAGGAGTTGATGCGGTCCAATTACGGATGGACATTGGATCAAATCACAGATAAGATCACCAGATGGATAACGATGCCTCTCTCCATGGCGGCCAGAATATCTTTAATAAAAATGGTAATCCTACCCAAGCTTCTCTACCTATTTACAAATATTCCGTATGCGCTATGTCGATGTTTTTTTAAATGCGTTAGAGCCCAGTTGATTAGATTAGTGTGGGGAGGGAAGCAGCCCAGATTGGCGTGGGAGATACTCGCTCGTCCCTTTGAAGCTGGGGGATTCGAAGTCCCCGATATGGAGTTATATTTCCTCTGCGCTCAAGCGCACTTCGCGGCCTATTGGATGCACCCTCCCCCATACATGCCTCACTTAGCCGTTGAAGATGGCTACATGGCCCCCACAACAAGCACCGCATATCTCAGCACTGCCGCGGACAGGATGTGCGATCCTTGACCCAGTGCTTTCCATCAGAACCCCCAGTTATGGCTCCTCTACATACTCTCCTACAACACACTCCCCCGGAACACGTGGTCTCGCGATTGTATCGCTCGACTCAGGGAGACTGGGAGAGAGACCCTGCGCCTGCTAAGGATAAGTGGTAGACGGATTTGGGAATTCCCATCACAATGGAACAATGGTCCTATTGCTGTAGGTAGACGGGCGCCATATCAGCTAATAGCAGACTACGCCTGATACACTATAGATATGTTCACCGGTTATATTACACGCCTGCTCGGTTGCACGACTACATTTACGTGATACTGCCAGTTGTGATAGATGCGGTGTCAGGGATGCTGACTTTGGACACTTGGCCTGGGACTGCCCGACCGTTCGGGAATACTGGAGGGAGGTGCTGCATGCAATAGATGAGATGACTAGGATACATGTGCCCGACGATCCCCTGTCTGCCCTTTTGGGGTATAAGGAACAGCGTCCTGCCAAGGTGCAGAAATATGTCTCCCTGGTTCTTTTGATGGCAAAACGCCGAATAGCCTGTCGCTGGGGGCGGGGCCGAGCCCCCAAGTTTAAGGACTGGCTGTGTGACCTTATATACTGCCAGGAACAGTTGCACACCCATGCAGAACTCATGCCACCCTCATCCCACCCTATGGACATATGGGCTCCTCTTCAAATATATTTACAAGCACATACTGACTCGGGGGATGTAGATCCTGACCCAGATCAGATGAGAGACACGGGGAGGGATGGGGAGGAGAATGTGGAGGGGGGGCCTCCCAGTCATAAAGCCATGCTGACCTCTATTTAATGTGGGGGGAGTGGACGAAGATTGGGTGAGCAGGGGAACTTCGGTTAGGCTTGAGGTATGGAATCTGACTGGATGCAGGTCTGAAAGGCTAGGTGGTGGTTCATATTCTACTATGGCTTGCTGGGCTTATTGGTTGGGAGTTATGGTTAGAGACCTGAGTTGATGACCGTCTGTCTTACTTGCCACCCCGACGAGGCCGGCCCCCTGGGGGGTTGTAGGCGGCTTGCTGTGTTCGTCCACCCCATCTGCTGTACACAATGTTTAATGTTGCTGTGCTGGCCCGATGGGATGTAGGCACCCTGTTGTGTAAACTTTATAGATGTCAATAAAGGTCAATTTTGAAAATAAAAAAAAAAAAACAGATGGCGTCGCATGGGATTGAGTTTAGTCAAATACTGTTTCGTTTTAGGAGAAATCCAATCCATGGTTTTGGCATGTTCCAATATTTGCTCAAGGCCTTTAACAATTTTGTTGTTGGGATCAGTTTCCACTCTTAAATAAGTGGATTCGTCAGTTAGGTGTTCTTTGACTTTATGGTGGTAATATGTGTTGTCCATAATAATGAGGGCACCACCTTTGTCTGCTCGTTGGAATGTAAGTTCTTTTTTGTTGGCTTACTGTTGTAACGTTCTTCTTTCTTCTTTTGTGAAATTTGATCGTTTAGATGACTTGAAGTTAAGTTAACGTAAATCTTGGAGGACCAGAGTTTCAAATAAATCTATGGTTTTGTGCGAAGTAGGTGCAGTGTATGTGCTTTTAGGTTTGAACTCAACATATTCTTGAGGTCGAGCTGTTGTACTGGCAATGATCACGCTCTCAAAGAAGTGTCTTAATTTGATGGTACGCATGAACCTGAAAAAAGCAATTTCAGTTTCTGGTAAGTTGGAGTTATATGTTGGCACAAATTACGTGCCTTTGTTTAGGACATCTTTTTGTTTCTTGGTCAAATCAATAGAGGATATATTGATCACTATGACCTTTGACTCCGTAAGTTTGGTTTTCCCTTTTCCTTTTCTTTTAGTTTGTCCTCTCCTTGTTTATGTGTGTTTACACTGCTTTTTTTTGAGCTACTTGATCTGGAGGTAGTGGTGGTTGCTGGCCGTTGGATAAAAAAAGATTCAGCAGCGGTAGTCGAGCGTTGTTGTGTTGTATCTGTACTGTCTTGTCCACTGGTGGATGGTATTACAGCATCCTCTGTTTGTAGAGGTGGTCTTGTTGCTAATAGTTCATGATCTAATACTACACTCTCTTCTGAAGAGGTGTATTGTTTCTTAGTGGATGAGAATACATTTCTGCCCAAGTATAGACTTCATTTAGACGGTAAGCTATTGTATCTCATTTGAAATTTCTTAATTTCCTTCCTTGTAGATCTTTACCGTAGCTTTCTAGTTTGTTATTAATTTCTTCAAGATGTTTTGACCAATCATCGACATCCATCCGCGTGGAGAAGTCCCTTTGGGTGTTGAAAATTTCTTCCTCCAATTCTTTAATAGATTTTGACAATTCTTCTATGATTAGAAGGATTAAATCCAGGGAGCACTTTTTAAGTACAACATGCCATTTGTCCATAAATTGTTTATTGTACTGTAAGCAAAAGAGTAGCGGTTTAATAGTCAACCTTAGACCTCTAGGGATATGTTGGTGCCTATGATATTGAATGAGCATCGAGGCGTGGAGCCTTTGGTTAAGTTCACAGCGCATGATAAATTCCAAATGTCGAAGTTGTTGAATCGTTGACCCTTGGTGAGTCTCAAAGGATTTAGTAGCTTTAATAAGGGCATACATTTCAGTTGCTTGTTCATTTGTTTTCAGCTCGATTTTCTGTGGTGCTTGCTATGCTTTCAAATGAAGCCATCTTTTGCAGAGGCGGGTGCTGGTGACCAGTGTCTGCAGTTAGGTTTATTAGATTAAAGAAAGAGTAGTCACTAGCACACCTGTTAATTAAGTGTTTGTCTAACTATCACTAAAGTAAAGTAAATGTATTCTATCTATAGTGTGCTGCTGGGTGTCATGGGGCTGCCATCCCTAAGTGTCTGAATCAAAAAATATAGGCGCAAGACACACTGTCACGGCCTAGACCTAGCGCACAGCTGGGGTTAATCTATTTCAAACTTTTCACATAGATATTTCAACACAAAATTCAACTTCTCATATGCAAAATAATTACACTTTACAAATCATCATTAGTTTATCAATGCTTGTATTGTTTCATTGATAATACTTATATCTTCTTTTTTGTACCTCTTTTGTTTTCATATTTCATTCAATGAAAAAGTAATTCCTTCATGACTGATTTCACATATTTTTTTCATAAATCATTGCATCAATACTGTTAACATGAATATGCTGTTAACGGCGAATGATGGTGGTTGGCCCGATGCATTTCGGGACATGTAGTCACTTCTTCTTGTCTTTGTGATTGTTGACACACAAGCCCATAGGGCCCCAGGTGCTCAGGGTGCTCTGGGGATGATGAAGACAGGCTGTTCACAGTGCTCTTCAGGCCTGCTGGCCAAGCTGTCCTGTGCTCAGCATGCAGAGAGAGAGGATTTCACAGCGTGCTCTGCTTGCACTGAATTCCTCCACTGTCTGCGCGCTTGGTGACGTGGGTCCTTTGCCCATTCTCACACTGCTCTTTGCTGTCATATCTGTGTCTTGACTTGATTCTTTCACTAATATGTGTACCAAGCAAAAGACACTTTTGCATGTAGTGTGACTTATAAGTGTACTGTATTTTAAGTCACTGAAATGAAAAATGCCTGAGAATTGGAAATCCTTTGATTTCCACGTTGTGTTACCCACTAACCTTTTTCATGCTTAAATTTCTCTAAAATGATTGTAAATCATTTAAGTCTCCACTAGGAGTAAATAGAATTAGTTCTTCATTGTATTTTCAAAGTTATTATAACTAACACTCTCTTTGAAGGGACCTTCTGTTCCAAAAACATAACTGTAAACCCAAGGTCCCTCATATCTTAAGGGTTCCTTCTCTTTGTACACACTGTACTAGGTCTGGCACACCACACAGGCTGCTCCAGGTCCAGCACCAGATCCCCCGGGTCACCTACTCCCATTTGCTCCCTTGTGGCATTCTCGTGCTGTGCTGCTGCTGGCTATATTCGAATACAGGGACCTGCCAGCAGCTGGAATGCGCGTTAATGGGTCTGAGGGTATTCAGTGAGTCAGGGACTGCTACTGGTTTGATTTAGGTTGCCCCTGCTGCAACGACTCGCAGAGCCACCTGTTCTGTGGCTGCTGTGGGGGCTATGATTATGGGCTGGGCTGTACGTGGCCACGGGTCTCTATAGGCCAGCTGTGCCACACTGGGTTCAGCGTGCAGAGAGAGAGAACTGTGCAGCATTCACAGCTTTCAGGATGCCACTGAATTTCCAGAAGTGGCTCTTCCCAGCATCCTGGTAATTGTCCTGGTGAGTGTAAGAGCATAAAAAAATAACACTACTCTTTTCTCCTTGTTAATCCATCCTCAGGGAGGCGTATTGATTTCACGCAATGCAAGGTTAACAATGTTTGTAAATGTGGGATTGCATGAAATCCATGGGTGGATGCATGGAAGAGCCTATGTTCAACCCATGGAATACATCCCAGAATAAAATGTATTGTAATGCAGTGCAAGCCAAGTAAATCTGTCCCTGTGTATTTACTGATGTTTGAGTGTGTTCTAATCTCTTAAAACTTGAGATTCAAACCAAAAGCAATGTTTGGGTCATACAATTTTATGTATTCTCACATTTGTTTAATTGTTTTATTCATTTTATGGAAAAAAGTGGCCATGGAAATGATGAGAAGTGGGATAATCCATTACGGGACCATCCAGTTATGATAAAAGAACAGAATCTATACCCAGTCCTGCATCACTAACAATCACTACCCATAACAATTCTAGAATGTTCCTTTATTTGATGATATTAGAATTGTGGCAAAATTGTGACATTGTTTACCGGATGGCCCAATTAGGTACCTGAGCATGACCAGTGAGGTAGGTACTGGAAGGAACGATTGATTTAGCATCTTGCATAACAATTATGAGTTACAAAACCCTATATGTTTACGTCTGAGAGGCTTGAACCCTAAAAGACAGTGGCGGGTTCAGAACACAGAAATCCCAAGAGTGAATGATAGAATCTTCAGCTTCTACTAGTGAATGCTCCTAATAGAAGACCATTCAAGAAATGTCTGTCCCACATAAACCACAAGCCATAATGTCACAGAACCAGCAAATTTAGCTGATGTAATTGGGAATGAGGTTCAAGTTGCTTTACACAATCAACAGAGTATGCCTATGAAGGAACTCCATTAGCTCCTCCTGCAGCACCATCATCAAAACAAGTAGCCCACATTTACAAAGGAGTCCCGATCAGCATCCCGACTTATCTTACTGACAAGTTCCCCATCTCAGGTGGCTCTTGACACACTTAGAGCCTGGGGCCACCATCACACTGGAGATTTAGGAGCTGATTTAGAGATCAGTGGATGAGTTACTCCGTCACAAACATACAAATATCCTGTCTGCCTTATTACAAGTGCCATAGAATATACTGCACTTGTAATAAGGCATCAGGACTTTTCTATCCATGGACCCAGGATCGGAAAAGCAACCCTGAATCCAATGGGGCTGCACTAGGGCTACTACAATTTAGTAAAAGTTGAAGATGAACCTCTTTAAAGAATACTACATCGCAATGCAGCAAAAACACGTGTATTCCTAGAACCCAGCAAGCTCTCTTATCACTTGTTGACAGTAGGTTTGCAATTGACCCTGTACAGTGTTTCACTGGCTTTGGCTCAGTTTGTGCTATACAAGTATCATATACATACATATATACCTGCATACATACATCCCAACAGCAGTTTTCCTCCTCTAATAGTTTAAGGCATTGTGGCATTGAATCTCCCATAGTCTAAAACTCATAAGAAACCTATAAAAGGTCATCTGTGAACCAGCATTACAATGGCCAACTAGGTTGAACTTGCTGATGGACATTATTATCATGCCACAAAGGCCATCACAAATTAGGTAAGGCTCATGGCTGCAGATCTGTAATTGTAACACACCAAAGTATGTGAAATGGGGGTAATATGCAAAATATTTAGTGTATAACAGAGGATTAGTTGAGGTACTTAATTTTAAAAACAACAGTGATTGCATCAATGTATTGGGATCCTTGAAGGAAGGATGTTTGTCTCTTGCAAATATTTTTTCTGAGAAACAGCTCCCAAAGATTTTGAAACAAGTCTCCCAAATAAAAGGACAAATGAAACGTGTATGTTAATCCTATGCACTATTTGAATAAGAATTGTGTTAATGGGTGGACAGTTATTGAGTTACTTGAAATATGTATTAGACTGGCATAAGTAGATCACTACAATATTGATACATGTCACCTCACTATTAAAACAATAATCTGATGGCATACCTTTGTGGATTGTTAACAGAATATATCCAGCCTATCTGCCTCCCAGAACTAAATGAAGACTTTTTACCAAGAACAAATTGCTCCATCGCTGGTTGGGGAACTACAGAATATCAAGGTAAGAAAAAAGCTCTTTTACAATAATAACTCACGCTTGTGTTGTGTGCTTATTAGTTGACAACCAACAGATAGGTTTACCTAAGCACACCAGCCTGTTATTACGCAAGACATAGATTATTCAATCAATCAATCAAATGAGATCTATAAAGCACTGCTTATCACCCGTGAGAGTATTCAAGCACTGAAGAGGGGGGTTGCTGCTGCTGATATGGATTGGTCCAAGAGCCAGGTCTTTAGGTCCTTCTTGAGCTCCTGCAGGGTAGGGCTATGCAGAGATAGAGGGGGAGGCTGTACCAAGATTTGGCTGCCAGGTGTGAAATGAGTAGCCACTGCTCCTGTGAATGCACACTGTGTGGGCCAAGAAGAGTGATGAGGAGTGAAGTATACAGGTAGGTTGGTGGAAGTTCACCCTGTGGTTGAGGTATGCCAGTCCCTTGTTGTGTAGGACTTTGAGGCGTGGGTGAAAAGTTTGAACTGCAATTGCTTGCTGATCGGGAATCAGTGCAGATATTTTAGGTGGGGGGTGATGTGGGTCCATCTCAGGAATTCGAGGATTCTGGATGGTCGAGAGTCTGTTTAGAAGTTGTGAGGTGATTCCCACATAGAGGGAGTAGTCGTAGTCCAGGTAGCTGGTGATGAGTGCCCGGGTTATTGTGCGTCTGGTACTGATGGGGAGCCAGTTGAAGACTTTCCTGAGCATGCCTGGGGTGAGGAAGCATGAGGATAAGACAGGGTTTATCTGCTTCCTCATCAAGAGCTTGCTGTCCAGAATGATTCTGAGGTGTAGTGTAGTTCCTATATTCCCAATAGGCTCTGCGCATTGGAATAATATATCCTATAGATTAGACGTAGGACTGAGGTCGACTAGGTCTCTATCGAATATACTAAACTCAATAATGAGTGCCAGCTAGCTCAGAGGTCACTAGAAACTTTCTCGAATTCACAAGAAGGGATTAGATTCTGACAACCGCATAAACATGACAACTTTGTTTCCCAAGAATAAGAAATATATCTCTAGAGTCGCGGAAACAATAGATAAGTATTTCACTCAGTCAATCGTGCATGCTTCGTTTCAACAGAGGTGCAGAGAAATAGAGAGAAGGGCATTTTCAATAAAAGGTTTTATTGATCAGTCTTCTTTCTCATGCAAGAAAAGTGAACTGATACAATCGTAATGCAGACTGCAAAGTATAATGCGTACAGTGAGAACAATTTTATAAAATAATACTGTAAGATTATTGTATGGTTTCTAAACCATATATATAAATACATACATAAATAACAACGGCTAAAAATGCTCAACTGGTGCTTCTAAAATACGACTACCCCAATGTACCTAACCTAAGTCTAGTACGCGGGAAGAAGTAAGTATTGTGTAGCATAGATCTAGTTTTCTTTGCCAAGAATCTATCCAAGATTTATCTAGGTTCTTATCAGCTCCATACCTTAGTTTAGAATGAAGTAGGTCTGGTATCTCAGTCTAGGGACTCGATTTCCCAACACCCCCAAGTGGAGCTTGGAAACACTGGAGCTGGATTCTCGCCGAGAAAAATGCAGCCTCTCGATCAGTGCGTTAGCTGGAGGGTCGGCTTCCTTCGGCACTTGCTGTAGTGAGCTGCTTTGGGCTAGTAGATAGTCGAACTGCTCCAAACCACTGTGTCTTGCTAGAGCAAGTGAAGGCATATTTATACCTTGAAGGTGTCTAGTTTGACGTAAAGTCGGGCATAATAATGTCAGGAAAGAACCCCTAGAGAATAGTAGTTCTTTGTAAAGTACATGAGTTCTTGGACAAATCAATATTCAAGCAAGGCAAGGTCCCTGACTGCTTAAGCCGATTTTCCAAGTCATCGTCCATTAGATAGATGTCATCAACATATGATAATGCTTCATCATCATATGTTTGTAGTAACTCTGTTAGTCTGGCTGAAAATAACCCTGGACTATTCTTGAAACCCTGGGAGAGATGACAGATTTGACGCTGTGTCCCCATTATTGAGAAAGCGGTCAAATACATGCTTTCCGAAGCAATGTTTTGACAGAAGAAACCATTAAAAATATCTAATGTTGTTTTATATTTTTTGCCCACAATGTTATTCATTAGAGCTGCACTGTGTGCATTTTGTACTGCAAAAGTTTTGCAACAGGAGTTTAAATGTCTGTAGTCCAATACTGGACGATACGTATTGTCTGGTTTGGAGACAGGAAACAAAGGATTGTTCATGGACGAGGTGCATGTTTCAATCACCCTTTGATATCCAAGTTGATCTCAGATCTCCCTGCCTGACCTGTTTATTAGCTTCTTGCTTAACTGGGTACTGCCTTTGTGCAGTTGGTTGAGTTTTGGATTTTATGTTAAGGGGGAATCCTGATCCCATTCTACATGATTTTTATATAATGCAGGAGCCTGGGCTACTACCCATTTTCTGGCATATGTGTATTTTATATGAATTGGAATATGATTGGAGAAGGCTGGCATAATGATGTCTTCACCATGAGGGCACTCTCTGACAAATTCAGGTGGCCAGTCTTGTTCAGCTAGAAGAATGTCATAACCCTTAGGGAGCTTCTCCCAAAAGAGTGCTCTTATTTTTCTAGTTATATCCCCCTCCATCCGGAGTGTTATTTCATACAACTTATGTGGGACTCTAACCCTGGTATCAGCGGTTTCAACTTGGATGTACTCATTCAAGTTCACTGTCTCCAGATGATCCTTCAAGATCTTGCGAGCTATGGTTACTTCTGCTGGGCTGTCCAACATTGTCTGAGCCCACTCCCCGTTCTTGAGTTGTGTCCTCAAGATCCTCGGCATGTCTGATTTTTAGACCTGCTACCTTCTTTTTGGTGAATTGGGATTTCTTATTTTTTGGAACGTGCTGATCGTCTTTGGACTTCACGCTTTCTTCCTTGTGTTCTGATCGTCCTCTTCTTTTGGATTTCTGTGATGAAGTCTGAAAGGTATGAGAGGAACGTGTATCAGCATCTTGATATCTATCAGGTTTTCTCAAATTATCCCCGTTCCTGAGGTTATACCTCCTTTCAGAGGGCTCCTTTTGAGGAAACCTACCTCGGGATTGAGAACGCTTCTCTTTGAAAGTTTGTTTAGTGTTTTCCAACTTCTTTTTTGGAAGAGTGAGAGTGTTTTTAATAAAAACCTTTTCAGGACTTTCAGTCAGTTGGGGTTTCACTGATTTTCTACCCAAACTGTTTCTACCTAGATCTTCATAGGATTTTTCATTTTTTCCGGCCAGTTCTTGTGGTTGCTCAATAACATCAAATACTCTTAGCTTTTGGCGGATCGCCACAGATGCTGCTTCACCTTTAATATTAGCTAATAATATTGTTGAGACCTATTTGAAATCTTTCAGAAATTTCATACCTAGATTGAAAGCAGGTTCTGCCCCGTATTCATTTTGAATCTGTTTCAGGACATCTGGTATTACTGCCATAGACGGAACACCATGTGTTTTGGTGTTTATTGCAGCAAAGACTGTACCCCAAGTGTCGCAGTCCTCCAGGTGTGGTGTGATCCCCATTGCTAAACAGATTGTTAAAATCCTGTGTTTCTCATGAGGGGTAGTATCAGGAAATACTGCCTCGATTTGAGTAATTTTGTGAGCTATCCAGGATGGAATTTGTTCCCTTTTTGTGGGTACTTTACCAAATAACTGATTGTATAGTCTGTGGTGTACTTTTATTTGTGTTCCCCTGGTAAGGGGTGTGTTGTGAAATCCTTATAGGCGGCTGGACTGTTAGAATCCGCATGACATATTATACCAATTGTCTGTGGATTTTATTAGTTGTTTTAGTTGAACTAATAGTTCCGCATCTGACATTTCTTCAATGGCAGGATGTGGTGTATAGATGGCTAATACCGGCCATGTTTCTCCTGGTCTACCTAGTGGACCGAGCCTGGTAATGTGATTTTGATGTTGTAGGGCGCCTTTAAAAGCCGAGCACATGCTCTTGGTAAGTTAGTGGAATTTCAGTATCCTCGAAAGGAATGTATTCCATTGGATGTTCCTCTTCTTTATAGAAGTGAAACACATGTGATACTGAATTTGCTTCACAGAAGATAATCCATGAATAGAATACCTCTGTCTGACGATATTCATGTGCCTCTATTACAAAAATTACCCTACCACCTCTTGATGATAGGCCATTTGTTATAAGTTTTATAGTGATGGCTTTCCTTAAATTTTCTGGGATGATTATAGCATCCACATTGGTCTCTTGGAAACCTGTAACGTCAAAACCTGGTAGGGCTGCATGTGCTGCAGCTCCACCGGTTGCGTTGTTGTCGCTGTTAAGCGACACTGTTTAATGAAAGTTGCAGAGCAAGTTTCAAGGAAGCATAGATAAGGTGCACAATATTTTGGAACACTGTATCCTTCAAAGTTGGACAAACCAACAACTAATGCATAGGATTTTCGTCCTACTCAGTTATGGCGGATATTTTATCCCTTTACCCACTCCAGAACGTCTATTGGAGTATTACGGAAAAAGGGGTCTCTGAGAAAAGCACGAGTGAGTTACTTTAGTATCTAGTGTTAAATTAGTGCCTTACCAAACGTTGGGAGCCATGTAGTGTAGTTCCTATATTCCAAATAGGCTCTGCGCATTGGAATAATATATCCTATAGATAAGACCAGGTCTCTATCGAATATACTAAACTTAATAGTGAGTGCCAGCTAGCTCAGAGGTCACTAGAAACTTTCTTGAATTCACAAGAAAGGATTAGTTTCTGACAACCGCATAAACATGACAACTTTGTTTGCCAAGAATAAGAAATATATCTCTAGAGTCGCGGAAACAATAGGTAAGTATTTCACTCAGTCAATCGTGCGTGCTTTGTTTCAACAGAGGTGCAGAGAAATAGAGAGAAGGGCATGTTCAATAAAAGGTTTTATTGAACAGTCTTCTTTCTCATGCAAGAAAAGTGAACTGTTACAATTGTAATGCAGACTGCAAAGTATAATGCATACAGCGAGAACAATATTATAAAATAATACTGTAAGATCATTGTATGGTTTCTAAAGCATATATATAAATACATACATAAATAACAATGGCTAAAAATGCTCAACTGGTGCTTCTAAAATACACCTTCCCCAATGTACCTAACCTAAGTCTAGTACGCGGTAAGAAGTAAGTATTGTGTAGCATAGGTCTAGTTTTCTTTGCTAAATATCAATCCAAGATTTCTCTAGGTTCTTCTCCATACCTTAGTTTAGAATGAAAGAGGTCTGGTATCTCAATCTAGGGACTCGATTTCCCAATACCCCGCAAGGGGAGCGTGGAAACTTTGGAGCTGGATTCTCGCCGAGAGAAATGCAGCCTCTCGAGCAGTGCGTCAGCTGGAGGGTCAACTTCCTTTGGCACTTGCTGTAGCGAGCTGCGTCGGGCAGTAGATAGTCGAACTGCTCCGAACCACACCGTGTCTTGCTAGAGCAAGTGAAGGCATATTAATACCTTGAAGGTGTCTAGTTTGATATAAAGTCGGGCATAGTAACGCCAGGAAAGAACCCCTAGGGAATAGTAGTTCTTTGTAAAGTACATGAGTTCTTAGACAAATCAATATTCAAGCCAGGAAAGGTCCCTGACTGCTTAAGCCGATTTTCCAAGAAATAGTTGTGAAGTTTGATACGGGTTGAAGTAGCCATGCCTGTATTTGGTCTGCATGGGCTATGTCTAAATAAGGGATTGATTTCTATGCCTATATTAGGGCAATGTGAATTGTACCTATAAGGGCATGAATCGGGAAAATTCACAAGGAGCCTAAAACGCCACACAACAGAGGTTTATTGCGTGTTGTGAGGGTGTTGGTGTGGACTGAGCTCCGTAGACCACCAGCAGTCATCCCACAGGGAGTTGTCGCTTCCAAAGTTGAGTATTTCTATTTTGTCTGTGTTGAGTTTGAGGCATCTGTTTTGCATCCAGCTAGCAATGCTGGCCATGCATCTGTGGAAGTTAGACTTGATGTTAGTTGGGTCTGAGGAAAGAGAGAGGACGCGCTGAGTACTGTCCACATAGGAGATTATGTTCATGACATAGGGTCGGACCAAGGTGGCCAGAGGGGTCTAATAGGTGTTGAATAGGGTTAGGCTTAGGGAGGATCCTTGTGGGATGCCGCAGATAATGTTTTTCGGAACTGAGGTGAAGGGTGGGAGGCAGGCGCTTTGGGTTTGTCCAGAAAGGAAGGAGCAATCCATTCAAGGGCTTTCCCTTGGATCCTCATTTGGTGGATACCGTGCGGGAGGGTATAGTGGGCTATAGTGTTGAATGCTGTGGAGGGATAGAGGAGAATCAGGGTTGCGGTTTCTCCCCTGTCTAGGAGAGTTCTGATGTCATATGCGGCCGCAGTCAAGGTGGTGTTGGTGGTGTGAATTAAGCAGAACCGTGATTGTGAGGGGTCCAGTAGGTTGTTGTTATCCAGGTGGGTGGTAAGTTGGAGATGTATTGCTTTCTCAAGTACATAGGCTGGAAATGATTGTAGGGAGATGGGGGCAGTAGTTTTTGAGGTCTTTTGGGCCCTGGTGGGTTATTTGAGGAGTGGTTTGATTTCAGCATGTTTCCATCCTTCAGGGAAGGAGGCCGAAACGATGAATGCTTTGATGATAGTGGGGAGTTCCTTGCTGATAGTGTTTTTTTCCTAAGCTGAACACAAGGTCGGGGAAGGGATCTTTGTGAGCTCTTGCGCGGAGAAGCACATGATGGTGGTGGATGTGTTTGTGGAGAGAGGTTCTCATGTGTTTAGAGAGATTCTGTGGTAGTAGGTGATGTTGAGGAGTCTTTTGAGTTCGGTAACAGGGGGTTTGGGGTCGAAGTTTTTGTAGATGGTGGCGATTTTGCTATAGAAGAAGTCAGTGAGGGAAGGAGCTGATAGTGTTCTCAGTGGTGGTGGGTTGGAAAATTAGTTGTGGGGGTTGAGGGCTGAAAACTCGGTGCTGGTGTACCTGTGAATGACTGGGGGGCCCGTGGGCCAGGCGTTGGGCTTGGTCCAGGCATGGATATGCATAGACAGGCTTGCTTGGAAGAGAAGTGGTTTAGGATTAAAGGGTAAAGAAAGAAAGTGTTTAAGGGGAAACACGATTAAGGAGTAAAAAATGTGATTAGAAGCAGTAGCAGATGAGATTAGAAAAGAAAAATGACTGGGCAGAAAAATGTGGTTAGAAGTAGTTAAAACCAAATAAGAGGAGTAAAACGATTAGGGGAAAAATGTGATTAGAAGGATTGAAAACAAAATTAGAGGAGAAAATCGATTAGGGCATAAAACGCGATTAGAAGAAGTAAAAACAAAATTAGGGGAGAAAAACAATTAAGGAGAAAATGTGATTAGAAGAAGTAAAAACGACATTGGAGGAGAAAAATGATTAGAGGGAGACATGCAATTAGAAGGAATGAAAACAAATTTAGAGGAAAGAACAATTTGGGAGCCAAATGCCATTGTGAAGGGGTAAAAACTAAATTAGAGCAGAAAATGAGTAGGAAGAAAAACGAGATTAGGAAGAGAGAAAGTCAAAGGGACCTGTGGAAAAAAATGGGGTTATGAGTCAGAAAGGTTAAGAGCCAATGGGGAGATCGGAGAACCTGTCTGGAGGGGCGAGCAGTAGAGGAGAGCTGGCCAGGGGTCTTGTCCATTCGCAGGGTGGCAATTAGTGGATTTGCCAGCACCTCCCCCTCACTCTTCAATGAGTCCTGCCGTGGGACGGCAAACGCAGGTACTGCCCTGGGCAGTGTCAGATCTAGCTACACCACTGAGGTTTGCTCAATTTTTCATGATGTTGCAAAAAACTGCACAAAAATGACATGAAATTATAAAAAATTATGTCAATGGTGCAAAATGTGATTTGCTGGTGTCACAAATGGAATTCTCACTTGAGAACATATGTCATTAAGACATTTTCTGCTCGAACCAGTGTTCCAGACATTTTCCGCTTGAACCGGTGTTCCGTGGCCAAAATACTGGGTACAAGTTTCATGATTTTTGCAATTTTCAGTAGTGTAATAAAAATTTTGTCTGGGCCAAAATTCAATTCATCATAGACCAATAATTGTATTATGAGGATGCAGATTTGCTACACGTCAAAGGTAAAGTCGCATGCAATATGACCATTATACCTCTAATGTGCTACTTGTGAGAATGCCTTTGTTGCAAAATGATTCTCAAAGCCTTACTATCTTAATTTGCAACATCACTCATTGTTTATCAAATAGAAGTACATGTATATGTTCACCATCAAATAAAGGAGTTACTAAAGCCACAAATATTTCAGAGGTCTCTACAATCTTAGAATGAGAGGTATCAAACACATATATACCATAAAGGTACCATTTGAGAAAGACATTTTATCTGTTCAAACTAAATTCAACCACTAAGTCACTACAGTATCACAAAATGGTGAGACATTAATAAAGTTAAAGGAAAAATTGAGCAGCACTCAAATATGCAACAGTTGAGCTATGCGTGATGAAATCTAAATTAACAGCATCTAATTTCATTGTTATTAGAGACAGTGTAAACGTTGGTTAAATGTTACCTGTTTAAAAGTTAAATGCTTTTTGGATCTAGTTTTAATAGGTGTCATTAATTAATTCCAATCATTAAATATTATGAAGTTCTCTCCCTCAGAAAAGATTCTTGATCCCCACAAAGCAGGTCATCAGCCCTACAAATGCTTTTTGATCAATACAATACAATACACCAGCATTTGTAAAGCACTACAGCTACCTCAAAAAGAGCGTGATCCAGCAAACATGGGAGAGAGAGGATCTCCAACCGAAACGTGTTCTAGCTAATCACGGCTAAAAAGCCATGTCGTTAAAGCCTTCCTGAACTCCCCTTCATCAGGTATAAACCGGAGTCTGTCCAGAAGGGAGTTCCATAATCTGGTTGCTCCTACTGAGAAAACCCTGCCACCGATGCAAACTTTCGCAAATTGAGGAACACACAGCAGATTCTGTGAGTTAGAGCATAGCGAACGCATTTGCAGATAGGGACGGATGCGTTTTTTTATGTAATTGGGGCAGCTACCTTTCTGGGCCTTGAACGCAATTGTCAAGGCCTTGAATTCTATTCGCTTCACTACCGGCAGCCAGTGGAGCTTTTTGACATGAGGAGATATGTGTTGTCTAAATGGCACTCTTCTAATCAGTCTAACCGTTGCATTCTGCACCATCTGCAGTCTCTTTATCGAGTATGCTGGAAGACCAGGAAACAGACTGTTGGCATAGTTAAGCCTTGAAGTCACTGTGACATGAACTATTAATTTACGACAACCCTCCGGAAGTAGATAAAGAAATGTCCTCATCCCCTTCAGAATTCCAAAGCAAGTGGATGTAATGGACTGTATTTGGGAAGCAAATGTCATATCAGCGTCCTATTTTACACCCAGGCTTTTTACCGTAGAAGTCGGACATGGTGGGGAACCCATTTCCCCCGGCCACCACAGACCAGGTGGGGGTTTGGAATTTTTGCCAAAGAACAGAACCTCAGTTTTCCCTGTGTTCAGTTTTAGTTTGTTATTATTCATCCATCTGGAGACGTCACACAGGCAGCCCCTAAAGCTCTTGGAGGAGTTTACCGACAGGTCCTTAAAGGAGAACACCAGCTGTGTGTCGTCCGCATAGGAGATGGTTTTAATTCCCCATCTAGAAATGAGCGCACACAAAGGAGCCAGATAGATATAAAACAGTAGCGGGCTCAACGCTCAGCCCTGCGGAACCCCACACCAGAGGGGTTTAGCTTCTGATTTAACAGGGTGTAATATCACTCTTTGTGTGTGATTGCTGAGATAGGACTTAAGCCAAGCGAGTGCCATTCCCTCCACTCCTGCCCGCCTCAATCTAGCCAGCAGTATTGTATGGTCCACCATATCAAAGGCGGCGAACAGGTCCAGTAACACAAACATAGCTGAGGCTCCGCCGTCCACCTCCATTTTTATAGATTCGGCCACATCCAGCAAAACCGTGTCTGTGCTAAAGCCCGCCCGGAAGCCAGACTGTGCTTCATGCAGTATATTGTTTCTGGCGATGAAATTACTAAATTGATGTTGGGCCAGTTTTTCCAACATCTTTGCCGGTGCCGAGAGGTGAGAAATAGGGCTATAGTTTTTTTAATCCATCGGCTCCACATTAGGCTTTTTTAGAAGGGGTAGGAGCATAGCATGTTTCCAAGACTCTGCAAAGATGCCAGTAGATATTGAATTGTTCCATAAGTGATTAAGGGTTGGATTAAGAGTATAGGCAAGGGCTTCCCACAGTTTCGGGGGACAGGGATCTCCTGTGGATCCTGACTTGCACTTCAAAATTTCACCCAAGGATGCCTCAAGTGAGATGGGAAGAAATGCAGATAGGGAATCATCCGCAACATGGCACTCCCCATCTGCAGACTCGATGATGTCTTGCATAGGTGACACGTCCTTGTAAACCTTATGAATTTTTTCCTCAAAAAAGATTGACAGTTTTTCACAGAGTAAAGGGGATGAAGATATTCTACTCTCTAATGCTGAGGGTTTGGTGAAGGAGCGGACTATATTAAAAATTTCTCTGCTAGAATTATCTGACGTATTGATACGCTTCACAAAATGGTCCCTTCTGGCAATTTTCAAAGATTTGTGAAGATCTTTTAAGGCATCCCTATAGGTCTTTTTTGCCAAGGGACAATATGCTTTTCTACAGAGACGCTCCATGCGCTTCCACTTGCTCTTTGCCATTCTCAGCTCCTCTGTGAACCATGGCGCAGAGGGTGCCCTTCTAGGTGAGCTAACTAGTCTTGCTGGTGCAAGCTTATCCAAAGGACCCGACATCCACACATCCAAGGTCATAGCGGCCTTATCAGGGACGTCGGACCATTGGGTTTGGCTGTAAAACAATACCGGGCCTACGGAAGCTGGCATCAATCTATTCCAGTTCCTTTTGAGTGTTCATAGAGGTTTCCCTTTACATTGAGGAGTTGTTCTGCTGCAAGAGAATGGGATCAGGAAATGATCAGTCCAAATCTGTTCTTGGGGGGACTCGACGACCAAGGAAGTGATGTTAGAGAACACCAGCTCAAGTGTATTACCAGCACTATAGGTGGAGGATTTTACGTGCTGCGTAAGATTGGCACCCTCAAGTGACAGCAGAAATTGTGATGCCTGGGTACACTTCATGTCTGAAATGTGAAGGTTAAAATCTCCTACGGCCAAATAGTTTTTATATTGTAAGGACTTTTGGGCCATAATGTTACAGAGGTCTGATGTGAGACCATGGGGGAGCTAGGAGGTCTGTAATTAAGAAGTCGGCTAGGGATGCCTTCGGGCTGGTCTTAATACATAAATGTAGTCACTCAATTTCTCCAAGGTTAGAAATCTCCGATCATGTGATTTCACAGGAGTCTCTCACATTAATAGTAACCCCATCGCCACTTTCATCTCCTGGCCTGTTTGCACAGCAAAGTTTGAAACTAGGCGGAATGGCAAGTGCTAAAACAGGGTTAGTCTCCTCTTTTAACCAGGTTTCGGTGAGAAACATCAGGTCCCAGTCATTATTAGACAGGGACATCCATACATCCTCCGAGTGTTCAATCAGAGCCCTACAGTTAATAAGACATGCTCAGAGTCTGCCTTCTAGATGCTTTGCCTTTGAGTGAGCGAGCGAGGCTCGAGTAGTATTTCCGCTCTCCTCAGAATGTCCAATAGCCAAGTTACATTGCGCAGAGATAGATGGCAAACCTGCATGCCCTACATCCGTACAAGGCAGTTAGAATGTTTCGCCATTCTTAAATTCATTAGTCCTTCGCGAGTCAGGTAGGAGGGCTTACTTTTATTACCACGAGCAGCATGGCTGGCGCTTGCCGCAGCCCAGACTTGTGCAGACAGGCTTGCCTTTGGCTCTGGGCGTCCGTGCTGTCATTGCTTTTAAGTGTCTTATCACCAGAAACGAGCCTGGAATGTCCTGCTCACTGGGTGGAGCCTTGTCCCTCCGATCAAACAACTACAACGTTGCGTCGGAACGGGGACCGTAAAGTGCAAGGTGCTCAGTGATTAAAAGGTTATCACAAGTAAGGTTAAAAAGCCACACTAATACGCAAAACTATATTAAAGGGGTATTAAAAGATGCTCTCCACACACGCTGCTAGCACACTGCTGCGCGCGGAGCAGACATTGCTTTTAAATGTCTTATCGCCGGAAATGAGCCTGGAATAACCTGCCCACTGGGTGGAGCTGTAACGTTAGCGCTCTAGTCGGCGCGGGCAGCCTGATGACGCTGCACGCCCACGGCCATGATGGGGATGCGTGCGCATCCCAGTAAAAGAGCGCAAGTGCCGAAGCCGGACAGTTAGCGGCTCGGCGCTCTCTGTTGGAGATTACACGAAAATAAATCTTCAAAGACATAGCGGCTCCTGTCATCATTGAGGAGGTAAATAAGGACATTACAATGGCGACTAGCTCGGGACCGAACAGGAAGTAAAACAAAAAAAAAAACCCGGATCAGCACGCAGGGTCAGCCACTGAGCCCTGAGCAGGAGCACAGCATATCAGCACAAGGTGCTTGATAAACCTACCCACCACCCTAGGCACGGGACCATCAGAGAGCGTGGCAGAGCCCACCCATACACAGAGAAGCCAGACAGCACACCGGAAAGAAAAGGGGTAAGAGTGCAAGGGAACCCCTCCCCACACAGACACACCCCAAGTACCTGGAGCGCTGGCGACCTCGGGGAAAGGCGAAGGGGAAGACAATAAAAGCCCCCAGAGGCAGCAAAGAAAGCAGGAGGAAGACGACTCGCCAGGCAGCTCCAAGAGCCAGAGCGGGTCCGGCCCCCCAGTAAAGCGCGAAAGCATGTGCGCCCAGGCGTCATCAGCAACAGCGCCCGTTCCATTCCTACCCTAGCCAGGGGAACCCCTCATGAGGTGGGAAGATTGGAGAGATTACATAGACAACTTTATTGATGTGCTGGAGGACGAAAACAAGGAGAAATTTACAAGCAAGAGAAGAATATTATTACATAACCTAGGCCCGGAGGGGCTCAGAGTTTTCAAGAACTTAGTACCCAAGCAACGGGAAAGCACTGATGATGATGTATATGCCCATGCAATCGAAGAATTGAACGAACACTTTCGACCAGCCGTCTGTGTTTCTATCGACAGATACAACTTTCAACAGAGGAAACAAGAGATAGGGGAGTCGGTTGAGAAATACGTAGCGGCGTTGAGGAAGTTGGCCTCTACGTGCAAGTACGATGCCTTCCAAGATGAGTTCATCAAAGATCAGATTGTTATGCACACCACGAGCAAAGCTGAGCAGGAAAAGTTATGGGCAAGCGGAGACACCTCGCTGAAGGAATCATCATGGTGATAGTCAAGAAAGCGGAATTGGCAAAACGTTGTGCCGAGGCGGCGAAGAAAGAGACGGTGGCCAGACCGATGGTGAACAGGATAGAGGATGAAGGGCCCCGGAGAGAGGGCAAGTACAAAAGCACCGCACAGAGGAGTCCAAACAAATGGCAGGGTAATCCAGGACCCCCAGGAAAACAGGCGGGAGCTAATAAGAGGAGCTGCTACAGATGTGGCAGCCTGGCGCACGAGGCTCATGACAGGAAATGTCCGGCGTTTCGCGCCAAATGCCTATTCTGCGGGATCGTAGGGCACTATGAGAAGGTGTGCCGCAGGAAGTCTACAAGGACCATGGTTAAGTTCGTGGACCAGGGGCAAGAAGACCCGGGTGAAGACGACGATGAAGAGGACGACACCGTGTTATGCATCTACGATTAAGTACTCTGTGTCGACACCAAGAGGTCAACCAAGCCCGTGTTGGATATGACGATTGGAGGAGTGCCAATAAGCATAGTGGCAGACACGGGCTTGCCCTACACAATAGTCCAGAGGGTGGTATGGAACGAAACATTTAAGCCGACACTGGGCCCGGAACTGGAGCGTCTGGACATACGACCGGTCACGTACAACGGAGACCGCATACCCATGGCAGGGTTCAGACCATTGAAGTTCGAATTCAGGGGCGCAGCGCCATCTGCAAACTGTACGTCTCGGAAAAGGGACCCTCAGTCTTGGGTTGGCTGGACCAGGGTGACTTGGGCATCAAGCTGGACCCGGGAAGAAAGGTTCAGATACTGCTCACTGAACCAGAAAGCTGGCCGGACCTAGACCGGTGGAGGAAGGAGTACCCCAAGGTATTTGGAGACACCGTGGGAAGACTGGAGAAGTTTGCACACAAGATTGTACTGAAAGAAGGAGCAATACCGGTGTCACACAAGGTGAGAAACGTGCCGCTGGACGTAAGAGAGGCAGTGCAAGACGAGTTACAAGAGCTGGAGAACAAAGGCATAATCGAACCCATCACATGCGCAGAGTGGTTGGCGCCACTCGTGGTGGTAATGAAACCCAGTGGAAAGGTCAGGCTATGTGTTGACCTCCGCGAGCTCAACAAGAATATCGTGGTAGAAAAGTTCCCCTTACCTCGCATCGAGGAGAGGCTAGCGAAGACCAGAGGAATAAAGTGGTATTCGACCATTGACTTAACTTCCGCATACCACCAGATCGCATTACATCCTGAGAGCAAGAGGTTGATGTCCTTCATTACCCCCTTTGGATGTTACCAGTTCTGTCGCATGCCGTTTGGACTGGCATCAGCAGCGGCGGTGTTCCAGAAACTGATGCACCAACTGTTCAAGAACATGGATGGCATCCAATACTTTCAGGATGACATCCTAGTGATGGGGCGAAACAGTATAGACCACGACGCCAGGCTAACCAAAGTACTAAGTGTTCTGGAGGAAAAGGGCCTGACGGCGGAGTGGGGGAAATGCCGTTTGGGCATGGAATCAGTAACCTACCTGGGGCACGAAATAGGGGTGCAAGGAATCAAACCAAAAACTGAGAACGTAAGAGCAATTTGTGACGTACCAACCCCCACTAACAGAGAGGACGTCAGATCTTTTTTAGGCATGGCGGAATACTATAGTAAATTCGTCCAACATTTTGCAACAAAGACCCACCACATGAGACAACTGACAAGGGAGAAGATGCCATTCAGCTGGACGGAAGAAACGCAGCAGGAGTTTGAGAGTGTAAAGAGAATTGTGGCAGGTGCGGTACCCCTACAAGGGTACGATCCCCAGGGTCGAACAGTGCTCACAACTGATGCCAGTGACAAGGGGTTTGGTGCTGTGTTAATGCAGGACAGAGGTCAAGGAGTGGTGGAAACGTTGAGTTTTGCATCACGCACACTGAGCGACACGGAAAAGAAATTCAGCGTCATAGAAAAAATAAATGCTGGCCGTGGTGTGGGCAATGGCAAGGTTTCGACAATTTCTATGGGATACACGATTCCAGTTGAGAACGGACCACAAACCATTGGTGAAGGTACTAACCTCAAGTGGGCATGCCAGTGCCACGCCCAGGATAGCTAAGATGACGTTGAAGCTGTTGGAATACAGATACGACGTGGAGTATATCCTGGGCAGTAAGAATGAAGTAGCTGACTATTTGAGCAGAGCGGCGGCCATGGAAACAGCAGCGGAGGATGAAGAAGTCGGAAGGGAAATGGTAGCATTAACGGAGGACCAAGAAAGGGTCATCAGCAACCAAGAGTGGCACGAAGCCTATAAGGAGGACGGTGACATGCAGCAGGTGAAGGAGTGCATAGTGAAGGGATGGCTGGAAAAGAAACACCTTGATGAGAACATGAGGAAGTATTATGAAATCAGAGAGGAACTGTCCGTCAATGACAAGGGAGTGTTTGTATACAGAGGAGACAAGGTCATTCCCCCAGCAAGAATCGTACCGAGGTTACTAGCGATACTCCATGAAGGACATCTGGGGATCGGAAAGATGAAATCACGGACTAAACAGTGATACTGGTGGCCAGGAATGGATGTGCTTGTGGAACGGTACGTCAGAGAATGTGCACAATGCCAAAAGGCGGACAAAGCACTCAAACCCTTCAGACCAGCGCTGGGGAGGTTCGAATCCCGGAGGAATCCGTGGGAAGAGCTGTCCATTGACATCTTGGGCCCAATTCTAGATGGACAGGGAACCCAAAAGTACGTGTGTGTACTCATATACAGGTACTCCAAGTGGCCAGAAGTGATGGTGGCAGAAGTGTTGGACACAGAGACAATCGTAAGGTTCCTGAATGACACGTTTGTAAGAGAAGAGATTCCCAAATCCATACTAAGTGACAATGGGCCTCAGTTCACCTCAGAGAAATGGACTAAATTCGTGGAGAGAAATGGAATCCTGTCCAAACACACATCCATTTACCACCCTGCTGGGAACGGCCTGATAGAGCGTTTTAACAGAGTGGTGATGGGGTTGGTACAGGCAGCCAAAATGAGTGACAAGGATTGGGAAAAAGAAATATGGAATATGATATGGGCCTACCGTATCACACCCACTGGAACAGGATATAGTCCCTTCCAGATATTGAGGGGCCGAGAACCGTTCACGAGGGACAACAGAGTGTGGAAGGAAAAAACAGTGACCAGCCAATGGTCCCCGGCGGTAGTTCATGCCAATCTGGAGAAAGCACAAGCAGTTTATGCCAAGTACTACAACTTGCGCAGGAACGTGAGAGAAACGGGACTGGAGAAAGGAGAGTGGGTGAGAATCAAGCTGGCGACATTGCAAAGGAAGGGAGACAGCAAGTATAGCAAACCACTCCAGGTCAAGGAAGTGTATGACAGAGCGGCCCTGTTGAGCGATGGTAATGTGTGGTCACAAGACAGAATGGCAAGGTGCAACAGAATAGTAAGATGGGACTCCGGCGAACAGGAGCAGGGAAGAACAGCGGAGTTTGAACAGGGGACGGAGCTCCCGGACTTAGACGTGGACACAGAAGGGGGAGGATTGAATGAGGAGCAAAGCAGCAACCTGGACCACAGCAGAGAAATGGAGAGGAGTAATAGGAGATCGATGAGGAGCCCAGCTGAACCGAGCCCAGGAGAAGGTAGCGGAGAGACTCAGGAGAGAGAGAACACTGCCACCCCGATAAGACGCACCCGAGGGGGGAGAGTGGTTGTGAGACCATCCAGGTTTCAGGACTATGACATGGGTGATGGACTATAGTTTTCTTGTTTGGTTCATTGGTGTAAAAAGGGGATATATGTAACGTTAGCGCTCTAGTCGGCGCGGGCAGCGTGATGACGCTGCACGCCCGCGGCCATGATGGGGATGCGCGCGTATCCCAGTAAAAGAGCGCGAGTGCCGAAGTCGGACAGTTAGCGGCTCGGCGCTCTCTGATGGAGATTACACGAAAATAAATCTTCAAAGACATAGCGGCTCCTGTCATCATTGGGGAGGTAAATGAGGACATTACAGGAGCCTTGTCCCTCCGATCAAACAACTACAAAGTCGTGTCAGAACAGGGACCGTAAAGTGCAAGGTGCTCAGTGATTAAAAGGTTATCACAAGTAAGGTTAAAAAGCCACAGTAATACGCAAAACTATATTAAAGGGGTATTAAAAGATGCTCTCCACACACGCTGCTAGCACACTGCTGCGCGCGGAGCAGACATTGCTTTTAAATGTCTTATTGCCGGAAATGAGCCTGGAATGGTCTGCCCACTGGGTGGAGCCTTGTCCCTCCCATCAAACAACTACAAAGTCGTGTCAGAACAGGGACCGTAAAGTGCAAGGTGCTCAGTGATTAAAAGGTAATCACAGGCAAGGTTAAAAACCACAGTAATATGCAAAACAATTTATAAAGGGATTTAAAAGACGCTCTCCACACACGCTGCTACACTGTGTCACTGGATCACAGGTGACCTTGACCATTTTACGAGAGCACATCTTCACAGGCAAGGGTCCTACTGGTTAATCGACAATACCCACACTTGCGACTAGACTAAGGATGTACAATCCTGTTTCCTGAGTCATCTCTCGACCACCATAGTCCATCAAGATAGACAAGTCCTCACGTACAAGGTAAAGTCGAGTTGACTAGCTCACAGCAGATAAACCTTCAGTACTTTAAGGGACCTCGAATCACCCCAATCCTAGCTACTCAGCGATGATATCAAAACAAAGGTTCCCGCAGAAGTAAATAGTCCATCTACTTGCTTAAGAGTAGTAAAAGGCATGTGTACTGTGACCAAAATTGGCTAGCCACCAGGAAGTATCTGTGGGGACATGGATGTTTTGGGCACATTCATTAAGTGATATGATGTATGTCTTGGAATGTGAACAAATAAATGCTGGAGGAGAGAACATTGTATCCTTTCTTGGTTTTCTATCCCTCTGGTCTGCTCTGAAAGGGTTGTAGTAGTCCACATGGTGATCTTTAAATCACTTGGTGTCTTATATTTCGCCACTGAGTTATTGCTGCATTGAAGCGTGAACTCGCTATGACTTGTAGATGTACCTGTCACTATTTTCTAGGGTTAGCTGGGCAGCATGCAGGAGATCTGCTGCCAAATCTCTCACCTGGAAGCCTTATCTGCCTTGTGTAACCCCCCCCCCCACACACACACACACATTCCTGTGGTTGGAGACGTCAAGGAGGCAAGTCTGTTTATCACAGTGGCTGAACACTGAATATCGGCTTTGACTAACAGTGATGGCCATTTTCTGAATGTGAAGGTTGTGCCTAGGCCGGTCATGGAGATTTCCTTGCCTTCTAGGTTGTGCAGTGACCCTTGTACTACATGGACAGGGCTGGTCGACCCCTGTTCTCCTCCACTCCCTGGGGATTAGACAATCAGAGTGTATGGTTAGAGGAGCAAGTAGATACAAAGGGCAAAAGTCCATATTAGCTGAGTGCATTGACAACTGGTTCTGTGAAGTGTTTATTATGTACGAATTCTGGTTCCTCTCCGACATGGAAATTATTATTCCAAGATTTCATGCAATAAACGTGTTGCTGACCACACCTCTCTACCAACCTACCTATTTACTACAGAACACATACAGCTGTGAAAGTGCCAGTACTAAAACACCTACCATACAGTTAGTTTTAATAAAATCGGGAAAGCCCCAAATTGTTCTGTCATAAACTTGATTTGAATTTGAATTGAATTTGAATTTAAAATATTTATTAAGCGCAACGTTCACCATGCGGTTTCTTGGCGCTATGGAGGCAAATATAGCAGTAAAACAGAAGACTAATGGAAAAAAAGGGAAAGGAGTAATTTACATTGGGAAGGCTTGGGTAAAAAGAAAAGTTTTGAGATCTTTACGAAAAGAGGAGTAGAGTGTGGCCAAACGCAGGTGATCGGGGAGGGAGTTCCAAAAGGAAGGTGCCAAGACAGAAAAATTGGCTCCGCCCCATTTCTTGCGTCTATACCGAGGAACCTGGAGGAGTGATTGGGTAGATGACCGCAGCTCACGGGCAGGGATATACTCTTTTAGTAGGGAAGAGATAAAGGCAGGGGCAGTCCCTTGGCGTGCCTGGAAGACCATACAACCAGTCTTAAAGAGAGATCGCTCCTTAACAGGTAGCCAATGTAATGCTTTCAGTAAGGGGGTAGAGTGGTGAGAACGGGGGAGGCCATAAATCAATCTGGCCACCTGGTTTTGAACCAGCTGGAGCTTCCTCAGCCTATACGCCGGGATGCCGTTGTAGAGGGCATTAGCGTAGTCCAGCCGGGAGACAACCAGAGCGGACATGATTAACCTGAGTGCAGAAGGAGAAAAGAAACGAGAAACAGAGCGGATAGTTCGGAGTACAAAAAAGCAAGAAGAAACTACAGAACTAATTTGTGAATGGAGGTTGAGATGATTATTGAGTTTGATGCCCAGAGTTTTAACTGAGGAAGAAGGAGTGGGGGGGTCCCAAAGAGGAAGGCCAAAAAAGGGAGGTCCAGGGACTGGAGGAACCACCTGTAAGGACCAGTTCTGTTTTATCAGGATTCAACTTCAGATGGTTGTGGTTCATCCAGTCCCTGATGAAGATCATGATAGACTGAAAATTAGACATAGAATGAGGGGAAGAAGACAGATTGAAGATAAGCTGGAGGTCATCTGCATAATTAAACACAGTGACCTCCAGCTGTTGAAGGGCAAGAATCAAAGGGTAGATATAAAGATTAAACAAAAGGGGAGAAAGAGAAGAACCCTGAGGGACACCACAAGTGACTTTAAGTTGAGTGGCCGAGAAATCCCCCAGCCGAACCGCCTGGGCACGGTCCCTCAGGAAGGACGATAGCCAAACCAGGGCTGAGCCCTCGACCCCCGCCGCTCTAAAACATTTCTACCAAGATATTTCATGGCATGGCAACTTACTCTCAACTAAACCTATGTAGCCCTGTCCTGATTGACAAAGTAAGTCTTCAACAAGAAATGTGACTATAGCTTACATTTCTACAGGACACCAGCCTGTTTTTATAAACTGCTGCCACCAAGGAAAACAAAATCACTCCACAGCCATATTAACCTTCTTTTTGCTTTAATAAACCTTAAGTTTTGCGACATCTGTGAGGAATCATTGTAGTGCTACATTTAACAAGGGTTATACGATTGTAACTAGTGTAAATAATTGCATTATACATCTGGACATATCGAACATACGAAAATACCTCCGTGTAACAGACACTAGAGTGTAGTGTATGTAGTAGGAAGACTCATGGAAGATTACACAGGGAAACATGCCCCACAAGAGGAACATTTACGAAACTCAAGTGTATGTTTTCTTTATTTATTTTGTCAATGTAATTTATGTTTTTTCACAAATTCACATTAAGTACAACATTGTAACTTTGAAGCAGCATATGCTTGGTAAAGAGCCCTGCAAGTATAGATTACCCTACAAAACTGCTAATAATAACACAAACAAATAACAGTTTAAACATTTTGGGCCTCATTTATGAAAAGTGACGCATCGCTGCGTGAAAGCAGCGATGCGTCACTTCTCAGTGCGCACTCCTTGCGACATACCTGATGCGTCATATTTACAGTATGACGCATCATGTCGCAAGGAGTTACAGATACGTCAGTATTTCTGACGTATCTGTAAGCGCAAAAGTGACGCATTGCTGGAGTGTGTCACAAAAGTGATGCAACTCCAGCAATGCATCCTTTCACATGGGGTAAGCCCCATGTGAAAGGGCTTGCGTCAGTCTTACGCCTGCTGTGAGGCAGGCGCAAGATTTTGACGCAACGGCGTCCTAGAAGTGACGCAGTGAAATCTCATAGATTTCACTGCGTCACTTCTACGGGGCTTTTTGGCGCAGGTATATTGTGGCGCAGGGGTTTACAAAGTGACGCATCTACCTAGATGCGTCACTTTGTAAATATGGTGCAACAAGGCACATTATTTACGCTGCTGGTGCGTCACAAAATGTGACGCACCGGCGGCGTAAAAGTGACGCATGGCCTCATAAATGAGGCCCATTCTGCCCAAGAAAACTCCAACAGTAGGAGTTACTTTTTTTTTTTAATCTTTCAGAAGCTGGAAGCCAACTCAATTATAAATAAAGAATTGTTGAAGCTATGAATAACAAGAGGCTTAACCCGTGCTTTCTGTTAGGCTTTGAGTTATAGATGTCGTCTTGTAATTCAAAAGACCTTTCCATTTTTCAAAGAATTCTATACTTCAACCTTCACGATAGGGTGGGTCATTGGCGACTAACGTCATCTCTTTCTATGTTTTCTCTGTCATGCTTCAATTGCTACTTAATTGTACTGTGATTGAACCTCCTTGATTTTCCCTTTATCAGTCTACCATAAAGTGTATTGCTGTTAGTATTCAAATAATATGATTAGATCCTTATTTATGATGCAATGAACTACGATACATTTTTTACTGAATATAGGGCGAGGCTTAGCTGATTGACGAAGGACATCTCACTTTTTGCTAATGTTTAAGCTTGGTCGAAATGTACTGCTGGCACACTGCACTTTAGCCTTTTTCTTAGAAGACCAGAGATGACTTGATTGTCGTTATTGATTGATTCCTTTGTCATTTATGTATATATTTTTTTGTTTTGTTTATTTATTGTGAATTGAATTTCTCTACTTTTCTGCGGACAAAAAAAAGAAAAAAGATTATATGCTGAGGCTATCAGTAATCCAGAGTTAAATGTTTTGTTTACATTTCACTATGATTTTCAAAAAGCCTTGATGTACACACTTCTAAATTATAACATTTTCATACAATGAGAGCATCTTAATGACACAATTACCGCAGGGGCAAACATTCCCCGCTCTCAACCTGAGGTTGCAGGCCCTCTTTGTTTATTCCCCACTCAGCAACAATTTTTTTAACGTTCACTACAAATATCCAGACATGTTTTTTTAACAAGATTCCGTTTATTGGCCATGCATTTTCTAGTAGAATTCCCGAAACAAACTGGTTGGGTAGACAACTTGGGGCCCTGCCCTCGTGACAATTTGGCACCCCAAAGCACATCTTCCTTTATGCTATTTTGCACTCTTTACAAAGAGCCCAGAAGAAATTTTTTAGTCCCGATTTTAAAAGTAATTAGCCCATATTTTTATATTGATGGTTTTAATTATTTGCATACTCTGGCTAGAGTGGATATATGCATTGCAGTTTCCAACTTTATTAAAGTTGCAATTGCTATTAGGAAATGGTATTAGTTGTTGTAGCTGAACTGGATTAGCTAGAATCGACATCGTACTTTCTAAGTGTTTAGTTTAAGATTAATTTTTAAGGATTGTATTCTTTTTATCATACTCTCATCTCCCTCTTAATAATTGACTGTACGATTCGCCTTGCTTTGTTTTGTAAACAGGTCATTGCAATTATACATTATACTGATGATTTTATGCACTTTTATGGTTTTCTTTTTGAAACCGAATGAAGTTACTTTGAACTTGACCCAATTACCAAACAGAAAATGCAAGAGGTGAAATATGAACTATGAAGGTGTTTTCATTTTGATCAACATTGTTTAGTTTGATGACGTGTTACTCACCACACCGAAAATAATACAGGACTAACAAGAGGGAATGTCTTGAGTCTGTAAATACCTGATATTGTTAGCTTTCCCTAGGTGACATCATCTGCAAGTAGAATCAAAAATGCCGCATGTTCGGCTCACGAAACCTTCGCCGTTCTAAAAGAACTCCTCCATGCCCCTGACCCTCCTCTCAAGCCACTTGATCCCAAAGAAGCGGAAAGCAAATGTACTAATCTTGCTACCTTCTTTGACGAGAAAATAAAAAAAATTCTCCTAGCCATTCCCCCCCCCGAACCGGGGCTTACGGATAGGGATTCCATTAATTCTACTATCCATCCCCCCCATCCGCCCGACAGCCCCTCACCCCCCCTGGACACCTTTGGTCCAGTCACTACGGAAGAGGTTGAGGCAACACTGGCCTCAATCAAAAGTGGGTCCCCACTCGACCCCGCACCCCTCCGCTTCCTGAAAAAAGTGACTAGCACCATTACACTCCCCCTCACGGCATTGATCAACTCCTCCTTCTCGCAAGGCACAGTACCCCCCAGCTGGAAAGCGGCTGCGGTCAAAGGCCTACTAAAAAAACCTTTGTTAGACCCACAGGACCTCTCCAATTACAGACCCATCTCCCTTCTCCCAGGTAATAGTAAGATCGCGGAGAAGTTAGTGAACAAACAACTGTCACTATTCTTGGAGAGCAACAACCTACTAGGGGTCTCCCAGACAGGGTTCCGCCCAGGACAGGGCACTGACATCGCCCTCCTGGCAGCAGTGGAGAAGGCCAGAAGCATTCTGGACACGGGAGGATCAGTGGCAGTGATCCTCCTGGACCTCAGTGCGGCCTTCGACACTGTTGACCATCCCACCCTTATCCAACGACTGGGAGAAATCGGAGTAAGGGGTACGGCCCTGAAGTGGCTAAAATCCTTCCTAACAGGCCGTTCCTTCCAAGTTTGGGAGAACGACTGCCACTCACCCGTTATTCCCCTCCGCTGTGGAGTACCGCAGGGCTCATCCTTGAGCCCTACGTTATTCAACGTTTACATGGCCCCACTTGAGAAACTGGTCAGTCCGTTCGGCGTATCAATAATCAACTACGCTGACGATACCCAGCTGGTGGTTACCCTCTCACACCCCCACCACTCCCCCTCTGACCTTCACAGTTGTCTCACTGAAGTCCACCGCTGGATGAACCTCTCCTCACTAAAATTAAACGGCTCTAAGACCGAGATACTGATGCTCGGCCACAAAGGACTTTCCCTGCCGCCTCACCTCTGGCCCGACTGCCTGGGCGACCCCCCACCCCTAAGGAAGAGGTCAAAAGCCTAGGCGTTTGGATCGATAACGACCTAAGCTTTAGAACTCAGGCAAAAAAAAAACGCAGGAATATGCTTCGGACTCCTTAGAGCCTGCAGAAAGGTCCTCCGTTTGCTCCCAGCGAACGCCAAGAAACTTCTCATTCAGGGCCTCATTCTGGCGAGACTGGACTACTGCAACGCAATATATCTGGGAGCCCCCGAAGCCACGCTCAATACCTTGCAGAAAGTCCAAAATGCCGCCGCGCGCCTTCTGACCGGTACACCAGCAAGATCATCTGCTAAACCAGCCCTCAGGTCCCTCCACTGGCTCCCAGTCAGAGAAAGAGTGGCCTTCAAGGCTCTCTGTCTGGCCCACAAAACCCTTAACAACAACGGCCCTCCCCTCCTCAAGGAATTCATTATTCCTTACAAAGCGGAAAGGGCCTTCCGGTCCAGTGGAGAAAACCTCATCACAGTTAAAAAAGCCAGGGCCGGTGGCCGCCGCTTCTCGGTCCACACGGCCAAACACTGGAACAACCTCCCAAGACGACTGAGATTAGAACCCAATCTCCTTCAGTTTAGGAAATCATTGAAGACCCTCCTTTTTCTTCACCCATAAACTCCCTCCATTGCTGATACCCTCGGAGATGCAGGTTTAGCGCTGGGATACTCTAGGGTTACTACGCGCTCTATAAAACCTTAAAAATAAATAAAATAAAATAAGAAACATAATATTTGCATGTATCAAAACGTTTAAGCTATGATCATCCATGATGGTGTATGTGAGAAAATGCCTCTTTTGGCGCAGTCAGTCACATTTTTGGCTGTTAAGGAAACCTTGAGCGCTGAACCCAGTTAAGTATTTTCCTGTGTGTCTTTAGCATTCAGAAATTATTGACTTCTATAATGAGGTGCTGTAATTAGAAAGTGAGCAATTTGCACCTGATTCTGAGTTCCTTCCCTTGGGTAATGAAGTATTACAAACAATTTGAACATGATTTCATCCAATCAAGAAGTGTGCAAATCAGAATTGCACACAATTTGCACCTGTGGTTTGTGACATATTCTACGTCGTTAAAATTGTGGGGAAAGCTCTGCATCAGACACAATTTGCTACTGATTTGTAATCCTCTTTCAGAAACAATTTGTATCAGTCCATAACAGGATCACTGATCCACTTATAAGCAAGGTTTTTGGAAGGACGTTTAACAAAATACCTTTAGGAAATGTGGCCTCCAGTGCTTAATTTGAGCTGGTGGTTACTAACAGGGTCCAACAACACTCTTTTTTTGGGGACCAGCACTTATTTTTTTTCATCAGACATTGACCAAAAACAAGAGTGGGAAAAACAAACAGAGAAAGAAGGAGCAAGAGAAAGGCATAAAAACTGGCATAGACAAAGAAAAGAGGAACTTCCAAGAGACAGATAAAGAGGATGGCTGTGTCTGGTTGTGGATTAAAGACACTTGTGGTGGATTCAAGTCTACAAATTCAGTGTGTAGCCACAGGCTTATGAGCAGAGATTTGGGCCCCATCATTCATTCTTTTACATATTTAGCACTGCCTGCTTCGCATAAACGAGTCCCTGCTTCCTCATAGTGATTTTTTTACCTTCTAGGTTTCACCAGATCCTCTTTGTTTTTGGACTATAGCAAATGATAAGACCACCATATGTTTTGGGATGGATTCTAATGACTCCAATGGGTTTAATGATTGAACAAAGAACTCTTGTGCTCCTGATTTGTGGAAACTAACATATCTATTTAATTTAGATGACATTATGACTGTATTTAAAAGTGGCTATAATACTTTAAGACTGATAACATGTTCAATAATGTCAAATAAATAATAAATGCAATGATCATTTTTATTAGGGGCTGTGGCTTATACATTGCAAGAAGCAGTGATACCACTTATATCCAATGAAAATTGCCAACAACAAATGCCAGAATATAACATAACAGCAAATATGATATGTGGTGGTTATGAGGAAGGTGGAGTGGATACATGTCAGGTAAATGTGAAGCACTATGCAAACAAACAATGAACTGCATTTTAATAAAGCACTGTCAAAATAATAAAACACTTTAGTTATATTCTGATAAATGTTCTTGTTTGGAAATATGCCATTGTGAAAATAAGCAACTGCTAATGTTTAATTTGATGGGTCCTCCACAATAGATGCTTAATACAGCAAAAATATAAGGCCTTATTACTAGTATGACAGTCCGACCACTGTCAGACCGCGTCATCATCTGTCAGATAAATGTCATCTACATAGGACAATGCCGTCTCACCTCAGTTTTGAATTATCACTCTTACACTTGCTGAGAATATTCAAGGGCTACTCCTATACCCTTAAGGCAGTCTACGTAATTGGCGTTTAGAGCCTGGGGCCGAAAATGCTGCCAAATATCATCCTTCAGGCACTATATTTTGGCAAATGAATCCATTTGAGATATCTAGTGTTGTTTTGTATTTCTTTCGCACAATGTTATTCATTAATGCGGCACTGTGTGCATTTTGTCTTGCAAATGTTTTTATGCATGTGTTTAAATACCTGTAGTCTAAAACTAGATGGTATGAATTGTCGGGTTTCATTACAGGAAACAAAGGATTATACATAGGGAGATGCAATTCGCAATCACACCTTGGTATTTAATTTGATCTAAGATCCCCCTGACTTGCTTCTTTATGTCATGTTTTATTGGGTACTGCCTCTGTGGTGTAGGAATAGTTTTAACAGGGATTTTATGGTGAAGTGACTCAGCAGCTGACCCTACATGATTGAGTATAATGCGTGAGCTAACACTAACACCCACTCCTGTGCATATGTATATTTTAGTGATTCTAGAACGACGTCGGAGAATTCTTCCATGATGCTAAAACAGTGAATATATGGAGGCATATAGATACATGACAGTTATCAAGTGTACTCCTAAGATGCAAACCCTGCCTAAGTGTACCTAAGTGTACCTTGCATGTATGTGGGTGTACAGCTTAGAATCCCCTAGGAAAGAGCCAACCACATTACCTGATGGGAGAGATGAAGGACCCCATCTTGGTCTCGAGTTGGACACCCCGCAAGGGATGTCAGACCACTGTGTGCTAGAGCTTCTGCAAGCTGTGACCTCAGCGTCTATTGTCAGCGTGAAACTTCTCCTCTGGTTGCCATTGAAGATGTATTTCTTTTATACAAAAGTTCAGCACCAGAGCTGTTATGTAGAGCAAGGTAGGACCATTGCAGGTAAAAGGTCTTGCAGCTACCTAGGCCTATATTTGGGTACATTGGGGCTCATAACAGTACCATTTCCGTGGCCTATCCAGAATGGCCCTGGTAAAGGATATCCTAGGTATGGTACATCATTTCTATGACTAGAAGTGTTTTTGAGAGCGCTAGGGTACTTTCTGGGAACCAGAACAGAGACCACTTAATTCTCACCATCCACTATATTTAAACACTATGGGCCAGATGTGGGAAGCCAAATTGTGATCGCAAACACAAATTCGCAGAATTTCAGTGTTTGCGATCGCCATTTGGCTGTGAGTAATGTAGGTAGGCAAAACCCTGCACGCAAAATAAGGAATCGCAGAAATTGTGATTCCTTATTTTGAGCAAGCATTTAGAGAATCGCAATTTGGGATTCCCTAAATACTCTGCTGGTAGGCATCGCAAATTGCGATTTTGTCTAAAGGAATCGCAAAATTCCACCAACTTGAAGTTGGTGGTATTTTTTTGCGATTTCATTTCAAAAAGCACTTTTTGGCTTTTTTACAGAGTGCCATGTGACACACATACATGCCCTTAGGGCATGTATGTGCCCCTGCATGTGCACACATGCACATTTCAGGGGTGCAACAGGGTGTCCTTTTGGAACCTTTGCACCCTTGAAATTACGCCCGCAATTTGCGAGTGCCTCTTGGTTACTCGCAAATTGCGGGCACAAATCCTATTCAATCCTAGGCCTCTTGGCCCATAGCAATGAATGGGATGGTATTCCCTGATTGCGAATCTCAATTTGCGATTCACAATTAAGGAATATTAAGGAATCGCAAATATTTTTGCGATTCCTACCTAGATTAAATTTTGCGAGTCCTTAATAGCGATTCGGTAAAAATCGCTATTAAGGACTCGCTAAATTGAATTCACCAACATCTGGCCCTATATTGCATCCTTTCTTGGAGATGGTGGAGAAGTACTGGGAGTCGTGATCCTATATGAGTCTTAGTTACTACATGAGTGGGCAAGAACGTTGCCGGTGCTCTTCTGTCCCATTTTTTTTCTTTCCTTTTTGTTGTCCTGAGCTGGGTCTCACATAGTGGGTTACACTTCTGATGCAGATCCTCTCACTCGCTGGATGGACATATATGAAATAATGCATTTCTCTTTACTGTATTCGATATATTCTGAGCCTGTATTGTGGAGCAATGCTGGTACTTAATGTGATTTTTGTTTCAATTTTTAAGGGAGATTCCGGAGGACCAATGATCTGTGAACAGAATTCGAGATGGGTTTTGGCCGGTGTGACTTCTTTCGGATATCGGTGTGCCCAGCCCAGTCGCCCAGGAGTTTATGTGCGCGTTACAAGGTTTCTGGACTGGATACATACTTTCATACGAAAGAACACATGAATGTAAACTGGATTTATGACAGTCATACAATGTAAAATAATGTGGATCGAAAAACATGTGCTCTTACTAATTCCCTTTTAAGGAATCATTGTAAAAAATTATTTAAATTCAGGCGCAGTTTCTTGGCCTATGCATTCTCAATCAGCGATCTGTTAATGATGTTTCATTTAAGAGTGATAATGTATAGATGACACTTCAATCACCTTCAATACTTATTTTTCCTTTCAAGCTGAAGGGAACTGTTACTATCCAGTCTTATGTCAGCTTTGCTTTAAATGAAGGCACAGACAAAAGTGTTCACTGAAAATATGTTGGCTGAGGTACAGTATTGTTTTCTGTTCATTTCTCGTGACCTATTTCACTGCCGCCTTACAGATTCGATGAAGTAACTTCAATTTATGCTTTGACTTCATGTCTACAATACAAAAACCTAAAGAAACACATTTTGTCCACATATAGCTGTTAAACAGCCATACATCTTCTGTGCCCTTCTGGCTTAATCTGACATCACACCCATTATAGATACCATAACTGAAGACATGATTGATATATCTGACTAAATGACCAATGCAACATTGGCGTGCCATTAAGGATGTAGGGCGCTGCTACATGAAGCACAGACTGTCAGCACTACAGACTGTCTCACTGGGCACATGGGCAACACAATTCAGTTGTTTTATGTTTTGGAATTTAACCGCCATGTTCAGTCAACTGAAATATTTAATTATTTATTTTTGGTTTTTTCAACTCATATTGAATAATATGTCATCAAAGCAAAGGACAAAAGTGAACCTTAACCAAAGTTCTTCAGAATTTCTTGAGATTCTACATTATCTATTTCGATTGCTTCCTGCTGCGCTCACTGGACATGACGAGTTGTACTTTACAGCTACCTCTCAAAGGACTTGGAATTTTCGCATGTACTTTGAGCTAAACCAAAGCATGCAGGACACGGAGAGGATGACCTGCAGCCATACAGCAAGTGTTTTGTACACATGGTAGAATTCAGCTATGTGACATGCTAGTACATATTTCCATGTTTCCAAAGTACCTTATAGGAATTAAGTAATGTATATGACTTATGGCAATAACCTTTGTATTTGATCTCAATCTTGTAAATAATAGGAGTTTGAAATCCCTGATTTCTTCAAGTGGATTGTGACTCGTGCAGTATTGTTCTTACAAGTAAATTTAAGCAACTCGATCAAAGCATGTTCTTGATTTAAACATTTTAGTAAATTGACATAAAAGGCCCTGGAAAGATTGGGGCTTTTACATATTATGATACAGAAATCAAAGTTTTCTATTATTTTTCAATAAACCAATATATGAGTGAATGGAAATATATCCGTTTTTGCGAATTATTGTGACAATATTTAATTATGTTGAAAATAGGCAGGATTGTGTTTGCAATTTTATCATTCATATTCTATTCTATTCACGTCTTATAGAGCACATGGCTACCTAAGACGGGTTTCCCAGCACTATCAGCCCTAACTGGAATGAGGATGTATAAGGATGTTTAGGGGAAGAGATCCATTTTCATTTTTATTCTGAAGCTTATTAAGTTGTCATCTAGTCGCAAGTAGGTAATGAGATCCAGATATTTGGTTCAAAAAATGTGAAAGAACGACATCCGCCTCTGGCTCTTGACTCTGAGGATATCGAGAAGACCTAGACTGTTTGACCTAAGATCCCTGTTGGTCCAATGAGGGGTGACAAACTGATGGAGGAAATGTGGGCCTGTTTTATGTTTTGCCTGGTGTGTGATACATTGGAGCATATTTACAAGAAATGTCGGAGCGGGGAGCAATGCCATATTTGGTAGCGCAGCGTTTCGACTTTTTCAAAATGTAGAGATGCACCGTATTTACTACAATACACTGCCTAACACTAGCACAGGCCCCCCTTGCAGCATAGTGCAAGGAGGCCTGTGTTGCAGGGAATCATTTTTTTATGTGTAGGAAGGCGTCCCTTCCAGCACATAAATAATCCATTATGACTATTTGCTGCTTGCATTCTGCAACACACATAGAAGTAGTAAGTCATCATTATTTAATGATTGTTAATGTGCGGGAAGGGACACCTTCCAACACATAAACAATCATTAATGGCTTTTTGATCTTTCTATGTGTACTGCAGAATGCAGCACACATAGAAAATACGAAAACAAAGAGAAATTTAAGCATTCCTCCTCGTGCGTCATTCTAACGCCTGCTCGTGCATGGTGTTAGTTTTTGGCACTGCCACAGATTTACACCTCTTTGTAAATCTGGGGCAGCATAAAAAAATCAGTGAGTATTGTGGTGGAATGCCTACAGCAACACTCCTGTGCCAAAGAGGAGTGTGGCAGAAAGAGACATATTTACAAGGTGGCATTAGGCCACACTTAGTGGCTTAGCCCCGCTTTGTAAATATTGAAAATGGCGCTACGCCACCAGAGCCCAAAATAAAAGTGATGCTCCGGTGGTGATAGGGGCTCGTAAATATGCCCCATTGTGTCTTCACTTGTATTCTACAATTTTTTGTCAAACAATTTAGGGTTTGAGTGCTGACCGTGCTGACTGCATTTTAGGAATACCAGTATTCAAGCTACAACATTCTGGATGATTTGAAGGTTGTTCTGACTAACATTGTTTCTGCCCAGGTAAAGGGAGTTGCCTTAGTCAAGGCAAGAAATAATTGATCCTTGAATCACTGTCTTTCAGACCTTCATACAGAGCCATTTCAGCGTCTTCCTTAAAGCTCTAAGAAGGCCCAAGCAGCTGGCTTTACTTGGGATGTCATGGAAATATGTTCATCCAGAGTAATCCCCAATGTCTTGACTTCCAACTTGGGGGAAATATGTTCCCCTAGGGATGGAGGCCAGTTGGTTTGGACCCAGAGTGTTGGATTGTTACCAACTACCATGGCCTCTGTTTTATACCTGTTTAACTTTAGGCAGCTGGCTGCTATCCAGTTGGACACCTTCTCTAGACAACTATTACTTATTAAAGAGGTAGATCCTATTTAGGTGATATAAAGACAAAAATATGTGCATGGTCTTCATGACATACCATCATAAAACCAAAATAAGCAGATGATATTAGATTGAGAGCTGCTGTACAGATTAAAACATTGTAGGGCTCAAAGAGGAGCCCTGTGGTACCCACTTTTCAGCTGTTGATTTACAGAGAAGAAGGGCCCCTCACTAACCTGAAAGCTCAGTTTCTCCAAAGGTGATGCAAGTCATTTTAGGGCACTGCCTGTAATGCCAACTTCCTCCAAATAGTAGGGCAGGATAGAAAACCATATCAAATGCTGCTCTTAGATCAAGAAGAATCAGTGCAGCTGACCCACACCGGTCTAACGCCTTTTCAAGATCTTCTGTGACCATTATGAGGGTTGTTTCTGTACAACAGCCTGAGCTTAATCCTGTTTGGGTAGGATGAAGGATATTATTAGCTTCCAAGTATTCTCCAAGATGCCTATTTATCATCTTCTCTAAAACTTTACTGACTCCGGTAAGTAACAATATAGGTCTATAGTTTTCTAGCACCTCAGGGTGCAATGTAGGTTTCTTGAGTAGAGGGTGTTTGATGGTATGTTTCCCTCTCCAACACATGCATCTGGAACACTACATGTGTTCAGAGAAAAATGATAAATCTCTGTCAATGCAGAGAGCATCACCTGTCCCACTTTCACCAAAATGTCAATATTTTGAGTTGTATCTGTATAGAAGGTCCCTGTGGCTCAACATCTAAAATCAAAACTGACAATGTTATTGTCTCTAACAAAATACCAATTATATTAATAAAAATTACATGAATATTGCCTGGTTTCTAACTTTTAGAACAGCAGTGAAGTAACGCAATAAATGTAAAATAAAATAACACTGCGCAAATGCTTCTTTCATCTATCTGTATGCAATTCAGGAGATGAGCCAAAGCTTGGTTGATGCAATGCTCCCTGTTGGTAAAAATCAGCATAAGCATTGTTAACTGTGTGCAGAGGGTGTTTTCTCAAAGGCACTGTTCTTGTTTCAAATAAAGGCATTTTTCACAAAAAGTGCTGATTTTGATGCAAGAGGAGTGAGGCAGAGGCAGTGCCATATCTGTTCCGAGGTGTGGAGAAGGGTTTATAAATGGGATAATGTTTTGATGTTCTCATTCCCTGAAGAAAAGTGCTTTGCAAAGGATGGAATTGGGAATAAAATCGTGCCATGCGTTCTCTGCATATGATGTATTGCAAAGGTGACTCCACTTAATGTGGTCCAATATCTGCAATACATTAATTAGAAATGGGAAGGATATCTGGGCAGTGCATCACTGATCATGTGTTCATATATGCCTACTGGTAATTTGCAGGTAAGTGGGACTGTACAAAACAGCCCTCGAGACAAACGCATGCAAAAACTAGGGGGCATATTATCAAGGGAGTTTATCTCTGCTTTTTTGGCTTTAAAAGCCAAGAAAGCGGCGATAAAATAATCTCCCTATTACCTAGCTGTCGCTAACACCAGTTAGCGACAGCTAGTAGGAGATAGGGACCTTCTTGGGCCCCACTTTGCATGTCAGTGATATTTATCACTAATGACATGCAAAGTGGGCGTGCCAAGATGTTAGCGACTGGAAACAGTCGCTAACATCGCTATCTCCTATTACCAACTTTTGGAGATATTCACGCTAAGCGCGAATATCTCCAAAAGCTAACACCTGCCCTGAGCAGTTCTTAGCCATGTTATCCAATGGGAGGTGGATAACATGGCTAAGAGCATTAGCTCGGTAATGCATGAATATCGCTGACTTTTCAGCGATATTCATGCATTGCGGCCGTTTTTTATCGCATTTGCGATAAACCTTGGTAATACCAAGGTTTATCTGCGGTAAAAATCGCCGCAGCTCAGCGGTAAAATTTTGTCTCTAACCAAGCAATAGCGATAATTATCGCTATTGCTTGGTAATATGCCCCTAGGTTCTGTACTTAAACACCAGTTTTTTGCTGCATTTTGCAGTGCAGCCATTTTCTGGCAGAGTTATGCTTTCCCTACTTGTAAGGGACACCAGCCCTATTTAAAATGAAGCAGGTAATCGTTTGTTAACCTTTTGACTTCTGTGGACCACCACTGAATAATTACTCGAATCCGGGGACTCCCACTGAGTCGTTACTGGAAGCCGGGGACCTGGTCCTAAGCAATTTTCACATTTTGACCCTGAGAACAATCTAGAAATATACAGAAGCTAGACACATCAAACAAACTATTCAATTATAAAATATTGTATTTACATTCGCAAATAACTATTGGAAAATCTAATCTTTATTTTAATGGGACAGTTGGAGCTTTTATAAATGTGGGTTTTAGTCCTAAAAGGCAAACCAACTTTCTACACTTAGTATGTCGCTCTATATTGCCCCTAATGTATGCTCATAGCGAGTAGATGCCTCCATTGGTTTTGTCAAATTTCAGTTTTGCCACGGTGCAATAAATCTTTCCATGTAAATGCTTCACCTCCTGTAGTACAATGTAATAAGAGACGAAGAGATATATTCCTGATGTTGTTTCAGATCTGAGCTCGTTTGTGTGGTTTTGTGGACATTATTATTTGGAACAGAAAGATGTTTAGGTGCATTTAAATGTATACAAATTTAGAGATGGACTATGGACTTGTGGAACATTATTGATATGGCCACCATCCCCCCCCCCAAAAAAAATGAAATTGTTGTTTGCTTTAACTCTGTATTTTTGCATATATGTATGCTGGAAAGTTAATATATTCTAAAGAAGACCTTTTCACCATAGAGTGAGATGTATGAATACATGAAAATCATTTAATTGTTGTATTGTAGTTAAGGTGAATTAGAATAATTAAAATACATTCTTTCTTTCTACTCGTGATTTTCTTTCTGGTAAGTATCAGCACAATAAACAGAGTAAGAACCACTTTGAACAGTCTACACACATGCTTGTGTGGCTAAATGTTCTAATGCATCCACTTCAGAAACTTTATGTGACAATATGGTCATAGGTTTGAATCCCGGCGTGTATGCTATAAAACCCCTATTATTCAGATGCCCCAAAGGGTGATCGTGTGCCAAGTTACTATACTCTACATTTTGTTTCCGTTATTGAATCATGTAAACATTTTACAAAAACGTTTCTGACTCGGTTTATTGAGGACACAAGGAGTTAGAGGCATATTCACCAGAATAGTGGTGCAAGGCAGTGCACAGGGAACGGGCAGAAAGCACTGTATGTATCCAGTACGGTGCATTCCTGTCCTTTGCCCCTTTGCTGGTGCCATTTTGGCAGCCTAGCGCCAATGCAGGCAACCTTTCAACATGATGCAAGGGTGCCTATGTTGTGGGCAGGATTGTTTTTGTGCAGGAAGGGATACCTTCCTGCACAAAACCAATCCATAGAGACATTTTCCTCTTTCTATGAGTGCTTCTGCAGCACTCATAGAAAGAGGAAAAAAGAAAGAGAAATTAGGCATATCTTTTTGATGTATTTCCAGGTTTGGAAAATTTGGGAATGCATCAAAAAACATGGGATTTATGTGGGAGCACCCACTGCAATGCCCATGGAACGCCTTCCTAGCACAGAGTAAGCCAACTCTGCGATTTGCACTGAGTTATCTTACTCCAGATTTATGAAGCCATTCAAAGCCACGCAATGTGACTTTGAGCGGCTTCATAAATCTGACTTAGAGGCCTGCGTTATGCTTATAAACCTTTGTGTGGTGCAAACATGATGAAAGCCTTTCATAAATATGCCCCTTAATTCCATTCAACAGTGGTGTGTTATATAGTGACCTATTTATACAAGAGATTGTTATACCCAACTGACCAATGTGGATGCCATTGATTCCAGTTCACATTTTTGAATGCGTATGCGATAGGACCAATGTTTAAACTGTGTTTTATTACCAGAGCTACATAGCTCCATGTGAGCAAACAAAACAAGCACATCTGTAGCTCTAAATGTTGCTTTAGATGTGTTTGTTTTGGAAATGGGGGCCACAACTTGTATTTTGCAGCAGTTTCAAAACATAGTGGATGAAAAGCTATACACTTGACTGAAAGTTCTGACAGGAATTCAGGAAATAAATACATATTTGCAGCCTAGCAAAGTACCCTGTTCCAAATATATGTGCATTTAAGAATGATAAACCCAATAGAGGTTGTGGATGTATAATATAAAAATATTTGTGCTGTGCCACAAGCAGTGTTTGTTAGGGTGTTTGGCATCCCACTGCTTACTAACTCGTTCACTTTTTCTCTTTGCCATATGCTGGACATGGCCCTTTTTGCAGGGTTATCCCCAAACTTTTTGCATCCTCCTCCTATTTTTTTCCTGACCTGTTGTTGTTGGCTATAGGACTCAGGGCACTTTACCACTGCTGATCAGCGCTAAAGTGCATATGCTCCCTATGTAAATTGATATTGTGATTGATTCTCGCTGATTGGCATATTTGTTTTACCAGTAGGTCCCTAGTAAAGTGATCTGAGTGTGCCAGAGCTGGTAAGTCAAATACTACTAGTGGGCTTGCAGCACTGATTGTGCCACCCACATGATTAGCCCTGAATTGATGTCTCAGGCTTGCGACCACGGTGCCTGCGCGCAGTTTGTTAACTACCATGTCGACTTGGAAAGTGCACCCACTTGCCAGGCCCTAACCTTCCCTTTTCATATATATAGGGCCCCTCTATGGCAGGCCCAAGGTACTCCCCTGGGCTTGGTGCAGTGTATGTGAAAGGTAGGACATGTACTGGTGTGTGTAACATGTCCTGATAGTGAAATTCTGCCAATTTCGTTTTTCATTGTTGAAAGGCTATCTTGCCCAATAGGACAGATTGGGGAATGCTTTGTAACATTTTTACAGGCAAATCTTCCCATGGAGATAAGATTAAAAACATAGAGTTTAGTATCACTGAACTAAGGATTTAATAACACATCTTTTAGTAAAGAAGGTTTTTAAATTGTGTGTTTGAAAATAGCACTTTTTAGAAAGTGGCTATTTTTGTGTTCTACCTTCCTGTGTGCCTCTTCCTGGTTGTGGATTGACTGTCTAGATTTGAAGGGACAGGGGTTGGGAGGTTCAATGGTTTCAGGAGTCTGGATGAGTCAGCACTGAATATTTATATATTTTTTTATTTTGTGCAATTTGTATAGCGCACAACAACCCGGAGGTGTCTCGGCGATGAAAAGACAGTAGAGCAAACTGTTTGAATGAGTAATTACTGGTTGAAAAGCCAAGTTTTTACTAGCTTCCTAAATGTAAGAAGGGAGGGACTAGCCCTGATGTGAAGAGGGAGGGTGTTCCATAATTTTGCAGTAGCAACTGTAAAGCGTTTGTCTCCCCATGATGATTTCTTCGTACGTGGGACAGTTGAGAGACGGGCTAAGGAGGAGTGCAAGGATCTGTTAGGAGTGTACAGCCATAATGATCTTCTTAGGAACTCAGGTCCAGTGTTGTTAGTTGCCCTGTATGCGATACAGAGTGCCTTGAATTTAATTTGGTTCCTGACCGGCAACCAATGAAGTTAGCGTATAGTACGAGAGATAGATTTAAACTTGGGCGTGCCAGACAATATTCTGGCTGCTGAGTTTTGAACTAGTTGCAGCTTGTTCAAAACTTTCTCCTGGGCATTTAAGAAGAGGCCATTGCAATAATCGTTCTTAGACAAGACCAAGGTGCACATGAGGGTTTTTCCTGCGCTCAAAGCGAGAAAAGGAAGAAGTTTCCTACTCATTTTGAGGGTGAAAAAGGGTGAGGACACCACAGAGTTTGCATGGTGTATGAACGAAAACTTATCATCAAGCATCACTCCCAAATTCCTAACCTTAGTGACTGGTTGAGGAGGAGGTCCCAAATAGGCCTGATCTGCATTTGGTGTGGTGGGAGGAGTAGCATCTGTACCTGAATAGGGCTGTGCCTGCCTTCCACAATGCTGGCTGCATCCCCCTGTGGGGTATCTAGAGCCAAGGCTCACACTGACAGTGGGTGTTGTTGTGTACTTGCAGAGTCCCCCAGAACTCATTTGAACAGGAGAACAAAGACATTTTGGGGTATAGGTATTTGCCCCAAAACCCTAGACTTTAGATCATTCCTAGAATTCAAGAGGAACCTTTGCCAAGGAGAACAGCTGGAGAGACTGTGGAGAAGTACTGCCCTTGCTGTGTGTCTGGGGTTGTCCTGCAGTTGCTGTTTCTGCCAAGGAAAGGAGAAGGACTTTGCTGTGTGCTGTGTCCCCTGCTTGAAGGAGATCTCCAAGGGCCTGAAGTGAGCTGTCCTCCTCTGCAGAAGTCTCGGGGACACAAAGACTTCACCTCCCAGCTCCCCTGAACTCTACTGCTGTGAGTTCTAGCCTGCCAAGAAGTGCCTGTACCAGTTTTGGAACTCTGTGGGCTGTTGCTGCTGTTTGGGAGCTGGAAGAAAGAAGAAAAGTGAAGACCAGTCGGGGCACCTGTCACTGCCGCAAGAATCGATGCATCGAGGGATCGCGGCTGAAGAGGACCGACGCAGTGGCACTCGACCCCGCTGCATCGATTGCCGATGCATCCCGGATTTCCACACATAGTACCTGTGTGGCACGCTTTCCAGAGGCATCTCCTGCAAACCGGAACCGTCACGAAGAATAGACACATGACTCCCCATACAAACCGGATTCGACGCAACTCGTCCTCTGCGTGTCGCAGAACTGTAGCATTGCCTCCCCACGGTCTCAGAAGTGTTGCATCTCTCTGTTTTCTGACTCTGCAGCTGTTTGGCTTTTGGAACGTTGACGCATCTACAGGTACTTTGGTGAAATGTCACAGATCCATAGTTTTCTATGGTACAAATTCTTGAAACATTTTGAAAGTCAGATTTTTAACAGTGTATCTTGGATTATTGTCATTTTGGTCTTGTTTAGTTCACTGGTGTGGTGTCCATTGTGGTGTTTTCACTGTGTTTCTGTGAGTTTTGGTACAAATACTTAACACATTGCCTTTGGGATAAGGCTGTCTGCTCGTGCCAAGCTTCTGAGGGGGTTAGGAGGAGTTATCTAAAAAGTGTATCCCCCTTACCCTGTCTAGATCACCGCTGGTCCGCGCATCGCCGACCCGGAGATCGTCGCAACTCCAAAGATCGTCGCATCGGGCCTTTTGCGAGAGCAAACTTCCTACGGAACCTCAAATGGGGTTGGGGTCGCACACTACTCACACACCGGCGGTGTCGCCCCTAAGGACTCTGGTCAATGTAGTAAAGTGTTCGCGATGCATCATCTTTCGATCTTCTGCTATCTTCGCTGTCTTCGCCATCCCTGGACACGTGTTTCGAGGTATCACCCCTCGTCAGCAGGGATAGGCCGTGTACTGGGGTTGCCGATGGCTGCCAATATCTGCCAGGTATAGTACCACTCAGGCGAGTAGGTGCGGGATCCCAGGCTCGTCAGCCCACTGCTCACGGGAGCTTTAAAGTTACAAATGGGGGTGGGGTCGCACACTACTCACACACCGGCGGTGTCGCCCCTAAGGACTCTGGTCAATGTAGTAAAGTGTTCGCGATGCATCATCTTTCGATCTTCTGCTATCTTCGCTGTGTTTGCCATCCCTGGACACGTGTTTCGGGGTATCACCCCTCGTCAGCAGGGATAGGCCGTGTACTGGGGTTGCCGATGGCTGCCAATATCTGCCAGGTATAGTACCACTCAGGCACGTAGGTGCAGGATCCCAGGCTCGTCAGCCCACTGCTCACGGGAGCTTTAAAGTTACAAATGGGGGTGGGGTAGCACACTACTCACACACCGGCGGTGTCGCCCCTAAGGACTCTGGTCAATGTAGTAAAGTGTTCCCGATGCATCATCTTTCGATCTTCTGCTATCTTCGCTGTCTTCGCCATCCCTGGACATGTGTTTCAGGGTATCACCCCTCGTCAGCAGGGATAGGCCGTGTACTGGGGTTGCCGATGGCTGCCAATGTCTGCCAGGTATAGTACCACTCAGGCGCGTAGGTGCGGGATCCCAGGCTCGTCAGCCCACTGCTCACGGGAGCTTTAAAGTTACAAATGGGGGTGGGGTCGCACACTACTCACACACCGGCGGTGTTGCCCCTAAGGACTCTGGTCAATGTAGTAAAGTGTTCGCGATGCATCATCTTTCGATCTTCTGCTTTCTTCGCTGTCTTCGCCATCCCTGGACTCGTGTTTCGGGGTATCACCCCTCGTCAGCAGGGATAGGCCGTGTACTGGGGTTGCCGATGGCTGCCAATATCTGCCAGGTATAGTTCCACTCAGGCGCGTAGGTGCGGGATCCCAGCCTCGTCAGCCCACTGCTCACGGGAGCTTTAAAGTTACAAATGGGGGTGGGGTCGCACACTACTCACACACCGGCGGTGTCGCCCCTAAGGACTCTGGTCAATGTAGTAAAATGTTTGCGATGCATCATCTTTCGATCTTCTGCTATCTTCGCTGTCTTCGCCATCCCTGGACACGTGTTTCGGGGTATCACCCCTCGTCAGCAGGGATAGGCCGTGTACTGGGGTTGCCGATGGCTGCCAAAATCTGCCAGGTATAGTACCACTCAGGCGCGTAGGTGTGGGATCCCAGGCTCATCAGCCCACTGCTCACGGGAGCTTTAAAGTTACAAATGGGGGTGGGGTCGCACACTACTCACACACCGGCGGTGTCGCCCCTAAGGACTCTGGTCAATGTAGTAAAGTGTTCGCGATGCATCATCTTTCGATCTTCTGCTATCTTCGCTGTCTTCGCCATCCCTGAACACGTGTTTCGGGGTATCACCCCTCGTCAGCAGGGATAGGCCGTGTACTGGGGTTGCCGATGGCTGCCAAAATCTGCCAGGTATAGTACCACTCAGGCGCGTAGGTGCGGGATCCCAGGCTCGTCAGCCCACTGCTCACGGGAGCTTTAAAGTTACAAATGGGGGTGGGGTCGCACACTACTCACACACCGGCGGTGTCGCCCCTAAGGACTCTGGTCAATGTAGTAAAGTGTTCGCGATGCATCATCTTTCGATCTTCTGCTATCTTCGCTGTCTTCGCCATCCCTGGACACGTGTTTCGGGCTATCACCCCTCGTCAGCAGGGATAGGCCGTGTACTGGGGTTGCCGATGGCTGCCAATATCTGCCAGGTATAGTACCACTCAGGCGCGTAGGTGCGGGATCCCAGCCTCGTCAGCCCACTGCTCACGGGAGCTTTAAAGTTACTAATGGGGGTGGGGTCGCACACTACTCACACACCGGCGGTGTCGCCCCTAAGGACTCAGGTCAATGTAGTAAAGTGTTCGCGATGCATCATCTTTCGATGTTCTGCTATCTTCGCTGTCTTCGCCTTCCCTGGACACGTGTTTCGGGGTATCACCCCTAGTCAGCAGGGATAGGCCGTGTACTGGGGTTGCCGATGGCTGCCAATATCTGCCAGGTATAGTACCACTCAGGCGCGTAGGTGCGGGATCCCAGGCTCGTCAGCCCACTGCTCACGGGAGCTTTAAAGTTACAAATGGGGGTGGGGTCGCACACTACTCACACACCGGCGGTGTCGCCCCTAAGGACTCTGGTCAATGTAGTAAAGTGTTCGCGATGCATCATCTTTCGATCTTCTGCTATCTTCGCTGTCTTTGCCATCCCTGGACACGTGTTTCGGGGTATCACCCCTCGTCAGCAGGGATAGGCCGTGTACTGGGGTTGCTGATGGCTGCCAATATCTGCCAGGTATAGTACCACTCAGGCGCGTAGGTGCGGGATCCCAGGCTCGTCAGCCCATTGCTCATGGGAGCTTTAAAGTTACAAATGGGGGTGGGGTCGCACACTACTCACACACCAGCGGTGTCGCCCCTAAGGACTCTGGTCAATGTAGTAAAGTGTTCGCGATGCATCATCTTTCGATCTTCTGCTATCTTCGCTGTCTTCGCCATCCCTGGACACGTGTTTCGGGGTATCACCCCTCGTCAGCAGGGATAGGCCGTGTACTGGGGTTGCCGCTGGCTGCCAATACCTGCCAGGTATAGTACCACTCAGGCGCGTAGGTGCGGGATCCCAGCCTCGTCAGCCCACTGCTCACGGGAGCTTTAAAGTTACAAATGAGGGTGGGGTCGCACACTACTCACACACCGGCGGTGTCGCCCCCAAGGACTCTGGTCAATGTAGTAAAGTGTTCGCGATGCATCATCTTTCGATCTTCTGCTATCTTCGCTGTCTTCGCCATCCCTGGACACGTGTTTCGGGGTATCACCCCTCATCAGCAGGGATAGGCCGTGTACTGGGGTTGCCGATGGCTGCCAATATCTGCCAGGTATAGTACCACTCAGGCGCATAGGTGCGGGATCCCAGGCTCGTCAGCCCACTGCTCACGGGAGCTTTAAAGTTACAAATGGGGGTGGGGTCGCACACTACTCACACACCGGCGGTGTCGCCCCTAAGGACTTTGGTCAATGTAGTAAAATGTTCGTGATGCATCATCTTTCGATCTTCTGCTATCTTTGCTGTCTTCGCCATCCCTGGACACGTGTTTGGGGGTATCACCCCTCGTCAGCAGGGATAGGCCGTGTACTGGGGTTGCCGATGGCTGCCAATATCTGCCAGGTATAGTACCATTCAGGCACATAGGTGCGGGATCCCAGGCTCGTCAGCCCACTGCTCACGGGAGCTTTAAAGTTACAAATGGGGGTGGGGTCGCACACTACTCACACACCAGCGGTGTCGCCCCTAAGGACTCTGGTCAATGTAGTAAAGTGTTCGCGATGCATCATCTTTCGATCTTCTGCTATCTTCGCTGTCTTCGCCATCCCTGGACACGTGTTTCGGGGTATCAACCCTAGTCAGCAGGGATAGGCCGTGTACTGGGGTTGCCGATGGCTGGCAATATCTGCCAGGTATAGTACCACTCAGGCGCGTAGGTGCGGGATCCCAGGCTCGTCAGCCCACTGCTCACGGGAGCTTTAAAGTTACAAATGGGGGTGGGGTCGCACACTACTCACACACCGGCGGTGTCGCCCCTAAGGACTCTGGTCAATGTAGTAAAGTGTTCGCGATGCATCATCTTTCGATCTTCTGCTATCTTCACTGTCTTCGCCATCCCTGGACACGTGTTTCGGGGTATCACCCCTCGTCAGCAGGGATAGGCCGTGTACTGGGGTTGCCGATGGCTGCCAATATCTGCCAGGTATAGTACCACTCAGGCGCGTAGGTGCGGGATCCCAGCCTCGTCAGCCCACTGCTCACGGGAGCTTTAAAGTTACAAATGGGGGTGGGGTCGCACACTACTCACACACCGGCGGTGTCGCCCCTAAGGACTCTGGTCAATGTAGTAAAATGTTTGCGATGCATCATCTTTCGATCTTCTGCTATCTTCGCTGTCTTCGCCATCCCTGGACACGTGTTTGGGGGTATCACCCCTCGTCAGCAGGGATAGGCCGTGTACTGGGGTTGCCGATGGCTGCCAATATCTGCCAGGTATAGTACCACTCAGGCGCGTAGGTGCGGGATCCCAGGCTCGTCAGCCCACTGCTCACGGGAGCTTTAAAGTTACAAATGGGGGTAGGGTCGCACACTACTCACACACCGGCGGTGTCGCCCCTAAGGACTCTGGTCAATGTAGTAAAGTGTTTGCGATGCATCATCTTTCGATCTTCTGCTATCTTCGCTGTCTTCGCCATTCCTGGACACGTGTTTCGGGGTATCACCCCTAGTCAGCAGGGATAGGCCGTGTACTGGGGTTGCCGATGGCTGGCAATATCTGCCAGGTATAGTACCACTCAGGCGCATAGGTGCGGGATCCCAGGCTCGTCAGCCCACTGCTCACGGGAGCTTTAAAGTTACAAATGGGGGTGGGGTCGCACACTACTCACACACCGGCGGTGTCGCCCCTAAGGACTCTGGTCAATGTAGTAAAGTGTTCGCGATGCATCATCTTTCGATCTTCTGCTATCTTCGCTGTCTTCACGGAACCTCCGCACCGGAATCCATACAAGTGGCCTTCCTCCCCATACAGACCGGATTCGTCGCAACACCCCGCTGCTGCAGCGGGGCTGTCACAAACGCCTCCCCAGGGTCTCAGGAGCAACGCATCGCTTGTTTTCCACCGCACCAGCTTCTGCTTTTGGAACTTTGTCGCAACTAAAAGGTACTGTGAGTAAATGTGACGCAACTGTGAACTTTTCACGCATCTGTGGATTATTTTGTCGCCTCAAGAACTCTTTTGAAACCATATTCTTGAACTGTGTATGTTGGATTTTTGTTGTTTTGGTCTTGTTTAGTTTAGATTAAATACCTTTATTTTTCTAAACTGTTGTGGAGTCAGTTTGTGGTGTTTTCACTGTATTACTGTGAGTGTTGGTACAAATACTTTACACATTGCCTCTGGTTAGCCTAGACTGCTCGTGCCAAGCTACCTAGAGGGTGAGCAGGGGTTATCTCAGAGGGTTTCCTCATTACCCTGACTAGAAGCAAGGGTCCCTATTTGGAAAAAGGTACCTACCTCTGCCAACTAGAGACCTCCATTTCTAACACCATAATATTTTGCCCTCCTGTATTTTGGTGATTTGGGCCACTCGGGTGATCTGAAATGTCTGGAGGGAAATCACAACAGGCTGGATCCAGAGAATGGACCTCATAAAAGGTCCCATGACACATTTTGTTAGAAAATGTCAGCTTTTTCAAAAACTCACAGAATAAGGAACCTGACTTAGACCAACAAACATTAGGCCAACAGATCCCAATCAAATATGGTCAAGGGCTGGGGAAATGTATCCCAATCCAAAATAGCCATAGAATAGTAATAACAGACTCAGAAGCCAAAGATAACAATGGAATAAATCATGAGCCCTTACACCACCACCCGATTGAAACACTCTGGAAGCTTACTACAAAGGTACCCAACTGCTAGCAAATTAGAATTTTTCAACACAAGAAATCAACAATTCCATGACAAGGGTGGGCATTACCCGCATTCATCAATAAATCAGAGAGATAGTTTGTTAAGTTTAGGTTTTTATTTTAACTCCTCATTATGGCATAAGTTTTATGTTCTACCCTTTATGAGGTAAGGAGACGTTCCTAAATTAAGTGATCACTTGCGAGTGTGAAGTACGTGGCACTGATTTATTGGAGCAGCAATGTGCTGACTGATGTCCCCCCTTTCTATTTCTTGTCTCCTGCATTGCTGTTTATTCCTCATCCCTAATTTCCCTGAAGGTGTTTCCCTTTTGCTTTGCACTTACAAATCAAGTTCTTCCCACACAGGGCCTGCTTTAGGGCTGGTGGCGCCCTGTACAACAATATTTGTTGGCACCCCCAAATGACCACCTCTGCTATGGATTCCCTCACTAACACCTTTAAATAGTGCCCTTCAAGTCTCCATAACCACGGTCTCTCAGATGCTTTTAGTAGCCACTCATATCAATGTAGAGTGTCAGAGCATTTTACATCACACACACATTACACAGAGACAATCAATTATACGTGTGTAAATCAGTATAGAAAATGTTAGTTAAGACAGAGGACTACAAGGTGTAGGAGTTACATGGCAAGCAGTATAGTTTAATAGTGCTTGGTCTGGAGAAGTAGTGTGGTGTAAAGTGCTCTGACACCCTACCCTGGTATGAGTGGAGCTAGAAAACTAATTAAATGAATCTGGGAGTTGGAGAATGGTTATGGAGACTAGAAGGGCACTGTTAAAGAGTGGTTGTGAGGGAATCTGTGGCAGAGGTGGTCATTGGGGGCGCCAACAACCATTGTCACACTTGGCGCCACCAGAGTGATAACTGGCCCTGCTTAGGTGTGACTGGATGGTACATCCCTGACAGGATGGTTGAGAGGAGCTTGGCCCAGCCCCACTTACACTTCAATAGGCTGTGCCCTGCATATTCCCTATAGCTAATCTGGAGTCAGGGTCAGGAAGACAGAGCATATGTGCACTTCAAAGGCATACCTGTGTATAAATACAGAACCTCAGACATCAACTCTTCAGTACACTCCTGGACCTCTGGATACTCTGCCAGGAAGAAGGACTGATGTGCTGCAACAAGGACTGCTGATCCAAAGGAACTGATGCTCTAGTGTGCTGACCTCCTCCTTCCTCCCCTTTTGCCTGGGGAAGGAGAAGTAGACCATCTTGAACGCAGGACCCAGAGTGGCTCCAATGACTCATCTTCTGGTCTTCTGATCTGAGCCTCAGGGACATAAAAGTCTCCCCAACACACTAGACCAGCCCCTGGATTCAGCTTCAGCAAGTTCCTGACCCCCAAGCGTTGCATCTCAGGTCCTGAAACCTTGGTGTGGCTCATGGGTGCTGGAATCAAGCCTTTTGCAACCAGAAATGGGCCTGTTTACACTGAGACCACATCGCTCGCTCCACAAATCAGCACAAAGCTCCAGCAGCCAGACTCTTCACACTGTAGCATTGACCCCCTCACGAGGACTGCCATTGAGACGCTCTATCGACACCTGCCTGCAATGCCTGATGGCACCTTGTTCCTCGCAGGCCTCCACCACATGAACTGGACTCTTGGCACAAACTTGAGAAAGTAAACCTTCAGTGGGACTAAATTTGGGCTGTGTATGACTTGCGCTCTATTGTGTTTGGTCTGAACCTATGACCCCGTCCAGTTTCGCCAGATACCTGCATTTGGCGCTGTTAGAAATGGGGGTCTCTAATTGGCAGATGGATGTACCTTTATTCAAGTAGGGACCCATGCTTCTAGTCATGGTAAGGGGGATATACACATTAGATGACCCCTGCTCATCCCCTTGGATAGCTTGGCACGAGCAGAAATGCTTATCCAAAAAGAAATGTGTATAGAATTAGCTCTCAAAATACACAGTAATACAGTGAAAACACCACAAATGGACTACACACCAGTTTTGGAAGAAAAATAAATCTTTATCTAAATGAAACAAGACCAAAATGACAAAAAATAAAAAATTAAAAGTATTAAAATGTGACTAAAAAACAGTTATCTCAAAAATAAAGCAAAAGAAAATAAATAGCTCCATCTGGGACTATTACAATGTTGTGACAGGCAATAATCCAAAGTACGGCGCTGAACACGAGGAGTCACACAGAACCCCCAACGTACAGGTCCTTGGAAAACAAAGTATATTACAATGCACGGCGTCTGGAAGGTGAGGCGTTGGTGCCGAGGTTGAGGCCAGCTCCCTGGCTGCCACGGGGTAGGCGAGGCATTGTGTCCGAGAGGATGTGACAAAGGGTCAAGACTGGTTTGCATACGGCTGGGTCTAAACTGGTGTGGCCTGGTGAGCATGAGAACAAAAGATTTAACCCAGATCTCTTGACTGGGGATGAATGTATGATTGATTCAGCTTTACATCCTTCATTTGTTTTCATAGTACTTTATAAAAGTGGCAGTTTCAAACACACCATTTAAAAACTATCTCCCTAAAAAGATGTGTTATTAGCCTAAACTCCATTTCCTTATCTTGTCCCAATGGAAAGTTATACATGTAAGATGCTTCAAAGTAATTCCCATGTTAGACTATGGGACAAATAGCCTTTCAAATCTGAAAAATGATATACACTGTTTTTCACTATTAGGACATGTCACACACTCCAGTACATGTCCTAACTTTCACATACACTGCACCCTGCCCTTGGGGGGTACCTTTGGCCTACCGGAGGGGTGGCTTACAAGTGAGAAAATGGAAGGTTAGGGCCTGATAAGTGGGTGCACATGTCAGGTCAACACGGTGGTTTAAAACTGTGTGCAGGGGGGAGGAGCCATGCGCTGGTCCAAAATGGCTGCGTCAGAGCTCGGCTCCGTGAACCCCTTCCTCCTGCAGATAGATCCTGCTACTAATCCTGATCCCTGAACGTCCCGACCAACGGAGGAGCTGAAGCGATGCTCCCTGTGGTGTTTCTGGACCGTATCAGATGCTGGAGCCCGGAGAATCACCGTCTGATATCTGGCGGCCTACATGCCTCCTGAGCCGGGGGCTAAAGTGTGAGCTGTACCCGGCTGCGGTGTAGTCAAAAGCATGGCCGGAAACCGGAAGTCGCCCGTCCGGCCCCGAAACTGCTCCATAAATGGCCAGTGACCAGCGAAACTGCGTGGGCTCTCCGAGAGGCCGACTCTGCCCCGAGTGCGGCGTGCGCTCCGCGGTAACAATGGAGTGGGATGAGCTGGAGTGGGTGACTGCGCCCTCCGGCGGGGGCAGATGTCCGGCGGGGGCGGACATCTGCGGTGACCTCGGAGGACCACGAGACGGTGGAGAAAGCCCCCAGAGGCCGAGGAGACTGGGCTGATTTGACCCATGGGAGGAGGTCAGAAGACTGGTGAGCTGCGAATGTCGTGCTGGCAGAGCACCGGGGGTCCTGTGATTAAGTGGTGGTTGCGGGCAGAAGAGTGGCGGACGTTGGTGGAGGCACCTGGCTGCCAAGCAGTGAGGTGCGCTATGAAGGGCGGAGGGGTTGAGTGAGGCAGTCTGTCCCGAGCACTGGATTCTGGCAGAGGAGGCAGGGTGGAGCGGCGAGATTCACTGATGGTGGTGGCTGCGGGAGAGAGCATATATTATAGACACAGCGGAGCCAGAGGTAAGGCTCCTAAGCCTTCACACATAGCGCCCCGGACCTGAACGCAAGAAGCCTTGGGCGATTTAGATTGAGGTGAAATAACTGTGAAGACTGCGGTGTGAGGGGCCCAGTGTGCCTTCGTCTTTTACCCCCCGCAGTGTGGACTGTAAGAAGCAGCACAGAAGTGCTCCTGTGACTGGGGTTGTGGGCCCACATTGGGACAGAAAGGCCTTCGCTTGGTTGTGAGACCTGCACGGCCGCTGGTGTCACCGGGGTAACGATCGATGCCCCGCTCACTGACTGTGGAGCACGAAAGTGGGCTGGCCTGGCACTTGAATCGCCGCAGGACAGTCAGTGACCCGAAATAGCAGGAAAACATACGGAAGGACCTGAGAAACCAGACCCCAAGGAAATTGTTGTGACCAGTAAAGTGAAGCCGGGAGAGGCAGGCGCCCTAATGGCGACAAAGCCAGATGCAGATAAGGTCTTGACAAGATCCGGGATTGAAGCATATCGAATCCAACAAACTGGACCGCTACATGATGACTAAGGGCTCCCCGACTGACTCAAAGAGCGCCCAATCGACAGGGGGGACTCGCATGGCTCCCCCGCTGAACCAACGCTCACGGATGTCATGGCGGCCATTAATGGGGTCCAATCTTCCCTGGGGGAAAAAATGGAATTCTTGGACAATAAATTGGACACTGTCACGATCGAGGTAAACCTGATACGGGCAGATCTTACAAAGGCAAGTGAAAAAGTTAAATTGCTTGCTATTAAAACTGCTAGTTTGATTGATGATATGGCGTTGCTGAAGCAGGAAGTGCGCGAACACAAGACCTCTTGTGAGGAGACGGACCAGAAGCTCGATGAATACGAGGGAAGAGCCAGTCATAACGACATATGCATCCTTGGAGTGCCCGAAAAATCAGAAGGCCCGGCGCCGGATTTGTTCGTGGAAGATGTTGTCCTTAATCATCTCAAGCCCAAGGGCCTGAGCAACTTCTTTACCATTGAGTGTGCCCATAGGGTGCCAGGGGTAAGGTCCAGGCCTGGGGCACACCCTCGCCCGATGATGGCGAGAGTTCTGAACTTCGAGATAGGGAGGCGATCCTACAGGCGGCCCAAACGGGAGCCCCCCTGCGATACGAAAATGCAACGCTCTCCTTCTTCCCGGATTTTACTCAGATGGTGCAGAAACAAAGGCAAAGTTTCCTCCCGGTGAAGAAGAAACTCAGGGAGAAGGGACTGAGGTATGCCATTATGTTCCCGGCTCGGCTGCGAGTGGAACCCGAAGGGAAGGCCTGGTTTTTTGACAACCCGGAGGTGGCATCGGACTGGATAGACAGTAGGCTGTGGACTGCCCCAGAGTTCAGGGTTGTGCTTAGGGAGGTTTTGGGGGGGTGGGTCATTTGTTTTCCTCCTCGTAACTACCTTTAGTTAGTTAGTAGGCTGGGTACTGGGCGACAAGCACACTGCGAGTTGGGGATGGGCGTTATGCAGGGGTGCAGGGAGGAGGGGTGGGGGGCAGACGGAGGTGTTTGGTTTAGAGGTTTTTTCAATGTTGTTTTCTTGCTTTTCCTTTCTTTTGCATCAGGTGACAACGCTATGATTGCATTGTACCCATACCAGTTAAATGTCAAATGTTAGTCGGGGATAAAAGTGCTAAGCTGGAATTTGAACGGCCTGGGAGACAGAATGGAGAGAGGGATGGTTACCCAGTTGATTGGAAGGCACTCCCCGGACGTAGAGCTAATACAGGAGACCCATCTTTTTGGCAATCGTTGCATGGCCCTTCACAAAGGGGGCTATAAGTTAGTAGCACATGCTGGGTTCACCAAAGGGTCTAGGGTGGCTGGGGTCTTGGTGAAGAACTCTTTTCCCCTAAACATTCAAGCTACATGGTCTGACCAGAGAGGCCGCTATATTGGAGTATCAGGGCAGTGGGAAGGGAAGACAGTCACTTTCGTGTCCATATATGTCCCGCCCGGCCTTCAATCTGATACTTTCCGGGACTTGGGCGCTATCTTCCTAACTTTTCCTTTGGGCCTCCTAGTGCTGGGGGGAGACTTTAATGCGGTGGTGGACAGGGAGATAGACAGACACCCGGCCAGAGCGCTGAGACCGGCACAGAAGTGGCTTCCCGACTTCCTAGAAATGACGGGGCTTGTGGATGGTTGGAGGATACGTAACCCAACAGGGCTACACTATACACACGTGTCTGCCGCGTACCATAGCCTGTCTAGAATGGATTATATACTGGTACAGGCGGCCTAGGCTGCTGCGGTTAGGGAGGCGCGACACCTGGGGAGGGGGATCTCCGACCACTCTCCCATTTGGCTTCAGCTGGAGATTGGCCAATTTTCAGTGGGTAGGGTGGCTCCTATTAACGCATGGTATCTGAAGGACCCAGACACCAAGAAAGAGATCGTCAAGATAATGGAGAGATATTTCCAAGACAATAGGGGCTCAGTAGACTCGTCGCAGACTCTGTAGGAAGCATATAAGACCGTGATTCGGGGGGAGGTACTGTCATTGGTAGCAGGGAAGAAAAAGAAGCATCAGGTGGAAAGGGAAAGTTCGGAGGCGGAAGTGAGATAGTTGGAAGAGGAGGTAGCTAGGGCAGCGACTCCAGAGAGTATGCACCTCTTAAAATTGCAACAAGATGACTATAGAGGCCTCGCAAGAGACAAGGTCATAGCTCACAATGACGATACTCAGAGCAGAATATACGAGCATGGGGACAAAGGCGGTAAATTGATAGCGTGGCTCGAGAAGGGAGAGTGGGCATCGAGGCTGATGCCAGAACTGCAGGTAATGGATTCCATGATAGTCACCGACCAACAAGCAGTTGCGGTTGAGTTCTCTGAATATTATGGCGGGGGGTACACAGAGGAAGACAATAGTGCAATGATTAGGGATATCCAGATGCCTATGCTTTCGGACAAAAATCGGGAATATTTAGATTCCTCCCTCATGGATGAAGAGGTGGCGCAGGCCATCAGAGGGGTGCACTCCGGGAAGGCTACTGGCCCGAACGGAATTCCCATAGATCTGTAGCTATACATAGGTGGGCACAAGCTGATACGACAGAAACAGAGGATTTAGTAAGGCAGTCTAACTCTGAGAACATTCCCAGGGCCAGCTCTTTCTCAGTGACTACTTTATCGTACCCAGCCCAGACTGTGAGAGCGATGGTGATACCAGGCCAAAATTCTTTCAATTTAGGACACGAAAAGAACATATGACATAAATCCGCGACAAATTCCTGACATTTTGGACAGTATGCTTTTGTGTTGTTTGAGCTGGTAGCCCATTGAGATATTCGCTCATAATAAAGCATAAGGATTAATTTGATTTGCTGGAGTTTCAGATTAACTGAGGATACTGCCCAGTCTATTGTTTACAGAGATTCATTAATCTCCTCCTTAGTAATATTACAGGTAAAAATCTGACTTAATTTAGCCCCTATCTGTGTGCCGTCACTAACCTCCCCAATTAGTTTCTGGTAGGTTTTGCCAATGGCCCCTCATCTGGCAGCCCCAAAAAAAGCAGACAGAACCTCAGAAAAAGATCCAGATAGCTTCAGCTCTAATATACCTAAGCCTCGGATAAAATAATCCCTGATTTGCACGTACTTGAAGAAGCATTTTTGTGGCAGGCTGAATTCCTCTCTCAGAGACTGAAAGGATCGAAAACCCTGTCTGTTGTAGAGATGACCCAGCCGAGTCACGCCCTTACATTGCCATTCTTTTCCAACACGATCGTGAAATATACTCGGCAGTAGAGGATTCCCCCATAATACACTTCATTTATACATACCTTCAGTAATGCAGACACTGGGCTTATGCTTCTTTGATATACAAGACTTTAGCAGCTGCCTGTAATCGGTAAAGGTGCGGTTTTTACATGTTGCTCCCTCTTGCATATTAGAATTCAAGCTAGAGACGGTCGCGCGATCGCGTGAGTCCAAGATGGCCGCCGCAAAGTGAGCTCCTTCACTTTTTCGCCCGTTTTTAATTAAAAATGACGAATTGAAGTCAGCAAATTGCCGCAAATGAGGTCGCTGGGCAAGTTTTGGATTTACCTGCTGCCTGTGGTTCCTGCTCCCAGCTCTCTCACGAGGTATTGCCTGAAGTGTCTGTCAGGGGGGCAGAGATAACACCAGGAAAGGGCCTGGCTTGGGCCTAACCACTCCCACAGCCCTATTTAGCTGCTGCACCTGTTTTTCTTGAAGAAGAACTTAGTACTATTTTACTTCATATTCTCAAAAATGGAAAATAAACTTTCTGCTAACAATAAAGGAGACAGCAGGTTTCACCTCCTCCTTTAAAATCTAAAGTGGTGGAATCATCTGAACCTTCTCTGTCTTTAATTTTAGAAGAAATTCAAGCTCTTCGTGCTAATACTGATACTATTGCGACAGAAATTAAAACTGTGCGAAAAGAAATGGGCAGTTTGTCCATGAAAGCATCTGATAATTCAATTAAAATACAAGATAATAAATCCAAAATTGATGCTTTTACCCCGCTGGTGGCGAAAATCTCTCCTATGGGTACACATCTTCTGGACATGGAAAATCGTAATCGACAATATAATCTTCGCATATTTAAATTACCAGAAGAAGTTGAGGGGTCTAATTGCCGATTATATTTGGAAAGCCTGATTCCTGGTCTTTTAAATATCAAATTTCCAGAAAAATTTGAGGTTGATAAAGAACATAGAATTCCCTCTCATCGCAATCCTCAACATGCCAAACCCAGACAAGTGATATTTAAAGTTTTTCGCCATCATATCTTGGTTTTGATCAGGAAAGCTGCAAGAGACATTCCTACACTAATGGTTAATGGCAATAAAATCTTCATTCATCAAGACTTTGCTAAGGAAACGGTTGCATTGCGTAAGGAATCCTCTGACCTTCGCCCTCAGTTACACAGTCTTGGATACAAATATGGCCTTTTTGACCCATCTACAATGCGCATATGGAAAGACACTTTTTCAAAATCTTTTCATCGACCAGGAGACCTCAGACATTATCTTGATCTTCAAATGCAACACTCAATGGATACTCACGACCCTACTACTTGAGAATGTTTTTGCTGACCTCGTCATAAGTCATACTTCAATTTTGGGCTCCAACGGTTTTAGGCCATGCTTGTAAGGCGCGTGCGCATCTCACTGTTCATATTTATGTTTTTTGTTTGTCTTTTTTCAACCTATCCTTCATATTTCATACTCTTTAGAGCTACTTGCACTCTTTTATATGTTCTCATCTCAATCATCCTCGTCTTCTCTTTTTCTTCTTCCATTCTTTCGTTATGGCTAACGTTAAAGTAATTTCGTTAAATGTAAAAGGTTTGCGACATCCAGTTAAGCGTACTAAGATTTTAGATTATTTAGGTTGTTCCAAAGCTGATTTTTGTTTTCTTCAGGAAACTCATGTTGATGATAAAATATTAGATTACATGAAAAAGAAATGGGTTGATTGTATAGTTTCTTCTCCTGCTCTTGGTAAAAAAAATGGTGTAGCAATATTAATTGCAAAAAAGTCTCATTGCCAGATATTGACCAAATTTACTGATGCAGAAGGGAGGTACTTAATTGTTAAAGCTAAAGTTCATGATACTATTATTTCCTTAATAAATGTTTATGGTCCTACTGCGGATGAACCTAAGTTTTGGTCTAATCTTGCTACTGAGGTTCTTAAACTTGGAACTGTTCCTTTAATTGTAGCAGGTGATTTAAATGTTATCTCCGATCCTTTATAAACTGTCTCAAACAAAATTTCATACCTCTAAAGTTTATTTTGCTTTTTTCTTCAAACTACAAAGTTAGTCGATATTTGGCGCCTCCATTTCCCTACAGATAAAAATGTTACTTTCTTTTCTACTCCACACAATTCACACTCTAGAATTGATTATATTTTAGTTTCGCGACAACTTATTGCTTCTATTTCAAACCCTGAGATTGGAAATAATGATGTCTCTGACCATGCCATGATTTCTTGCATTTTGAATCCCCAAACAACATCCCATACACAATCTAGATGGAGAATGAATTCCAGCATTGCTCTTAACGACCGTAATAAACCAAAACTTTTATCTGCTATTTCAGATTACTTTCAATTGAATCCTGAAGGTTCCACTTCTTTGATTACTTGTTGGGATGCTTTTAAGGCATATATTAGAGGGGCTACTATTTCTATTATTATGGCTCATGAAAATAAGACTTTTAATGCGAATATTACGCGTTTGAATAAGCAAATAGCAAAATATGAATGACTATTTATCACCTCCAATGATTTAAAATATAGAGATACCTTACAAAAGTTGCGTTATGAGTTTAATACTATTCTTAGTAAAAGAGCTGGGGTCCAACTCTCCAAAGCCAAAGCTAAATTCAGTTTTAATGCAAATAAATCTGGTAGACTCTTAGCGAATTACCTTCGTATTAAAAAAGACAAAACACAAATTACTTCCATTCGTAGTCCTACTGGTAAAATTGCCATCTCACACATGGATATTGTCAATGAATTTTTAGAGTTCTACTCTACCTTAGATAATAAACCTGATTTTAACGATGATTCCCTGGTGGACGCCTTCCTATCCTCCTGTGATTTACCAAAACTTTCTCAATCAGATAAACATGGATTAGATTTACCCATCACATCAAACGAAATTTTGTCTGCTATAAAATCCCTCAAACCAAATAAATCTCCAGGTCCTGATGGTTTACCAGCAGAGTTATATAAAGAATTTCAATCCCAACTTTCACCCTTTTTACTTCAGCTATTTACTTTATTTACGTCTTCAGGAAATATGTCTGGTTCTTTTTCGGAAGCTTTAATTATTGTTCTTCCTAAACCGGACAAAGACCCCACTCTTGTTTCTAATTATCGTCCTATTTCTTTAATAAATCAGGATTGTAAATTATATGCAAAAATCTTGGCCTCACGTTTATCCCCAATATTAGATTCTATCATTCATTCTGATCAATCGGGATTTATGAAAAATAGATACTCAGCTAATAATACAAGAACATTATTACATGTCATTGAACAAGCACAAACATTCACTAGTCCCTCGGGTGTTATGGCTTTAGATGCCGAAAAAGCCTTTGACAAGCTTCATTGGCAATTTTTATTTCGTACCTTAATTTCTTTCAATTTTGGTGATAATTATATCTGTATGATCTCCGCCTTATATTCTACCCCTACAGCTAGATTATTTATTAATGGCCAAGTATCCACTCAATTTTCCCTTTATAGAGGTACACGTCAGGGATGTCCCCTTTCCCCACTTTTGTTTTTACTAGGTATTGAACCCTTTCTTACTTCTGTCAGACAATGCGACTCCATTAAAGGAATTAAGGTTAAAGATGTTGTGGTTAAAACTTTGGCATATGCTGACGATGTACTTTTGTTTATTAATGATCCCATATCTTCGTTTCCTTCCTTAATAGATATAATCTCTAAATATTCATTGGTGTCTGGATATAAATTAAATTCTAATAAAACTGAATTTTTTCCCTTAAATGTTTATTGTACGCCTGATATGATTCCCATGCGTGAAATTATTTGGCAGAAGAAAAAGTTAAAATATCTGGGCACTTTATTTTCTTCTTCCATTAAATCTACAATGACTTTAAATAGTGATTTTGTTTTAAATTATATTAAAGATAAAACGTCTAAGTGGTCTGCATTGCATCTTTCATGGTGGGGACGTATGGAATGCATTAAAATGAATATTGCTCCCAACATTTTTTACACTCTAACTATGATCCCCATTCAATTCCCATTAAAATTTTATAAAGATATTGATAAACTTCTTTCTAAATTTCTTTGGAATAATAAAGCAAAACGCATTTGTTATAAAAAACTAAAGATGTTGAAAAGTAATGCTGGTTTTGGCATTCCAGATTTTCTTCTGTATCATAAAGCGTTTATTATGAAACAAAGTGCTATTTGGTTTAACCATACCTTTGTGCATAATCCTCCCACGTGGTTCCTTATTGAAAAATCCATTGTGAATCCCTTTCCACTTACCACTTTACTTACCATGTCAAATAAATCCTCTTGTCTTCACAAATCTTGTATCATTAAATCCACTAAACTAATTTTTAATGATCTTGATTCTATTTTTGAATATCCCATGTCTAATACTGTTGATGTATCGCTATGGTGTAGTAATGTATTAAATTAAATAGACACGTTAGTTTTTGGTCCTCATGGATTAAAGCTGGGATTTTTTATCTTAAGGATGTTTATTCTAATAATACTTTTATATCCTTTCAAATGTTACAAACTACATTCAGTTTAGCTAATTCAGATTTTATTAAATATGAATATTTAACTAATTCTATCTTGGATTCATTCTCACAGGCTATTCCCTCTATTACTCATACTGATCTATCCACGTATATTCAAACTGTATCATCTACTCCTCATTGTGTTTCTATTTTATATAAAAAATTGTCTAACAATTTAGGCTCGAATATTAATATGCTTGCAGAGTTTTGGAACAATGAATTATCACTTTCATTATCCATTGATTTGTGGGAATCTATATGGATCTCCAATATATCTGGTTGGTTACCTGTTTCTCTGTTTCAAACTAATTCTTATATTTTATTTAATGGCTTATGGACACCACTACGATTATTTAATGCTAAATTCCTTCAATCTGATACTTGTTGGCATTGTAATTTGCACTCTGGTTCATTGCAACATAAGCTTTTTACTTGTCCGTTAATAACTAAATTCTGGACAGAGGTATGGGTCATTGTTCAAAAGATTCTTAATATTCAAGAAGACTTATCTTATAGTCTGTTAATTTGTAAATCTGTACTCTTGTCGCAAGATTTAGATGCAATTGAATGCAAACTGTTTAATTTCCTAATTTCAGCTGCGTTAAAATCTATTACCTTTTGTTGGAAAGATGCTTCAAAATTATCAATTCATGCATGGTGGTCCTGGGTTATTTTTACAAGAAGAGGTGCACAATTATCTTTATCTGGGGTTTGTCAAAATTCTATTTCTTATCATTTATTTTGGACTCCTATTGATGTTTATTTATCGCATTAATTATAATACTTGCTTCTTTTTATGATGCCAGATTGTTACATATATTGTTATTGTATAAGTAGCTCGGCTCATTATCTATTAATTATATGATATTATTTGTTCCCTTCCCCTCCTTTTCCTTTCTTAAGTTATTATTGCATAAGGATTTCTTCATATTTTGAATTGCGAATTTCATATATTTTTCTGTATGTCTTGTATATTGTTTCTTTTGCTGAAAATTTCAATAAAATATTTTGAACTTAAAAAAAAAAGAATTCAAGCTAGAATTGCAGAAAAGTAGGACCTCAACCTTGGATTGCTTGGTGCATGTTGTAAATGCCCTTGAAAAGGATAGCAACATGATGCCCATTGAGAGCTCTACCTGCACCTGTTACACTAATGACAACTGAGCCCTGAAATCTGAAGTACCTGGAGCATTACAAACACACAAAAGCAGAGAAGCACTGATTACCACCTCGGGACACATTTAAGGCAGCAACCCAGCTTACAAATGTAAATATAATCTGGTACATCTCTTGACTCCAGCCTTAATCTCTATTACCATATATCCGCAAATTGCCCACAACTCATTTAAAAGATCACACCCTCTCCTACTTTGTAAGTCATACCCCTGCAACTTAACAATACTTAATCTGCTTCACCACACTCCCACTAACCATCAGCATGAACTCACATACCCTTCTTTGCACTAATGAACACATTAACTCCTAATAAATAATCAGCCAAAAAGAAACTGGATGAAATGCACGTACAAAACTAATACCAATAACAAGAATAACGAATAACTAGCAATAAACAATTTCACTAGAATATCCTTGGTTTGTGAATCAGCATGCTGCCCAGTGTAAAGTGCTTCAATGCTTAGTCAAGGGTTGTAAGCATTATAGAAATACAATTACTGTACAATACAGTATCGCACCATCCTTTTTGTGATCTGATTTGAATCATCAAGTAGGAGATGCAGAAGCAGCCGCAAATATACCTTTTGCCTTGCTGTTTGTGTCATCTTGCCCTGCACAGGAATTCTGTGTGAATAAATCAAGGAAATGTATCATGAGGGTCAACTACAGCAATTTTGTGCCTGTCTCTTTTAAATTGCATCTTAACAAGTGCTCCTAAAATGAATGAAAAAGATCTAACAGGCATATCTCTATAAGTATACTGAAATTTTAGTGGGCAGAATTGACTCAGCAGCTGTGCTGATCAATATGTAACGAATAATGAATAGTGAAGCATTGAAGTTATTAAGCTTTTGTTTTTGGTAACAGCTGCAGATACCATAACATGTGGAAGGAAAGGGAAAATAACTACCATTTTTGACGCAAACGCTTTTACATCTTCCTTCTGACCCATGCGCACCTCTCTCATCCTTTTAGGGCTAGCTACAGTTTAAACTTTCTAGAAGACCTATTTTAATTAAAACATGCTCTACAAAACACACTACACAACTTACAAACGTGCATATAGAATGGAAAATGGGTTTGAGCCAACTTTATTCAGTGCTATGCTTGTTTTTGCTATTCCCCTTCATGTATTGGCTTGCTCGTGGTACATCACAGCGCGAACGCCGCCCATGACCACAGCAAGCGCAGGGAGGCGCTTATAAGGATTACAGGGTTCCCGCGTTGCGGGACGCGCGCGGGCAGCACCCGGCGAAACCTGGCCCCGTCCTTGCCCGTCACTGACCGGAGGTGGCTGGGCTGGGCCATCCCTCTTGACTTGGATTTCCGGGATTAAGGTGATTATATAGGATGGCTACAGCAAATGTCCCCGCTCGCATCTTTGGGAAACTTGCATGTGTGGCAAAACGGCCCTGTCTACAGCCAAATAGTCCCTCACCAACTTTGCCCACAGCTACTGACTTCAGAAGGCGATTGGGGCAGTCAACTCAGAAATCAAACTTACTGAAAGACGATTATCCATTACCCCTGACTTTCCTCCCTTGGTATCACCTACTCTAGCAAATGCTCTGAATTCCCCCGAACCTACTGTACATGAAAGTGCCCCTTTACATGATTCTGCGCAAATTCCGGCACTTAGTATAAAAACCAGTAGAGAGGGTACTGCTGCTGTGACTAGGAAAGCAAGGAAAAGAAAGCAGGGGAACAGTAGGGGTCTCAAGGCAAAAAGGCAGCGGGTGAGAATGCGAAGGCATACCAAATACATCCAGCTTAGAAAATCCCTTGGGTAATAAACATGCTCCCTTGTTAGCTCAACCTTATCCATCTTGGGCCCAAACATTGTTATCAAATCTTCTTACCCAATGTCGAACCATCGTGAAGGAAGAGTTTGCTCCTATTCTTGACTACATTTAAAGTTAGCAGCTAGCGTGGGTAAAGCACAGGTAATTTCCCTCCCAACAGAATGCCATCCCTAGTACATCATCTAGATGTCAAAATATGAGGCCCCAGATTTACCAGAATCCACCTGAGACCCGGCTAATTCAATCAAATGCAGAAACCATCCTGCCTCTAGACCAAGCTATTTGTAATAAGGCAGTATGTAATACTAAAGCTGTAGAAAAGAGTACTTCTGTACTAGAAGGGCAAGTTCAATTAGAACACCAGGGTCTGACAGAACTTAATCCTTATTTAGGGAGGGAGGCCCAAATGCAAAACCAGCGCACAGGGGCAAACCCCATTAGTAATGCTGTAATGGGCAACAAACCCAAAGAAGGCAATGGAGGTGGTGGCCTCTTATCGAGAGAAACTCAAATATTGTCCCTTCCAACCGTAAACTTACCCCCAGCGGCGGTCCATATGTAATTACTTTGGCTGGAGTCCCCGAACTTAAGCACGATCAGAAGGAATCACAGCTAGATCTCAGAAATAAGATCTTGTTTTGGATGGCAACACACAAACAATTTCCTTATAATAGGGCTGGTGAGATTCTGATGGTTCGGAGGGTGGCTTGGGTGGGTCCTACAAAAAAAACAATACAAGGGGACTGTGTGATTGTTCATTTTAAGTACCCAGAAGCTGTACGTAGATTAGTAACCCAACCTTTTGCCCCCCTGGAACAACAAACGGCCATCAGAGTGTTTACTCTGGATTTTTTTTATACCTCCTCCCGTAGTGTGGATGAAGCCTATACCGCCTTGGATTGCGGCAGATGGCGAATGCATTCTCATAAAATCCCTTCAACTCATTCACACTACTCTTCCTCCTTTAATATTTCGGTCTCAAATAGATTTGGGTTCTTGGAGGATGTAGATTGACTGGGAGGGCCCGAAGTCACTAAACATGATAAACTTTGATCATGGGCCCCCGATGCATCCTCTCATTCAAGTCTGGTCTATCAACATCTCACAGTGAATAGCAGGGCGGGACTAGACCTACAAAATTGGGATATTCCTCTTTGTGAGAAGTCCAATGGACCACTCGAAATTGGTGGATCTCCCCTACCGGTTGTCGACAAATCTATAGGGTTACACACTGAGAATAAATCTACCAGTGTTTGTGGAGGAAATAGTACTATTCTTCCCGCTGGCCCAGTCCCTGTGCATTCTGTCCCACCGGGGGGGGGATTCTTCCGCGGAGAATAAGTTCTGTCCTGGAATGTGGCAGGCTTATCTAATAAATTAGCTTTCCCCGACTGGGGGCTTTTTATAGACCAGTTTGATGTCTGCCTACTCCAGGAGACATGGGCAAGGGAAGAGATTGTAATGTTGGGCTTTGCGTCATATAATAACATGGTCTCTATAGGAGAAAGGGGTAGACCTTACGGGGGATTATCCATATTGGTAGCCTCGCATTTGGGTTGTACGGTGACACAATTAAATACTCCAACTATAGATCTTCAATGTGTCACACTTAAGTTCCCCTCTAAACTAAGGGTGACTTTTATTAATGTCCATTCTCGCCCTGTTAGGTTGGGGAAATAATCCCCTACTTTGGCCCTGCTGGATACTTTTATCTCCACTATCTCTGGTGAGAGTAGACTGATTATTGCGGGAGATTTTAATTATCAATACGAGCCCTTACCTGGCATTGGAAATTCATTTACCGAAGAAGAATATGAGCAATGGTCTATTCCAGAGCTTCAGATCGCTCCTACTAAGGTCTGGTCACCACTTGCTCTCCAATTGAATTCTATAACTATGGCTCATTCTTTGAGAGCCTGTAATTGACGAGCCCATTCAGATTGGGAAAGGAATGCCACGTTTAATCGCTTTGGTCAGTCCTCCCAGTTAGACTATATCTTGGTAGAGACAAGGACATGGTCATGGGTCATTGATTTTGAGATTTTTTTACCCCATGATAGTGACCATAATGCTCGGGTCTTAAATTTAAGACTTCCTGAGATAGGCATTGCCCCCCGGGAAAAAAACTAGTAAGGAAAGTGCATTGCTTTCTCTAATGATAGAAGAAGGCTTAAATGGCCTATTATAAAAATCCCCAGATAAAATGAGTGCCTTATATTTAGTTGTCCATAAGTTCTTTGTGTAGATAAGTGGTTTCATTGAGCACGGACAGGAAGTGATGCTAAATAAAATCTATAAATCACACGTGGGGCTGGTGGCTGATCTGGCAGACTTACTTAACCCAATAGTGACTAAATCCAGCTTGAACCAGAAGACCCAATTGTGGTTTGATCATAAGTGTAAGAAGGCAAAGTCTCTATTAATTGAGTCAATTAAAACCCCTGACAGGAGACAAATAAAACTCAGGAGGTAGGAGTATAAGCAGGTTATTACAGAGGCTAAACGGCTCTGGGAAAATGGTAAATGAGACTGTATAAAAAGTGCACTGGGGAATAGGAATACACGGGAATTCTGGGCAATAGTGAGAACTGGCAATGGATATGGTCAAGTGGCAGACGAGCCGATTATTGTGCCTGAGAAGTGGATGGAACATTTTGGGGCACTGCATTCGACCGAAGTGTTTTTTTCCATTTCACAGACAATCTCCCAGAAAGAATATATTGACTCTTCATATAGTCTTGAAAATGCTCCCACATTGCCCAGAATAAAAACTGATATAGGTACAATGATAACATTGTTGGAGGTGGAAGGTGCGATCAAAAGACTCCCGGCAGGCAAAGCACCTGGGCTAGATAAAATCCCCGGGTATCTCTTCAGGGATCAAACAGCAGTATGGACTTCATACTTCTGCCTGATGTTTAATGCTATACTCCAGGGCTCCCCTATACCTGAAACCTGGCTGGGGGCTGAGATTGTACCAGTGTTTGAAAAGGGCTCTCCATTAAACCCTGCAAACTATCGTCCAATTAGTTTGATCGACGTTAGTCAAAAACTTTTTGCGCGGATTATCCTCAATCGGCTCCAGACCTGGATGGAGTAATATGAGATATTGAGCCCATATCAAGGCGGATTTAGGGAAAAAACATCCACCATAGACCAACTTCTTAGATTGCAATTTTTGTATTGGAAAACAGTGAAAGTAGAGGGTGGCAGCCTCTACTTAATTTTTGTTGACCTTAAGACGGCTTTTGATTTGGTACCTCGGGACATCCTGTGGGTGGTATTGGAGGACATGGGGATCCCCACCTACCTCCTTGATGTTATCAGGAGACTTCACTTAAAAAATGTTGCCCAAGTTAGGAGTGGCAAAAGGGATGTTTTGACACCTACGTTCTCGGTCAATAGAGGAGTGGACAGGGGTGTGTGTTGGCCCCCACCCTTTTCTGTCTTTTCGTCAATGCCTTAATTGCCCACCTCATGGGGGGTCAAAGACATCGATGCCCCAAAAATAAGAAATGAACAGGTAGTGGCATTAATGTTTGCTGACAACACCCTTCTATTGTTAAAATCACCAATGGGAATACAGCGTGCCCTAGACAGCTTTGCCAGCTTTTGCAAGAAAAGGGGGTTGGAGATCAACACACAAAAGACAAAGTATATGATCTGTAATCCACCAAAGACCACTAGTCCCAACCCTTCTTTAAATGGCATCACTCTGGAAAGGGTAACTGTATTTGAATACTTGGGTGTCACCCTCACAGATAACATGGAGTGGGGTCCCCAGATTGCCAAGGTCAAACCTAGGTTGGTAGAGACTACGGGAGGTATCTTAAAATTGCATAGGGAATCCACCTCTAAACCTCCATTCTGGAAATCTACAAAGCACAAGCTAGGGGAGCTATATTATATGGGGAGGACCTCTGGGGACACTGCTCCCTGAATATATTCTTAAAGCAGAAAATCATTTCTTGAGATCTTTATTGGCTCTCCCTGTTAGTACTCCCCTTACCCCTTTGAGAATGGATTTAGGAATTAGACCACTAGATGAAGAAATTGGCCTACGCCCTTTATTATACTGGCGCAGACTGTGGGTAACCCCAGAATTGAAGCATTTTAGATCTGAAGTTAAAGAACTCATGGGACTTCCTGGTACTGAAAAACTCCAGTGGTTTGCTTATATAAAAAGTGAGAGTAAGAGGCTAGGAAATCAGGATCTCTGGAGCAACCCTGAAGTTGCCTGTGCAGAGATGTCATGTGCTGACTTGGTGAAATCCTATCGTAATCAACAGATGGCGGATATCACCAGTAACTCTTCGTTGGGTCTTTTAACCACAGAGTTTCTTAGTATTAAAGAGGAGTATAAATTAGAGCCATTTTTGGACTATATCTTACCTAGTGGAGCGAGGAAACTCTATGTACAATTTAGACACGGTACACTACCACTTAGGGTTTTTTCCCCATAAATGGTCCCATTCTAAGCTGCTAGAATGTCCAGCGTGTGATGTAAAGGAGGAGGCAGAGCCCCATGTTTTTTCTTCTGCCCATGTTATAAGTCTCTTAGGCAGCGTTTGTTTATCCAACTGTGTAGAAACTTAGGGTACAAACAGTATCATCAGACATTTAGAATATTAATATGTGATACCTCTACGCCTGTTGTATTTTCAGTTTCCCGTTTCTTACATGGTATGTGGTGCAGGCACTGGTCATTTATTAATAATACTTCTCACTGACACTTTTTTGCCTAGTCCATCCTGAGGTGTGATACAAGTGTTCCGTTTGCTAATTACTTGTACTCTTGTATCCTTTTTAACTTTTTAACCATGTTCTTAGTTTTTATGATATTTAATTGAATATTTGTATTCTAATGTTGATGTATATAGTCATAAATGCTGTTTACATGGATTGTATGGCTGTATCTTTTAATGTCCATGACTGAAATAAAGATTATTTGAAGTGAAGTATAAGTATACTGAAATTTTAGTGGGCAGAATTGGCTCAGCAGCTGTGCTGATCAATATTTAACGAATAATGAATAGTGAAGCATTGGAGTTTTTAAGCTTTTGTGACCTGACCTCGGGTCAGGTGACCTGACCTCGGGTCACTCCCCACGCCGCACGGCTCCTCCTGGGTGCCCGTGTCTCCCCGCTGCTGCCGCTGACCGAGGGTTCGCCGCCCCTGGTGAGTGCCACTCTCACTGTGCCTTGCATTGTTTCTTTCCCCACACTGTAATTTTGTCCCTGCCTTCTTTGTACTCTGTACTCATTCCTATTGTGCCTTGCATTGTTTCTTTCCCCATACTGTGGTTTTGTCTTTGCCTTCTTTGTGCTTGTACTCATTCTTGTTGTCTGCTCCAGGTGCTCCTTTTTCGCGCCACTGCCCTCCGTGCCCCCCCACCCCCGCTTCCCGCCGCTGCTTCCCTGCAGCCCTGCCCCCTTTGACTCGTGTCCCTCGCCCATTGGCCCCCCCGCTCCCGCCTCCCAGCTGCTCCTCCCTCCCACTTTGCCTTAGCCCAGCAAGCTACCAACTAGAGAACCCAACCAACTCCGCTGCATCCTCCTCAAAACCCGCTCCGCTCGCAAGCACGCTATCGAACTTTGGGACCTCCTAGACCCCACCGCCCTCGACGTCGCCTTCCTGACGTAGACCTGGCTGAACACCACCTCAGCACCAGACATCGCCATAGCCATCACACAGGGCTACAAGATCTCCCGCAGAGACCGCACCAACGGAGTGGGAGGGGGAATCGCCATCATCCACAAGGACATCCTCAGAGTCTTGACCAACACCGACGACACCCTCACCACCGCCGAGCACATCCACTTCCAGATCCACACCGACCCCAACACCGCCCTCAGAGGAACACTCATCTACAGACCTCCCGGACCATGACCACAGTTCAGCGACACCATCGCCGACCTCGCCAGCACCCACGCCCTTGCCTCTACGGACTACATCCTCCTTGGGGACCTTAACATTCCACCTCAAGAACAACAACGACGCCAACTCCACCGCCCTGATCGCCAACCTCGCCAACCTCGGACTCAAACAGCTCGTGACGACACCCACCCACGCTGCCGGACACACGCTGGACCCCATCTTCTACACAAGCCCCTACGTCTCCTTCAACCACACCACCGAACCCCACTGGACCGACCACAGATGCGTCCACTTCACCTTCAGGAAGCCCACCACACACCACCGCGCCCAACAGCTACCACGCCGCTGCTGGGGCAAGGTCACCAAGGACCAACTGACTACCACCCTCGCCCTGAGACCACCTGCCGACCCCACCAACCCAGACAGCACTGCGACCAACCTCAAACAATGGAGCAACGACTGTGCCAACACCCTCGCCCCTCTCAAGACCCCCACAACCAACCACACCACCAAGGAAGGCCGCCTTGTTCACCGAAGACCTTCGGATCTCCAAGCGCACCTGTCGGAAGTTGGAGAAGACATGGCTCCACGACCGAACACCAGACAGCCACACAGCCCACAAGAGCACCACCCGCAGACACCACCAACTCATCAGAACCGCCAAGAGGACGGCCTTCAAGGACTGCCTAGACAACAACGCACACAACACCAAAGAGCTCTTCAGCATCGGGAAAGAACTCTCCAACCCCAGCTCCAACACCAACGACATCCCACCATCACAAGACCTGTGCGACTCCCTGGCCACCTTCTTCCACCGCAAGATCGCCGACATTCACAACAGCTTCAACACCGCCAGCCCCGCACCAGCCACCAAGTCCACCACCCCTGCGACCACCACCCGCACCAGCCGCCTGACCACCTGGTCCCACGTCAGCGACGAAGACACCGTCAAAACCATGAACTCCATCCACTCTGGATCCCCATCCGACCCCTGCCCTCACCACGTCTTCAACAAAGCCAGCACAACCATCGCACCCCACCTCCGGAAAACAATCAACAGCTCCTTCGAGACAGCAACCTTCCCGGAAAGCTGGAAGCACGCCGAGATCAACGCCCTTCTGAAGAAGCCCAAGGCGGACCCCAAGGACCTCAAGAACTTCCGGCCCATCTCCCTGCTCCCGTTCCCGGCAAAAGTGACAGAGGAGATCGTCAACAAACAGCTAACCCGCTACCTCGAAGACAACAACATCCTGGACCCCTCCCAATCCGGTTTTTGCAGCAACCACAGCACCGAGACCGCCCTCATCGCCGCCACCGACGACATCAGGATCCTGATGGACAAGGGAGAAACAGCCGCCTGGACCTATCAGCAGCCTTTGACACAGTCTGCCACCGAACACTATCAGCACACCTCCGTGACGCCGGAATTCAAGAGAAGGCCCTGGCCTGGACAACATCCTTCCTCTCGGGCAGAACCCAGAGCGTCCGCCTCCCACCCTTCCGCTCAAAGACCACCGAGATCATCTGGGGCGTCCCACAGGGATCCTCCCTCAGCCCGACCCTGTTCAATATCTACATGGCACCGCTCGCCCACGTCGCACGACAACATAACCTCAACATCATCTCCTACACAGACGACACCCAGCTGATCATATCCCTCACCGAAGACCCCCACACCGCCAAAGCCAACCTCCACAGAGGAATGAAGGCCGTAGCCGACTGGATGAAGGACAGCAGACGGAAGCTGAATTCAGACAAGACGGAGGTCCTCATTCTCGGACCCACCCCATCAGCCTGGGACAACTCTTGGTGGCCCACATCACTAGGCTCAGCCCCGGAACCCACAGACCACGTACGCAACCTGGGGGTCATCTTCGACTCCACCCTCTCCATGACCAGGCAAGTCAACGCTGTCTCCGCGTCCTGCTTCAACACCCTCTGAATGCTCTGCAGAATCTTCAAATGGATCCGCCCCGACACAAGAAAAACTGTCACCCAGGCCCTCGTCACCAGCAGACTCGACTACGAAAACGCCCTCTACTCAGGAACAACAACCAAGCTCCTTAAAAGATTACAACGAATCCAGAACGCCTCAGCATGCCTTGACGTCCCCCGACGCAGCCACATCACACCCCACCTGAGAGGCCTGCACTGGCTCCCCGTCAACAAGAAGATCACCTTTAAACTCCTCACCCAAGCAAACAAAGCGCTACACAACACCGGCCCTACATACCTCAACAACCGACTCAGCTTCCACACCCCCACCCGAAGCCTCCGCTCAGCCAACCTCGCCCTCGCCTCAGTTCCTCGTATCCGGCAAGCCACCGCCGGTGGAATATCCTTCTCCTACCTCGCCGCCAAGACCTGGAACGCTCTCTCTACCAGCCTATGACAGACTCAGGACCTGCTGGCCTTCAGAAGACTTCTCAAGACCTGGCTCTTCAATCAGTAGCGGCCCCCCTCCCCCCCAGCGTCTTGAGACCCTCACGGGTATGTAGCGCGCTTTAGAAGTGCAGTGATTGATTTATTGATTTGTTTTTGGTAACAGCTGCAGATACCATAACATGCGGAAGGAAAGGGAAAATAAATACCATTTTTGACGCAAACACTTTTACATCTTCCTTCTGACTCATGTGCACCTCTCTCATCCTTTTAGGGCTAGCTACAGTTTAAACTTTCTAGAAGACCCATTTTCACTAAAACATGCTCCACAAAACACACTACACAACTCACAAATGTACATATACAATGGAAAACGGGTTTGAGCCAACTTTCTTCAGTGCTATGCTTGTTTTTGCTAGCCCCCTTCATGCATTGGCTTGCTCGTGGTACATCACATTTTGTGGCCAGTCAATGACATTTCTCACATCCATAAATGCCAAAATGAGCATAGTTCAAGGGAATAGAACTCGCCTTCAGCAGATGCAGATGAGATGTATGGAGGAGGCAAGATGGCGGATCAACGCCGTCTCTGAGATCTCCTGAGGCTATTGATTCAGTCTGCCTACGAGAAACACTATGAAATGGAGGATTCAAAACTATCTCCCACTTAATTACTTATTTTCATTCCACTCATCAAACGCTACGGTTTGTTAAGCGGTCAGCGGCGATACGGAGATACTGCCGCTGCCCGCGTCTCCCACAGGGGGACATCAGCAGGGCAGCCCCCTTACTGCCCATTAGTCGGAGCCCCCCCTCCGTCAGTCACGTAGAGGGGGAGGCTCGGGCAGTTCACCTGGCCCTCCCCCAGCTGGGTGCACCAGTGACGTGCATCCGGGGGAGGGCGCGTTGGGGGTCAGGCCGGGTACTTAGGCTCTGCCACCCAGCATGCGACCTCTTTGCCGGTCGTCTGCCCTCCTGGCTGCTCCTGTCCGGCCCTGTACCGGTCGTCCTGCGCCTGCCTGCCTCGCTGCACCCACCCTATCCTCGTACCCAGCAGCTTGGCAGGTGGCATACTGATTTGGATGTTCTAATGTTTTCTTTTGTGTTGCAGGCGGAGTTACAGGGCGATCTGGAGGCAGACTGGTACAGTAAGGGTACCTCTGCGGCAGACGGGTACAGTAAGGGTACCTCTGCCTGGCACAGTAAGGGTGCCTGAGCCAAAGACCTGGAGCCGCAGGGAGGTTCCGGGAAAACCGCGACGGCGCCCCGTTAGTCCTTCGGGCGGTTGGGGGCCTTACCAACCGGGGGTGTGCCATACCACGCTCCGCCCTGAAAAGGGGGGGGCGGGAGTATACGACATGATCACGTGATCCGTAAGGGGATCAGCAAAGGCTGCACTGTCCGGGCGTCGACCCACCGTGCCGGCTGGCTCATAAGGCGGGCGGGGCAGCGAGGGGCTGCCTGCCCTGGATCGCCCGTAAGATAACCCACAAAAACGTCATACTTTTTGTTGTATGAAAATAAACCTGTAGCAGTTCTTTACCCAAAACAATGTGTCCTGCGTAATCATTGTATGGGCAAGTGTGTAAAATGCAGGGGGGAGCGGATGACGGTGTGGGCACTAAGCGTTATGGACTCACAGACTCACGGGCTGGGAGATTCACCGCACTGAATTTATCGCGCTCAATGCAGGCCATTGTGTAGATTGGCTGCAGGCGCTTGCTGTCCACGCATGTGGCTGTGTGTTTAGCGGCTGAGCGCTGTTCTTTGAGCCTTTGTTTTATATCCATCCTGTGGCCACAGCCATATTCGATTTCTGAAGCACCCCGGATCATGGCTCCACCAAAATCTACAGCCAGAAGTACTCGGGCAGCTGATCGTCTGCCGGTGAGTGCCGCAGGGACCTTGGGGGGCAATCTGGCTGTGGGAGGTACGGTGGTTCGGAGGGAGGATTCCTCTAGCCATGTTACAGGACTCGGGAAGCTTGGGAAGCCGGTATAACGCTTCCTACAGTCAAGAAAGTCAACAGAGCTATTCTCTTCAGAGGCTGTTACTGATGCAAGTACTGGCAACAAATAGGCTGAAATGGTGAGTCATGCCATTTGTGAGCAACAAAATAATACGGAGCTCGTTTCGCTTGGCTTTAGCACAATAAACAACTTGTAGGAGCTGAATCAGTTTCAGGCTTCGTCTTTGGAAATGGATAGATCTAATGGAAGTGGAAAATCTGTCAGGAGTCCGGAGGCCACTTTGAGGGAGGTTTCTAATAGTTCTGTGAGCCACGGAGAAAGCTTGGACACTTCTTTAAAGAACGTGAATCAATCTGCATGGTTTGCTGGATCTGAATCTGATGCTGCCAATAAAAGGAAAAATGAGGTGTTATTTTCAGGTGGTATGTCAGGGGGACTAGGCCTGAAGGAATCGTCAACGCCCATTACTACATTAACCGAATTAGCATCTAAGTCTGTTTTTCTTAAAAATGGCGCAATAGAATCGAGGCTAGTAGGGGGCAATGTGAATAATGCAGACCGTAGTACTTCAGAACAGAATAATGGGCTATCTGAATACAACCCTCTTATTGTCTCTGAGGAAAATACTACCCACATCAATGATTTAATACAGGGCATCCATACTATCTTGTCTTCTAATGTTAGGATGCCCTCCATGGATCAAGTGCAAAAAAATGCATAAAGCCCCTTAGTAAAGCAAAACCGAATGGGGACAATGGAAGAGCAAACTCCACGCCCAGTGGGTGGCAGAAAGAAAAATTTCAAACCTAAAATGAAGGACGTGAAAAAGGTACTTAGGAGGTCGGACCAGGTATTCGGCAATGGGAGATCGACGCAATTAAAAATATGCATCAGCGGATCATAACATACGGCGGTGGGTCCAAGCAAAAGGTGGGGTCAAAACTCTGATATCAGGCTGTCGGATGTCGGCTTAGCGGATGATGTCTGCGGGGCACTCAGGCTGTCAGTGGCCGGGGTAGACGACATGGAATCTGGTCTGGAGGGGGCTCCAGGAGTGACGCCTGAAGAAACATGTTCTCATCAAACATCTCATATGCCACGTGCAGAAGATCTTCAAAGCAAAGAGGCTCAAGGAGGTGAAGCTCTGATGCTCTCATTGATTCTTCAAACCCTTAAAGACCAAAGAGAGGAAACGCGAGAGTCAGGGCAGATAATTACGATATCCAGCAGTCTCCGATAGAAGTAACATAAAAAGTTGGGACTTTGACAAATGAGATAACGGAATTACAGCATAGAGTAGTCAGCAAGGAAGAAGTGACTTCTAAAGTAACTGGCACAGTTAAGCAGCATGATGACTTGCTAGTGGCAATGCATCTCAAAATTGAAGACTTAGAGAATTGACCAGGGACTGAGTTCCCTATGCCTCAAGAATTGGGGGGAAGTGAATGGGGCCTTTTGGGAGGGTGGGGTGCACGGTGTGGGGGTGAGGGGAGGGGAGCACATGAGCCGATCAATTTACCAAATCAGCATGTACATCTTCATTTGAATAGAGAAACATTCACTGTGTCGGAATCGGCAATGCTTAAAATCTTTTTGAATTACGAGAATTATGCTATCAGTTCAGTGGATATACAGCCACCCAATATTGAAAATGGATCGGGATAAATTACGTTTATGCACTATTAATATCTGTGGGCCTAACGATCGTAAAAAAATGAATTTATTCGCCTAAATAATTAAGCACATGCAAATAGAGGTGCTATGAGTACAAGAAACACATATTTCTTGGTGCAATCGGAACTGGCTTAGAGATACTGGTCTTGATTTATTAGCATGCACTCACCAAGGCACCACTACTAGAGGGGTAGTAATTCTAGTGAAACACGGAGCTATTGTTTGTAAACATAAGGAGTACCAACTGGGACGCTGGGTGATTCTAGAAGCAGACATCAGAGGTTCCTCTTTAACAATTTTTTCCTTATATGGCTCAAATTTAGACGATCCAGAAACGTTGAACTTTATTAATACTGAATTAGCCACCTGGCCATCCCCGCTGGTGCTATGCGGCGATTTTAACATTCATTTAGACCACAGCTTTACCCTAGCTGGTGACATACCATACTCTAGCTGGAAGAATAAGACCTTTAAGGCTCTTCCGTGGTTAGTCAGAGAACATGGCTTAGTGGACGTATGGCACAGACACAGACCTGGAGAGGCAGGGTTTACCTTCTTTTCTGCACCACACACAAAACTGGTACGGCTGGATTATTTCTTTTGCTCACACCAACTAGCTGAAAATGTTGACATCAAATCATATCAGAGAATTATTTCTGTCCATAATCCGCTAATTATGGGGATATCATTACTCAGGCTCCCTAGGAACTTAAAGACATGAACATTTGATAAAAAAAACTCTTATTAGATGAAGCTTATTCGAAACATATGGTCAAATGGATTTCGGAATTCTTTTATATTAATAAGGGCACTGCTCCAGAAACCATTGTGTGGGATTCATTTAAAGCTGCTTTACGCTGTGAGACACTTAGTTTTTCACTGTATCACCAAAAGAAGGTTAAGGCAATGATTAAGCCCTGGATTGATGAATTGATGACTGCAGAGGTAAGGCTCATAAGGAAAATAAGTACTGCTCAAAATATTGATGAATGTCTAGACTTATTATCTGTCATTAAATCTAAAATACATTTATATTATGCCGAAGAGCTTGCTGCAAAGTATATACAGCACAGGTCAGACATTTATGAGCTAGGGGGAAATACCGGCAAATTACTGGCTAAACGCATTAAACAAAGAGTAGTGGCGAATAGTATAGGCAGGATTAAAGATTTGCAGGGTCAAATATTAGACACTCCATCAGAAATACTTTTTTTATCGTCAATTATATACTGCAGAAGCAGAAGCTACCATTGGAAGCATTACAGAATTTTTAAATGAAGTCAATATGGTGGAAGTTACACCTGAACAGTTTGAGGTTCTCAATACCCCAATTACCTGTGTTGAAATTGAGATAGCAATTTGCTTTCTAGTCTCGGGTAAAGCAGTCAGACTAGACGGGATCCCCCTCGAGTTCTTTAGGACATTTCGGTACACGTTGAGCCCTATGTTAACGTCATTATTTCAGCTTGCTCAACCGGGACAGACTACTAAATCATGGCAAAGGACTACAATTATAGTGTTTAAAAAAAAAGGGCAAACCAGAACTCAACCCAGCATCCTATAGGCCGATGACATTTATTATAGTAGATAGCAAGATCTATTTTAAAATAATTGCCTCTAGGCTATGTACAGTTATAACCCCTTTGGAATTCCTCAGACAACACAGGTTTATCCCGGGGAGGGATACAACAGACCATGTCAAAAGAGCAATTGCTCTCTTTGACTGGGCACAGGATCCCCGCTTGGGATGATCCTGTTAGACGCTGAAAAAGCATTTGGCAGGGTCTCCTGGCAGTTCCTCTGGTCTGTTTTACAATGTAAGGGATTTACTCCTGAATTTATGCAACCTGTTCAAGCTCTTTATATAACACCAGAAGCCGCTATTCGAATAGCAGGGCAAACCTTACAAGTATTTAATATTAGCAGAGAAACAAGAAAGTGTTGTCCCTGCTCCCCATTACTATTCTAAATATATATTGATCTCTTCTTAGAAAAACTTGAAGGGGAAATTAACAATGAGCCTGTATTAGTCAATAATACCAGCTATAAAACATTGGCTTATGCCGATGATATTGTGATTTTTACCAGCAATCCAAGACTAGTCTTTCCTCCTGTGGGAATTTGTGTCAAACAGTTTGGTGCAATATCCGGTTATAAATTAAATGTGGACAAAACACAATGTCTACATTCAGATAACTACCATCCATCTGACATTACAAATATTCCAGAGGCTACCTATTTGGGGGTTAGAATAACACCTGCTGTAGAACGTATTCCGGAACTTAATATATTACCTATCATTCACACTGTTAGCAACTCCTTGGAGAGATTAGACCATTTGCACTTATCATTGCACGGCCGATGTAATGTCATTAAAATGTCAATTTTTCCTAAATTTTTATATTTTTTCCAAACAATCCCATTAATATTCCCTACTTTTTGTTATACTAAAATTGAGCGGGTCTGTTTCAGATTCTTATGGGGCTACCGGAGGCCCAGAAGAGCAATTAAGTGGATGACTCTCTCTAGACTAAGGGGGGGATGGGGCAAGCCAAACTTTTTATTATACAACTGGGCAGCTTTACTGCAGCAGATGGAAATACTTGTGACTGGAAAAACAGCCAGATCAGATACTACCAGCCCCTCAATTTACGAGATGCTCATAGGAGAGCATGCTCGACAAAAGCTAGCTAAAATTTTGGAGCCAAGCTGTTACATGAAGACCAAATTCAAAACTATACAATCTGCCTATTTTGTATGATTCGAAAAAGATTTAAAATACCAAATATCAATGCATATACTCCTTTTTCCACAAGGGGTCTTATTCCAACAATATTTCAGGACAGAATTACATTTAGATGGGCTGATGCAGGGATCAAGGTTCTTGGGGATTTAGGTCAAGAAGGGGAATTGACATCATTTATACTTTTACAGGAAAAATGTGGTCTCCCTAGGAGGGATTTTTTTAAATTCCTACAAACTCGTAGTTTTCTATGCTACAAATGGAAAGGGGAAACCTGGTCCAATAACTATAATAGAAATGATGCACAGGCAACCACGGATTGGGGCAATTTACTAGGCATTATTGGCAAGTGCTAGATGGGAAAGGAAGCTAGGGAGAGAGGATATACATCTGGTAAAAACGCTCAAACTGGATAACTCTGCAATTTTTTCTGGCACCTTGAAATCACAGCATTTTATGTTGGTTTTCGATCTATATTACTGTCCTGCCAAAACCTCAAAGTAGGCCCACTTCCTGGGGAGCTCATGTAATAGATGCGGATTACATGAAGCTGATTATTTACATATGTTTTTTGCTTGCCCTGGTTTGAGAATTTTTTTTCAGGGTTTTAATCATTTTCTAAACCTGATTTTAGCCACACCTGTTACATTTACTCCTGAGCTGCTAATCCTTGGGGCTGAAGGGGACGAAGCAGGAGAACTCCATGGGAGGGCCGAGATTAGTTTTCTTTTCATTGCTATGTCAGTCACAAGACTATGTATAATCTCCCAGTGGATCAGTACAGACGCTCTACGTTTATTAATTGGATATCCAGGATACTAGAGCTATATAATTTAGAGCTTTCTGTTTATAAAAGGTGGGGATCAAAGAAACAAACTTGGGGGCTAAAACTCTGGTCCCCGATTACCATTTGGCTAGAGAAAACTGTGTAGTTCTAGATAATAATCTTTGTCTTCTATCTTTTAAAAAATGTGTCACCTTTTTGTTTTCTTCTCTCTATCTATTTGCACACTATATCAAAAATGCATAATTAATTTTTCTGTTCTTCAGAATGCATTGCTGACATGTAATTGAAGCTGTACCTCCTGCATAACATATTGCTTGGAAAAGAAAATGAACAAAAAAAAAACAGAAGTAACTCGGGCAGTTAATCGTCTGCCGGTGAGTGCCGCCGGGACTTTGGGGGGCAATCTGGCTGTGGGAGGTAGGGAGGTTCAGAAGGTGGATTCCTCTAGCCATGCTACAGGACTCGGGAAGCTTGGGAAGCCGGTATTACACTTCCTGCAGTCGAGGAAGTGAGCAGAGCTATTCTCTTCAGAGGCTGTTACTGAAGCAAGTACTGGCAACAAATTAGCTGCTATGGTGAGTCATGCCATTTGTGAGCAACAAAGTAATACGGAGCTCGTTTCCCTCGGCTTTAGCAAAATAAACAACCTGCAGAGCCTCATCAGTTTCAGCCTCAGTCTTTGGAAACAAATAGATCTAATGGAAGTGGAAATTCTGTCAGGTCTCCGGTGTCGACTTTGACGGAGGTTTCTAATAGTTCTGTGAGCCACGGGGAAAGCTTGGATACTTCTTTAAACAACATAGATCAATCTGCAGTGTTTGCTGAATCTGAGTCTGATGCTGCCAATAAAGGGAAGAATGAGGTGGTATTTTCAGATGGTATGTCAGGGGGACTAGGCCTGAAGGAATCGTTGATGCCCACTACTACATTAACGGAATTAGCATCTACGCCTGTTTTTCTTGAAGATGGCGCAATAGAATCGATGCTAGTAGGGGGCAATGTCAATAGTACAGACTGTGGTACTTCCGAACAGAATAACGGGTTATCTGAATACAACCCTCTTATTATCTCTGAGGAAAGTACTACCCCACTAATGATTCAATACAGAGAATGGGGACAGTTTCATTCACTTTCCGCATACAACATACGGTGACTCTTTGAATGATATAATGTTCACGTTCGACCTAGAATTTGTCAGTAGTCTGTGTTCACCCATGGTTCACCCATGTTTCCCTTCTGCCCTAATTTCAATGCTCGTGGTACATTTTCTACCATAGATCTTATTTTGTCTTCTTGTAGATATTCTTCATCTATTAAAAATTGTAAGACACATCTTCCCTCTAGGTGTAGATAACAGAGCACTAGCGCTAGAACACTATCCATAGATAATGTTGACAATATTGCCATGAGTAGGCAAAATGGATATGCACTTAAATGGGCTATTGTAGACACCAAGGAACTTATTCCAAAAATTGTTTTTCATTGTAAAAACATGTTCCTGTCATGCTTGGATGAAAACACACCCAGTCAAGAAATTAGGTAAAACTTTTTGGCTATCTCAAATTATATAAAGCAATCACTTTTTGTTGAAACTAAATGGTAAGATACTAATAATCAAGGTTGGTTTGATACCGAATGTACAAAGGCATATGCCAATATTAAACATTGTATACATGCCACAGTAAAAAATATTGACCACATTAGGGAGGCAAGACGAAATTATAAAACTGTACTTAAAGCTAGAAAGACTATTCTAAAACAAGATACATGGCGGGCCCTACACGATGCTGCTGAAAGTCGTGATTTCTCTTCTTTTTGGAAAGCGGTGAATGACCCTTTTCTAGTTAACAAGGAGTTGGCCGCCATGGAGATTGCCATCTCCGAACCAGAATGGATAAAACATTATTCAAACTTGTATAATATTCCGACTTTAGATGTGCATGGTACTATAGTGAACACGGAGGCTACAGTACAAGAATTAAGAATTAATTTTACACTCAATGAGATTACTGCAGCAATTAATTCTAGTTTGGGTGGCAAGGCCTCAGGGCCAGATGGCATTCTTGTGGACCTTTTCAAATCTAACCTAGCACTATGGGGGCCGCTATTAACTCAGGTTTTAAACGCATGTAATAAAAGTGCCTTTTTACCAACTTGGTACGAATCCACGATTGTGCCAATTTTTAAAAAGGAAGATAGGATGAACCCAGCTTGCTATCACCCAATTTCATTGTTAGATTATACAACTAAGATCATTATGCAGGTTTTATTAGAAAGAATGCAGGCCTGGGCAGAAGAACAAGATGTTATCAGTGATTTACAATATGGGTTTTGCAAGGGTCTGGGTACAGTTGGGCAGGATCTAAACCTGCATATTTTATTGGACAAGTATACAAGGGCAAAAAAGGGCAGACTAGTCATGACATTTGTGGATTTAACAGCAGCTTTCGACTGCGACATCCACGATAAGCTGTGGTTGATTTTAGAAGGATTAGGCGTGGATCTCTTGATAATTGCATTTTGAAGGAAGCTTTACTCTGGGGCTAAGGCTAAGGTCAGATATGGGAGAGGTGGAGAATGCACGAGCCTCTTTAGAATTGGGAGCGGGGTGCACCAAGGCTGCGTCCTTGCCCCACTTCTCTTCACATTATATATAAACAATTTAGAATCCATTTTAGTTAGAGAGTGCAGGGATTTACCGATGGCGGCAAAGCGACCTTTCCCTACACTCTTGTATGCAGACAATGTTGTTTTAATAGCTCGTACACCAGTTGGACTCCAAAGGGTTGTCAACTCATTTTCTGGCTTTATGTCGAATCTGGGACTTACATAAAACTGTTCCAAAACATATACAATCAATTGTGGGGTTGGGACGAACAAGAGGGTTAAAACTATATACATAGATGGAAGACCGATAGTGTGCACAAAAATATTTTCATACTTAGGGATACTATTTGATAGGACAGGATTATGGTCTGAGGCGGTAAAAACAAGACGCCTGTTGTTTGTTAAGGCACTAATGGCCTTATCAAATTTTAGTCGTAAATTAGGAAAGCGCCTCCTGGCAGAACTTCTACATATTTGCAAGGCCAAATGTGTGTCCATAGCTACTTACGGATCTGGCATATGGGGCTATGCAGACACCAACACCCTTCACATTGCGGAAAATATTTTTCTTAATTTTCTTCTGGCCCTACCACAAAGCACATTATTATATTTGCCACCTGGAACTAGGCATTCCATATTTGAAAGATACTATTAAGACCCAGCCTGTCCTTCTTTGGCTTAGAATTTGGTTGTCAGATGAAACCGGTTTTAACCGCTATATATTGGCAGATGCATTGAAGTCTGATGGTGTCAAATATATGGGATGGTTGGAGTATGTGAAAATGTTCCTCACAAAAATGGGACATCCAGAATATTTCACAAAGCCTTCTTCGATGTGCAGTATATCTAGGAAAGACCTTAAAGCCACCTGTATGGGTCTTCTGGGCGGAATTAGAGCCACAAATGAAATGAGAAAGCCCATGGCACAAGCCCACTGCTTAACCCTGCTGACTCCAACAATCCAGCTATACATATTTTTAATAGATCGATACTTTGACCATTTTTTGTTGACTCGTTTTAGATTGAATATTTTATTAAGATCCCTAAGTTTTCCCGTAATGAACGACTGGTCTAGAAATCTGTGTAAGTGTCCGTGCGATGACGTCTCATCACAATCAACTATCCATAATCATGTTTTTCTGTAAATACTACGTTACATTAAGAAAGAAATAGATTGTACCTGTTTTAAAGAATTTTGGTCTGAAACGCTGCCGACCAGCATTTTTAGCATTACAATTTTTAGAAAATGAATTTGTTATTGCATCTATTACTGCATTTCTTAAAAATGTTTTTAGTTGTCGGAAATACATGATAATGTGATATGTAAATGCACTTTGCTGGCAATGAAATTATTTTTTAACAAGTCTTTTATTGTGCTTTTATGGTTATTGTTTACTGTACCCGAATAAAGATATTTTGATTCAATACAGAGCATCCATACTATCTCGTCTTCTAATTTTGGGAGGCCCACCATGGATCAAGTACAAAAAACGGGATAATGCCCCTTAGTATGGCAAAACCCAATGGAGACAAGGGGATAGCAAACTCCACGCCCAGTAGTGGGTGTCAGAAAGAAAAATGTCAAACCTAAAACAATGAAGGACGTGAAAAAGGTAGTTAGCAGGTCGGACCAGTTGTTAGGCAATGGGAGATCGACGCAATTAAAAAATGCATCAGCGAATAGTTTCATATCGCGTTGGGTCCAAGCAAAAGGTGGGGTCAAAACTCTGATATCCAGGCTTTCGGATGTCGGCTTAGCGGATGATATCTGCAGGGCACTCAGGCTGTCAGTGGTCGCGAAAGACGACATGGAAGCATGTTCTCATCAAACATCTCATATGCCATGTGCGGAAGAAGATCTTCAAAGCTAAGAAGCTTATGGAGATGAAGCTCCAATGCTCTCATAGATTCTTCAAACCCTTAAAGAACAAAGAGAGGAAACACCAGAGCTTTTCGCTCAAGTCAGGGCGGATAATTATGATATCCAGCAGTCTCCGAAATAAGTAACATCAAAAGGTGGGTCTTTGACAAATGAGATAACGGAATTACAGCAAAGAGTAGTCATCACGGAAGAAGCTACTTCTAAAGTAACTAGCACAGTTAAGCAGCATGATGACTTGCTAGTGGCACTGCAACACAATCTAAAACTTTTTGGTAAACCAGAAGGGCAAGTAGGGTCAGACCCCAGAGCCTTCATAGTACAGATATTTCAGAGGGCTTTCTCAGATCTTGAGGACTGGGATTGGGACTGCCAGATACAAAGGGTTGCTTGACTGCCATTGGTGCAACGTAGACAAAATACTCGCTACCCGCGGCCCTTCCTGATTTATTTTGGAAATTTTCTGTTGCGACAAGCTGTTTCTCTGAAGGCTAGTCCTAGATCACCTGTGGCTGTTGAATCTTTTTCTATTTTTTTTCGCTCTGACTTCTACAAAGCAACGATGGATAGGCGATGGCAGCTCAGACAATTGATTGATCCATTAAAAGCTACTGGGGAGCAAGGATATTTGCAAGAACCCGCACGCCTGAAGACAGTATTGGGGCAATCATATTTTTTCCTGTCTGAATCAGAAGCAAAGGAAGCATTCCATAGATGGCAGAAAAGGGGGGTGGCATAAAGGTTGAGGATCTGGGACTGATCTTATGCTGAGGGGAACAAGCGTAAGGGGAAAGCTATTTAGCTGGATCTTCCTCTTTTCTGGTCGTATCCTAGGTGTATATTAACTTCATTTTGTAGTTATGTCAAAATGCTTTTTTTCTTTACTGTTTCTTTCCGCTCTCTAATTTCATAATTGATGAGGAGTGGGTAAGCCTCGGGAGCGATCGTGGAGCCCGGGTCTCAGTTAGCTGCCAATCCAGCGGCAGCTGTGGGAAGAGGATGATTCCTCCTTCTAGATGCAGGGGAGTGGATAAACCTCCTGGGGATGCAAGGGGCGTTAGTGGTTATGGGAGGGGGCAAAAAAAAAGAAAAGAAAAGGTCAATGTGAGGGTAGGGTAAAAAGGAATAAAAGCGATAATAGGGTAGATGAAAGGGGAGACAGCCATTACAACGCAGGCTTTACACCGCGCTACCATTACGATGCAGTCATCACAACGCAAGTCGTTACAACGACTTGCGCTGGATGGCGCTATATACTAAGGAATAGTATGGCTTACTATTCCAACACCTTCCCTACTGTTACGTAGGCTGGAGTTGGAGTTGGAATAGTAAATCATACTATTCCTGAATCAAGCTCCTCCAGCGCAAGTCGTTGTAACGACTTGCGTTGTGGTGGCTAAGTCATAATGGTAGCGCGGTATATAGCCCTCGTTGTAATGACATACATCCAGATGAAAGCTGTATTAAGCTAATTAAGTTAGAAATTAAAGGTGGCAGAGTATTATTGTCGACATGGATTGGTTAACATGTTTAGCATGGAATGTGGCCGGTTTGAATAGCAGGATTAAGAGTCAACTAGTTGCAGAAGAGCTAAAAATGTATAATCCTCAGATAATTATGTTAATGGAGACGCATCTCTCTTATAAGGATCGTGAATTGTTAAAACAACTAGGTTTTGAAGTGATAGTGTGTTCAGCACTAAGTGCCTCTATATGGGGGGGTCGCTGTACTAAGCATAAATGGTTTATGGGGGTAGTCTGTAAGACAATGTCTGATAAAAGTGGGAGATGGGCCATAGCACAGCTGATGATGAAGGGGAAGAAATACATATTTTGCTCACTGTATGGTCCTAATATAGACGATCCTACTAATATTGACGTAATAAGGGAAACATCCTTTACAACGCAACTTTTACCACGCAGTGTCTTTACGACGCAACTATTACAACGCAAACCATTACAATGCATTGCACTGGGGGGCGCTCTAGGATAGGGAATAGATTTAATTTACTATCCAACACCTTCCCTACTATCCACGGGGACTGGAGTTGGAATAGTAAATTAAACTATTCACTATCCAGCACCCCTAAGCGCTATGCGTTGTAAAGGCATGCATTGTAAAAACTGCGTTGTAAAGGCATGCGTGGTAAAAGCATGCGTTGTAATGTCATACATCCACGTAATAAATATTGAAATGCTAAACTGGGAGGGGCAACGGGTGGTGATGGGGGATTTTAACTGTATTATGGATTATGGGGTTGACACAACAAGACAAGGTGCATTTCATAGGATGCGAATGACATGGGGTGCAATCGGGGAATTGGGTCGGTTACAGGCCAATAGGGATGTGTGGAGAATGCTATACTCAAATACACCGGGCTATACGTATTATTCTGCTCCACACAAATTATATTCCCGAATAGATATGGCTTGGGCATCAGATCAAATCCTATGGTCGGCTGATAAGCCAAATCCATATGTGAATCAAGAGCTCTCCAGACATTACTAGAGATATTAGGGGTAAGATGAGCCTCATCCACCGAGATGTGTGCACTTCTTAAAAAAGAGACCCATGCCCACCTGCTCCCCCACTTATAGCGATCACGGGTGTGAAGCTTCCAACAATGTGTCTGGTTAGTGGTTAGAGTGCACGCAAGCATTACTAATAATTGCAGTTGCTGAACAAATCCACAAATATGCTGAAGACATTTCTCGTGCCCACTCAGGTTTACTTCTTCCCCCTTCTCCTACTACATATGCTGAAAGGGGCCACTCACTGTGAGCCTCTTGATGGCGTTGCCTACTTTGTGTGGCCCGACCCAACAGTTTCAAGAAAGAGCGTTCCTAATCTTGTAAAGGTAAAGCTTTATTGAAAAGGAAGCACTCGCATAAAAAAGAGAACATATCTGTTGCACTGAGGCAATAAATGGGAATTGTGCAACTTCAAATAGAAACTGGATGTTGCGGGGTTTACCACAAACAATACAGTCGCCATAAAACCTATAGGTTCGCAGCACCCTGCAGTCCCCTAAGAGGAATTTAACCAGTTGCTTCCTATCTCACAACTCGTAGAGCAGAATGCGAGTAAATCGTGAAAAACACAAGCTCTCTCTGGCACGCGGTCCCCACAAAGAGGTTAAAGCTCTCAGTTAATTAACAATAACTATTTCGCAAACCTTGAGAAATTGCACTTTTCTGCAGGAAAGTACACTTCCCTGCTTAGACTGCCTTTGGATAAGTGTTTTCATTAATGCCCCCCTGTAAAGAACATCCAAACCGCATAATACAACATCTTAGTGACTTGACTGACGGCCTTTCTGAAAAGCCCATCTTTTAACAGCCCCGCACCAAAATATATGGCTTGTTTGCTATTCATTGATTTACGGTCATAAAGGAAACTCCAATTACGTTTCTTAAGAGAAATGCATCCACTCAGCCCCGCTGAGATAAGTGCAAATGCTTGTATCCACAATCCTACAGACATCAAAAAACAGTCCAAATCATGCATAGAAGCACTGGAAGTCAACTTTTCACTGCCAGCAAAGGGAACAAACATTGGCAAAGCTAATAGCTCGCACCTATGTGAGATGTATTGGTGTTGTCAATGTTTTTTAGACAAGTTGTGCAGCATTGACCACTTGATATCGCTTTTTTAAAGTCATGTTGCACATCAACCCTCGCTGTTATGCAATATGTTAAAAAAAAAAAGGTGCAGGTGGGGCAAGCCACATCAGGGAGGTGCGGATGAGAGAGGAGCAACAATGGACAGCAGTAGGCAGAAAGTAACATGATGGAGGTGTGGGGGAGGTTGGGAGCATCAACAACTGGGGAAAAGCAACACGAGGGAGGTGCAGGTAGCAGGAATAATGGACAGTGGAAGGAGGGGGGAGCAAAACAAGTAGGTGCAGGGAACAGGAAGGGTGCACCAGATGCAGCAGAAACACAGAGAAGGGGACAGTGGGACTGAAAAGAAGTACCACACACAAGAGGAAGGGGGTAGAAATAATAGTACCTCATAACAGCATGAGCAGCAGCTGGGCACTAATTAACTTGAATCAATCTGTGCTTGGTCCATGCTTCACAGGAAGAAAAGAAAGTGACGCTTGGAATGGCTGATCAATTAGGAGTCAGCAAATGACAGGAAACCAACTAATGGTAAGCAATGGGCAGACATCAGCCCTTAATTGTAAACAATATCTCTTGCAAACGAGAATGCATGCAGTGCATGCACTGTTACAGGCCCGATATAAAAATGCACTGAGAGCACTCTAGTGAAGTACCAATTTTCTCAAGAAAGATGCAGGCACTTACAGCCATGTATAGAGATTATATGCTGCCTTCACAAGTTCAAGTATTCAGTGTTAGTGTGAGTAGACATCCGGGAGTAACCCGGAGAGCCCTGGATTTTAAAGGATTGTCCCAGCATCTTGACATTCTTTGTTTCGAGAAATACAAGTCCAGATTTTTGTTAGAAGCTCTGATAAACATGTATATTGTTCACAGTGTTGTGCAGGCTCATATTTGTACTGTGTATCTCAATTCACAGGGACAGAAGCTCACTTTTTTAAAGTGTTTCCTGCTGAAGGGCAGGAATTATTCACAGGTGAATCAGCCTCTGCGAAGCCCATCACACATGGCCGGGACCACCAGCCTGCCCCTGAACTCATCAGTGCATAGGGTGTGGGGTAATTTTTACCCATCAGAGATGTTTATACACACAACATCGGATTCTCACAGTCTTACGGAGGTGTAGGTACTCACAATTCTGCAGAGAGGTGAAGAAGCATTCAGACCTGCAAAAGTTACAGAATAAACTGTCTATTAAGAAAGCACTCGAAGATGTGCAGATACTCACAGCTCTGCAATGAGGTATGGGGGCATATTTGCAGTCCTGCAAGGGGGTGCAGGTTCTTAAATTGAAGCACAAATGAGCAGGAGTTCTAGAGAAAGTAGTAGATAGAGAGGGATGCTGGTGTTCCTAGCCCTGCAGTGATGCGCAGGACCTCCATGTATTGGTGAGTTGGGTACTTGCAATTCTGCGGAGAGGCTGTGTAATTGAGTTCTGCAGAAAGTGAGAGGTACTCACAATCAAGCGAAGAGGTGAATGGAGTAAAAGTCCTGGAGAGAAGTAAAGGAACTCACAGTTCTGCAAAGAGGTGCAGGACCTCACAATCCTGCCTAAAGGTGGAGGTACTCATAAACGCATAGAAAGGAGCAGGTACTCATAGCTCCATAAAGAAGTGAAGGGACTCACACTTGTAGTGCGAGGTCCGTGCACTCACTGCCCTGTATAGAAGCAGGGCCGGCTTTACACCAGTGCCACTGGTACGGCTGCACTGGACACTGACCAGTGGAGGGAGCGCTGTGACCGCTGGGGGGTGTGCTGTGTTTAGCAATATCTTATGATATGAGAGATGAGGGACATTTTTGCAGGTGGCAGTGAGAGAATCAGAGGAGGCGGTCATGGGACAAGGGGGACCCAAAAGTGATTGTCGCATCGGGTGCCATCAGCTCTAAAGCCAACCCTGTATACCCTGTATAAAAGTGTAGGTACTCTGAGACACTCAGAGAAGAGCAGATACCCAGTCGTGCAAAGAAGTACTGCAGTTTACAGCCCTTCGCAGAGGTGCAGGTGCTCATTGTCAGGCTTGATGAAAGTCACAAGAATGTGATCCACAATAAACAATCTACGACATAAAATATTCATGAGTGGCAGGAAACTAATTATAATATTTCACATGCATAAATCTTCTTGAATAATGCATAATTTTCTAGAATCATCCGTTTTAATGAACCAGAACAATTCTGAAAATATCAAGTAACCCTCACACATTTGAAATAAGAAGTCACAAAACGGAAAAACAGGCCAAATATTGTTATCAAATATTTATTCAAAGATAAATTATTTGTGCATATATCCATACCAGTGTGATTCACTGTACATCTGTCAAGTACAATACATGAAAACTGAAAAAAGTCAAAACGTTTCTCTACTTTGAGACACGTTACCAAGTCTGTCACATAAATTGTCCTGTTTCTTGCAAAGGTTGCTCATTTCGCACAATACTAATTTTTAAAGAAGTTAATTGGCAAGGCATTTTTCTAGATTGAACCAAGGCTAAACATTATATATAAAAAAGTATTTCAGCATAGACCTCATAAGGCAGCATTCAGTTGTTCATCTTGCTGTTATGCAGAGGTTAAGCCATTCCAAGCTGATCTTCTGAGACGACAGAAACAGATCCCAAAAGATTTGTTCCATGTTCAGTCAATTTAGAAAAAGAATTAAACTTCCATGCTCGTAGATGTCCTTGGAGTCTTCGAGATCCATAGTGTAGACTGAGTTGGGCTAGTTTTCGTTCTTTCTTTGCTGCAAGGAAGGAAAGAATATACATCCATCACTTGCAAAGAAAGGTAATACATTTCCAAGACCCTCCTAGATGTCAGAAGGTTTACATTTTAATGTTAACATGTGGCTCATGGGAGGAAAGGTATTGTGAAGAACCTTTATAAGTACTGAAGTTAATGTGTGCATCAATTCTGCTTGCTTTGAATCCTTACATGCCACAGTGGAAACCAGTGCGTGTTAGCTAAATTAACAATGCTCCATACTCATAACCTGACTTACTCAGTATGATATAGATAGTGAGGAAATTTTAAAAGCAAATTTGAAATTTAGTAAAAATTGTGGTCTAAAAATACACCGGCTGTATGAAAAATGCACATTTCACTTCCTTCTGCAAACATTACCATGTAACGTATTGCAAACATGTGTACAGGCAGCAATGCCTTTGTACTTTTACGATAAGCAAAAAAGATGCAAGTTTTTTTTCTAAAAGCGTTGGTGCAAATGCATACTGGCATAATTTCATGCTGGAAAATACTGCATAGCTCCGCAGTTCATAAGTGTAGTCTTAAAAATGTTATAACAATTTCATTGTCAAACATGGTGGCATATTTACAAGGGCTTATCGCCAACATAACATCACGGTTTATGGCGTTCTGGTGGTGATAAGCCCTTCGCCATATTTGCAAGGTGGCGTTGACGCTTCCTTGTAAATAAGGCCCATTTAATGCAGCACTTGGCGTGAAAGGGGCCGGTAATGGGTGTTGCGTAGGGCGATCCGCCGCAACAACCATTGCTTTGATGCTGCCCTCTATTGACAAGCGTAGAGTAAATAAGGGGCAGCGCTAAAAATCAGACAAGAAAAAACCTGGCCTTAACCTGGTGAAACGAGGAGACATTATTGATTTCTCCTCGTTTATGCTGTTTCTATGTGTGCTGCATTATGCAGCACACACAGAAATAGCAAATCGCTATTAGTGATTGTTCATGTGCAGGAAGGTTTTCACATGAAGAGTTGCAACTTCTATGTGTGCTGCACAAACCAGAACACATAGAAGTTACAAATCGCCATTATGGATTGTTTTTGTGCAGGAATGGACACTTTCCCACACATGAACAAGCATTCCCCGCAACGCAGACACCCTTGCACTATGGAGCAAGGGTGCCTGTGTTGGCGCTAGGCAGCTAGATTTAGTGCCAGCGCTAGGGGAAACCCATGGGTGCTGTGCATTCTTGTGAAGAGGGCCAGGGTCCTCGGTAAAAACCTAACCTGGACTCTGCAATCTTGTACTATACGACTTCTCACACCCCTCAGAATCTGTACGACTAGAAACGGAGGAAGGTCCTTCTCTTTCTGTGCACCAGCTCTTTGGACCAAACTACCTTTATATTTACGCACCATCACTGACCACAACTGTTTTCGTAAGAGTCTAAAGACTTAGCAGTTCGATAACTAACTGATTCCTCTACCTGAGTCGACCCAGGAGTTTTGTCCTCAAGTGCCATGAGACCTTTGGGTGATTTGTGCGCTAAATAAATGCCCCTGATTTGATTTGAATACGCCACATCCCTACGTGTTTAAATTGACAGAGTGCAGCGGTAGCAATTTCGGACCTACAGCTCACTCAGCCAAGTTATTCTAAATATGCCTGATAGTTTTTCTAAATACCAGTTGCATTTCAAAGGCACTAAGGATTGCACAGCAGTCAGGTGACCAGGACACAACGATTTTTGTCTCCGTGCATTTTCTACAGCGAATCAGAAAACTAACCTGAGTCAGACTATGTGCCTATGCTTCATTTGCATGACATCTCCTTGGCCATTACTGGGGTACCTCTACTTTCCAAATGCAAAAATGGTGATTTGCAATTTTGTGTTCATGCACATTTCCCTCCTTTGTTAGTTAAGAATATGCAATAAAAAACTTTACATGAGGATAAATTACTTAAAAAATTTTCACGGTCTGGTGCATTTACTTTATAAGAAAAAGATGCTTTTTTTCTTCGAGTATATATATCATCGTTATTCAGCGGCTGAGTTTGAGACATATTGGGGCATATTATCAAGAAAGGGCCTTACATTATCGCCGCTTTTATCGGCAGGAAACTGCCGATAAAGCGGCGATAATGGGCTTGATAATATGCTCTATGAATTCCAATCGAAGCCCATGTTAGATGTGAAGACATCTAACATGGGCTTCGATTGGAATTCATAGAGCATATTATCAAGCCCATTATTGCCGCTTTATCGGCAGTTTCAAGGGCGTTACATTATCGCCGCTTTTATCGGCAGGAAACTGCCGATAAAGCGGCGATAATGGGCTTGATAATATGCTCTATGAATTCCAATCGAAGCCCATGTTAGATGTGAAGACATCTAACATGGGCTTCGATTGGAATTCATAGAGCATATTATCAAGCCCATTATCGCCGCTTTATCGGCAGTTTCCTGCCGGCGTTACATTATCGCCGCTTTATCGGCAGTTTCCTGCCGATAAAAGCGGCGATAATGTAACGCCCTTACTTGATAATATGCCCCATTGTGCGGCCAAAAAGAAGGGACACTGCACATTTAAGAGACCGGTGCAGGAAGACACATGCTCCAATAGGTGCTAAAACTTGTCGACTTAAGGACCCAAGCTGATGAGCCCTTCATGAGAAACCAGCATTGAGAAAGCAATCAGCCGAATCGCGTGTGTCAAAGTATTTCAAGGACTGCGCACATTCATCTTTGTACTTACGTTCCACGTGGTTCAATAAACTCGCTGGTTGTGTATCTGAGCTGTGATGGGGAGCCCATTCTTGAAGTAGAATGGGGTTTGGATAAAAAAAAAAAAAAAAATATATATATATATATATATATATATATATATATATATATATATATATATATTCACTGAAAAAACCATAGGTTATAGACCATATATAGTTAGGAATTAGCATTTACAAAACCTTGAAAATTCACTGAAAAAACCATAGGTTATAGACCATATATAGTTAGGAATTAGCATTTAAAAAACCTTATTTTACTCACACAAAACCATTGAAATTCCATATATAGTTAGTTGCACTAACTATATATCGCGCACCCGCAATCCACTGCTGATCATGTCACATATTACATCATTCATGACATGGTCAGTGACATCACTGATGACATCACTGATGACATCTCAAATGACATCACTGATGACATCACTGATGACATCATCCAGTGACTGTGTGTTTCTGTAAAGTTTAAATATGTTTTAGATATTGAAGAATGAGTAGATGTATAACTGTCTGGACGAAGGATTTAGTAGGTGCATGACTGAATGTATGAGTGAGTGATTAAATGTGTCTCACTGAGTGCATGGGTTAGTGACTAAACTGTCTTAATTTGTGCATCATTATGTCTGTTGTTCTGTAAACTACTGCATGTGTTGATCAGTAGCTATATGATTAACTATATGGGTTATTGATTGATTGTCCAAGTATTTGTATGGGAGACTGAGTGTGTGTGTGGCTGGCTGGGAGGTGTGTGACTCTGTGCAGATCAATGTGTACTTGTATCAATGATTGTATAAGAAAGTAAGTATGTGTTACTATATGTTTGAAAATGTAAGGTGCTCTATGTTTAACTGTATAGACAAGAAAATGGAAGTGTGATTGATTCTTTACAGGACTGACTAGGTGTGTGAGTAACTCCATGGATGAGTGGCAGAGTGTGAGTGTCTGTATAGGTGTATGAGTGCATATGATAGTGTTGTAAAGATGAGTGATTGTATGTATGAATGATTGTATGGGTGAATGAGTGAATGTGTGTGTAGACGTAGGAATCAGTGAGTACGTATGTAGTAACTAGTATTGGTGTGTCAATGGTTTCAAAAATTATACTCTGTATTTAACACTGGGTGAAACAGAGGTTATATTAAAATGTGAGGAGATGCATTGTATTGTCACATGAATGATATCATCAGTGATGTGGTCATTGATGTCAAATGAGATGTCATCAGTGATGTCATCAGTGATGTCATTTGAGATGTCATCAGTGATGTCATCAGTGATGTCACTGACCATGTCATGAATGATGTAATATGTGACATGATCAGCAGTGGATTGCGGGTGCGCGATATATAGTTAGTGCAACTAACTATATATGGAATTTCAATGGTTTTGTGTGAGTAAAATAAGGTTTTTTAAATGCTAATTCCTAACTATATATGGTCTATAACCTATGGTTTTTTCAGTGAATTTTCAAGGTTTTGTAAATGCTAATTCCTAACTATATATGGTCTATAACCTATGGTTTTTTCAGTGAATTTCAATGGTTTTTTAATAGCAAATATCATAAGCTGTCGAATGTCAAGTACGTGGTAAGTGAAAACATTTTCGTGTTTATGCACACTGATCTGCTTTGAATGGTGCCCCCCCCCCTCATTTCTATTAGGAGTACTCTCTCTTTGCAGATAGTGAAAGGTAGTTAACGCAGGCCTTTGCCCCCGTTGTAATCCGTCGTGCCTGCTTCTCTCTCCATTTGATTGATTGTTATCCAAGTATTTACTGTTTTAGAATTAGTTCTCTTTGGTTCATTCTCTATTTACAAACAAACACAGAGTCGCAATACTCTGTTTAGTCTTTGCAGATAACGAAAAATCGTGTAAAAAAAAAGAAAAGGAATCGAGCAAAATCAGTAGGCCACTAATGGGATCTCTTTTTGACCTCGCTAAAATAGAAACATTAGGAACAACCCCTCATGACAAATACAAAACTAGTGAGATGAACTGAACTCCACACAATGATGGCTGCAAAACAGCTCGGCTCCGCCACCCACCCCGCCCAAAATAACGATAAAGAGCGGCTGCCATGATTGGTTGCGGAATGGCCACAACGGAGCTACGAAATGGTGCTGCTCTCATGCTAACCACAGCTTCGGTCTGAAACATCCAGAAACACTGTAGACTACCAATTCGATCAGTTCCGGTAGCGCCCCAATGTAACCCGGTAGAGAAGAACTAGCCCTCCCCTCTTTGACTGATGGTTCTTGTTGCCTGTCCCTTCTGTTGTCATTTAACAGAACTATTTAGCCTGCTGAAAGGGGTTGTGTTTCGACCGCTGGTTGGTGGAGACATTTTGACTATATTCTGGACCTGCGTTGTCGCGTAATGCGTCATATGACGCGCCGCGTTAGCGCATCCGGAAGTCATCCGGGGCGCACAGCGCGTAACGTAAGCATAACAAGTCATGTGACTTGTTAATAAAACTTTTCATTGGTTCATTTTACTTTTCTTATTCTAATGATGAAAGCCTTGGTCATATCACCTAAAAATTATGCTTTTAATTACTTCCGAACATTATTTTCTCTTAAATATATGTTATAATGTTCCAGGCTAATGTACTTTCCCGGAAATTTTACAACTGTCCTGCAAGTAAAATATATTCTTTTTTCGAGAAAAAGAGCGTTTCTTCGTCCCATGACGGAGCCGTTGAGCAAAAGAGGGTCGACCTGCTGTCTTAGTCGCCGATACGCCTGAATATGAGATTCTTATCGATCACTTTATGTTGCAGGAATAGAAAACACAACAGCCCTTGACCATTTATCTTTACTGCGTTCCTTCGTATTATACCTTTTACCCTTCATGTAATTGGTCTGCTTTATTTCACTTGCCTTTTAATGATTCTAAAACAGTGACTATTATTAAAAACTTTACCAATGTATACACTACTACCATGTTTTCTTTTAAAAACCTTTATTGTGAAAATTTCATTATACAAATACGAGCCTATAACCACGTGGGCCTGCCACGGAGCAAACTGTAATCGTATATGATGAATAGACATTTACACTGTAGAGGAACGTAACGGGCGGGCCATTAGGTTGCAAAAACTAAGGTGTCTAACAGTTACGGAATCGGTGGACGTACATTTTATAATTAAAATACGACAGGGCCAGTTACAATAAAATTATCTAGATATACATTTGCGGGCAAGTACCATGGGTGACGTTAATTCGAATTTTCAACAGTACAGTAATCAATAACACATCAGAACTTAATATCAATAGGGATGTCGAAATATTCAATCAATTCTCGTCCCCGCCCGCCATATGCTTCAAAACTGCATACGTATCTCGTGATTTCAAGGTTCTGCAACCAGTACACAACAAGGAGTTACGAGTCCCATTTATTCCGGCGCCATTTTGGGCGAGGACGGGCAGGTCCAGGATATAGTCAAAATGTCTCTACCAACCATCGACTATGATGATGTTCATATGCTGTATTTATTAGAGTAACACTCATCTGCCCACATGAAATTAATTTACCACAATCTAAACATGTCATTTTAATCTTTCCAAAGTTCTTCTAAATATTTGGGACCGTTTCCCTTGCCTCTGAAGCTCTCAGTGCCACTTCTTTGATGAATGTACTAGCAGGTCAGGGGTTCTCCTCCAAATCTCTCTTTTATGCAGCACTATAATTAATTGGTGCCACCTCTCCATATGACGATGCATGGTATAGTTACCACAACTATATTTTTTTTCGGTTCCTCTGGAGAGTTCATCGTGGCAGATGAAGCGTGTAACATACCGGGCATTTACCTTTTTTTGCATGTACAGGAAAGGAAAAAAAAATCGAGCGTCCGAGTTCTAAGGTGTCCCAGGGCCATTTTAGTGGACCAGGCCCAAATCCAAAGAACAGGCCGCCATTTTGAGAGTCCTCTTGCAGCCGCCTGTCGCTGTAGCATCAAGAGCGGCCGAAACTCAGCTGAATGGCAACTGAAACGGTAAAGGGGCGCCCCACTACATTTCAGCATTGTAGGATGACCACACCAGTACAGCAACTTGCTAGACATCACCTCGGTGCCATCCGGATCTCGGCGCCCCACTGCAGATGAAGTGCCTCTCAACTATGAAACCACCACGGTGACATCCGGATCTTGGCGCGTTGTGCTGCCTTCGGCCTATTCGCACATCGGTCCGCTACTGACGCCATCTCACAGGCTAATGGGGTGACCCACGCCGAGTTTCAGCATTGTAGGATGACCACACCAACTTGCTAGACATCACCTCGGTGCCATCCGAATCTTGGCATCTCAACGCCTAGTGGTATCTTCCATACAGAAAATATTGTTACGCTGCCTTTGGCCCCATTCGCACATCAGTCCGCAACTTAGACATCACCTCGATGCCATCCGGATCTTGGCATCTCAGCGCCTTGTGGTGTCAGTCAGAAAATATTGTTGCGCTGCCTTTGGCCCCATTCGCACATCAGTCCGCTACTGACACCATCTCACAGGCCAATAGGGCGCCCCACGCCGACTTTTACCATTGTACGATGGCCACACCAGTGGCACAACTTGCTAGACATCACCTCGGTGCCATCCGAATCTTGGCATCTCAACGCCTAGTGGTATCTTCCATACAGAAAATCTTGTTACGCTACCTTTGGCCCCATTCGCACATCGGTCCGCAACTTAGACATCACCTCGGTGCCATCCGGATCTTGGCATCTCAGCGCCTTGTGGTGTATTCTCTTCAGAAAATATTGTTGAGCTGCCTTTGGCCCCATTCGCACATCGGTCCGCAACTTACACATCACCTCGGTGCCATCCGGATCTTGGCATCTCAGCGCCTTGTGGTGTCTTCTACTCCGAAAATATAGTAGAAAATATTGTTGCGCTGCCTTTGGCCCCATTCACACATCAGTCCGCTACTGACACCATCTCACAGGCCAACAGGGCGCCCCACGCCGACTTTTACCATTGTACGATGGCCACACCAGTGCCACAACTTGCTAGACACCACCTCGGTGCCATCCGGATCTTGGCATCTCAGCGCCTTGTGGTGTCTTCAAATCAGAAAATATTGTTGCGCTGCCTTTGGCCCCATTCGCACATCGGTCCGCTACTGACGCCATCTCACAGGCCAACGGGGCGCCCCACGCCGACTTTCAGCATTGTAGGATGGCCACACCAGTGCGGCAACTTACTAGACACCACCTCGGTGCCATCCGGATCTTGGCGCGTTGTGCTTTCTTCGGCCTATTCGCACATCGGTCCGCTACAGACGCAAACTCACAGGCCAACGGGGCGCCCCACGCCGACTTTCAGCATTGTTGGATGGCCACACCAGTGCGGCAACTTACTAGACACCACCTCGGTGCCATCCGGATCTTGGCGCGTTGTGCTGCCTTCGGCCTATTCGCACATCGGTCCGCTACTGACGCCGCCTCACGTGCCAACGTATTTTCTCCTAATTTTACACCCTATGCCGCATAACAGGTCATGTGACTTGTTTATAAAACTTTTCATTGGTTCATTTTACTTTTGGTTTCCTAATGATGGAAGGCTTGATCATGTGACCTAAAAACAACACTTTTCATAGGATGAAAACTTTTTTTTTTCCCCCAAACGATGAAAGCCCCACCTTGTTTCTGGATGTTTCAGACTGAAGCTGGCGTCAGCATGAAAGCACCACCATCTCGTAGCTCAGTCGTGGTCATTCCGCAAGCAATCATGGCAGCCGCTCCCCACCAGAAGCCTGCAGGAGTCGGGGGCCCCCAAAACTTTTGATGAATTCTCAAGGCGGAGGGGACGCTTTCGAGAATGAGGTCCAAGACCTAGCAGACAAGCGTCCGATTTCCAAGGTGTCCCAGGGCCATTTCAGTGGACCAGGCCCAAAAAGGAAACAGCCTGCCACCATTTTGAGAGTCCTGTGACAGCCGCCTATCGCTGCACCGCAAGAGTGGGCGCAACTCAGCTGAATTGCGGCTTTTGACACAGTGGACCAAAAACGGACGGAATGGCAACTGAAACGGTAAAGGGGCGCCCCACTACAACAGACGAGACTCCACCTGGAGAGGCCCGTTCACGCCGCCTCCCCCGGGGCGCTCCACGCCGTTATTCGGAGCAGCATTGTAGGATACCAAAACCAGTGCGGCAACTTACTGGACATCACCTTGGTGCCATCGTTCTGCTGCCTTGGAACTATTCGCGCAACAGTTTGCTACTGATGACCCACCCCCCGCGACGCCCCATGCCGTTATTTGCTGGGTGGCAACTTACTAGACATCACTTTCGTGTCATCTAGATTTCGGCGCGTTCTGCTGCCTTGGAACTATTCGCACAACAGTTTGCTACTGATGACCCACCCCCCGCGACGCCCCACGCCGGAAATCTGGACGTTGTGCTGCGTTGGGACTATTCGCACAGCCGACCGCTACTTCGTTGTTTTTCCCTAAAAATGTTTATATGTTATTACTATTTTTGTTTTCTTGTATATATTTATAAATTATTAAAGTTTTATAATCTTACTACTTTGTCGGAGTGCTATATATTTTTAATGTGACACATAATTGTAAAAACTTTGATGTACAAAGAGTCATCCCTGGAATCTTCCGCTTCAGGCTCGGTCCCCTCCCCAATCACAATACAGGATGGTTTTCAGATAATAGCAACGCTTCTGCTGTGACGGATCTCATCGAGTGTGGGCCTTGATCTACTATAACTCCTTTGAAGAGGGGTGATTCTTTACAGCTGTGGCCATAAACTACATCTGCAGGGCTAGCTGATACCCTAGGACCAGCCTGGACAATCGGACACAGAGGAAAAGGAGTGTCAGAGGGTGTGGTAGTGAATAGGGCGAAAGGGAGGTGTCGGGCGGGCACAGGGTGTGATTCTCAGGGAACAGCAGCGCAGATGGGGGAGGTTTATTACCCATGCATAAGACAGAGAGCGGGGGTGACCACTGCCTGGGGGAGATGCTTGCGAGGGTGGGGAGCCATGCTAAGGATCGACAGCGTGCACAGAGTGGGTCTGGTCAAGGCATCTAAAATGGCTGCCGTGCACGACAAAAGTGTGGCATTTGAAAAAAGACAAGATGGCGCAGACAATGTTTTTCAACACTTCCTGATTTCCTTCGAATCGAACGTTAACAGACGTTGGGGCATATTACCAAAGTTAAGCGATATTTATCCCTAACGATGCTTAGCAACGATTTTTTTACCGTCAGAAATTATCGCAGATAAACCTTGCTATTATCAAGGTTTATCGGAAATACGATAAAAAACGACCGCAATGCATTAATATCGCTGAAAACTCAGCGATATCCATGCATTACCGAGCTAATGCTCTTAGCCATGTTATCCACCTCCCATTGGATAACATGGCTAAGAACTGCTCAGGGCAGGTGGTAGCTTTTAGAGATATTCGCCCTTATCTCGAATATTTCCAAAAGTTGATAATAGGAGATAGCGATGTTAGCGACTGTTTCCAGTCGCTAACATCTTGGCATGCCCACTTTGCATGTCATTAGTGATAAATATCACTCACATGCAAAGTGGGGCCCAAGATGGTCGCTATCTTCTACTAGCCGTCGCTAACTGGTGTTAGCAACAGCTAGGTAATACACATATAATTTTATCTCCGCGAAGCGGAGCGCTGTTACAGATATATATCTTGTTTCTGAACGTTAATTTCTCAAAATGCACTGAAGCACATATATTGAGACCTAGCAAAGGCACATCGGGCTACCAGTCCCTACAATTTTGCCAAGTTTCGTGCAAATCCATTCAGCTGTTCGATCCTACCGAGAGACAAGATGGCGGCCGCTACGGACTGTTTGGAATGTTTACAGACACCGGAGAGCCAATCAGCTTCGCTTCGCAAAGCTCCGTAACGGGAAAAGTACGCGAAGCGGTGCGCTGTTACAGATATATACCTTTTTTTGAACGTTAATTTCTCAAAATCCACTGGAGCACATATATTGAGATCTAGCAAAGGCACATCGGGCTACCAGTCCCTACAATTTTGCCAAGTTTCGTGCAAATCCATTCAGCTGTTCGATTATTATTATTTTAATTTTTTTTTGCCCCGCGGGGCCCTTTTAAAACCTCCACATCAAACCTAGGGGGTGAGCGACAATGTACTATGCCCCCTTATGGTCATTTGCCCCTTCGCTTTGGCCTCCTCTTGTCTCTCGATCCTACCGAGAGACAAGATGGCGGCCGCTACGGACTGTTTGGAATGTTGACAGACGCCGGAGAACCAATCAGCTTCGCTTCACAAAGCTCCGTTGCGCGAAAAGTCCGCGAACCAGAGCGCTGCCCGGTCCGCTGTTACTGATATATATCTTTTTTTAAACGTTAATTTCTCAAAATCCACTGGAGCACATATATTGAGACCTACAAAAGGCACATCGGGCTACCAGTCCCTACAATTTTGCCAAGTTTCGTGCAAATCCATTCAGCCGTTCGGGCTAAAAGTGAGGCCAACCGCCCTATGGAAATTAACATGGGAAAAACGCGTTTTGGGACCCCCCTTTTTTCTCAGCCCCCCCTTGACGGACCCCCCCCAAATTTTCAAGGGCTGCTCAGAAACAGAATGTGCCATTTTCCTGAAAATTTCAGCCAATTCCGTCCACAAACGCCAAAGTTATTAGACATAGAATTTTCAAAAAACCCATAGAGAAAAAATCCTAACTATATATACCTACTGGCGACCGCCAGTAGGTAATATATATATATATATATATATATATATTCACTGAAAAAACCATAGGTTTCAGGGACATTATGGTTAGTTGGACATTTCACTTGTGCAAAACCAGAGAAATTCCGCCGTTATAATTAGTTCAGCTAACTATAACTTGCGCCCCTGCAATGCACTGCTGATGATGTTATATATTACATCATTCATGACATGGTCAGTGACATGACTGATGACATCACTGTTTTAAAAAAAATCCTTATTGGGTGAGGGGGGGTGTTTGGCCCCTCTCCGAGGCCACTTCTGGCCCTGGGGACACCATCCCGCGGGGCCTGGCCCCTCTGTTGGGGTGGGGGGAGCCCCAATGTCCCAACGGTCCCGCCGGCTTCCCACCTCCTGCAAGAGCTGGTATTGCTTTTGGGCAAAGGGAGCTGCAAACATGCAGCTCCCCTTGCCCAAAAGCAATCTGCTTTGCTTCACTGAAACGAGCGCAGGATTTCCTGCTCTTGCTTCAATGAAGCAAAGCAGAGTTTGCTATGACAGGGCGGGAGCCGTAAGGCTCTCGCCCTGCCATAGCAAACAACAATATCCCGGGTGTGGGCACCCCAGGACATTGCAGGAGCCTGCCCTAGGGGGTAACCGACCCCAGGGCCATCAAGGGCCTCTAGAGGGGGCCACGCGGCCCTCCTCCCTCAATTTACATAGCCCCGGGGAGGTGGTGGTCCCCGGGGCCTGGGGGTCCGCTACAGACCCCTGCATTGAAATAAGTCTGTGCCCCGGGGAGTGGGGAGCTCTTTCCTCCAACCCATTAAAAAAAACAAATAGAGCCCAGGGGAGTTGGCGGTCCCCAGGGCTGGCGGAGAGGCTGCATAAATGTAAATGTGGGATACTTGTAAAGCGCACTGTTACTCTACCAGAGTGTCCTGGCGTTGTAGACCGCTGGGGAACCCGTCCTGGTTTTCCCCGTGGGATGCTCCCTTTCTGGGTATCTCCAGGGTGAAACCAGGCATCCCCGGCGTCTGTGGGGGGCCGTTGTAGAGATGAGGCAAGCTTAATGCCCAGAGTTACCGAGTGTGTTTCCTGGTTAGAGTAGGCACTGAGGCGAGAATTATCGAGTCCGTTGACCCTGGTCCAAGACCCTGCTGCGCGTGTCTCCCGCATCCAATTAAAAAAGACCCGGGGAGGTGGGGGTCCCCGGGGCCCCCGCAATTTCATTCTAGCATTGCCCCCGGGACCTGGCCCACCAGGGGGCCTTATTAAAATGAAGCGCAGGAGGCGCTCTTCATTTAAAAAAAAAATGTAAGCAGGATTTGCGACCCCACGCGAATTCTGCAGTTTAAAAAAAAATGCTTTTCTTGGCCCTGGGGCCTTGTTGGATGCAGCTCAATGGTTTGGGCTTGCTGGCATCTGGTGGGAAGGAAGTAGCAGAGGTCCGGAGGGGGGTGAAAGTTCGGAGGCAGTGTCGGCAGAACTGGCTATGGGTGGAGTTTGTCATAGACAGCTGGCTGTTGTTGTTTCCTCGGGAGTTGAGTGCATGTGTGGGTGCTGAATCATAGCAGTGGTGGGTCAGAGGACTGGGGTCCCTGGTGCTGGTTACGGACGGGCACAGACGAGCTTGCCTTTGGGGCGTCTTTGGCGCTCCAGCAGCACGGCCGCGCAGCAGCCACCACTATGTAGGGGTCAGGAAAGGGAGCGCAGCTGGGAGGCTGGAGAGGGAAAAGGCAGAGGGAGAGGGGCTGCGGGGGTAGCATCGGTGGGAAGGGAGTGAAACAACAGCAAATGGGAAGAAGAGTGAAAAAAATGGCTCAAATGGACAAATAGACAAAATGGACAAAGAGGCAAAGAAGAGACCAAATAGACATAAGGGCACAAAGAGAACAAATTGCAAAAAGGGGCACATAGAAGGCAGAAACTGCACTAACGAGGCACAAAAAGGGCACAGACAGAAAAAAGGCAGAAAGACAAGGCACACAAAAGGCAAAAAGACAAAGCAGAAAACCACAGAAAGGCTGGCTATGCAGACCAGCAGTAGAGTAAGGCTCTCCCATTGGACCACCAGGGATGAGACGCAGGCCGGAGCCTGCGGGTGGAGGAGTGCCTTGAACACCTACCTGGATCCAGAGAGGTGCTGGGGCAGCGGCGCACTGACGGAGCTGTGCAAGGGGAGATCAGTTTCCCTGACCAGGAGCCAGAGGGGTGTCCCACTTGTGGGACACCCCCGTGCCGCACGGCCACCAGCTGCTGCGTGTGCCCCCTCGCTCTGCCTAGCTGCCTCGCCGACGGCCTCGCGGCCGCTCTGCCTCTCCCCGTGTGTTAGTTTGTCAGTTTCCTTTTGTTTTGACCGTCACTTGTGCTTGTTTTGAATTGTCAGGATTTCTGTTTTGCTGTTTTGACCGCCATTTGTGCTTGCTTTTTTGTTGAGGTTTTTGTGTCTCTCCGCCTCTTGTGATCGTTTCTGACCCTCGTTCCCTGCCTCCTTTCCCGCCTTCCTCGCCGCGCTCCCTCCCCGCTTCCCGCCACCGCCATCAGCCCCGCCCCTTTCTCTTCTGTACCCTCCCCGCTCCCGCCTCCCAGCTGCTCCGCCCACCCGCGCACTTCGCCTTAAATGGCGACCGTGCGAACGCGCAGCGGTCACGCGCAGCGGGCGCGCCGATTGTGCGCCGAAGGCGCGCCAAAGGTAAGCCCGTCTGCGCCCGTCCGCGACCGGATCGCGACCAGCGCCAGGACCCCTGGCCCACGAAGATCCCGACCGACCCGCCTGACGTACTCCGCCGCCACCCTCACCGCTCTCAACACCGGCAGACTCCCATATTGCCATCAAGCCACTCCACGACGCACCCACGGACCTTTCAGCTGCCACGCCTGCAAGTTCGCCTGCATCCGGACCTGCCTCACACCAGCACCCGCCAAGTCGAACACCAGCAGCACCCACCTCAAGTGCATCTTGCTCAACACCCGCTCCGTCCACAGACACGCCATCGAACTCTGGAACCTCCTAGACGCCACAGCCCCTGACGTTGCCTTCCTCACGGAGACCTGGATGAACGCCTCTTCAGCACCCGACATCGCCATCGCCATCCCAGAGGGCTACAAGATCATCCGGAGGGACCGCAACGCCAACCAGATGGGAGGAGGCATCGCCATCATCCACAGGAACACCATCCGTCTCACGACCAGCACCGACAACACCCTGACCAGCGCGGAACACCTGCATTTCCAGATCCACACCAACCCGAACACCACCCTCAGAGGCACCCTGATCTACCGACCCCCTGGACCACGCACACATTTCAGCGAGGACATCGCCGACTTCGTCAGCCCGCATGCCCTCCCCTCCGCTGACTACATCCTCCTGGGAGACCTCAACTTCCATCTGGAAAACAACAACGACCGCAACACCAGCACCCTGCTCGACAACCTCGCCAACCTGGGACTCAAGCAACTGGTGTCCACCCCCACCCACCGCGCCGGACACACACTCGACGCAGTCTTCTCCTCCAGCAAAGACGTCAGCTTCAGCCACGCCACAGAGCTTCAATGGACGGACCACAGCTGCGTCCACTTCACCTTCAAGAGAACGACGACCCACCACCACCAGCAACAGACCGCCCGCAGAAGCTGGAACAAGATCACAGCAGACCAGCTCGCCACCTCCCTGAGCCAGCACCCTCCTGCCAGCTCAGCAGACCCCAGCCAGGCCGCCGACAACCTCACGAAGTGGATCAGCATCTGCGCGGACGAGCTCGCCCCTCTGAGGACCCCGCCTAGCAGACCCGGCAGCAAGAAGGCCCCATGGTTCACCGACGAACTCAAGAGCTCCAAGAAGAACTGCCGAGCCCTTGAGAAAGTCTGGAAAAGGGAACCGACACCGGACAACAGGACCTCCTTCAAACTCGCCACCCGGAAACACCACCAGCTGGTCCGCGCCGCCAAGAAAACAGCATTCAAGGACCGGCTGGACAACAACGCACACAACTGCAAGGAACTCTTCAACATCGTGAAAGAGCTTTCCAACCCCAGCGCAGGAAACAACGACATCACCCCATCGCAAGACCTCTGCAACTCCCTCGCTTCATACTTCCACAACAAGATCGCGGACATACACAACAGCTTCAACAACCAACCAACGCACACCATGACCGAACAACCACCCCCCACCACCACCCTCCACGCCTGGACCCCGATCAGCACCGAAGACACCATCCGCACGATGAACTCCATCCACTCCGGATCACCAACCGACCCCTGCCCTCACCACGTCTTCAACAAGGCCGACGCTGTCATCGCACCCCACCTGCGAGACATCATCAACACATCCTTCGACACCGCCACCTTCCCTGAGAGCTGGAAGCACGCCGAACTCAGCGCTCTACTAAAGAAACCAACAGCGGACCCCACCGACCTCAAGAATTACCGCCCCATCTCGCTCCTCCCGTTTCCAGCCAAAGTCATTGAGAAGAACGTCAACAAGCAGATGGCCGCCTTCCTCGAGACGAACGGATCCCTCGACCCCTCACAGTCCGGCTTCCGAGCCAATCACAGCACCGAGACCGCCCTCATCGCCGCCACCGATGACATCCGAACCCTGATGGACAATGGAGAAACAGCGGCCCTCATCCTCCTAGACCTCTCCGTGGCCTTCGACACGGTCTGCCACCGCACCCTAGTGCAGCGCCTCGACAACGCCGGAATCCAGGGGAAGGCACTGGAATGGATCATCTCCTTCCTCGACGGAAGAACACAGAGAGTCCGCCTACCACCGTACAAGTCAGAGGCCACCGAAGTCATCTGCGGCGTCCCCCAAGGATCCTCTCTGAGCCCCACCCTCTTCAACGTCTACATGAGCCCCCTCGCGGCCATCGTACGCAAACACAACCTCAGCATAATCTCCTACGCCGACGACACCCAGCTGATCCTCTCCCTGACCAACAACCCCGCCGCCGCCAGAGCCAACCTGCACGAAGGGATGAAAGAGGTAGCCGAGTGGATGACGACCAGCCGCCTGAAACTGAACTCGGACAAGACGGAGGTCCTCATCCTGGGTTCCTCACCCTCCGCCTGGGACGACTCCTGGTGGCCTCCCGCCCTGGGCACCGCACCCAAACCGACAGACCATGCACGCAACCTGGGCGTCATCCTGGACTCCTCCCTCTCCATGACCAGGCAAGTCAACAACGTCTCCTCGGCGTGCTTCAACATCCTACGCATGCTACGGAAGATCTTCTGGTGGATCCCCACCGAGACCAGGAAGACCGTCACCCAGGCCCTCGTCACCAGCCGGCTGGACTACGGCAACGCCCTCTACGCCGGTACCACCGCCAAGCTCCAGAAGAGACTCCAGCGGATCCAGAACGCCTCAGCCAGACTCATCCTCGACATCCCACGAACCAGCCACATCTCCGGACATCTGAGAGACCTTCACTGGCTCCCCGTCAACAAAAGAATCACGTTCCGCCTCCTCACCCACGCACACAAAGCCCTACACGACCAAGGCCCGAGCTACCTCAACAGCCGAGTCAACTTCTACGCTCCCAAACGCCACCTCCGATCAGCCAACCACGCCCTCGCCGCCGTCCCCCGCATCCGAAGAGCGACATCAGGAGGAAGGTCCTTCTCCTACCTGGCCGCCAAGACCTGGAACTCCCTCCCGACCGACCTGCGCCTGACCCAAGACCACCTCTCCTTCAGGAAGAAGCTGAAGACCTGGCTGTTCGAGCAGTAGCGGCACCCCCCCCCCAGCGCCTTGAGACCCTTCGGGTATGTAGCGCGCTTTATAAGTGTCACTGATTGATTGATTGATTGATAGAGGTCGTGCTGCTTAATCCTGCAGCAGAGGTATCAGCTTGTGGGTGTATTGCTGGTAGGCGTTGCACATAGTAATGTGTACTTAAATGCATATACTGACAGTATCCTGTATAAATGCAGTTTGCTTATAAAAGCTGTGCCTTTATTGAAATCTTTATTAAAATTAAAAAAATAAAAATCCTGCTGCAGAGGAATGGGTTGAAAATTCGTCCACTCATTTCTATGGGTAACAAATTACCAACATTTGCTTTAGGGAACATTAGGTCATTTTTAAGCTGCCCAAAACAGTTATTTAAACGTACGAAGAAAGTAAATGTAATATACACATTATATATAAGTCACTGCCCAAACGCAACCTAAGCACAAAACCATAACTCGATGCTCATATTTCTTTACATGGTGACACAAGCATGCAGAGGTTTAAATAGTAACAAAAAATAAGATCCACTCATGTATTCCCTTGGTAAAAACAACATAAACCACGTTCTTGACTAGCTTGTTTTTTTTTACTGTAGTCTATTTAATATTTTATACAGCAAAAGGCATAGCCAGCATTCTGTAGAAACTGCAGTCAACACATGAAGCAGAGGGTGTCTTGCTAAGATAGCATTATACAATTATGTGCAATTCAGCTATTTGTTCCCATCCAGTCTTGATAAAATGACTGCCAATGTTTTTCCATGTCCTATAGTATAGTTATATCCATTTTTAAGGAATAGGCAATAAAACGTTTACCTCTCTTCACGCATTATGTTTCTATCGTTTCACAATTATACTTTTCAAGAGTTCCTTATGTTTAACGTCATATTTGCTGCACTTAGCAACAGAGATCGCCGAACTTTATAATTTTGCTAGAGTATCTCTTACTTCCGTTTATTGCGTTCCCTTTCCTCTTTTTCCAATTTTTTTGTTTTGTACTGTGTAATGTTTCTACAATTCGGCTCTAGTTATACTTCTGCTGCAACTTACTACTTGTTTTTTGCAACTGTCTTTCAACGATGTTCTGTTTTATCTCCTGTTGGTATTAAATGTGGGCACTAAAGTAAATACAAGGAATCTGTTCCTCAACAATTTAATATCCTACAATCCCAGGTTTCTATAAATGGAGGTTCTATTTACATTCCTAAAGGAGTAGAGTTTCTAAACGGAATTATTTCTTGCTGGATTATTATTTGTAATTTTAATTGTTACCATAAAGAAATTAACTTTAAATGTGAATCTAAAAAAATTCAGTATCCTGGGATTCCGAAAGATTAAAACACATGTTCTGGAGGGGGCGTGGCTTGAACACCACACAAGATGGCGGCTTGACGGCGGAGCTCCATCGTCAGAACTCCGAAACCGGCTTGATAACCCCGGATTCATCGGTGACAGGCTCTTTACGCCGCTGAATTTCTTTGTGGGAATATGAGGTGAGCAATATAAGCTGCTCTATGACCTCCCACATCACCTTTATGCCCTGAATTTTACCTTGATTCCGCCCGTTTTTATCGCGGCCGCCATTTTGTTTTTTACTCATTCACGCCCGTGCCGATTTTTGTGAACACAATGCCTCAAAAATGGTTTTATGGCTGTAATATTGCCATTATCTACTTATTTCACATGTGAGTCCTTACTTTTGATGTCGCCTGTTATTTTTCACAATCTTTCCCTCTCTTCATGGTTTTAAGTGCCGCCATTTTGTCACTGGAGGAGGGCAGAGCTCTCACATCTTATGAATTACTTTTTAAGGATTTTTGCTGCACATTCGATACTTTTGAGGCTACAATCCTTTTTCTTGGACTCCGAGAGTTTTTGAGAGGTTTGTTTCCTTTCACATTATCTTTCCTCATCCTCTATGGGGAAATTGCCCAACCTTAAACTCTCTGCCTCTGTTCAATCTTGTACCTGCTCAGACTCTGATTCAATTCCCCCAGACATGGATGAAAACGCGTCTCAGAAGCCTGACTTGACACCCGGGGCAATTCCAATAACGAAGTCTTCGAGTAAGCTTCCACAATCTGCGTCAACAAAACGGCTCAAGAAGGATCCTCCTTCCCCAGGTGCTTCCTCGAATTCTGCTTCCATGGACCTTATTCTAGAGGAAATTCGTGCGTTGAAACCATTTATGACGGAAACCACAAAAACGTTACAATTTTTGCACGATAAATGGTCCTCTTTAGAATCTCGTGTTCTTCTTGTGGAACAACCGACAGAATCTCTTCAGACTTCGTGCTCTCGGATTACAACTCTGGAAAAATACATTTCACTCCTCAAGAGGCAGGTGGAGGATTTGGAAAATCAAAATCGCAGGAATAATCTCCGAATTTATGGATTTCCTGAACACACAGAAGGTTCAAATCCAACCGAGTTTTTTCAATCTCTTTTGCCAAAAATCCTGGATCTTCCTGCTTCTTCCGTTTTTAACATTCAACGAGCACATAGACTGGGCCCCAAAATCTCTACCAAACCCCGAGGTGTCATCATGCTGTTCCTACAATATACTGACCTTCTTTAGATTTTATCTGCAGACAAATCTAAAAAGCAGATTGTTTGGGAAGGTCATAGCCTATATCTCTCCCAAGATGTAGCTAAAGTAACAGCAGACCGCCGCAAGCAGTTTTTGGATATGCGCCCACAACTTCGTGCTCTTAATGCCAGGTTTGGCTTACTTCATCCTTGCCTCTTCAAGGTCACCTATAAAGATAAGACCACGACTTTTGAAGACCCTTGCGCTTTGCAAGAATTTCTCCGACAGCAAGGAACTGATGTCATGGACACTTCAAGAGTTGTTTAATTGTCACACTTAAATTTTTCCTTACTTAACTTTTATTTGTTGTATTCCTCTCCTGATATGTTCACCTTTTATGTGCTTATATGCTTCTGTCTTCATCCTCGTATTGTTACATAACGGAAAAGTTTTGTTCTTTTGATGATTCAATATCTCCTTTCCTTTTCTTTACAGGTGTGCCCTTTTCCTCTTTATCACAATGTTGCCCATTAGTCACGTAGTATGCTGTTCTTTTTCAGATGTTCGATGATGTTTTGTTCTCGTTGTTGAGGTCATCGTCCTCTGGCGTCGTCACCCCCGTTCTTCATTTTGTATCTGTAGGTATGATTTTCATTGTCTCTTTTTGTTCTATACTGTCTACTGTTTCTCAACCTCTTACTTTCCTCTTTACTCTCTCTCTTTTATTCTCTCTCTTTCTTCCTTCGACTTTGCTCACCTTAACAATTTCTCTTTTTTCTATATCAATGCTCTTACCTTTTTCGCTCCTATTTCTTCTCAATACTTTTCTCTTTTTTTGTCTAATGGTTTTTCCTCATATTACTTCTCTGTTTCAAATTCCGAGTTGTCACATGGAACGTTAAAGGATTAAATAACCCTATTAAAAGGCAACGGGTTTTATCCCATTTAGCTAGGCTTAAGGCAGATGTGGCCCTTCTCCAGGAGTCCCACCTCTCAGAAAATGTAGCCTTGAAACTTAAACATTGCTGGGTGGGTCATGTTTTTTATTCACCTGCTATAGGTAAGAAAAATGGAGTTGTGATATTATGTCACAAAAAGTTAAATGTTTCTCTTGTTTCCCAAGAATGTGATGTTGAGGGTCGTTGGGTGCTTGTTAAGTTAAATATAGACAAGATTCCTGTGGTTATTTTCAATATTTACGCACCTACTGGTAGTGATAAATTGTTTTGGCCTGCCATATCAGAAAAATTGGTTACAATTCCTGATGAATACATTATTTTTGGTGGTGATTGCAATCAAATTTTAGATCCTATTTTAGACTGAAATTCCAAAGTTAAGTTCTCCACTTCCAAATGCATTCTCAGTTTACTGCTTCTATTCACAACAATGCTTTAGTTGAAATTTGGAGACTGTGTAACCCCGACCTTCGAGAATATAGTTTTTATTCTTCCTCCCACCACTCACAATCCCGCATAGATTACCTTTTTCTCAGTAAATCCCTAGCTCAACTTACCCTTCATTCGGATATTGGATCCATTTTAATTTCAGATCACGCACCTGTCTTTGTGGATATTGACCTCATCTCCTTTTCCCCTCATCCTGGACGATGGAGGTTTAATAATTCTCTACTCCCTGACCCTTCTTTTTGCACTAAATTTAATATTTTGCTACTGAATTTTTTTAAATAATCAAATCCCTGACTCCCCTTTTGTGATGGTGTGGGATTCTTTTAATGCGGCTGCTAGAGGTTTTATTATTCATTTTTTTTTCTCAAAAGAAAAAGCAGTTAGAAACTCAATCGACTCAACTATTGGATAAAATAAAAAAACTTGAATATATCTACTATCAATCCAATACTGAGTTCTCCCTTAAAGATCTCATTGACGCTAAATTTACTTTTAATAAATTTACCACGACCGCTGCTTCAAACGCTTTATTGAAATGCAATTCTCGTTATTATGGCGGTCAAAATAAAATGGGGAAACTATTAGCCAACTATCTTAAAATACGGAAAGAAAGAATGAAAATTGAGTCTATTCAAAGTCCTGCTGGTATATCCTTATTCAAAGATAAAGATATTTTAAACAAATTTGTTTCTTTCTATAAAACCCTATATACTCCTGAAACCTGTACTGAATCGACCGATCTTCTCTCCTATTTCCGGAATGTTCCCTCACCTCCTTCTGCTCACGTGGACTTTCACTCCCTGGATTCTGATGTCCCTCTTACAGAAATCTCACACGCTGTTTCGTTATTAAGACATGGTAAGGCTCCTGACCCCAACGGCTTTACCATCGTATTCTATAGTCATTTAGCTTCTCTTCTCCTTCCAAAATTACTCATGTTATTTCTATCCTTTTCTGATTCAGGCTCTTCTCGCGGGACCTTTCAAGAGGCTCTGATTTGTTTGATTCCTAAAGATGATAAAGATCATACTTTATGCAAGAAATATCGCCCTATTTCGTTAGTGAACACAGATTATAACATTTTTGCCAACATTTTAGCCCTTAGGATGGATCCTCTCTTACCTGATTTAATTGGTTCAGAGCAGTCAGGCTTTGTTAAAGGCCGTCTTTCGTCAGATAACTCATGTGTCTTTTTCAATATTTTGAGCAAGGCTCCTTCACTATCTCATCCTTTGGCTGCCATCTCCCTAGATGCTGAAAAGGCATTTGATAGGATAGGCTGGGATTTTATGTTTCAAGCTCTTAAGTGGGCAGGCTTTCCCCCCAAATTTATCTCTTTTATCTCTTTACTTTATTCGAATCCTCAAGCATCAATTTTTGCAAATGGTATGGTTTCGGATTATTTTCCATTACAAAGAGGTGTTAGACAAGGATGTCCCTTGTCCCCTTTATTGTTTGTTTTAGCTTTAGAACCCTTTCTCACTAAAATTAGACAAGATGTTAATATTTCAGGTTTTCAGTTTGGCTCTCAACAAGTTAAACTGTCGGTTTACGCCGATGACATTCTTTTGTATTGTTCTGACCCACAATCTTCTCTTCCTTTCTTTTTGCAACAGGTATCCTCCTTTTCCAAGGTTTCTGGCTATCGTCTTAATGTCGATAAATGTGAAATTTTACCCTTGAATTCTCTTTGTCAAAAACACCTTTTTGAACATTCTGGTTTCTCTTGGCAACCATCAAAAAGTAAATACTTAGGAATTTGGTTTGCCCCTCTTTTATCTGATACTCTTAAAATCAATTTTGAACATATTTCTAAAAAACTAAATACAGCTATTACACGTTGGAATCCTCTCTTTCTTTCTTGGTGGGGTCGTCTCGATTCTATTAAAATGATGTTAGCGCCACTCATATTATACACTATTTCTATGATCCCTATTCACATTCAGTCTCATTACTTTAAGGCAATTGATTCTATTCTACTTAAATTTCTATGGAAAGGTAAACGCTCTCGTATTGCTATCGCTACCTTGAAGAAGGATAAGCCTAATGGGGGAATTAAATTCCCTGACTTTAAGATTTATCATAGAGCATTCTCCATGAAACAAGCTACACTGTGGCTTTCATCTGATCTTCCTTTTTATCCTCCCCTCTGGCTTAAATTAGAATCCTCCTTCCTTACTCCTTTTGAATTTCGTGAAATTTTATCCTTTACATCAAATATGGCTTCCCTTCGTAACCCCGTCATCTCTCACTCTCGTAAGCTTATTATTCCTTATTTTCCCTCCTTTTAACCATCTATTCATTCCAAGCATTTACAACCTATTTGGCATAATAAGCATCTTAAGATTCGGAATCGTTCCGTTTTCTGGAAGACTTGGTACTCTCACGGTCTGAAATGGATTTCCCAACTCATTTCTTCTAATCAACCCCTTTCCTTCCCTGATCTTCAATCACGATTTTCCTTACGTTCCTCTTCTCGCTCACAATATAATTCTCTTTGTCCTGTTCTCGCACAGTATCTTCAATAACTACCTACTACCAATGATATTCCCAAACAACTTCATCCCATTTCTTCTGCGCTGGATAATTCTCCAATTGCCTCTTTTATCTATAAATCAATTCAGTATGCAGTAGATAGAGTTAAATCCAGAGTGGAGTTGGCTTGGGAAAAAGATTTTTTGCAGGATTGGTCTATTCCCTTATGGGATAAATTTGGTTGAAAATTCATAAGACCTCTAGAGCTGCCAACACCACTCAAACCCTATTTTTCATTTATCATCGTATTTTATTTACTCCACTTATTTCATCGACCTTTTCATCAGATACCCCTCCCACTTGTTGGTCTTGTTCAAACCCTTCTGCTGATTTAAAACATATGTTATTTGAATGCCAATTCATTTTCCAGTTTTGGAGACTGGTATGGACTCAACTCCAAAAGATTTTTAAATTTCAATCCTCCTTCTCCATTATCAATATTTTTCTAGGCTCCCTTTCTTCTATTTACCCTCAATCCGCACAACATTACACACTGTTAGACCTCTTGATAGCTATTGCTTTTCATATCATTACCTCCAATTGGAAACAAGCGACCGACATCACCTTTCGTGCTTGGTGGAATGCGGTTTGTTTTCATCATAGACTTGACACTAATTTTGTCACTCCGATTTCCCTAGCAATCAAACGAGATCTTGTATGGCTCCCTCTAACCAATTATTTGTCCCTTGTTGCTTCCTCACCACCTTCTTCCCAAATTGAAACTGATGAGGTTCAAAAACCACTGTGATCCTTCCCAATGCCTTTTAATGCTTCTATTGACTATTTATTTATTATTAGTTTCAACTATCATGCTTACAATGTTTTCTCTTTTTTGTATTAATTGACTGACTTTGCCCTGTGTTTTTTCTTGCTGCTTAATGATATTTTATTTTGATTCCATTTAAATGAGATGTTTCATACAATTGTAACTTTTGATTGTTTCTTCACTTTCTGTCTTTGCTTCTTTATCTTTCAATAAACTCAAATTATTTTTTTTAAAACACACGTTCTGAATGTGAAACATTTTAGAAAGATTCTAATATAACATAAGGGGTTGCTTGACCTTTGCTTCTACATTTGTATCCCTGATCGCTTTAATTGGAATGGGGTGTGGCTTAGTTCTGTGACTTCCAGTAGCGGCCCATGGTGGGAGTGCTGCCGAGCACTGATGTGGGGTGGAGGAGGGGCAGGGTCGCGGGTAGTAAACTACGGATTACAGCCGATTAGAAGTAAGTAAACACAAATTAATAAAACAAATTTTGTTATGAGCGCTGCATCGCATTTGGCGATGCAGCGCGCATAACGAGATTCGTTTTATTCATTTATATGCTTACCTACCTTTAATCGGCCGTAATCCATAGTTTACTACCCCCACCCTGCCCCGCCCAACGTCAGTGCCCGGCAGTACTCCCACCACGGGCCACTACTGGTGACTTCACCTTATCAGATAAGTACCACTCCATTTTTAACAACATTATTTGGAAACATGACATAACAAAGGTGTTGGAGCGACATAAAAGCATAGGAAGTCAAACTTACTCATTATTCATTTCAGCTTTTAAAAACAACATGCATTCATACATGACCCCATCCACAACCCAGCTACCTCTCCTATCACATGTTGACTTTATACTTGTCTTTGACCCTGTACAGTGCTCCACTGCCTTTTGGCTAGATTCACAGAATAGAAATGCCATATACATACATACGCGGAAATGCAAAGCAGAATCAGTTACCAGGCTCTCCTCAGGACGCTTCTGCTTGTGTGTTATCTTTAATAACAAGACACTGAGTGATGAGTAACTGATGACAGCATATCCACAAGCTTTCAACAGAGATCAAACTTGTAAACACTCCCGTAATGCCGGAGGGCATAACATACCATTTCAGGATGATAGCCATTCTCTTTCAGTTTGGACCAGCCGCGGCCGGTAGTGGGAATACCGGCCGGGCGGTGACATGGGGAGGGGGCGGGGCAGGGTGGGGGGTAGTAATGTATGGATTACGGACTTTAAAAGGTAAGTAAACATAAAAATTAATAAAACGAATTTTGTTGCACACACTGCATCACCAAATGCGATGCAGTGTGTGCAACAAAATTTGTTTTAGTTATTTTTATGTTTACTTACCTTTTAAAGTCCGTAATCCATAGATTACTACCCCCCATCCTGCCCCTCCCCCTCCCCACGTCACCGCCCAGCCGGTACTCCCACTACCGGCCGCGGCTGGTTTGGACATACAAATATGGAATATGCTCTCAACCATATATTGTCCCATGAACCTCTGCCCTCAACCATATATCGTCCAATGAACCTTCTTTTGTATCTCTGACTAAATTGGCGTTCCGAAGCTAAAATATAGCCTGCTTCCTATTAAGACGGGGTTTGTATCTGAGGATATTTACAGTTTCTAGAAGGCGTTATTCACTGAATTCAGTGAGAAATATTCCAGTTTTGGTTTTATTCCTACCACTGCCTTTTAGGTTGAATGGCTGATGGCCCCACCAAAGTCACTGTTTAATACCATAGCTGTTTTTCAGTGTTAAATTAAATGTAGCCATGCATCCTTTGAATTCAAATACCTCGTTGTTGATGATAGGTCTCCCAAGAGAAGTGGAGATTACCCAGAGTTGTCCCTGAGTTCCCCATCCACGATATTAAGGGAAAGTCAAGATCACCAATAAGAGGCAACATCAGAGAGGTGAAAAGAAAGCCTGTTATCTTTACAGGCTGTAGAAAATGAAGCAGTGTAATGCATGTCGGTTCTAGCAAAGATTGCATGCATGGTAATGTTTATGTACCGCATTTAACAGATGATACAAATTCACAGGTTCTAGGCGGAGGTTAAAGTCCATTCAGGAGCGCCTCTAGCTATAAAGCCAGTATATGTTTTCCTCTGAGGACACCCTAGGACATTTGGCCACATCCACATGTGCTAAGATATTTTATTGCATCATTTTCAACGTATAGATAGAGACAACTCTCATGTATTGCTCATTCTTTGCTTCATCTTCTTTACAGAAGTAAAATGTTCACTAATGTTATTTCTGCAGTCCTGGACATTGTCACATAGCCTAAAATGTCACTCATTTTTCCCTGACGACAATTCCTTTTTTCCTTCGCGAGGAAGGTAATATTTTACTTTTTAGGGCTATTTCATATAACACTTCATGATTTTGTTTTTAGAGGTCTCTAACTGTCTTCAAATCCATTTTGCTTCTTGTTGGAGGAAAGTTTAAAAAAAAAACGTTTATAACTATACCATTTATGTCCCTAAGAACCATGTATGTTAAAAGTCAGTGTGGAAGATCCAAAAAGGAAGACACTTAAGGAACTGATCTTTTTGTAAGAGTGTGAGCTCAACCAAAGGGAAAAATGCTCTAAACTCCTAAACTTCTAAAATTGTACTTTTCCAAGTCTCTTGAGACAAGATTTAACATGAAGACAGATAGATGCCTTAGGTCTTGAAAATTAAACGAAGCATGCATTTATTTATTCCATAAAAATATTATTATAAAGGAATAGTCACTAGCCACGGGAATGATTTCTGTGGTGGGATCACAGATTCTATACTAAATCTGAATAGTGTGACTAAAGTTAATGGAATACTATAAAGCTGCTGGCCTCTAATAAACTGATGCAGGAATGTAGAACAGACTTAGTCACAAATATCCAGGGAGAATGTTCCATAGCAGTAGTATCTCCAGACTGCCAGGACAAGTCTCTTATCTGCAAGCAAGATCTCCCATCGTGAATGAAGTGTGGTATCTCAGTGCACCCACTCTCTTTTTTTGTGCTGCAGATCAGTTTGGACTGATAGATGAGAATTTACTTTGCTAGTGAAATTGAGCAATGAGAACATGAAAATGTTCTGCTCTTCTGGCACTGCCTGGTAGTGAAGTCAGGGAAATGCAGAGTAAGAAATTAGATTAACCTGATTTATCCATAGCCGTTTGCTCAAAACAAGTCTACTTGTCAAATCCAGGTGGATGATGGTTGCATGGAAAACCTCCACGGCCATTGAAACCACAAGAAGAGAGTTTGTAACTGTAAAGCAATCAGATTTTAAAGTAAAGGATGCCAATGCACCCAGTGCTGAAGATAATTCTCTTTAGATGTTAAGTGCTAATGAATATCAAATAATGGGAACAAGGAGTGAGATATCCACCATTTATAACTATGCATCACAGATACAGTTGACCCAAAGCTCTGGTCGTCCTGGATTTGAACACTGCAATGGCAAAGTAAGAATATCCGTTAATTAACTTGGAGAGGTAGCCTTGTTAATTCCAATTAAAGGACTATGTCCACGAGACATACTCTAGGAGTTGCTAAAAGGCTGCCACTCCAAGTTATCGCATTAATATATTCATAAAGTAATTGCACCCCATTCGGTAAGCTCAGTGTGTCCAAATTGTATTAAAAAAGAGTAGGCAGTTTAATTAAAGTATTTTCATTTGGAGTGTATGTGTGGGCTGGCGGGCTTATTTTGTTTTCTAAACTCGTAATTCCTCAACCTTCCTCTACACGGAAGCAGGAGGAGTAAATGCTCATTATTTACAGTATTTTCAGTCTAAACAACTACATGATGCAGCGGTCAAAATCAAGTAAAGAAAACGGGTTATCAGAGAAGATGTTGTTGAAAGCCTAGCTATTCCACTGAAGCAATGTGTTCCAATTGATGTGCCCCTATACTTTTAAGTAGTGCTACAGTTTCCCGATTAGAAATGTGTTTTTGGGAGTTGGCATGATGACTGCAGGGCCCGGCCTGGCACATAGTGGCAATAGGTATCACTGAAGTAATTTGTGCAGCTCTGTACACAACTTTGTGCAAAAAAACAGTTATTGTGAATTTTGTTGTAGATTTGACAGGCAAGTGAAGTAGCTCCTCTAATAAAGTGAGACCAGTGTTAACATTTTATCATCTTTGACTAATGATATCTGTGTGCTTTGTAGTAGTTGAACATTTTGAATCACTTTCTTGATTGAACCAGGTGTGAGACTATACTGAAGTTGATATCCCTGTAAAACAAGACTTGCAGGAATATCAAATACAGTATATAAATTGCAACCATACGGTTAAGGTAAGTATATGTAGGTAAGCATAGATTTGCTTTTCATAACTCCACTTCTTTGTAACTAAAAAATATATATCATATGGGTAAATAGATGTGGCGGTATGAACCCGTTAGCTGGTGATTACGATGCAGTGCATAAAGGCTCTGACCGGCGGTCGGAGGCTTCAGGGCTTCATCATAATTGACTGCTCGGTTTACTTTCCGACCACCGCGTTATAATGCTGGTGGTCAGAAACTAAACCTACTGGTCATTCTGGCTGGCTGCCAACGGGCTCAAGGAGCCCATCTGCCAGTCGGAACCGGTTTGTAATCCCAAAGGTCAGGCCTTTCCGCCCTTGGGTTTACGATGCACGTTTTGCAGCATGGTATTCATGTCGGCCTGTGCAACATGGAAATCCTGTCAGAAAGCGTGTTTGGGGGCCACCAATAGACCCCCCTTTGGTTGTACGGCCTCTGGTTGGGGCCAATAGGTGCCCCCTTTTGATCCCTGCACCCAAAGTGCCTGCCAAGGGCTGCAGGGATGAGATGCACTTCCCATTTCCCTTTGGGAGCATGCGTTACGGCCAGTTTATGGCTGTAATGCATGATCCCATATGGAAATGTAGGAAAGCGACTGAACTGTGTTCGATCGCATCGTATTTAGGCTGGTGGGACCACTGACCAGAGGTCGTCAGTCCCTACATTTATGCCTACCTATACATACATATTGTGATGGTATAATGGGAGTCAATTTTCTAGAGTCAGTATTTTTGCAGAACAATGAACAGTCTTTATATTGTGGTGGAACGCCCAACCATGACAAAATCATTTAAAGCAGCGTTTCCCAAACTGGGATTCGCGGACCCCCAGGGGTCCGTGACACATTGCCATGGGCGAATGTAGGCAGCAGTTTTAAAAGCACAGCATAATTAGCAGCTTTTGAGGAACAATAAAAGTGTCAAGATAATGCTAGTGATTAATGTACCTGCTGGGGAGAGAGGAGAGTTTTGTTCAGGGGCCGCTTTGACTTTACTAATGTAGCAGAGAGGGTTAATGTGCCTACTGCAAAGAAAGTGTAACATCCATTTTAAAAAGCAGTATTTTATGTGCATAGGTTCGTGATTACTGCTTTTGTCACAGAGATTCTTTTGTTACTGTGCACTTTCATAAGTGACAATCGTAATCTAGCAGAGGGACCTATAAACAGTCATCAAAGAGCTGCTTGCAAACTGCATGGTACCAGTTAGTAACTTATGTTTTTTCCCAGTCATTCTTTATCCTGATGCTGCTAAAAAGACTTATTTGGGTGGAAATACATTTTGAATGTTAAAGTCAGTGCTATGTTCTGACCCGTGAGTTTGTGCTTTACCAGACCAAGCACTCTTTAAAAATACTTACCAGTATGAATGACATGTGAATACTGCACCTTGTAGTCCCCTTTATCTTATGTAACATTTTCTATACACTGATTTACATATATGATTCATTGTCTCTATATGTGTGTGATGTAAAGTGCTCTGACATCCTACAATGGTATGAGAGATGCTATAAAACAAATGAAATACATGTGACAGAGGGGCTATTCCTTCAATATAAAATACTAAGTGCCAGATGTACGACCCGTTTTTATATGTGCAAGCGGGTTCGCGAACCCGTTTGTGCATGCAAAAACCTATTGGGCCATGTACACAGCCTATTTCGCGAGTCGTAATTTTTTTGCGACTCTCTAAATAGGTTTTGCAACTTGCTATTTTTAAGGGGCATTCCCTTCCAAATATCAAGTCTCAAAACCATGTACAAATGTTTTGTGACTGCAATTGCAGTCGCAAAACACTCGCAATTAACACCTAATTCAAGTAGATAGTAATGCATTCGCAAATGGGAAGGGGTCCCTAGGGACCCCTTCCCCTTTGCAAATGCATGCAAAATTATTTTTGAAGGGCAGGCAGTGGTCCAAAGGACCACTGCCTGCCCTTAAAAAATGAAACGAAAACGTTTCATTTTCTTTTTTTTTTAAACGCATGGAAAACGGGCTGCATTTAAAAAAAAAAACTGTTTATTCAAAAGCAGTCCCAAACATGGTGGTCTGCTAAGCCCAGCAGGCCACCATCCCTGGGAGGGCTGGCATTTCCAATGGGCTCGCAAATTGCGAGAGGCTCATTAATATTAGGCGACCCCATTGGGAATCCCAAACAGTGTTAAACACATTTCATTTAGCGACTCGCAATTTTACACTCGCAATGGGTCGTAATTGTGAGGTGCTAAATGAAATGGTCGTACAAATGGCCCCAAAATCCTTAGTACTTTGAGTGTTTGTTTTGTGTGCAGATGTGTGTTTTTTTTCGAATTACTGTTTTAATATTTGAAATTGAACTCATACAAATTGCTTGGGGGTCCCCGGCTTCCAGTGGTGACTCAATGGGGGTCCTCAGGAGTCAAAAGTTTGGGAACCACTGATCTAAAGGAGTAAATGAGCAAATTTAATCTATATGATAAGTCAAGAAATAGCCCTTTTCTGTGGTGGCATGAAGTGTAGTCTTCTGCTTAAACAAGTACCATAAAACAAGTCCAGTAACTTTACGAAGCATTTATTTTTATTTATTTATTTATTTGTTGCCATTTATAAAGCGCGACAAATACCTGCAGGCGTCTCGGCGCTAAAATATTTGCGTAAATACTGCTCAGTGTAGCTTGTATCATCCGGGTAACTTTCCAGGGGAGCAACTATTGATTAAACAACCAGGTTTTTAATTTCTTGCGGAACTTCAAAAGTGAAGGACTTCGTCTGATGTCCTGCGTCACGGTGTTCCATAGTTTAGGTGCCGCTATCAGAAAGCGACGATCACCCCAGGACACTGTTTTGGACCGGGGGATCACTAGCTGGTTAAGGTTAGAGGACCGAAGCTGTCTAAGGGGGTGATATGGCACCAGCTGGTCCATTAGAAATTGGGGACCTTGACTGTTTAAAGATTTGTACACTATACATAGCGATTTGAATTTGATCCTATTCTGGATCGTCAGCCAGTGTAGTCGTTTTATAGTTTCGGATATGGCCGTAAATTTCGGGATTCCTGAGAGTAGACGTGCTGCGGCGTTTTGTATTGACTGCAGCTTTCTTAAGACCCTGAGCTGAGTGTTTAAAAATAAACCATTACAGTAATCAAAGGCCGAAAGAACCAAGGAGCTAACCAGAGTTTTAATGGCGGTTGCTGGTAGAAACGGACTTATCTTTCTGATCATACGTAATTTATAGTGAGCTGTAGTTGCAACTTTATTCGCATGATCCATAAAAGTAAGGCTCACGTCAAAGGTGACTCCGAGGTTTCTGACCTTGGCTGCTGGAGTTGGGGTTGCTCCAAATGTGGATGGCCACCAAAGTGAGGACCAAGTTGGTAAAAGTGGACCAAAGATAACTACCTCGGTTTTTTCCGAGTTAAGTTTCAGGCAATTTGTTGCCATCCACTCTCCTATTTTCAGCAGTCCATTTTGGAAGCGTTGGGCCACCTGTCCAAATGATGACCGCAGCTTCAGTTTGCTAAAAATTCTCATATAAAGTTTATCTTTGCCTTTTCTCTTTCTCCTGAGGACATGTAAATATCTCTTTAAATTGGGGTTTCATTGAGTGGTGTAAAAAGAGAGCATTTGTTGTATACATAAGTAGAGGAAAAGGCTGGTACATCAATGCATGCTTTTTCATACCTAAAAGTTAATTGGCAGAAATGTGGGGACTCTTCAGGGTAGGACCTGAATGAATAGCTTTCGTGAGGGCTGGCGGAGTGGCACAGAAGAATGGGCTTCCATTTTGGATGAATTGCGTGGTAGCATTGATGAATCAGTCTGGGTTATGGACAACCACCATGTTATGTTCGGGCACAGATTTTCCAACCAACTCCAAACAAATCCGTCTTGGATCAAGGTTGCCACCAATTCCATGGAACATCCCACACTGACCTTCCCTGGTAATACTTTCCAACCTCCTGTTTTACAAAGAGGCAGAGACAGAACAAGAAGAAGAAGACAATCAAACCAAAAGGTGCCTTGGAGCCCCCCCTCCTGCTCAACATTGAAGGTGGAGCCACACTAAAGAACAATACATGACAATCAGTCATGCAGTGACCTAGTAGTGAACCTCAGTGAGAGAACATTTACATTTGCAGAACTGTAACTGACAAATGGGAATATAGGCTCTGCATCCATCAATTTTGGTGATAAGTTCACCATTCAGCCAAAATTAGCATCATTATCTATAAAGATTCCCCTCAAAATATTTGGTGGTTCCATTCCAAAAGGACGGGCTATGGAGAAGGAAGGTTAAATAAAAAATCACAGTTCAATCCTAGTCCTCCAGTTATCACAGTGGCAGTCAATATCAGGCAGTTTGCAGAATTCTGATCAAACTGGGCAAAGTCAGATGGACTGCTTTTTTAACCTCTCAAACAATGAGATGGATATTATCAGAAATCTCTCTAATGATGATAAGATGGTCATAAAACCAGCGGATAAAGGAAGAGCAATAGCTCTATGACAAACAGATTATATAAATGAGTATTTTCAAAGTCTTTATTTCGGTAAAAAAGATTTAACCATAAAAGACATCACAGAATAAACACAATAAAATATTAAAACCAACATAATACATGAATTACATAATACATAACGCTTCGCAGGGTGTTCAATAGAAATAATAGTAGTAGGGTATCTAAATAACTAATACTGTTCATTTTGGCGATGCGGCAGAGCATAAGATGTTCTGGGGTAGAAGTCAGTAAGACTCCAAACAGATATGGGCCCATCTCCTAACTGTGGCTGTTGAGATTGAAGGTATGAGACGACATGTTTGTTTCTAAATTTAACGAGTACCAGATCGCCCGCGATGTGTTTTGGGAGAGATCCTAACCAGCCCACCCTTCTGATGCTAAGTATGGTACCATCAATGCTGGATAGGAGAGGTCTATTTTTAGATAGCCAAAACACTACCTTGTTTCTTAAATCCTGGTTGTGTTTGTATTTCCCCCTTGGGACTTCTGGTGCACCCGAGAGGACGCACACAATGGGCGCAGCCTCTGGTGGCAAATGTAGATGATTGTTTTTTTGTAGCAGATTGTCACAATTGACCGCTATTCCCGTTTGAGGTATCATTTCTTTGTTTGGCTCTTTTCTAGGCTGAGAACTCAGTGGCTGCCTTCGAGTGGTTTATGTTTTTGCTATGCGGGGCTACTGATTGATTGTGGGTTGTTTGACTTTGTATGGTAGTATTAGGGGATTTTGTGGGGGCTGGACACGGTGGATGAGCGGGCCCTGCCTTAGTTCTTAAAAGTAGAGAATTAGCCTTAATTGCTTCCTCGACCCCCGAAAGCCTATCCCCTAGACTGGTCATTTTGTCAATTAACGGAGAGATTATTGACTTTATCATGTTTTCAAGCGAGGCCAGTAAGGAGGCATTGGTAGATACTTTAGATGTTACAATGCTAGGAGTGTTAGGGAGTGGGGAATTTATAGTTAGCGTATGTTGCTTGACCTGCCTCCCTGTTTGTCTAACCCCATCCCTCTTCCTTTTAGTAGAGGAAACCTGGGTAGCGACAGTGAGATGTGAGTTTACTATTGGGCCTGTTGCATGTGGTGTATCCTGTGAGATTTGGGTGAGTTGAAGTGAGCAGCTGGTCCTAGGGCTAGGCATTGCTATAGGGGAAATGGGAGCTCTAGATTGAAAATCTCCTGATTCCACAGGAGCATATGTGGATCTACACATATTGTTTAGTTCCTCCAGAAATGAAATGGCTTGAGTTGGATCAGTAGTCTGTGGGGACAAACACACACTCAGGGAACTATCCATAACTGGTGACCGCTCTATTCTCTCTAATTCGCGGGCAATAGGGCAATAGGGAGGACAGAGCTCTTAATATAATAGTCCATTGTTCCCCTGAGCGACTCACTCTGATTGAAGGATTCTCTAATGCCCCCCTTACAGTTCATAGCAAAGTGGCTTTTGATGGTGGACACTGGAGCAATATCCCCTCCCCAATGAAAAGTTTGCCAGTCCCGTTACTATGACACTTGGGAGAAACCTATATGACAGTAGTACTAGTCAAAAGGATGTCTGTACCTTCTGTCCTTTCCCCTCTTTTCTTAAATCAGTTCCAAGGGGGATGCCCCGGCCTGGCCTCCTCTGGCCTACGATGGCCTTAGATGGTCCCGCCCTTGTCCCGGGCTTCTCCCGGCGATGCCCGCGCGCGTCCCGCGACGCGGGGGAAGAGGCAGATTAAGTAGCGCCTCCTGGCGCGTTTCTGTTGCTGCGGTTGGCGGCTTCCGGCCGCTATGCAGGCTGGGAACTGTAGTCCCAGCTAGCCCCGGTGTCATAAGCCCTCCCCCGCACTGTGACCGCAGATAGGTGGCAAAGTCTTGCGGCGGCGGGGGGAGGGTGAGGGAGCAGGCAGCAGGACTTGCTCCTCGGACAATGGAATCCCCACGGAAGGCACGGAAGGCTGGTGAGGTGTCAATCAAGCAACCGACGTTGCTAGCAGGGTCCCCCGCTCCACCGGGGAAGAGGCAGATTAAGTAGCGCCTCCTGGCGCGTTTCTGTTGCTGCGGTTGGCGGCTTCCGGCCGCTATGCAGGCTGGGAACTGTAGTCCCAGCTAGCCCCGGTGTCAGAAGCCCTCCCCCGCACTGCGACCGCAGATAGGTGGCAAAGTCTTGCGGCGGCGGGGGGAGGGTGAGGGAGCAGGCAGCAGGACTTGCTCCTCGGACAATGGAATCTCCGCGGAAGGCACGGAAGGCAGGTGAGGTGTCAATCAAGCAACCGACGTTGCTGGAGTAACTACACCAACTAAATGTTTCAAGTTATTACCAGATGGTTACCAAATAACCTACGCCCACACTATCAACATAGATCAAAGTCTTATTGGAGGACACAACACACAATGATTGGTTAACCAAAAAAGCAAGATGTTCTGCATAATCCAGATAAAAGATATATTTTATGTCCTCCCAAGGTTCACAAACGACAACAACCAACCCTAGTAAGAACCAGTGTTTCGAGGATAGGGACTTAACTAGAACCTTCCTCCCAGTTTGTTGATTGGTTCTTGAGACACCTGATCACACCTCTGCCCTCCTATTTGAAGGATACCAACATAGTACGGGATCTGTTCGAAGACACATTTTATGACCTGACTAGACACTTTATCATTACCTTAGATGTTGAATCATTATATACCTGCATTCCACAAGATTAGACATTACAAACTGTTGAAACCAGACCAATTCATCATTTCCTGTGCTAAACTAGCAATGAAAGAACATTTCCTCCAATCTGAGGAGAAACTTTTCCTAAAAATAATTGGAACTTCTATGGGCAGTACATTTGCCCCCAGTATGGCAAATCTCTACATGCACCACTTTGAAACATTCTATATATATCTTGCCACTAACATTTTTCACCCACAGATTTCTCTGTGGAAACAATCTATAGATTATGTATTGATAATCTGGGAGGGAGAGGAAGACATGATTCCCTTTTTTATAGAATGGAGAAATTCCTGTAACACCCATTTAAAATTCTCCAGCCACCTAGCTGCACAGAGCTTCCTCTCCTCCACCTCATGTTATATTCAGAAGGAGTGAGATTGAAGTGACAATTATGCAGGAAACCGACCAACACAAAGTCACTCTTCCTGTATACTAGCACTTTTCATAGCCAAAAATCCCAACTAAATGACCAACTACTACAAAGAGAATGCACATGTAGTTTAGAGGAGAAAGCCAAGAAACGCGCAAAACATTCTGCGGGTTACTGTTACTTGAAACACACTCCAAGACTGCATCAGATGTGCATCAGATGTGTCTTAAAACATTTTCAAGTTATTCTAATGACATCAAGAACTGACATCATTCAAATTTAGGGCGAATTACACGTGCTACAGAGCTCTTTCCTGCTTTCAAACAGTGCAAGAATCTCAAAGAACAAAGAGATGTGTCTCTTTAAATGCACAAACTCTGTTCTAGTGTTCTCCCTATATCATGGACCATTTCCTTGTGGTTTCAGTGGCATCTGTAAATTTACAAACCAGGCCAACCAAATGGACTTAGTATTTCCATCCCTATTGAAGCTGAGGGAACTCATAAACTGCACCATTGAAGGTGTTGCTTCCATTATTGCTACCTTTGAGGAATTTGCATGTGGGCATTACTTTCAGAAAAAACAAAACTTGTATATTTGGTGGGCATTTAGGGCCAGATGTAGGACACCAAATACCGGTCAGTAACGGCCGATTTCGGCCGTTACCGACCGGCATTTGGTGTTTGAGATGTAGGGGGCCTTATATTTACAGAATCGGTATATTTACTGATTCGGTAAATTTACCGATTCTGTAAAATACCGAATCAGTAAATTTACCGAATCGGTAAATCCAGATGTAGGTGGCACTTCAAACAGTGCCAAAGGCCATTACCGATTCGTTATTTACCATGTAATACTATTGCATGGTAAATAACTAATTCCTGTGTACATGCACATCTGTGCATGTACACCTGTGCCATGTGGCACACATACATGCCCTTGTGTCACATGGCACACAAGCCAAAATCAGGGGTGCAGCAGGGTGTCAAAGTGACACCCTGTTCCCCTTGACAATTCGGTATTTTTACCGAATCGGTATTTACCGATTCGGTAATTGACATTGATTCCTATGGGCCTCAAGGGCCATAGGAATCAAAGGCAATTACCGAATCGGTAAATACCGATTCGGTAATTACTGAAACCTACCGATTCAGTAAAAAATACTGAATTTTTAGCTACATCTCATTTACCGAATCTAGAATACCGAGTCAGTAAAATTCGGTATTTTAGAGTCGGTAAATGATGATTACCTACATCGGGCCCCTAGTGTGTATGGAGAGACACGCATGAGTTGCACCTTCGCCCCCCTTCTGTACAGGCTGGTTGGGGGAAGTACTCTGCTGCATCGGCAGCCTGGTGGCTAGTCCAAAGGCCACATACTAGTAGAGACCTGACTTTGGGACAGAGGGCATTACGGGGAAGCTTAAGATGGGCCACTGCGGTAGGTCAGTTGGGCTGGGGTTCATCCTGTGTTTTGGTGGGGCATTAGGCCCGAGGTGATATGTAAACCTTACTAGTGTTACTGTGGTGCACTGGTAATTTAGGATGTATGCTTAACTAGAGTGGTGGTTTCTGCTTGGATTAGGCACATGACCTAGCCATCCAGAAATCCCATTTCTAACATTGGTATTCAGTGGTGAGGATAGGACTTGCGTTTGCGCAGTACCACAGTGACACCTGGTTGCACTACAAACGCTACAGTTTAGACTAATCACATGTTTGGTGATTCTTTCTCCTGATTTTTATTTCTCCTGAAAGTCTCACTTTTAATTGTGTTTTTGTGCTCTTCTAAATTTTGGGTGATACCCCTTAAGTTTAAGTCATGTCTTACCTCGGTGATCCAGCAATTGTGACGGTAAGTGCATTTAATGTAAGGATGTTGCATAGGTAAACTGTGAAGGACCTAAAGAGGTTCAGTCAGGATCTTGGGTATCGAGTAAGTAGGTCAGCCAGGAAGGTAGAACTGCGGGAGGCCGTGTTGACCTGTTGCATATGCAGAAAACAGGTAAGGGAGGAGTCTGGGAAAGAGAACCCTGAGATCAATGAGGTCTCTGAGAGGGAGGGTCTCCGACCAGCACCACAAGGGGGCAGTGGCCCTGGAGAGTTTGAGAAGAGGGAGAAAATGACAGGGCAGGGATGCCAGTAGATAGTGAGGACCCCGTGGAGAGGGAGTCCCCTGCTGAGTCCAGTGCCGGGATCAGTACCCCATCCCTTCCCCTGTCCCCAGAGGAGTGAGTGGATAGGAGGGAAGAAAGTGAGCATCACCTGGCTTTCGATAGGCTCAGGTTGGAGCTAGTGTAGCTGGGTGTGGAGGAGAAAAAGCTAGAGACTGGAGGGACTTAGAGCAGGACAGGATGGCAGAGGCAGAGAGGGTCTTCACCAGAGAAAAGCTAGTTCTTGGGGATATGTCCCCTGACTGTAGTTTGAGTGGTCTGGATTCACCAGTGAGGGTAGGGTCCAGTGGTGGCAGCAATAGAGAGTCCAGTGTAGGAAGTCCCACGTCCAGATTCCACAGCATGGTACCTAGTTCCGAAGAAGAGGGTGTTACACTTGAAGGGTATAGGTTGAGATTCAGGCCCAGTAGGAAACTGTCTCACCAGTCTTGGGGGGAATTTGTGGATGAATGTTGTGATGCACTGAAAGGTTGGGTGATGGGTAGCACGGCAAACAATTTTGAAGGGCTGTTCAGTCTGATTGTCAGAGAGCACATGTTCCATTGTTGTTTTACAGGGTTACGCCAACACCTGTTGGAGTGTGAGTTCTATGATCCCAGGGAGCTTGCACAGGAGGCAGACCTCTGGGTGAGTGCCAGAGGGTCTGGAAAGGCATTTGGAAGTGACCTTAAGGGGAGTGGCTCAGGTGTTTCCCAACCAAGAGTGGTGGGAAATGTTCTTAGTAGCCAAGATAGGGCCCGGTGTAGTCGGAGGGCTGTAGGGACTCAGGTCCTGTCTCCATGGAGAAGGAGTGAGAATGGGATGCACCCAAGGTGCTCGAAACCCAGTCTCAGGGCCTGGAGGGTTCCCTAAGGGAACACCAGGTGGGGAGCCAAGGCTGTATTGGTAGGCCATCCCTTGAGGGGATCTCCTAGTGTCAGGAGAACATGGAGTGCCTGTAAGCAGAGCTCCATCAGTTCTGGTGTCTGGCGGTGCCACTCCTGAGTGGAGGGTGCAGAAGTCCAGATGGAGGGGTGAGTTCAGGATGTAGTCCCTAGTGGGAGAACCAGTGGATCAGTGGCCAGCCATAAGGGTTGAGCCTCCTAGGAGTGATCATGGTGACACCACTTTTGTCCTGGGGGGTCTTTGTGCACTGTCAGGTGGACAGGGTTTGGGAGATCAGCACCAGGCAGACTGATACACAACACATGAGTTATGTGTTATCCATGGGGGGCATGCATGCGGCTGAAGAAGTCCTGGTGTGCCAGATGGGTACTCAGCCTCAGGGTTTAGTCCCTGGGTTGGGAAGACAGGTTCAGGAGGTTATGCCTAACCTGGAGGGAAGGACATCAGTAAGCAGTGTCCCCGCCGTTTTATCTTCTGGGAGTACCACTCCAGGTGGGAGGGTGCAGGAATCTGGAAGAGGGTGCAGAGGTAGGGAGTCCTTGCTTCTGACCCCAGTTCAACCGGAGGGTTTGGCCCTTAGGTTGGGAGGCCAGTTGCAGGGTGAAGATCCTGAACTGGTGGGAGAATTGTGAGGGAGGGCCGATTCCAGCATCCTGACAGTTTTTGTTCTGAGGGTGCCTCTCTCAGGATGAGAGTGTTGAACCCCAGAAGGAGCCTCACCCTTGACTCCTGATCAGCCTGAGGGTGCAGACCCAGGGTTGAGGGATAAGTGGCAGTGTAGGACTGCACTGATGAGAGGTAGAGTGGAGAATGGATACTATGTACCTGGGGCTACCGCCCCCCACTCTGTGAAATGGCAAGGACCAGACACATCTGGATGACCTAGGGCCTGGTCCTGGTCATGGCCAGCTAGGGAGTCTCAGTGGGGTAGCTTAGTTGGTCCTGGGAGCTTAGACAGAGGGAACCACATGGGTTCAGATTGGCGTAGAACTGGAGTGCGCCCCTGCAGTTGAGGGCCCGCGTCTGTGTTCTATCAACCAAGTATGAAAGCCCATCAAGGTATTGATTGGTCTACCCTTGCTTTGGGCTGGAAGGGGGTTTTGTTGGACTTGGCCCTTTTTGCAGGGTCATCCCTGAACATTTTTCCTTCCTACTGGTATTTTTCCTGACCTGGTGTTGGTGTTTTTAGGACTCTGGGCACTTTATCACTGCTGTTCAGTGTTAAAGTGCATGCGCTCTCTATGGTAAACGTGGTAAGATTGGTCTACACCTGTTTGGCGTATTTAATTTACCTACCAGTCCCTTGTAAAATAGTATCTCATATATCCGGGGCCAGTTAATTAAATGCTACTGGTAGGCTTGTGCCACCCACCAAAGTAGCCTTTCAAACCTGAAAGGCTGAAAGGCCATTGCAGGGCCTGTGCGCGCAGTTTACTATCGCTTAGACATGGCAAATGCAGTGGGTGCCACGTCTGTGACTCCCCTTTTACTACATATCAGTTCCCCCTAAGGTAGGTCCTAGCCCGCCCTGTGGGCAGGGTGTGCTGTAGGTAAAAGGTAGGACATATGCCGTACCTGTGTGGCATGTCTTGGTAGTGAACAAACAGCCATTTTGGTTTCTCACCACTGTGAGGCTGCCCTCTCATAGGAATGCTTTGGGGATTCCCTGATATATGCTTCAGTGGTAATTCCTGACATGAGAGGAGTAGAGTTGTCAAGTTTGGTATGTTTGGAATAGTAGGAATACATGCTGCAAAATGGTGTCCACAGATTTATTATGACTATTTTAGAAATGCCACTTTTAGAAGTGAGCATTTCTGTGTGCTATGTGTTTTTGTGCCTGCCTGCTGTGTATTGCATGTCTGGCTCTGGATTGGGGCTGGGGTGGTACAGTGGCTCCAGAGGGGCTGGGTGAGTCAGCACTAGGCTGAATAGGCCAATCTGCATTTGGAGTAGTGGGAGGAGTAGCACCTGACCCTGAAGAGGACTGTGGCTGCCTTCCACAATGCTGGCTACACCCCCCTCTGGTATGTCTGGGGCCAGAGCCTACACTAACAAAGGAGGTTGTTGTGCACTGTAAATAAAATAGTAAGTGCCCCAGAACTGTTTTAGACTGCGCACTTAGCCCTGTGCCAGGGGGAAAATAAATAACATAGGGTGAATACATATTGGGGAGAGGCATCCCCTTATTATCACTCGACCCTATCAATAAATGGACACAGGGGGCCATTGATCTTAATGCCCTCTGTATGGAATTTGGCTTACGGGCAACTAATGGCAGATCCAAATCTGATCCCAATGGGGCACACACCTTTAATAGGGCCGGTCACACCTCTCGGATCGATTACATTCTCAACTACAAGCTTTGGTCCTACCTGCTCGACATGGAGGTTTTAGCAACGGTTGATAGTGACCACAACCTTCTAGCATTGTCACTATCTTCCCCTTGGAGGGGCTCGAAGCTAAACCCTTCCCCTCACTTATGGAAGTCAACTCATGAAGTGTGCCCTTCGAACTGTGGAAGGAGGCTCAAATGGAACAAAGTTGCTGCGGACGAAGGGAAAATGTCCTTAGCAAACTCAATAATGTCCAAAGTCAAAGCAGGGCTTGACGCCTCGTGCACTGGTAATGTGGATGCTTTATTACTTTTTGTTGAAACAACCAAAGCTCTGGGAGAACTGTTTATTATTGCCCCAGCAGATGGGAGACGGAAGGGAAAAAGTATTCCAAAAAGTGGAGCATCCTGGTTCACCCCTGCCTGTCGCTCTGCAAAATGTGAACTTATCAGAGCAGTGAAATCCAAGGATGCTAACCTCATAAAACTTGCCAGGAAAAGATACCAGAAGGCATTATCTACGGCTAGGGTTGAGCACGAAACACAATTCTGGATCGACCTAAAAGAGGCGAGTTCCAGGAAAGACTCAAAGGGCTTTTGGGATCTGGTGAGACTGAAGACCAAACCGGATGCCTCCCTCTTGACTTGTAACATTACTGGGGAGGTGTGGTTTGCTCATTTCTTCCAGCTTTATTCCCAAACTGGGGGTTTTATGTCTAACCCCATGATTCAACTGCCCGGCGTTCGCTCCCACTTCAACAGCACAGTTCACATCGAGGCTGATCTTTTTACTACCAAGGAAGTTGAGGGGGCAATTAAATGTCTGGTTCCGAATAAGGCTGCTGGGCCCGACGGAATCCCAGGCGATTTATTGAGGGTCAACACACGAGAATGGAGCAGTCTAATTGCCGCACTTCTGAATGCTGCTCTGATGGGTGGAACACTCCCGGACTCATGGAAGGGAGCGGAGGTCGTCCCTATTTTTAAAAAAGGGTCCCGGGACGACCCCGCAAACTATCGCCCAATCAGTTTGCTTGATTCCACGCAGAAGATAGCGGGTAAAGTAGTTCTAGGAAGGATTCAGCAGTGGATGGAGGATGAAAATATCCTTTCGGACTACCAGGCGGGGTTCAGATCAGGCACGGGCACCATAGAGCAAACATTTCGGCTCTTAATGATTTTTTGGAAAGTGGTCGTCCTGGGTAAAAGCAGCCTGTACCTTGCGTTTATAGATCTACGCACCGCGTTTGATTTAGTCCCACGAGACCAACTGTGGCGTGTACTGGACACAATGGGCATTCCCCAGTACTTATTACACATGCTCATTCAACTACATGAGGACAATTTTGCTCAGATCAGGTGGGGAGACCAGGGCCAGAAAACATCTCGCATCCCTGTGAATCGGGGAGTCCGCCAGGGTTGTGTGCTTGCCCCCACTCTATTTTCCTTATATGTTAATGGAGTGGTGGAGCATCTTCTTAAACATCCTGCTGACGCACCTTCCCTGGCTGGTAGGAAAATTCCTACTCTCCTCTTCGCAGACGACACCCTCCTGATCTCAAAAACACCAGCAGGTCTGCAACGCCTACTCACCGGTTTTAAGGACTTTTGTGACGCAAGGGGTCTATCTATAAATGTCAGCAAAACCAAGTTTCTGGTAATGAACGCCCGGAAGAAATCTGTTACTCCACCTTCTCTGGATTCTGTCCCACTTGAAAGGGTAAAGGAGTTTGACTATTTGGGCATTCGCCTTAGTGATTCAATGAGCTGGCAACCTCACCAACAAAAGGCGTCGCTGGCCCATAAGAAGGTGGTAGGGGCACTTATGAAAGAGCAACGGGCCTCAGTTCTCAAACCCATTGGTCCTGTTTTGGACATCTACAGGGCAAGGGGGGTGAGTGCAGTTCTTTACGGATCCGAACTATGGGGCTTTCAGAACACAGACCTTTTGACCAGAGTGGAAAATAAATTTCACAGAGACCTTATGGGCCTGCCGCATAGCATTCCTGCCCTCCCAATCCTTTTAGACGCAGGTACTCGCCCAATAGGAGACCAGGCGAGGTTGCGCCCCCTTCTCCTTTGGGCACGCATCTGGAGGGTACCCGAAATATCTAGCTATGCTGATGGCCTAAAGGAACTGCTCTTAACACCAGGTTGGTCCAAAATCCGCTGGCTTAAGGAAGTTAAGCGTCTTCTTATTGATTTGGGTCTTGAGGATGCGTGGGCTAATAGATCTGCCCCGCCTAAACAGACACTTAAGACGCTGTATTGGTCATGGGTGACGAATACCAGGAATTGTAATTCCACCCTTTGCAGAACCTCTGTTGAATTCCTTTTGCTCAAGGATGTCCCCTACTACGAACCATATCTAGACCAGATTAGCAAATCTTGGGATAGGGCCTCTTGCCAGTGGGTAGTCTGATTGCCAGCTGGAGGACATCATTGCATTCATCTTTATTTTGTCCTTTTTGCAACAGCAGGCAAGAGTCTGTGCCCCACCTTCTTTTTGAGTGCCCAGCTTATATTGCCCCGCGTCGCACCTGGCTAAAGCCTTTGTGTAGGAGTCTCGGAACCAGATCTCATCTTGAGGCTCTACGTATTTTAAGATCTGACCCTCGCCCCTTGTTTGCTTTCTGTCTAGCTAAATTCTTGGCTTGGGCTTGGCGGATCAGATCTCTTAAGCTAATAGCAGTACACCATTAGTAAGTTGCACATCCTGTTCTAATGTCCATATTGGTTGCATGGAATTTATGAAATGTAATGATTTTATACTGTATTTATCTTCTTTTTTTAACTTATATATGTCTGTTTGTAATGCTTTTCAAGATATGTGCAATATATCGAAATAAAGCTTGTTTCAGTTCATATTGGGGCTGTGAGCCCTTGTAGGGGTGCTGGAGAAACCTTTGGTTACCTGCTGGAGCCGAAGGACTGCTGGGTGAAGAGGAGCTGCTGTGGGTCCCAGCTGCTGTCTCCTGGGGGTCCCTATGCACTGGGAGGCCTGTGCCGTGGCTCTGCCCCTCTGAACTAGGGACCTAGCGCCTCATGAGCGCTGCATTCTTTTTTGTCCCTTGGAGCCCGAGAAGGGGGCTCTGACTTCGCAGCTGGTAGGTTGCTGTTGCACCGTGACAGAAAAGCCAGAGACCAGGAGGCCAGGCGGCTGTTGCCTGGTTGTGGGCCGAGCTCCTGTTGTGATGAGGAGAGCCCAGTGTGCTTTTTAGGAGCCTGAGGAGGGGGCTTCAACTTTGCCCAGGAAGAGTGTGCGACAAGCACTTTGTCATTCTCTTTTCCTGAGCCCGAGAACAGGGCTCCAGCTCCGTTTGTTCCGAGTGATAAGAACAGAAGTCAGGTGAAGAGAGGTTGACCTGGGGCATGGCCGGTGGCTGGAAAGCAGAGCGTGGAGACCGGGCGGAAGCTAGGCAAGAGCTGAGCCTGGTTGAAGACATGGTCTGCACACGAAGGAGAGACGCCGCTGAGCCTGAATCCAGGCGGGAGCCTATACTGACTTTGTGGGTGCAAAAGGAGAAGACGGAGCCTCATAGGCTCACCCGACGCCGAGGAGAGACCGGGGCCTCGCGGGCTCCCTAATGTAATCCTCGATTTCCCAGTTACCTAAGGAGAAGCCCCGGTGAGTGGGGCCTGTACAAGCGCACTGTGGTGCCAGGGGTATGCTTACAGCTACACCACCAGATCGTGGGTAGCTGCAAATGAGGAGGAGAAGCCCCTGTGAGGGGGGCTCACAAAGGCACACTGTTGGTGCTGGCTTGTTTCACAGCTGTGCCACCGGATTTCAGGCAGCTGCAACGTTGGGGACATTTAGTGTCCATGGAGATACACGAGTGAGTTGAACCCTCACCCTCACTTCAGTACAGGCCTGTTGATGGCAGTACTCTGCTGTTTTGGCAGCCTGGTGGCTGGTCCAAGGGCCACATGCTAGCAGATCCTTGACTTTGGGACAGAGGGCATTACGGGGAGGCCCAAGATAAGCCCCCGAGGAAGGCCAGTCGGCCTGGAGTTCATCCTACATTTTGGTGGGGTATAAGGTCCTGAGGTGATGTGTAAACCTTACTAGTGTTACTGTGGTGCAATGGTAATTTAGGATGTATGCCTGACTAGAGCGGTGGTTTCTGCCTGGCTCAGGCGCATGCCGAATCCCATTTCTAACAGAATGGTCCGGAGGAAAGTAATTGCACCTTCCCAAGAGGGCACAATTCAGGCAGAAATATGTTAGCCTATCTCATTCGGTCAATTTGAGCCTTGCCCATGGGCTCATGTATGACCCCTCTGCACTTTTGTTATACATCTCCTAGAATATTTATATAGGGATCCCCTTCTATATCATGCCCTATGATGAGGATGTTTGTATCTCAAACTATCATATTTTCTTGACAGAGACAGCGAGAGATACAGAGACTCAATGAATCAAATTTGAGACAAACTGAAAATGCTTTCTTCTTTAAAACAGCAAAGAGTCTATCAAGACGGGAAAATGGGGAGTGATGATTGTAAGAATCTCCTCAAAGAGTTTATCAGTTCACCTAGTATTGAGGTGATGACTATGAATATTACCTAACATCTTCCCATTTTTGTATCACCCTAGATGTCTGGTATATATTGTGTGGAATATTAGGTGAGATATTTGGGTCTGTTCAGATTTAGTTGTCTCACAGGATAACAAAGGTAACTATAGAAGATTACCAGTTGTGAAAATTATAAGATTGCCAGCAATGGGTACAGTAGGAATTATATTGCTCTTCCAAGGTAACAGAGACAAATGCTTAAGAAAGAATTGGAGAGACACTAACGAGTATCTGAATAATTCAGGGAAGCCACTATGCAGAGTGGTAAAATGTAGAAATCATAAAAGGCAAACTATGGAAGATCTTAGAGGGTCAACTAATGTTGGAAAGATAATTACATTTGTTGAGATAGTTGAGCTTCCTTATAACTAGTTTGAAGTAGTGTGTTATTACCTTGCCAATTCACAGGGGCTTTTAAATGGCGCTACTAACCGTGAGGGTCTCAAGGCGCGGGGTGCAGTTCCAGGTCATCGGAAAAGCCAGGTCTTGAGGCTCTTCCTTAAGGTGTGCAGGGTAGGGGAACATCTGATGTTGACTGGGAGCTCGTTCCAGGCCTTGGCTGCGATGTAGGAGAAGGCTCTTCCACCTGCTCTGATTCTATGGATGCGCGGGGTCTCTGGTAGGGTGAGGTCGGCGGAGCAAATCCTTCTATTGGGTGCCTGGAAAGAGATTCCTTGGTTGAGGTAGATGGTTCCGATGTTGTGTAGGGATTTGTAGAAGTGGGTGAGTGACTTGAAAGTTACTCTCTTCTTGACGGGTAGCCAGTGGAGGTCTTGTGCTCATGTCGTGGGGTGCAGAGGACGAGTCTGGTGGTGGTGTTGTGGATGGTCTGGAGTTTGTGAAGCAGGGATATGTTGATTCCTGCGTAGAGGGCGTTTCCGTAGTCCTGTCTGCTAGTGATGAGTGCGTGGGTGACAGTCTTTATGGGTTCAAAGGGGACCCCCTTGAAAGTATGCATGTGTTAGCTAAATGCCTCTGGTTTGTTTTCGTTCTTTAACACAAACTTTATTGCATTTTTGTTATGGTAAACAGTAGACATGACAGCAGAATTGTGCCCATCATGTGAGCATATACAGTATAGTGCAGTCTGTAACACATTTCACATACTGTAGATTTTGGCCTTCAGGTTGACTCATGTCAGAGAATATACAATAGGAAACCAAGGACAACATTTAAGAAATTAAAACACCCACCCCACCCAGATCCCAAACCAAAATAGAACCCCAACGTGTCACCTGAGAGCCATAACTATGAAAATGAAGGGGGAAGTGTCAATGAGGGTGTAGTGCAATATATTCATGGACTTTGAGAATGTTGGTGGAGATAGACCTTTTACACACTTAATCCAACTAGGTATAATAACTTCTGGACCAATAGATAAAATGTCATTGTGAGCTTGAAACCCCTCTGGGATCTGGATCTTGTGCTTTAAAGCTCTCCAATAGCATATTCCATTCCAAAGAAATTGGTGATTTGCGGAGTCCCCTATATTCCTCCCACCTCAGAAAGGTCCCAGCGATTAAGTTCCTCCCGCCAATATGTTAATCTTTGGGCCATACAGGACTTCAAGCATCTGGTGAGAAGGCGCTTCATCAGTAATAGTGCCAAGTTTGTGAATCGCACCCTTACTTTGGAACCTCTAGGACTCATGAGCAATCACAGTATACAGCGCTCCATGGTATCCCATCTGGCCTGGCCTGTGACCTCACCTAGCACTATCGCTACTCCTGCCCAGAATTCTGATAATTGTGGGCAGGCCCATTGCATGTGGAGCATGTCCGCTCCCTCCACCCAGCAATAGAGGCATACCGAGGACGCAGCAGGGTTTATCACGTTGATTTTATGGTGTGTTAAGTATGCTCTGAGTAGAATGGCAAATTGCATACATTTAAATCTCGAACTGCAAGACACATTTTTAGGGTATCCCAGCAGACTCACCCATTCCTTGCCAGAGAGTGCTCTGGCTAAGTTAGTCTCCCACCTCTCCATCAGTGTTGTAAGTGGTGTCATAAGATGGTCTTGGAGGTCTTTATATAGCCATCACACCAGGTGTTGACCATTCCCCATTGTGTGCACTGCCCCCAGTAGCTCATGAGTCAATGGATCATGATCATCACCTGCCCAATGATTATGCACGTATCGCAGTAGGGCGGATTGAGTTAGGTAGACGGTGTCCGGGAGGTTGTGTGTGTGTATGAAATCTTTGTGTGTCATAAAAAGCTTTCTGTAAACAGGCCACCCACTGTGGTGATCCCTTCTCATTCCCAGGGTGCAAGCCTCTTACTCGTTAAGGTGCCTCAGGTGCTAGAGAGGCCTTGTAGAGGTATTTTGGGTGCATCAGGTGCCCAACCCGAGGAATAACTCATCACTATCTTCCAGTATGTCTGCGCAGTGTGTAATAGTAACATATGTGTGGGCATCATCAGGATGCCTGGGCACTGCAGATGGTGCAGCTGGCCGTGCTCTAATTGTTGTCGGAAGAACTTGCAGGATTTACAATTGGTACATTCACGAAATGGTATAGAAGGCGTAGCAACATCACCATTTTAGCAAGTGCCAGCCGTCCAGCCATGGACAGGGGCAGCATAGTCCAAAAGTCCACCTTTCATTTGAGCACTGCAATTGTGCATAAAAGGTAGCCTTCTAAAAAGTTGGTGCTATATCTGTATATATGAATCATGATGTACCGAAAGGTGAAAGGGGCTACTGGGATCATGTATTCCTCAAAGTACAGGGTGGGCTCTTCTTACGTGCCGACAAAGGAGGAGGCACAAGATTTTTCCACATTGATGCGGAGGCCAGAAAGGGTCCCACAGGTAGACAACAACTGGGCAATTTCTATCTGCACTTCTTGGATATCTTTGAAAAACAAGATCATGCTGCCTGCATATAGTGAAACTGTATGGACTGTGTTACCCACTGGAATCTCTCTATGTCCCGCTTCCTGTCTAATTCTATGTGCTATGGGTTCAATCGCAAATATGAACAGAAGGGGGGAATGAGGGCAACTCTGCCTGGTGCCTCGCCATACTTGGTAAGATTGGGACGAATGGGGACCTGTTCTAGCCAGAGCCGTGGGAGTAATATAGAGTATCTTGACCCATCGGATGTAGGCCTGAGGCATCCAGAATCGGGTCAAGGTGGAGAGCATGAATTCCCAGTCTAATGTACCAAACGCCTGTCGGATGTCCAATGAGAGACAACCAACATGAGGATAAAGGTCTCGCCTGTCATCCATGATCTGGAACAACTGCCTGATATTTAATGAGGCATTTTGGCACGGCATAAACCCACACTGAACAGTGTGTACTAAATAAATTCCTGTGGGGGCTTTCTGGATTTCAGTAAGGATGTGACCAGAGATTCTTTGATGGAGGAGTGAAGGAGGCATGTGTCTAGGGATGCAGTGTACAATTTATTTTACTGTGGGATCAGTTGAGCAGAGTAGGTAGAGTAGGACTCCACCTGGAGTAAATTGGATACTGGCGTTTTCTTACTTGCCAATTCCTTTGGGCCCCTCTAATTTAATTTGCCATAATAGGAGCAGAAAGGTCCTCCCTATCTGCAGCTTGCACCCTAGGAAGGCGCACCCCTGAATGAACCCCATCAGCCCTGGAGGGTGAGGAGAGGGGTGTGCAGAGGATCATTATGTGTAGTAATCCCAAAATGCTGTATTAATCTCAAGTTGTGTGACCACTGTTCCCTGGGATGGGGTCTCAACTGCTAGGATCGGTGAGGGTGAGAGGTCTGGACGTATTATACGGTTCAAGGGCATGCCTGATCTGCTAAATGCCTTTGATAAGTCCATCAACTAGGACTAATAGCATCTCAAGTGAGTCTCGTAGAAATGCACTCATTATACCTCTGGCAAAAATTGAAGACACAGTATAAGTCAAATTGTGGGAATTTACATGCCTGGAGTTGCTGATAGGTACACAGAATAAAGTAAATCCACTCTTTTCTTACATTAAAAATTACGTTTCCGATTATGTGGTGAATGGAAGCAGGTACACAAGAATCAAAGGGATCCCAATTATACCAATGAGAAGACCAGGACTGCCTAATGCAAAGTAGATAGGAAAGAGTTTGTACTAACAGAATAGAAAAACGTTGCCTTCAGGCTGAGTGCTCTCTCAACAAGTCTTTAATATTATATGAAAGAACAACTTTGGTGAATGACAAGCAAAAATAACAGCATGCCTTTCCTGACACGTTTCAAACTCAATGTTCTTTCTCAAAAGCAGCATGCATAGCAGCAATGTTCATTCTGTCGATTCTCCGATTTAAATTTCCCAATTAAGTACATACTGCCCATGTGGGCCTCTCAAACTGCATCACGGGAATTGGAGTCCAAATTACACCATAGTTGGTCGGAAATTAATGAACATGCTCTATTTTTAAATTGCATGTTTTTCTCGTAGCTCTCCGATATTCAGAAAACCAGATATTGTTCCAAAAATAACACCCCAATGGTTGCTCCAAATGTGGCTGCCTTTCTTCTGCACGCCACAGACTTGATACATCATGCAATGGTGCGCCTCCACGACCTGGCCGGCCGTATTAATCTCTCCCAAAAAGTTGCCTTCAGGCGGAGTGCACTCTCAACAAGTCTTTAATAATAATGCATATATGTGTATATATATATATATATATATTCACTGAAAAAACCATAGGTTATAGGCCATATATAGTTAGGAATTAGCATTTACAAAACCTTGAAAATTCACTGAAAAAACCATAGGTTATAGACCATATATAGTTAGGAATTAGCATTTACAAAACCTTATTTTACTCACACAAAACCATTGAAATTCCATATATAGTTAGTTGCACTAACTATATATCGCGCACCCGCAATCCACTGCTGATGATGTCACATATTACATCATTCATGACATGGTCAGTGACATCACTGATGACATCACTGATGACATCTCAAATGACATCACTGATGACATCACTGATGACATCATCCATTGACTGTGTGTTTCTGTAAAGTTTAAATATGTTTTACATATTGAAAAATGAGTAGATGTAGAAGTGCCTAAATAAAAGATTTAGTAGGTGCGTGAATGACTTTATGAATGAGTAAGTGATTAAATGTGTCTCACTGAGTGCATGGGTTAGTGACTAAACTGTCTTAATTTGTGCATCATTATGTCTGTTGTTCTGTAAAGTGCTGCATGTGTTGATCAGTAGCTATATGAGTAACTATATGGGTTATTGATTGATTGTCCAAGTATTTGTATGGGAGACTGAGTGTGTGTGTGGCTGGCTGGGAGATGTCTGACTCTGTGCAGATCAATGTGTTCTTGTATCAATGATTGTATAAGAGAGTAAGTATGTGTTAGTATATGTTTGAAAATGTAAGGTACTCTATGTTTAACTGTATAGATTAGAAAATGGAAGTGTGATTGATTCTTTACAGGACTGACTAGGTTTGTGAGTAACTCCATGGATCAGTGGCAGAGTGTGAGTGTCTGTATAGGTGTATGAGTGCATATGATAGTGTTGTAAAGATGAGGGATTGTATGTATGAATGATTGTATGGGTGAATCAGTGAATGTGTGTGTAGACGTAGGAATCAGTGAGTGCGTATGTAGTAACTAGTATTGGTGTGTCAATGGTTTAAAAAGTTATATTCTGTATTTAACACTGGGTGTAACAGAGGTTATATTAAAGTGTGAGGAGATGCATTGTATTGTCACATGAATGATATCATCAGTGATGTGACCATTGATGTCAAATGAGATGTCATCAGTGATGTCATTTGAGATGTCATCAGTGATGTCATCAGGGATGTCATTTGAGATGTTATCAGTGATGTCATTTGAGATGTCATCAGTGATGTCATCAGTGATGTCATTTGAGATGTCATCAGTGATGTCATCAGTGATGTCACTGACCATGTCATGAATGATGTAATATGTGACATCATCAGCAGTGGATTGCGGGTGCGCGATATATAGTTAGTGCAACTAACTATATATGGAATTTCAATGGTTTTGTGTGAGTAAAATAAGGTTTTGTAAATGCTAATTCCTAACTATATATGGTCTATAACCTATGGTTTTTTCAGTGAATTTTCAAGGTTTTGTAAATGCTAATTCCTAACTATATATGGTCTATAACCTATGGTTTTTTCAGTGAATTTCATAGGTTTTTTAATAGCAAATTTTTATAGTTTTTAAAAATAATAAATTTTAAATCGAATTTTATATTGTATCATTTTTTTTTTTATTCTTTTTGGTGCGCTCCCGGGGCGCGGACCAGTGAACGCACGGGTAAGCGCAATTTTGCGACGCGCCCCGGGGCGCGTACTGATGAGCGTCCCGATAGCGCTATTGCCGCGAACGAAAACAACATCGTGACGTATTGCGTAGCCGCCACGCCTTGCGTCATAAGCGCGTATCGCGTAGCCGCGAGATGCATCTTATGACGCACCGCGTAAGCGCACCCGGAAGCGCATACGATCGCGCAACGTAAACGCCCTGATGCGCTTACGAAACACGCCTCGGGACGCGCCCCGGGGCGCGTAGCGTAAGCGCGTCAAACCATGTGACTTTAAAATAACACTTTTCATTGGTTCATAACTTTTTTTTTTCCAAATTGTGTGAAACCCACCCATTTCTCTCACTATTGCTTTGTACTTGGAGAGAGCAAGAGCTGTTCTGTGTACTTTGTTCATCTCCTACTTTTCTGATCTACAGCAATGGCTGCAAGAGAGTCATCCAGCAGTGATTCCGACGGATTTTTAGATGAGGACCCTCCTCAGCAGAAGAAAAAAAAACATTTCATCTGGAAATTTTATGACATCCCTGAAGGGCAAAAAAAAGTCAACGCTCCAAAAGTAACCTGCAAAATATGTGGTAGTACTTTATCCAGAGGCAATCCTCTGAAAAAATATAGTTTTGGAAATGCTAATTTAATCAGGCATGTGAAAAGAAGACACCCTAACAACTTTGCCAGGGAGAGTGTCAGAGAGCTGGCACGGAATTTACCCACAGATGGCGGCAGCACCTCCACTGGTGGAGCAACACCTTCGGGACCACCCCGTGGAAGAATGGTCCCTAACATTCAGCCGGTGTTTGCAGGCATCAAATTTCTGTGCACAGAGTGTAACGAACTGCTCTGCTATGGGGAGCAGAGTGTTGAACTCATTGCCATGAAGAAACAGCAACACTGCTGCCCTGCCAGTCCCTAAATTTTCACATTTTTTTGCTCCTGTTGAGCAGTTTTGGAATCCCTGTTTTTGTTTTTCCCCTGACAAAAATCCCAAAAAAATATAAAATCGTTTTAAAAAGTCTAAAAAAATATAAAACAACAAAAACGAAAAAAAAGTTCTTTACAGAACTACCTCCAATTTATAAAAAAATGCAATTTTTAAAAAAAAAATAGTGTCATTTTTTATCTCCATGGTACGCTCCCCCGTACGCTCCCCGGTGCGCGTACCGGGCGCTCCCCCCGCGAAAATCGAATTTTTTTGAATTTTATTTTTTTTTACCCGCGGGACCCTTTTATGGCCCCCACATCAAACCTAGGGGGTCAGGGGGGCTCTACCCTGCCCCCTTTTGGTCATTTCCCCCTTTGATTTTTGCCACCTCTTGTGTCTCAATCCTACCGAGACACAAGATGGCGGCCGCTGCGGACTGTTTCGAATGTTTACAGACACCTGAGAACCAATCAGCTTGCCGTGCGCAAGTCGCGTGGCGCGCCCGGAGCGCTCCCAGGTACGCGCACTGGGGCGCGGCTCTAGATATATATCTTTTTTCAAACCTAATTTACTCAAAATTCACAGGAGCACATATCTTGAGACCTAGCAAAGGCACATCGGGCAAACAATATCTACAATTTTGCCAAGTTTCGTGGAAATCCATTCAGCCGTTCGGGCTAAAAGTGAGGCCAACCGCCCTATGGAAATTAACATGGGAAAAACACGTTTTGGGACCCCCCTTTTTTCTCAGCCCCCCCTTGACAAATCCCCCCCAAATTTTCAGTTGCTGATCAGAAACAAAATGTTCCATTTTCCTGAAAATTTCAGCCAATTCCGTCCACAAACGCCAAAGTTATTAGACATAGAATTTTCAAAAATCCCATAGAGAAAAAATCCTAACTATATATACCTACTGGCGACCGCCAGTAGGTAATATATATATATATATATATATATATATATATATATATATATATATATATATATATATGAAACTTAAAAAATATTAACAAATCAACCACAAATAGATAAATAAAATACAAAAATAATTAAATTAAAAAATCTATAAAATCAAAAAAGAGATATTTACTAAAAATATTATAAAAAATATATAAACAAATGATATAAAATTAAACAAATAAACAAATTATTATGATGATATATTTTAACAATTTTAAGGAAAGTATCAAAATCTGAAAATAATAGATATACTATTCTCAGTCCAGTTTATGCAATAGTAGTGAAAGTGTAGGCTTTCAGATGGGTTACATGTACAATTTCCACATGAGTCTGTGCAACAGGAGGGAAGCATGGGTTAAATGTACAATTTCCACATCAGTCTGTGCAACAGGAGGGAAGCACTGGACTTCGGAAGGGTAAGATTTATTACTCCAACTCCAGTCTGTACAACAGATGGGAAAGCTTTGGACTTCGATAGTGTAAAATGAACTATTCCCACTCCAGTCTGTGCATAAGTAGGGCAAGCATTGCACTTCATAAGGGTACAATTTACTATACCCACTCCAGTCTGTGCAAAAGTACAGAAAGCATTGGACTTTGGAAGGGTTATTTTTACTATTTCCACTCCAGTCTATGCAATAGTAGGGAAATACTTCACTTCAAACACATACCATATTTGAATAACCCTATTAATTTACAACAAATATAATACCCTTATGTAAACATTATTAATTAACCCAAATAAATTATATATGTAAAAATAAAAAAACAATAAACAATGACATGATTATTAAACAATTTAATAATTATCAATTTAAAAAGCTATATTTATGTATTACTTAATTAACACTACACCCCCACAAACTTAGCGGCTCACACCTAAAATGTAACTAAAATAAATGAGTATGTCACAATTAACATAATTAAGATCAATTCAATAATGAATGCATTAATATTTACTTGTTAATTATTACTTAATTAACTTCCCACCCTATAGCCCTACAAACCCAGCAGCTCGTGCCTAACATATAACTAAGAAGTATTGCCACCAATGTCAATAGCTGTCCATACAGAGTAACCTCCAACACCACAGAACGTTCCTCTGAATCAATCTGAGAGTACAGCACTATGTAAGGAACTCCTGGTGTCACCCATATCATAACTCCTCTGGGATACCAAGAGGATGTGGTACCATATGTCCCTCTGCGTCAACACCTACTCGCTTTCAAGAGTTCCTCAGTTGTTAAATGAGTCTCCCAGAGACATGCTAAATTTTTGTGGAGCAATCTTAGGCATGTGTGAATCTTAGACCTTTTTGTGTGTGTCCCCATACCCCAGACATTCTATGTGATTATTCAATAAGCCTCTAAAGCCATAGTACAATTAGGTCTACTCATGTTCCCATTTTTATGTTCACGCTCAATTACTACAGCTCGGCATCCATGGTTCATCCACTATATCAGACTCAATGAGGCTTGTTGTGTCAGATCCATGCATTGTCATAAAATGGAAATAATCTCCTCACATGAAAAGAAAACAAAAACTGATAACCACAACACACCCAATTTACTCCCTGCCCCAGACCGGCACATTAGCTTGTCCTGGTCAATCATGACACACATTAATCTTGCTGATGTATTACGTTCATTCGAAGCTGTGCAGATGCCCAAAACATCAGGTAGTTTACATACTCGTTATAAGTGTCCCATAGGCCATTACCTCATTGAAAACCCCTCCTGATCAATCAGTTTCTGGTTCAAGCACAGTTGATTCCCCACATTCACAAAGCAAGATCAGCATCTTCTCTTAAATAAACATATCAAATGATATGATGCAGTCTAAGTTAGATCGGCCAATCAGTGGCCATCGGAGTGATCTGTGGACCACTCTGCAGTTTCTTTGGACCATCTTGCAACTTGCATTTCTGGTACTTCTGCGTCTGAGTCTTGGGCATCTGATCCTGAATTCCCATTCTTTTCTATCTCGCCTTCAACGAGAGCTCTTTCTTTTGCTGCTTGTTGCCTCCTGGAAGAGCGATGACTTATTCTCCTTGTTGACCAGCCCCCTACCATCTCTTCAAAGTCTGGAGGAGCTATCTCCCCCTTAGACTCCAGCCAAGCCCAAGCTTCTCTTGGTGAAAGAAAGAAGAGAGCGTTGTCCCATTTATCACATTGAGCTTTCCCGATAACAGCGATGTGCACTTGATTGTGAGTTGCCTGAGCCGCTGTTTCACTGAAGAGAAGGAATCCCGCTGCTTTTGTACATCTGTTGTGTTGTCTGGAAATATTGCAATTGTGCTATTATCTTCGCTCCACTGGCCCTTAGCTCTGGAAATTTGAAGGATATTGCCTCCATCCTGTAAGTTAAATAGTCACACCTCTACCTGCCTCAGAGGCGTTCCCAGGGATAGCAGCCTGGTGGAAATCTGAACCACTCTCCATTGAAATGAAAGTTGAAGATTTGCCCCCGATACTGTATCTGCCAACCAGCGATTCATGTACAAATCCATACTCGGGCCTTCAACATTTTCAGGTAAACAAAAAGTTCTAATATTGCTACACCGTGAAAGACCTTTGCATCATCCCCCGTACCTCTATAAGACGACCTCTCCCGTAATTCTTTATTTTGTGCCTGCAACAAATCAATTTGAGGATTAATTGACACCAGCAATTTATTGGTGCTCACCCTTTTTGTAAGTTTATTGTGATCTTCTCTCAAAATCCCTACATCAATCATCAATGTGTCTAATTTGGGCTCCAGAAAGGTTTTTAAACCTAGCACAGCCATCAAAAGCTTCACTCATAGTGTGCTTGTGTAATGTCTGTTCCATGGAACTCATTACTATTGTGATAGATTTTGCTCCTTGACCTGATTTACTCACTTTTGGTTTTACCATGTTGACGATCGGTATCCTGAAGTGACAGGTACTGCAGAATCAAAGCCTGATCCAATAGAAGAATCCGACACCCACTTCGCCATGCTGAGCTGTGCATCTGTCTTGCCTGTAAATCACAGCAGCGCGACCTACTAAGTGTTCCACTGAAGGGCCGACCATACCTTCCGGGTCAGTTCACAGCGCTGACTACTTTACTCTCAGAGCACCAGGGTAGTCTATCTTCATAGACCCAAACCCAGCTTTGGCTTTTGGCTGTTCAGTCATTGCCATGTGACTCTTGCACTGATGCCCATGGGCTCTGTATGACCACTCAAGTGGCCTGGGCCTCACCGCTCACCAGCCAATCAGTGGATCTGTTGGGTTATCAGTGCCCCTGACTGCATGTGACTATTAATGTTGCGGTGGTGGATGCTTGAGAGTTGTATTGAGGGCCCCATTGATCTAATCCTCAACTTTCAAACTGTCCAGAGACGGTGTCTTATGGGTATCTTCCCTGATCGTTTCTTCCGAGTCGGCGTAACCTTAAGGAGGTCCCCACAGCCACTATCCACTATGTCGGGGAGTGCTGCAGTCCATTGCAGTAAGCATTGCAGCAGGTATATGAAGTTGGTGTGGCCCAGTGAGAGCCAGCAGTCACCCGGCTCCTGTTACACCAAGGCCTCTGTGCCTCCACTCCTCATTCAAGTGCAGGCCTTGCAACCTGTTTCTTCTCCGGTGGGGTTCTCTGCGTTCATCGCCTGCCAATAAGTTCCACAGCAATGCCGCAACCCCCGGGCCGAACTCGCATACCGACGGCACTGTACCAATCCAGGGCAGAGTTACAAATCCATCGAGGGCTGCACTCAGAGCTCAGTTCCAGCCCAAAACCAAACTCCTGCCCTGTTATTTCTTGCAGCATTGATGGCCTCGATCCACCCTACGTGGAGCTGGTTTTCTCTTTGGGGTTTCAATTAGAAGTCTCTGCTTTCATTTGTACAAGGTCCCCTGCCACCAACCTCATGGAGGGATTATTTCTCTGTAATCAAAAACATTTTTGTTGGTATGATGATGGAGTTCCTGCTTATGCGGCTGTCCTGGTCCCCATCTTGAACACCATTTGCTTTCATGTGCCTTTAAGGATTGCCATTGCCTGGATGGGCTGTTCATAAAGGACATGACAATTTGTGGACTGTTGCATTTTCATATTTGTGTTCCCTTATGAATTGATGATGGAGCATCTAGGAGTTGCTTGTAATTGAGAGTATATGTGTTCTTTGATGCTATACGTTGCTGGACCAATAGATTTTATTTTTAGGTTTATGGCTGTTTTGTTTAGGAAATTGGAGCTCTATGAGTGTCTTTGCCTATAATAAAGACACCGTGGAGTTCACTAATCACCCTTCCAGATTCACTTATTTTACTTTGCCGTCTGATAACAGGTTGCAGAAGTTTTTTTTTTTGTTAACAAAGTAAAGAAGTGTGCGACCATAGGCTTTCTTAAAGAATAATGCTTTTTTTATGCATGCTCTACTGCTATTGCTTTTGACAAAGTAAAGAGATGCACACATTGGATTTTATAAAAATGTTTATGTTTGGTTGCGAGTGCCACATTGTAATTATGTATTGTGCACTCCTTGAGGTTATGAATAAATTGTGGCACTTGGCTGCAGTGTGTCTCATGTTTTCAAAACTGTGTTCACACATTGTTCCTCAGAAGCATATGCTGATGAGAAATGCAATTATTAATGTTGCCTCTAGTGCCAAATTCCTGAATAATTAATACAATGGACTGAATACTGCTAAAGTGTATTACATTTGTTATCTTTATCTGGTGTTAAACATCCCAGTCCCATTAACTAGCCCTCAAAAGGTTTTGATCCATTTCTTTTGTTATATGAAACCATTTTGGTTTATTGTAACCTTTTTGACAAAATAAAGAAAAATACTGGCTTTCTGTGTTTGTTCCACTTCCACAACATTGTTGTTATTTTGCGATATGAATTCCTTGAGAATGTGCATAAATTGTGGTTCTTAGCAGCAGAGCATTCCATGTATTTGGAAATGTGTCTCAGTCAGCCATCTTTATTTGCCAGCATCATCTAATTTTTTGTCTTCACTGCAGATTGTTCTGATTAATATGCAGAGGTAGTGAGTTTAATAGGCTCCTTATTTCTTCTAGCCCATGCTTACAAGTAACAATTGAAGATTACGAGACAGAGGCAAATGAATGAACCATCCTGTTTTCAATTTTATTGCAGCGTTGGTTTATGTATTTAGAAATGTTTCTAAGCCTTGCACCATTACCTGGAAGTATGTGCTGAAGCAAAATGCTTTCATTAATGTGGATTTCCAAAATATTAAGATGCAAAGGCAGTGGGCTGAAAATGGCTAACGTGCAGCTTTTTTCTCAAAACCACTTTTATTGATTTTATGAAGCATAGCGCATGACAAATGCGTTATGAATTGCACATTATCGCCCATACTGTAGTACACTCAAAATTGACAGTGCGGTCTGTAAGATTAACATTAATTAAGCAAGCATAACTCAATGGGGGCCTAGGGGCAGTCAACAATAAGTGGCAGAGTTGGGACGTAGGTTTTTCATGAGAGTAGTGAAACCTTGAATCAAGGGTACCACATTACTACAGCAGATATACGGGCAGTGGTAGGGGTAGCTTACAAGATGGAGGGAAGGGCCTGTTTATATCTCATTACAAAACCGTTTTGGCAGAAGCCCTTCAAGGTAGGAGATCATCATTAGAATCAATGTTTTATGGACACGTACCAAGGCATCCAATAAATCAGCAATGGTGATCTGGTGGAGGCCACGTTTCTCCTCTCTGTGGCGGGCAATGACCAATTAGCATTTGACTAGGGCTGAAGGTCCCTATGCTAGGAGACAGAGAGGAGAGTCATTTAGGGGCATATTTACAAGGGCCTTATCTCTGCTTTTTTTTACTTTAAAAGCCAAAAAAGCAAAGATAATATTAGCGCCCTATCTACAAGGGGATGCTAACATGCAGTAGCGCGTGTTAGCACCCTTTTTCCAGACGCCTCGCTTTGCATCTCAAATGAGATGCAAAGTGGGCGTCACTGGGCAGTACAACCTGTAAAATATTGCTGATGTGCACATCACGATATTTACAAGGTGACCCACGCATCTTAGCCGACGTTAGGTTTGGGCGAAAACCGCAGGTTTTTTAAACAAGATCTGCCCCATTACCAGCATCATTTATAGAAATAGCAGCCTGAACTCAAGCTAGGAGTATAGTATTGCACCAACTACTCTCCATGTGGACATGTACTACCAGGTTTCTGCATACTGCTAACTTATTGGCATTGTTTCATGTCTTAGCAGGATTTGATATATTAAAACACGAACCATTCCTGTGTATAGTTAGAGGGTAAAGTGGTGAAGTGGCTTACATCTCTCCTGTTAGCTTTAAATCAGTTTAGAGGGAATCATGCATTACCCCTTTCCAGCATGCAAGGTGCCACATAGATACATTTTCACCTGCTCTTTGAAAGATGTATTTGAGACATTCAGAAATTGCTCAGACACTCACAACTATGAGAGTGATTGAAGTTTGGGCAGAAGTAGAGCAATCTGCCAGGTATCGGCTTCCAGACTCACAGGCTCTGTCACCTATTTAGGAGGCAAGGGAACCACTTGGGGGCATATTATCAAGGGGGTTTATCTCTGCTTTTTTGGCTTTAAAAGCCAAGAAAGCGGAGATAAAATTATCTCCATATTACCTAGCTGTCGCTAACACCAGTTAGCGACAGCTAGTAGGAGATAGCGACCATCTTGGGCCCCGCTTTGCATGTCAGTGATATTTATCACTAATGACATGCAAAGTGGGCGTGCCAAACTGTTAGCGACTGGAAACAGTCGCTAACATCGCTATCTCCTATTACCAACTTTTGGAGATATTCGCGCTAAGCGCGAATATCTCCAAAAGCTAACACCTGCCCCTGAGCAGTTCTTAGCCATGTTATCCAATGGTAGGTGGATAACATGGCTAAGAGCATTAGCTCGGTAATGCATGAATATCGCTGACTTCTCAGCGATATTCATGCATTTCGGCCGATTTTTATCGCTTAGGAGATAAACCTTGATAATATCAAGGCTCCTAAGCGATAAAAATCGCCGCAGCTCAGCGATAAAAATATCGCCGCTAAACCAACATAGCGATAATTATCGCTAGTTGTTGGTAATATGCCCCTTGGTTTTTACCTTGTGGGATTCAGGGGCAGTAACTCTTTGGAGTTAGACGATCTGCCATGGAGCAAGAGGCACTAAGGTGTCAGAGTAGTCACTATGCTGTGGGAAGGCTTCAAGGCGCTGTATATTGCCCTGTTTACAACTGCTATAAAAGGAAGCTTGGTAGAGAACAGAAAAAATGAAAGCTGACCCTCCATAAACTGGGAGAAAAATAGTAGGGTGCTAGTTTTTTCATGGGGATTTGGGGGCTTACAGCTACAATTAAAGCCTATCAGGCCTCCATTACGTGGCTCGGTGACTGGTTCAACAGGCATACATTTTCAACAACTCAACGCAGAACTTTAAATATGTTGAGCTGGCCTCCACAGACAAACTCGTCTGCATATTCAACACCTATAAAAATAATGTCCTAGTCCATTCTTTGTGACCTATCTTGGTGGCACATCAGATCATCCAAACATAAGTGTTTGTGGCAATACATTTTGGAAAGTTGACTTTACCTGCAGACTCACGTGGAAAGAAGAAGGCTCCTTTAGCTTAATGTCAGTTGACCCTTATCTCACATATCAAGCTATTTCCGCCTGATATTATTTCATAGCATACAGTCAAAGCCTTTATGTTGTCCCGCAGTGATGGATGAAGTTACCTGCTGGTTAGAGAGTCTAAATGGGTGATCATGCCTCTTGAGTTAACTATCAGTTCTGATGCATGATTAATGATATATGAATACACATCTTATGATTCTTGCGTGTGGCTGTGGTCTTGAACTATTGTCTTAATCTCTGTATGGATTTAGCAGATATAGGAAAAACCTTGCCCAAACCACACCGTCAAATGCAATCTGAATCCCCCAACTTGATGCCCATCTTATGGCCATTTGAGGGCGCATACCGATGATTGCCACATAATAGGTCCGTGAGCTGCAATAAAGGAGATTGTAGTTGACCTCTTTCAACCAAGATCGAAAGAGAATTTCTGATGTCTGATTTCATGGCTAGGAATTCCCAAAAATCTCTTTTGTTTATAATGGCTTTTTTGCAAATCAAGCTGCTCTGTAGTAGCGTATTTGATGAGCTACCTCTTTTTCTTGATTCCATTCTGATTTCACAGAGACCTGCTTCTTTGAGACAAATGAGATGCGAAAAAGTCTACAGAATATATTTTCAAAGTAGGGCAAGGTGAAGATTCTGTGGAGGAACAGACTACCTAACAACGAAAAACAACACTTAGGCCCAGACAACGCATCAGCTTCAGTAGCATTTACTAAGCCACGGAAAGCCACCTTGCGTGGCCCTGCATGGCATGTTAAATTCAGAGTAACACAAGGCAGTGCAAATCTCTGCCTTGAATTACTCTGCATTGGGAAGGTGTTTCATGAGTGGAGCGTGGGTGGAGCGTGGGTGTTCCCAGGCATTCAGACATGGATTTTGGCACACTCCCAGATTTACTTAGAGTAGTAAACCTGAAATGTGTCAAAATGCTATCCCTTCTCAACAGAGGCGTAACAAGGAGAAATATGTTTATTTCTCCTCGTTCTTTCCTCTTTCTACCTGTGCTTCATTCGGTTTTTGTGATGGAAGGTAGCCCTTTCTGCATATTAACAATCTTGCCTGTAATGCAGGCACCTTTGCACAAGGTAGTAGATATGGCACATTCCTTCTCTTTACTTGCAAGTTGTCTTGTTGCATTGCTTGTGTGACTTTTTAGAAAATCTAGGACTTAGAATCCAGAACAGACTTTTCTGCCCAAGACTATTGGCTAAGCATTGCACTAATGAGGAGCAACTGGTAAGCAGAGCTATTTTAGACACCATGGAACCTTGACAATATTGCTTCACCAATATTAAGTTCCATAGGATGCATCTGAATAAAGGTCTCATCCTTTTGGCCTATCTCTACTCCATATCTAACTATATACTTTCACAGTTAACCAACTAGTGGACTTGATCTTTGTGCATGCCTCTGTACATGTACTGAACCATTTGCTTTACTTAACTATGGTCCTTCCTTAGCAGACATTATTTTACACAATCTTTAAATGCTCATGTTTATTGTATGTTTAGGCCATTTAGTAGTCAGACAATTATGTTATTTTGGGCTCATTTAATTTGTTATTTGTATGTTTCCCTTCTATTACTTTCAACTGTTGGTAATTGTCTTGATTACTTAATTTACATAAAGAGATGGGAAGGAACATACCTGCTACCCAAAAGAAAGTAAAACGGACCCGTAGAACCTATTGTTCCCCTTTTGTATATGACTATGACAGCATGATTTTGGGAAGAACTTTATTTCAATGGCAATCTGTGCTTTCGCCTAATTTCTCTTTTGGGGAAACAAATATTTGCATGGGGTTGGAGACTTAGGGCCAGATGTAGGTCGCCCAATACCGATCGGTAACGGCCGAAATTACCAAATTTTGGCCGTTACCGACCGGTATTGTGCTTTTTAGATGTAGGTGGAATTTTTTTAGGATTCGGTATTTTACCGAATCGGTAATTTAAGGATTTGGTAAAATACCGAATTCTTAATATACCAATTCGCTAAATTACCGAATCCAGGAAGTAGGGAGCACTCAAGTTGCTGCATTCCCCTTAAGGATTCGTTATTTACCACCAACTATAAGTTGGTGGTAAATAATGAAAACCTTTGAAAAAGCATTTTTTTTTTACTTTTTCCAACAGTGCGATGTGGCAGACATACATGCCCTTAGGGCATGTATACACAAATGAGGGGTGCAACAGGGTGTCAAAGTGACACCCTGCCACCCTTCAATGTTTTCCCCTTGCCGAAACTTACCGATTCGGTAATTGCCGAAACTTACAGATTCGGTAATTTTTATTAAAAAATTACCAACATTCCATTTACCTATTCTTAAATACCGAATCGGTATGATTCAGTATTTAAGAATAGGTAAATTGAGATTACCTACATCTGGCCCTAAGAGCTTTGCAGTAATTATTGCACCTCCCTAATGTTTCCCCAGGTGAAAGTGTACAGTATGCCCAACTCAGAATGTTACTGTCGACTTGGATAGGGAAGACTCTTGACAGATGATCACCTCCATAATAACTGATCCACAGTGCATTATTTTTATAAGGCCAATAAATAATGTATCCACCACCTGCCCATTCGAAATGAGGCTGCATGAATGCATGAATGAATGTATGTACTTTCTACATGTGTAGATTTTCTTGTACTGCATGTGGCTGGAGAGAATGCTAACGCTGTCCATATGGTATGCTATCTATGCACAGAGCATACATGTAATTGCAGTAACGGTGGTAAACAGCAACAACTCATGTTTATTTGAAAACAGGCAGAAGAAATACCGAAACTGGCATCTTAACTCACCACAGAGAATTATTATTATTGTTGTTGTTGTTATGCATGCAACCATTGAACTAAACCAAGAAATTGATAGAAATATATTTAAGTAGGAGGATTACAGAATTACCTGACTAGAGAAAAGGGCCAGGGAATGTCAGTACAAACACAGTGCACTTTTATTGGTACTAGATCCTGAGGCGATGATGCACAATTCATCAAACCTCACACAACTTTATATTTGTAGTAGCTCTTCAATCTTATCTCCCAAACAAGTACTAATTTGCAGTGTATATATTATATCACAGATGACAACAGAATATCATCATAAATGGCATCCCTGGTGGCATCAAATATGACATTACCAATGACAACATGGATGCCATCCCTGATAATATCACGAAATCTGGACGTATGTATGACAATACGTATGATTGCACATGGCATCCTGGTTAGTAAAAAAGACTTCTTAGTTGCAAATCTTCTTCTCATGTTGCATCATTCTAAGCAATTTTCATCAAAATGTGTTGAGGCCCTGGGCTAGATTTTTGACTCACTTACCCACCTTAGCCCCCCACTGACCCCCCCCTTATCCACCAACCCCCCCTCTTCTTCTTACTTGGCCCCCTTTTCTCACATACCCTCTATCTCACCCCATTTATGCCCCTTCCATCATTCCTACTCCCCCTACCTCTCCCACTGTTTCTTTCCTCCCACCCTCCCCTCTTCCCTCCCCACCACCGTACATGCAGACCTTCGGATCTTCCTTCCATTGAGGGAGACCCCAAATTCGTACCTCTACACACTGGGCGCACCACTGGCCTCCACACCCATCCCCATTCTTCCTCCCTACACCCATCCCTATTCTCGCTCCCTACACCCACTCCGCAACCTCTTCCCTCCCACCCACACCCAGTTTTGGCACTTTTCCCTATAGCATGGGACTTGCAGTCTACCCCACCTTGCAACACAGCCAACTATCTTCCCCCACATCAAGGCTTGCTCTCTTCTCCTCAGCACCTGCACAGTGCATAAACCCTGGGCATCTACCACCTACCACCTTCCCTTGCCCCTTTCCCCTACCTCCTGAGACGACATTTCAAAAGGGCCGCCGCACACTGCTGGTGCTGGGTAGGTGTTAATGCCCACTGTACACCACGATTGGCTGAAAGCTGGGGAAGGATTAATCTCACCATGTACTCAGTCATTTTAAAGGTAAGCAAAGGCATAGGTAATGATAAGTCATTGTATTATATGGATATCATTCACAGGCCGGACTGCGAACAAAAACCGGCCCTGGCAAAGTACTCGGCCGCCCCCCCCTCCCTCAGGGGGGGTTAGGGGTGTGACCGCGCTCTTACCCAGGGCCGGTTTTCGGCCGATTGTGTTACAGGGCCGTGCTGCAAAAACGGCCCCCACCCATGCAGCCCACCGTGGGATTGCCCGGTGCCCGAAACGGACAGTCCGGGCCTGATTCACGTAGTGTATATGTTTGCTCAAAGAAAAGATGTCTGTACCTTTTATTGACATACATGCTATTAGTCAATTAGGAAGGCAGTTACTAAACGTAAGATCTGGTCAAAAGTTCATAAGTTAATAAACAATACAATTCACATGACAACAGGTATCCTAGATCAAATAGATCATGATGAATTGGCGAAGAACTGAAAACATAGTGAATACACTAAAAAACACTCTCTGAATTGAAATAATAAATATTACTGCAAAATATTATAATGATATTATATGATATCCAATTTACAGCATGTTGCAGTTAGTTATTAAGGTATTTCTGTGTAAGTACAAAAGTCACAAACATTAAATCTACATTCATTGCCAGAAGCGTGTCATTGTTTCAGATCATGATATTAATTTGACCCAGAGCATTCCTTTATAAAAACAATTTATGATCCTGTTATTTCTTTAATTAATTCATTTCTGTATATAGAATTAGTATGCAGCCACTACATTTGTCAGGATTAACTCAGATGATATTCTTTATACACTGGCCCTAGAGATCGCATTTCTTTGCACTATGGGTCGCCAGACACTTAGAAATCTACTGCCACAGTTATTACATATGAAGACTCATTGCGATGACAAGGTTGCCTTCCCTGAATGCAGGATTCTGTTGGGCACAAGTGGGAGGCCCTCATCCATAATTATTCTAAACCTGTGTTCCAGAGGGATGTACGTTGTTGCAACGCATGCTTTTACCACGCATGCCGTTACAACGCAAGTTTTACAACGCAAGCCATTACAACACATTGCTTTGGGGGGTGCTGGATAGTGAATAGTTTAATTTACTATTCCAACTCCAGTCCCCGTGGATAGTAGGGAAGGTGTTGGATAGTAAATTAAACTATTACTTATCCTAGAGCGCCCCCCAGTGCAATGTGTTGTAATGGTTTTCGTTGTAAAACCTGCGTTGTAAAAGCACTGCATGGTAAAAGTTGCGTGGTAAAGGATTTTTCCCGCTCCGGAGATACCTATGCATTGTACAAATAAAAATTGAACTTTTTTACGTATAAGATGTTAACTTGAGGGAGGATCCCATGAGATAAATCCCAAGATTATTACATGGAGGACATGACTCTCAGGTCAGGTGCTAAAATCCAAATATTTTTATTTATTATATTTTCACCAAATAATATGTCCAGGTTTTCATGATCAAAGAGTGGTAATGTATGCAGGATCATTTACTGTGAGCATTCTCTAATCATATAGCGGGAACTCAAAACATGGCAAGCTGGCCTGAAGCCAGCGTCTGCTGGGCTGGCACAGATGGAGCCTCATGATCTGCAGCTTTGTGGCAGGCATGCAAAGGGCTAAATTGAGCCTGGAATACTATTTCCGCCACAGTGCCTCAACATTGGGCCCTACCCATAGGAGAAATCCATAAATCAAGAAACATATAGCATGTGGCTTTGACGTGCAGTGCATTGGGGCTATAGGAAACCCTTTCACCAAAAAAGAAGCCCTTCGATAATGCACTGTGTATAATACACATGAACTATGAAATGTATTTCTTTAAAAACTCTAAAAATTATTGATACGTGTTGTAAAATAAAACAATTTTTCTGCATGTGTAAAACAAGAAGATTAATTGAGGACAGAGAAGGTGTGACCTGGCGTGGAATCACATAAAAATATCTGTGTTTCCTTAAACCACAGAAGAAAAGAGACTGTTTGGGATGATTATGAATGTGTGCCTAGTATGTGAGCTTGGTTAAATGTGTAGGTGTGTGTGTTACTGGGTATCGCCTGTGTATTTTATGTAAACATTTGTGTTATTTACAATCGATTGAAGTGTTTTTTTATTACTATAAATGTACTGACTAATGAATTTACAATGAAACATATTTATTTCTTTGAAAAAAATTTTTAAAAACGTTTTGTGATATAAAAAAATGAATAAACTATTGAAAAGTTAATTGAAGTAAGTCTTTGTCATATCTTGAAGGACTTTCGTTCTTGAAAAATGAGAACTATGTCATAAATTGTAAAGTATTTAGGCCACGAGGGAAGTTTAGCTTGTTGTATTGTTGTTTCCTCTCTTTTCCCTGGCCAGAAGTATTGAAGAGGGGGTCCCCTATTTTTGCTAGTGTTTCAACATTGGGCCCTACCCATAGGAGAAATCCATAAATCAAGAAACATATAGCATGTGGCTTTGAAGTGCAGTGCATTGGGGCTATAGGAAACCCTTTCACCAAAAAAGAAGCCCTTCGATAAGGTGATGCACTGTGTATAATACACATGAACTATGAGATGTATTTCTTTGAAAGCTCTAAAAATTATTGATACGTTTTGTAAAATAAAACAATTTTTCTGCATGTCTAAGACAAGAAGACTAATCGAGGACAGAGAAGGTGTGTCATAATTATAGCTACTACACCTTATTAGGCAACCATTTAATCAATTATATCGGGGGAAATCCCCTCTTGTATACCACAAACGTTACAATGCCACTCTTATGATGTCAATCATATTATCGTCTCAACTTATACTGAGCAAATAGTACCTCTGTTGTCCCATACCATTTCAAAAATAACTGTCAAAGTATTGGTGGTTAGCAACAGAAAAGCAGGTCATTATAAACATTTCCCCAATCGATTATCTGTAGCTACCTAACAAGCATATTCCAACTAACGAAGACAACCACTATGCCACACACTAAAAAAATCACATACAAAGATGACATGAATTTCCAAGTACCAAAATAATAAAATTGTGGTCTGTGCATTTTAGTCAAAGCTGAATTTTCTCTAAGTTCTCGATTAATACAGGGGCATAACACAGGACCGTGCAGCCCCTGCGCCACAGGAGGGTTCCCAACATTCAGGCTCTTCACATTGCTCCAAAGGCCTATAAATATCTGTCAGATATAGGGAAGCAGATGCCTCTTCCAACATTCCTTGGGGAGGAGCATATAATTTCCTTTATGCCATTGTTTCCAAACATTAGAGCCTTCCATTTTTAGCAATTAATGAAGGACTTTGTCTGGTGACATGCATCAGAGCTTTGCATGTAGTTCCTCTGGTACTAACTGGAATGAAGACCGTTTCCGTAATCCTTCCTGTAACAGCAAAGTATGTAGGGTGTTCAAGATAACTCAGTATTTTCTGAATTGAAGAACTATTGAAATAAATATGAAAGAACACATAATTTTGATTGAAAGGAAACTGCAGCTCTGTGAGCGTTCAAGTCCAGAAAGAGATTTGAAAAATGCTCCCTGAGCAACGCCCAAGGCCTCGGTGTGGGGAGGTGTATTCTGTTCCTCCGGCAGGATGAGGATGATCATTTGACTGGGGTCCAAGAACTTAATTTACTTCAATGGGGCCTCCCCTGTCACAGGCAGATGTCATATGACCGCTAGATTGGCCCCTTCCTTTATTTCCCCAGTCAGGCATGCACCAATCCCAGAGGGAAGGGGGCTTCCCCCAGAACTGGTATGAAGTGATAACAGAGGAGGGCTTACCCAGTTTCTTGGACACACATCTGGGGTGGGCACTCAGGCTCTGCAGAAGTGGGGAAGGGTTCACAATCTTGGATTTAGGCTGAGCAGGGCACTGTGGTATTGTTTGCAGTAGAGCACACAGGAAAGGCTGCAAAATGGGTACAGTAGCCCTGGGAACTTTCGAAACGAATATTTTGGGAGCAAATAGGAGTTGCCACCACCTGCAAGCTAATTTCAGCCATAAATGTGGCATCTCCATTACCCTGTTCAGAACACTACTGCACCCGCGGGAGGTCCAAAGAGGACTGAATCTGTGGTCTGAAGCATGAGAAACTTGAGGAAAGCCCTGAAGGACTGGCCTGCTCTTTTGTTCCCAGGACAAAAAGATGGACTCCAAGGGTAATAAAGGTGACATCCTGTTCAATCTACGGGGATACAACAAGCAACAAGACATCTTTCTAGATTCCCAGCTGACCATTTCAAATTGCCCCAGAACTAGACCCCGCTGTTTGCCCCTGCCAGAATGAGTCCTGACCCCCAAGTGCTGTTACAGATGTCCTGAAACCCTTGACTGTGTCTGGATGGACGTCTGCTACATTCCTAAAATCCTGAGACTTATAAATGTTTTGCCTCCAAAGGCCTCTGGAGCACCTGGACAAACCGGCCAACCCGATCTGATCATTGTGTGTTGTGGCTGGGCTAAAGATTCTGGCTCCCACCACTCTGAGCTTTTCCGCACCAGCAAATCTAATTCAGCTTGACCTCACAGAGATGATACCTGGCCTTGTGGAACCACTACTGCTACATAAGACAGCAGCCTTGTCCCGTTGGAGAAAACTGAGCTCCAAAAAGTGACTAAGTGTAAATAAAGACATCTTGACCTGGTGAATGTACCAAAAGCATCTGACCGGTGAGAGACCTTTCCTGGACACAAAATTTCAATTTCCGCCACTGATATTTCATGGCAAAAATCAGTAGCTTCACCTAGACTGCGTTTGATAACTATTCTAACTTATCCAGCCCTCCTCAGGCACAATCTGCTGCATTGCCCTGCTGAAGATTTTTTACTTCCACTTTTGAGACCAAGTCCCAAGGTACATTTTCCAACCAGGTCAAACCTGGTATCCCCTATCCGACCTGCGACCCACTGCAGTCAGCCTCAAATCACTCCTAGGTCCTGGTTTACAGTGTCCAGCTGACCACTGCTGGTGCTTAATGCTTTTCGAAACTATTTTAATAAAAAAAATTACAAATTCGTATTTCTGGTTTCCCTTATTGGATTTCTATCATAGATGTCATTGTATTTATTGAAATGTACTCGTTTTTTAAATTGGTTTGGGATTTTTCTTGCTTTGTGTTTACTGTTGTGACACAACATAAATACTCTACACATTGGCTCTAATTTAACCCTGCATTCTCTGTAACATAGCTACCAGGGGGTCGAGAGCTCAGGTTAATTTAGCGACTTTAGTGGTTCATCTTTACAAGTACTGTAGTTGTTGCTTAAGGTACATACTTACCCCACTCAGCTAACAACCCAGTTTCCTACAATTACATATATAGTTGGCATAACTTGTAAATGTTGAAGTTCTCTCAAAACTCAGTCTTCAACATTAACACATCCCTTTTATACATACAAGCGTGAATTTCAACCACCCCGGTTTGGTGCCCTAAAATCATGTTAAAATCTTACAAAGAACTTACTATTCACATATCTTAGCTCTAGGTGGCTATTTCTGCCACTGCTTAATGCAAGAATATGTTTAAAAGAATGAAACCTCAAACTTACTTCAATAGGATTCCTACAATAGTAATGAGGGAACAATGTGTGTTCTTCTGTCATCTTCTTAATGGCCCAATAATGTATTTAATCCTAAGCTAATTGGCCTGCATTATTCCCAATGCATATGTTATCCCATTAACAGATCTGGACATATACAGCTTAGAGAGTGTTACAGATAATGAGTTCAGCAATTGTCAACCTCTTACCATTACTGCAGCTAAATGTGACATTTCATGTGTGTCTACTTTGCATATTGCACAAACAAGTACAGAACACAACTAGTTTGAAAGGTAACAACAAAGTTTAATTTTCAACCATTGGTGATGACAATGTAATTATGGATTATGGGAGAATAGGATGTCCTTTACATTTCAAGACCTTTAATAAATAATAGTTTAATTTATTTCCTATCGGTGGTGTAGGTTCTGTTTTTTCATTCAGATGACTTGTTTTTAATATTATTCCGCTCATACTTTGATTGATGGTATTATACAATGACTCATGCTCTTTCTTTTTGTCTTTTTGTTCTGGATTAGTAACACACTTATCTGTGACTCTAATGTATGCCCTAGCAATACTCTCCATTTCATAGCTGTGTTCTTAAAGTCTTTCACTGTACATTTGAAGTGGCTATTCAAGTAATGACAAGCAGTGAAATTGCTATGAAGCACCAGCATTCTCATATCAGTATATTTCTATTCTCATGATGTTGGCGAGAACTAATAGCCTGGGTTTCCGTATTAGAGGCTGTTGGGTTTCTATGCAATTTAGATTTCAACATACCAACCAATATCGAAGACCATACTAGATATGTTTTGGTGAACCTTATTTTGATTTAATTATGTTTTTCTAGTTAATGAGTTTTAATGTGATTTACATGATGAATTTGTGCTTTTACGATCTGTCTATACATAGATCGAATAAAGATTTATATTGAATTGGATTGATTTAATTATAACATAAAAGTATTGCCAGAGTCCGCGATTATGTTAATTTCTGATTAAGAGGATGTTATTGATGTACCTTAACAATAATACACCCTCATTTTATAGGGCCAGGTCAATGTTCCAAACCCACTCTCTTTCCAACCATTCCAATACAATATTGGCATATGAAGGAGCAAAATTCACATAATGCAGTGCCTTTTTCTTAACAACAAAACCTACACTTGAAGTTAACCATATTGAGATGTAAGCAGAAGTCCACCATTACGAACACATTATTGGGCCAAAATAAATGTGCTGTGTACATGAAATCTGTGCACTTAGCCGTGCAAACTATTCAGACTAGTAGGCTATCTCAGAGCTAACAAGAGTGAAATTGTACCAGATGCCTCAGCTGCAAAATTATGTGTTCTGGAATCTTCTCTGTAAGAATGAGTTCTGATCAACATTTTAATTACGCCAGAATAATTTGATTATTTTTGTGTTATTCTTTTGATGTGAAATCAATTAACATTATGTGATTATGCCTGTTGGCATAGTAATGAGTAATTTGGCTCAATAAACCTACCACAGGTGCACATGAGCAGCACACCTAGCGAGTGCAAGGGGCTGCTGTTGATTGTGTTCTGTTGTATTTTTGCATCCTCGGGTCCATTTTGGACCTGAGAGTGCATTTTGTGCTATGAAAATAACCGTAAATTATTGGTTAAACTCCTGGTATAATTCAAAATAACCTTGCATAATTTTGCCTTAATTTTACATAATTACCCTACAGCTAAGTATGCAAGTTATACCCACCTTTGTTAGGAAGCCAATCTCAGACATGACAGTTTGTCCTGAAGGTGCCTTGAAAGTTTTGTGAATGTGTCTGCTTTTATTGTTGGTGTGCAATCTTCTTTCTAGGGGTGTATTTTAATCTGAATGATTATCGTTGGTAGGATCTTTTAAAACATAGGGGCATATTACCAAGCAGTAGCGATAATTATCGCTATTGCTTGGTTAGCGCGAAAAATTTATCGCCGAGCTGCGACGATTTTTATCGCAGATAAACCTTGCTATTAGCAAGGTTTATCTCTGAAACGATAAAAATCGGCCGCAATGCATGAATATCGCTGTAAAGCCAGCGATATTCATGCATTACCGAGCGAATGCTCTTAGCCATGTTATCCACCTCCCATTGGATAACATGGCTAAGAACTGCTCAGGGCAGGTGTTAGCTTTTGGAGATATTCGCGCTTAGCGCGAATATCTCCAAAAGTTGGTAATAGGAGATAGCGATGTTAGCGACTGTTTCCAGTCGCTAACATCTTGACACGCCCACTTTGCATGTCATTAGTGATAAATTTCTCTGACATGCAAAGCGGGGCCCAAGATGGTCGCTATCTCCTACTAGCTGTCGCTAACTGGTGTTAGCGACAGCTAGGTAATAGGGAGATCATTTTATCTCCGCTTTCTTGGCTTTTAAAGCCAAAAAAGCGGAGATAAATCCCTTGATAATATGCCCCTCAATGCGTAATCTATCTGCACTATAATTTAACTAGAGGTATAATAAAGAATGTAGGTATTGTGCTCACACAATGGGAACCTTCTGGCTAACCTTCCGTCAGGCAAACATATTTATAACCTTGTGTTTTTTGGGACACAGTATTTAAAATGACTCTACGTCCTACCTAGCATAGCACAACCAGTGTCAAGAGATGAATGTGTTATTTTAATTTAGGGCCATTAAAATGCATCAAAAGTGATCACATCATGACCCCATCATAATGTAAAAAAAGGAAGGACGCCACTGGAAACATTCCTATATCTGCATTCCCTTGTAAGAAATAGAGACACATGTTAGGATTGAAGAAGGGAACATTTCCTTGGCAAAAACACTGGTAACATATTTTACTGAAGAAATGTGGTTTCTGACTGGGGCCAAGGGATCTCGCAGACTGCCTGTAAGCCACTAGAATTAAAGATCCTCTTTGTCTTTCGGATTGTAGCTTGGTACACCCCACAAAGTGGATCATATGTTGTAACACAGCACGTAAGAAGAATGAAGAAGGGGATTGATAGGAAGTGGAAACTCTTCCCTTCGTACCAAAGTCCTATTTTGCCAGTCATGGTTCAGAGCTGACACAAATATTGCAACCCATAAAGCACTCTCTTCTTTATATTCTCCCCAGGTCAGAGAGCATCCTATCTCATGTCAATATCGACTAACCTATGAATCCTAAATCCTCACAAAGAAATAGACAGTATATATGGGGAGCAAGCTAGCCACATTTTGATCACATATTAAGAGCAAAGAGAACATAGAAATTAAGTATTTTTAACAGCTTTTTTGCATACAGGTACTACTGCTTTCCATCAAATCACAATGTTGAAATGTTAGAAGAAATTTGTTTTTCCAAATGTCTTTTTGTATTTTATATTTTCCAGGATTTTCCTACAGCATTCTTAATGAGAATCAGCCATGTTGTGCCAAGTTAATTACTCTCATGGTCAGAGCTGGATGTTCAAAGCCTGCTCCTGAACAATAGGCAAACTTGTCCGAATTAGCCGCCTTCTGGTTGCGCAAAGGGTGGGGGTGTAGAAATGTGTATATGTTCGCTAGCTGCCTCTCCCTGGAAATTCTGTTCATGCTGCTCCCGCATAGAAAAGAAAGAGCAAATGTAGCTTTGGCACCGATCAATCCAGGGTTTCCCATTGAAATGTTGGATGGAAAAATAATTTTGGCTGGGTGGAGTCTGGTTCAGAGAAGTAGTATTTCCAAACATTTGTTGATTTTGTCATTTTGAAGGTTCCTTGAATGCTATGCAAGGTGTTGGCCAGCTTGTGGGATGTTCCAAGGAAACCTCAGGTGTGACAGTGTAATATCGGGATTGGGTAGGAATTCTCACTGTCTAGAATTCTCTATTTCTAGTTCTAATACCATGCACAAGGAAGAGACTTTGAGCAGAACGAAATGACAGAAAAGGAAAGACAACAGACCTTCTGTTTGAACCAAAGGGAAAGACATTGGACATGTATCCTTAAACTGTAGTAAACTCTGCCTCCAGAGTAGGTGGCACTAGCTTCCTCACTCAGTCTTGGGGACAACAGAAGTTGGAGTTGGTGGAGACCCAATAATTGCCCCTTTTAACTTTCATGGACTGGTCTGGTCCTGTGGTGGAAAAGTAGTCTGCTTTTGAGGACCATGGAAGCTGCGGCAGGAAAGCTCAAGGTCAGGAGGATAACAAGAGTAGGACCAGAACATTAAGTCCCACATTTCTTTGCAGTCCCCCACTGGGAGAATGGAAGAAGCATCCTCAGGAGCTGAGATAAATAATTGGGACTTTATCAAGAAACTCTATCCAAAAATATACATTTTTAACAACTAGTGGATGGAGAACACCACCAGGGGGCAAACAACACAACCCCTCTAGGAAATGGCCTTCCAGTGTCATGGATATTAAGATCCATTCTTGGCACTTGGGCCTAGTATTTTTTAACAATCTTCAGGTCCCCAGAGACTGCATGGGGCTACAGGGCTCAATGGATCCTTTCCACCATCAGTGATGTACATAGAAATCCTGCCTGTGGAACCCCTGCCTGCACTGAAGCACCATAATGCTGCTATCATTATCCCAAATTATAAGTGGTGGCCACAGTTTTTGCTGGAGGTAGCTCCCTGGCCTTTCTTTGTTAACGGAAGGTGGCTCCCAGGTTTACATGTGCTTGATTCCTTGCTTCCTGTACTATCAGTACCAGAGTGTGGGAACAGCAGGAGCATCATGAGAGGAGAAGGAGAGCTTGGCTGCAAGGGAGAGTCCAAAATGTGCATACTCTTTATGGTGTGGTAGTTGAGGGTGGCTGCCAGGACCAGTGCAGGCCCACCATGAGGGTCTCTCCGAAGTTTGATGACTTTGCCACCCTACGTCTTATAGGACCAAACAACAGTGACCTCTGGAGAGAATATCTATTGTTTCAAGAATTCCCAGAACTAGAGGTTTAGGGCCAGAGGGTCTTGAGTGAAGAGACCTTTGTTTCTGCATTCTCTGTGAGTGCTGGACCACCTTGTTGGCTTTAGAGATAAGTCCAGGACTGAAGTTTTCATTGCGTTGAGCTGTTTGTTGCTAAAATATGTAAATGTCTACAGAACTGCGCTATCACTTTTTGCTTTGGCAATTCTTGTTTTGTTCTGTCACTTTTTTGCTACATTTTCTTGTTAAGGAAGCTGAAGGTCTCTCATATATCTAAAGCAAAACCATTTGCTAACCACTAAAATATTATTGGGGACTCAAAAAAAGTGCAAACTACCATAGAGGTCCCTGGAACACAAGTGAACTACTTTGTGTGTGGATGTGCTCAAAATGAAGTCAGTCAGTGACGGAAGTGGGCTGACCCTTTGACCCAGGCTGTATGCTGTAGTGAGCTTAAGTAAAATGTGGAGAGCACATAACTTTGGTTAACTTAAAGGTCTTTGCTAACACCAGACAAAAAAATTGACACATTTCGATGTCAGGCTAAAATTGTGTAATGCCTAATGCACTCCTATGGATTGTAAGGAGATATCCTAGACAAATTCAGTATGCCTGACTATTCTGTAATGCATGCCACGTTTAATAATCACACATCGGGAATTGTGATTTTGGAGATCAGGGTGGCTGGTTTGTAAACTGTTAAAGATGCCCTCTGTACCTGGGATTTAGTCAGTATTTATTGGGCTATTAGTTGCTGATGTCCTTTCCTTGTTGTGCACCACTGCTGTACTTTGAGAGCCTCTATAGAAGATGTCCCTGTTGGTATTTTTACATATCATTTAAAAAATATTTGTAATTTTGTGGGTAGTATTTAGTTTTACGTGCAACAGCGTACTTAAAAGACCACATATTGACATCTTTTTTGTGTTGCTGAGTTCAGAGTTCCCAGTCTGCAGCACCTTGTACCTTTTTCTAGTTTATAGTCCACAACACCCTGTACTGCCTTACCTTATATTTCTCTGCTGCACTACACTGAGAGTCAAATGCTAAAAGGTATACTTATATAACATTTTGGGGACCCCGGAATGAGGCTCAAGGACACGAGAAGCAAAAGACCTCAGTTGTTAGAATTGTGGAACAATAACTTCTGATTGCCCTGGGACTTTCTGGTTTGTTTTTCTCAGAATATAGGATTGATATTTGTCATCAAAAGATGAGACCATTGTGACATCAATTACCTGACCTACATCTGGTGTAGCACGTTGGGATCCAAACCATAATGAAGGTCTGACATCCCTAGAGTCAAGAAATTAAGTGGAAAGCAAATGTAGGTGCTCCTTCTGTATGGGAATTTCAACCAAAGAGAAGTGGAAATAGACTGTAATATTTTCAGACCTATATACAAAAATTCGGAACGTGGTCTTCTTCTGTCAGAATCAGAATCAGAACGTAGCTTTATTCGGTTTCAGTTTCAGATATCCATAAAAGCGCATACAAAGTACAAATACATTGTTTCATCACTATCATAAAAAATTCATAAATACATGTTACAATTAATTTGTTAAGAACCGAAATAAAGCTATTTCCAGTACTAGGTAAAAACTTTAGTTCATTAATAATCTGGATCTTAACAGACATTTTAAAAACACTGAAACACTAAAAAGGGTAAACTCATCCTCCAACATTTGCAATCTTAGCAAGGCTGGTCTGCACTGTCTTATTCCCCACTTTCTGAGTAAGTTAAGTATGTATCTTCTCCTAATTGTGGATTAAAATTTGGTTGCAAAACATAATACAGTGTATGGTTGTTTGTTGGGACATATCATCACAGGGACAAAGGGACAACGGTTCTATCCATGTGTTCACCTCAGGAAAGGTCACAAGTCTGAAAAAGCTACCCCCCCTGAAGCGAGTAAGTAACATCCGGGTAAAACAGCTCAGGGTGAATGATAGATATTTCTGCAGACCCGGGCCATCTAACAGCAGGTGGTTATGCATAACTGATGGCTTCTTACCCTCCAGCTGCCACCTGGAGTCCTCCAGATGTATCAGGCATAGATCCTTCAGTTTCTTTCTGGTCACAGCTACCATAGTAAGTGGATTATCAAAGTATTCCTGGTGACCTATAGCTGTTAAGAAGCATCTCACGTATCTTAGCCACTCAATTTTCATACACCCTTGAAGGGCCAAACAGTCCCTTAAAATATCCCTGTTCAACCCTGTCTCTTGGGAGACCCAGACCCTGTGCCACAATAGGATTGGGCTCATTTTTATGAGGTCGGACACATAGACAATACCCAGCTCTTTATGACACACATGTGTGGAGTTTGACTTTGGTACTGCCAATAGATATCGTAAGAAGGCGTTTTCACACGCCTGAATCTTACTAGTATCCGTTATACCCCATATACCTGTCCCGTAAATTGCTGTGGACACACACTTTGCCTTATAGATATCTATAAGAATTTTAACTGGTCTGCCCTCTTGCTTAATGGCAAAATTACGCAAGGCACCAATTGCACAAGAAAATGCTAATTTCCTGGTGCTTGCGGCCGCAGCCCATTTCCTATTATTATCAAAAATTATGCCTAGATAGGAAAAGGTTTTAGTTGAAGCAATCTTTTTCCCTGACATAAAAATATTACAATTGACCTTGCTTTTTTTTGGACAGGACATACTAAAAGTTTTGCTGATGTTGATTTTTAGACCCCGTGCGCTCATAAATTCAGAGAAGGAGTTTAGTGATCTCTGAAGTCCCAATTGCGTGCACGCCATGATAACCGTGTCATCCGCGTATAACAGGATTGTGGCCGGTCTCCCTTTAATCTGTGGATAGTCTTGTCGAATTTCTGTCAGGTGAGATGCTACACTATCAACGTATAGATTGAATAAAAACGGAGCCAGTATGCATCCCTGGCGAACTCCCTTTTCAATTGGGAATTTCAAATTACATTCACCCTTTAAGCCAAAACAGACCTTCGCGCCAGCCCCCCGATACAGTTCCTTAATAAAGTTTATAATGGTGGAATCAATTTCTAAATGTGAGAGAGTTTCCCATAGTATTTCGTGGCTAACGCAGTCGAAGGCAGAGCTTAAGTCAACAAAAGTCAGGAAAAGCTCGTCCCCTTTTGCAACCACATATTTGCCGATGACAATGACAATGGCTAAGTTCAGACCTTGCTCGACTGTACCTAACCCTTCTTTGAAGCCATATTGGTATATAGAAGGTGCACCCGTATCCTCTGCCCACATCGCCCTGCCAGCCACTTTCATTAGCGAGTCTAGCAGTGATATGGGCCTATAACATTTTGGGTCTTGACGAGCACCCTTTTTAAAAATGGGGATCACTATGGCTTCCTGCCAGGTTGGTAAAAATCCTATTTTGTTGGAGCAGTTTAACACATTTGTCAGGAGGGGGGCCCATAACATATCATTAGATTTGTAAATGTCTACAGGTACCCCATCAGGCCCCAGGGCTTTCCCCCAAGAACTCTCAGCTATTGCCACTTCGATCTCTGAGAGTTCAAAATTCATATTCAGGGGAAACAGTCCTGGGGTGGTTTTATCAGCCACTCCCATCCTCTCATCGTCATAACCCCCGTTAACAAATGTCTTTCATAGAGGCCAGTGAAATGATTAACCCAGGTTGCCTCCTCTATTACTAGGTCAATGCAATCAACTTTCCTCTCCTGAAAAAAGGGAGCATTAACTGCCTTCCAGAAACTGGTGTTATCTTTCCGGAGGCTTGCTTTATGTAATGCGTCCCAGGCCTCTTGCTTTATAGCCTTTTTCCTTTCCTTTACCGCGGCATAATATACGTTTCTGGCAGTTCGTATATCTTCCGCATTTTTGGGTACTCTATTTAAAGCTGTTTTTAAAGTTGCATGGGCTTTAGAACATTCAGAATTAAACCAGCCCTTCGATTTGTTGTTTGATTTTTTCCTTTCTTCCCCCTCCAGAGAACGGCTAATGTCCTCACAGATTTTTGAGAAAGCCGACAACACGGCTTCTAGCTTACTAGTTTCTGTAAAACATGTTGTAAAGTCATCTGCTCTATTTCTTATTAGTTTCTGGAGGAATGGGGCGGGTTCAATTTTGCTCCATTTCAGGGCGTAGCCATTTCTTTTTGCAAGATTTAGCTTATGGGAGTAAAGATTGTTTATTTATCCCATACAATCATTCTTATGTTTAATTGATTTTAGTGAGAAACAAAGTGGATAGTGATCGCTGATTGCAATTTCGCCAGTTTTAAAATCTAGCACATTCTGTGTAAGACTGCTAGAAGCCATGACGAAATCTATTAGAGAATTGCAACCTCTACCATTGTAAGTAGGTTTAAAAATAACCTGTGGGTCGCACATTCATTACAAAAGCCCAGATCCATTTCGAACAACAAGTTGTTTAAAAGGTGGCCCGTTGATGTATGAATGAAATGAGTACAGGGTTCACCTTTATTCTTTAATAGTCCGCATATTTCAGTTTGGCTATAGGGACACAGCATACAATTAAAGTCTCCCATCCATATAACCCTGTTTCCTGAGGGGCCATCCCTATTTGAGTTCAGCATGGTCTGAGTAAGACCCTCAAACACAGTGGATAGATCACACAGTGGGATATTATTATAAAAATGTACAATAATAATTGTCTCATATCCCTCTATTGTGACCTCCAACATCTGGTAGTACTTGGATAAAGTGATACATTTTCCTACCTTTACGCAAGAAGAATTAGAGATTAAGCAACACACCCCCCCTTTGTTTTTGCCCCTGACTGATTGCTCGGCTGGGGTATGAAAGGTGCGATACCCGTTTATATATACTGCCTCCTTCTCCCATGTTTCCTGGAGACAAATTATACAGAAATCCCTTACATAATTCAGAAAATTGGGATCATTTAACTTATGTCACAGACCCGCGATGTTCCATAATAGAAAGGTTATGGGGTTCACCCTATCTCCTACCTCTTGCCCCACTTCTAGATGTGGTGAGTTACAAGTCCCGTCTCGTACTAAATACTGAGTAGTAGGGGATATAAAGGAATTTAGCTGAGGGGTATCATCTGCTATGCCCTCCCCTCCCCCCCCCCCTGCGCTATACCTGGTGGATTAGTGCAAAGATGGTCCCCAATTTCAGGTGCACAACCATTTAGATGGCAATACCTATAGATTGGAGTTGCTTGCTTCAACAAGATGGGGTATTGCTCCATTTCCCCTGTCCCCTGTAAATGGTTAGTGCGCGATGTGGGCTTGTTCAGTCAGTCTATCATTTCTAACGGGCTAAACCTATTCTGTAAAGGTAGATGGTTCTCTGGATATTGAGGGCCCTGCCTGTAGCCACCCGCCCTTCCCTGTCCATAACCCACATATGACCATGATTCTACGTTGTCCCGGTGGATGGGTGGAGGAAAAAAGAATGATAGTGGTCTAGTTTCTATCGTTGTCCCTTGGTTTAAGTTAAAATCATTTTGGTCCCAAGAGCAAATGTACTCCACCGTGAGGGGGTCTCTGAAGTTTACCAAGATGCAATCTCCATTGACTGTTTTTGGTGTGTATCCCACCCATGGTACCCTACGCACCATCATGATGTTACTACGCATGTGCGGGGGAAGTGGTCTGTTTGCATTGAGCCAATATGCTACTTTGTTTTTTAAACCGATGTATGACTCTTGGGTAGATTTATTAAATTCAGGTACTCCCGTAAGAACTATAACATACGGGCTTGATTGTGGGGGAAGAAGTACCGGTTTCACCCGCCTTGTCATTTCTTCAGTAGCAGCATTTCCAATGGTTATCGGGTGTAGGATAAGTGGTACGGCATCCTTGCCACCAGTACTGAGGTTGTGATGCTGGACTATAGCACCATTTGCAACCTAAGAATTAGGGGGATTTAAACTAGCTTGAGCCGCTGGTCTCTTGTGTTGCACGGTCAACTGAGCAGTGGGGGCTACAGAAGCTTTATCTTTACTCGTTAACTGGTTCTTAGGCTTCCCGCCGCCCTTATTATTCTTCACCTCAGTCTCTAGCTTGTGTAACTGTTTTTCTATCCCCGTGAGTCTTAGTTCTAGTGGAGCAAGTAGCGACTTTAAAAGGGATGCCAAATTATTTAAGAGGGAAGCCTCTTCTATACCAACGGGAAGTGTTCTGCTACGTGTGTTGGTGTTTAGGTTATTATCACCACTATTTCCTGGGATCGCATCCCGGCTTAGGGCAACAGGACAAACGCCGTCCACGCTGGGATGGTGAGAAGTACGTTTTGGCGACAGCTTTAAGTCAGACATTAAACAGTTTTCCCCCAGACCTTTAGTGGATTTATGTTTTTTGCTGTTAGCAGCAGCAGACACCGGCTGTTTCTTTTTTGGGATAGCACCTTCCTTTCTCCCTCTTAGCTGTCTCATGTTATATGACTTTTGAGAGCTATCCTCTCCTACCTCTACAACCTCCTTCAGCGCCTCTAGATCTCCTACCGTGTCTGCAAATGTGTGAACATTTGGCGCAGGAAGGGAGCAGAAGGAACCATGCGAACTGGGGGGACTATGTATAAGTACCTCTATGTCGGGGGTATTTGATCCATGGGTGGGTTCGGGTGTACGTGCATTAGCTAGGTACCCCATAGAGGACCTCTTTGCCAATGACAAGTCCTGCGACACCCGCCTTTCCATTAAAATGATCCCCTGATCAATCACTGTGTTAGTTCTGGTAATGAAATTGTCTAATGTTCCCAAAAGCAATGACCCCTCCACGGTCTTATTCCGTGTTTTGTGAGCAGGCATTGCTTGTCCAATGTTCAGCAGATACTCCCACTTACTTCCGTATCATTGAGCCGACGATTGTTCCAAGCCAAATGCCAGGAGTTAGAGGGAGGGCCCAGTCCAGTCTCACTCGGGCTACAACGGATTCGCCCAGGGCCCGCGCGCGAGCGTCCCGCTTGCACGACTATGGGGTGCTTAAGTGGGACGGAAGTAGAGGAGGCGGGAAGATGACCAGATGCGGCAGATCAAGAACCGCACGGCAGTCTGGTCCTCGCAGTCCCGCTAGCAGCAGCAAACAATAAGTCCAGCCCCAGAATCGGGCGAACGACTAGGTGAGTAGCCCAGCAAATCCGGGGAAATCCAAGAGTCAGGTTATGCAGTCTCCCGTTGCACCCTCCAGACACTCTGCACGAGCGGCACCAGCGGAGCGGGGGCCACGAGAAGTTATGGCTTGGCAGGGGGTGGAGGCGGGAAGAGGACCAGGTGTGGCGGATCGAGAACCGCACGGCAGTCTGGTCCTCGCAGTCCCGCTAGCAGCAGCAAACAATGAGTCCAGCCCCAGAATCGGGCGAACGACCAGGTGAGTAGCACAGCAAATCCGTGGAAATCCAAGAGTCAGGTTATGCAGTTTCCCAATGCACCCTCCAGACACTCTGTCAAATACCTTAAGAAACAACTTATGATTATGCCTGTCTCCCACTAATACTTTGTTTGTGGTGTGCAGAATTTGAAAATAGTTTTTTTTATTTTTTATTTTCCTAGAAGGAATAAATCAAGTGTATATCAGAATTTCAAAGAGAGTTTAATATGCTTATTGTGTGCAAAACTTTTCACAACATTAGTGAATGTCAAGTATTGCACTCTCAAATATGCAAGAAAAAAATATATGGTATACTCTTCCTTAAATGTATGTTGCTAGACAAGGGAGGCAGAAGAAAAATTGTCATGTTTGGTATTTTCCTAAAAATATTTCTTAAATGTTATGTTCTGTAGGTTTCTTGGGCCAGTCATTCTGCTGGAAGTGGTTTTCCGCCATGGAAATTAATTAGGGGTCAACAGAGGTACAACCCACACACCCCTGGTGTGTCCTTAGGTATCTCTGACACATGCCTTGCTATCCCTGTCCTTAAGGATCATCAAGGCAATGGAAAGAACCTTCAGCGTAGAACTTCCTTCTTACTTTATGTAGCGTATACTCTGTGTCTCATTTATGGTTTTTTTGCCATACGGCAGCGCAGAAGGCCTTGCTGCTCTGCTACCACACGGCAATAGAAAAAGGCAGGAATATCTATTATATACGGTGCATTCCTGTCATTTTCCCCTGCGCCGGCGCACAATGGGCTGCCGTGCTCCAACACAGGCACACTTGCAACATGGTGCTACGGTGCCTGTGTTGCGGGGAAAGGAAACCTTCCTGCACAAAAACAATCCCAGAATGCAGCACAATAGAACGAGGAAAAACAAGGAGAAATAAAGATATTTCTCCTCCTTGAGCCTCTCTTACACCTCCCTGGGGATACTTAGGTTTTTGGTGCTGGTTCAAACTTACAATTTCTCGCAAATCTGGAGCAGTGTCAAAAACCAATGGATGTTGCTGGGAACGCCCCCAGCAACACCCATGGAACACCTGTTCAAGCTGTTTTCTGCATTAAAGGGGCACATATTTATAAGGCCATGTAAAAACACGTAACGTGGCTTTAATTGGCCTTATATATATATATATATGACTTTCGCACATTGCGCCACCAAAAAATAAAAAAAAGTGACTTTCCGGCAGCGCAAGAGTGCCCATAGGGCCTATGAGGCCCTCCGTGTATATCCCCCAGCCGTTCAGCTGAAATTAGAAAGATGATGACTGACTAAAGGTTCGGCAAAAGGCCAACCTTATTGTGCCATTGGGTATATGATGTCACTTCCACTTCCACTGCCCCTGACATTTGTTTAATAAACTTGTGTGTCTGCCACCCACCAATAGATTGCAAGATCTGAAATTCTGTGGCTTTGCTGTTTCAATGTGCTTCTGAGATTAATCTCATACTACTTACATTACATAGTGGAGGCCCACATCCGCATATCTTCAACACCTTGCATGTGCTGCAACTCTTTTATTGCTGAAAGGGACTCAACAAAATAAAAAAAACTATAAAGTAGTGATCACTGCAGGGAGTTCATGCGTGGCTGTGCAAGAATGGGAAGCGATGTCATATTGTGGGATTATTATTCATTGGTCAAACTAAGCATGGAGAGTAGCAAAGCCAATTATTTCGATGCGGGGGTAATACAGTTAGCTCTATGTCAAATGGAGGCTCAGCTATGCTTGAACACAGAGTTGGTCTCCAAATTGGCCATTGTTTCATCTGGCTGAATCTGCGTTTGCTTATTCTCGACAAAGTTGCAAAAAGCACAGACAAATAGATCATAAAGCAACTTTGAAGTGAAGAAATGCTTGAACTGTTCAAGATATCTGACATCTCAAGGAAACTAAACCTGCTGATTAGAAGCATTCATTTTTTTTCCGTAAGATTCACCACAAGTTATTACAGCACCCTCTTTGTACACAGGATGCCTGAATTGCTCGAGCTCCCTGTCACTTGAGTCCGGGTGAATGCAAGGAGGGATGATCAAAAACATTCATGTTTCTGCAAAGGCGGCTATCAAGTACTTGGAAGGAAGTGCGCATCTACAAATAACAGTAATTGTGCAGTCTCATAACCAGGAGCATAATCAGCAGACAGTCCCTTCACGAAGCTGCTTTTTCTAAATTAAATGCAAAGAAATAAAAACCAGGTGCATATACCAAGGTGGAATGTAACCTTTCCGCAAGGAAGTCAGATGGTAATAGGGGTGGGGGTTTTCATGCAGTTGTAGCTTGCTTCGCTGCAAAAAAAGAGAAAATAAGGAACGCTTCTGAGCATGATTGAGAATAAATTTGCATTACATTTACCGAAACAGTATCCCTGGTTTTCGATCAGTAATTGTTGCAAATTAACAGGGACAACAGAAGTCATAAGAATAATGCAGCAGGAGAAAAGGAGAGAGCATTTAATTACTGTGTTATCAACTCTTTTCAAAAGCAATCAAAGGGATTCAGTGGAGCAGAAGTGATTTCACTGCCAAAATCGTGAGACGTTTTTGGTATTTACCTTTTGTGAAGCATCTGAAAACAGCAGGTCCCAAACGCTACTAATATCAGTAACAGTAATGGTATTGTTGGAATAATTACATAAATCAGATTTGGCATGATTCCTGGAAGAAAAAGAAAAAAATGTCACTGGACTATCTCTGTGTCCTCTTTCACAAGGTGAGTATTAACAACTTGAAGTTTGTTAAAAGATAAAGAACTTGGCTCACCGCATAATTACTTGTGGAACGAGTCCTTATTATTACAATACATATAACATTTGTGACGCTCAAAAGTATTAGGAAATGTAGTCTGAATTATGTCTCTGGCTTGAAAGCTTTCAACTAAAAATAAATGATGTAATGTCTTGTTTGAAAATTCAACTACATTGTGCAAATTCCACAGTGTTCTTCAATGCCAGCCCAGAAACCTAAATCACAACAGTGGAATAAATAAAAAAAAATGACAATTGTTACATAAACTGCATTTTTCGTGACCAAATAATGACCCCTCTCCCTCCACCTCAAAAAAAGTATTATTTTATTGAGGTATTCGGATTGCATTGATGTGCTATGCACATACTTCATGTATTTATTTATTGATTCCTCTATTTATGAATCCTTAATTAGAGATGAAAAAGATAAATTATCGCCAGACTTCATATAAAGGTGCAGCATAGAGCTATGCAATATTGTGATGGAACTTTTCATCTTATGTTACATTCAGTTGTGGTTAAGGGCCTCATTGTGAGGAAGTCACGCAGCGCAGAAAGTCACCTTGGTGTGCTGCACTATGCGACAGGGACGAAGCAGGAATGCACTGTAATTGAGGCACTATGGCGTATTCCTATCCTTTCCGTTGCACTGGCGCCATTTTGGCAGCAAGGTGCATGGCTGCCTTTTGTGCAGAATGAGGCACACATAAAAGGAGTGAGAAACAAGGAGAAATAGGGTTATTTCTCCTTGTTACACCGACCCTGGTAAGGTGTACATTTTTGGTGCATCCCATGGTTCACAAGTTCTTGTAAATCTGAGAATGAGTCAAAATCCATCATGGAAAGCCTACCGAGAGCAGAGTAACTCAACACATTGATTTGCGCTGCATTGCATTACTCCAGATTTATTATGACACTCAGAGCCACGTAAAGTGGCTTTGCTTGGCTTCAAATATCTGACTTTGAGGTTTGTGTCATGCATGCACCACATTGCATGGTGCAAACATTATACAACCCTCTCATAAATAAGGCCCGAAGTTCTACGGAAAACATTGCCAAAACGGAAACACAGAGCAAAACAAGTGACCCGTTCACCATCTGCTGCATTATGTAAGGTGGAGGGATGGAGAGAACATGTCTGGCTTTGGTCTTGGCCCATGGCAGTAGAGCAAATGAGAGTAAATCTGACATGTTTGGCTCCATGACAACTAAACTCATTGCTTCTCATCAGCTAGAACAAATCATATGTATATGAATAATAAACAGGTCTGGCTTTAATGTGCTATGGGATGCAAACACATTCGAATAAACTATGTGAGCTGAAGCTCAGTGCAACCAGTCATTTGTTGTACCTCTCATGTACATAGCCCATTTTTATTCCCAAAATGTGCAGAGCTGCAGGGCAGTAGAACCACAAGCCTGTATAATAGTACCATATCTCTGTACAATTTAAAACAGAGCAAAGACACAGGTGATACAGAGTTACAACACAAAGTCTGTGTCCATTTGTGAATGCAAGTTTTTGTATAGGTCAGGTCAAAGCCAGACATATTTGCTTTGTCAATACTTTTTGTCAATGTTTCTGAGATCTCTAGATTTTATAATTTATGTCTCTGGTTTAGTATGTGGAGGATGCTTCAAAGGAATGAAGAATAGGACTGACTAATCCAACATGACGGGATTAGAGTTTGTATGAGGGGGTCCTTTTTTATACAACAGCCGAAGGCAGATGTCCTAGGTCGTGTTGTAGGTGTGGAAGGTGTAATGTTGTCATATACATCATTGTCTGACAGGAATGTATTGAGGATGAGCATATGCGTGTTTTTTACTTTTTCTTAATACAGGTTGAAACAAAAACAAAGCGCTTATTGAGATAGCCACTTTGCAGTTAAAGAACTCCTTGTAGATACAAGTAAACCTCTAATGATTTGTTTCTGGTATACCAAATTAGAGGATGTTGTATCTTACTGGTTATTGGACGTAGCCCTTTTTGTAGGGTCACCAAATGTTTTACCTTCGCCCTCCTTTTTTCTGAACCCATTTTTGTTGGCTCTTAGTACTCTGTGCACTTTCCACTACTAATTACTGCTAAAGCGCCTTTGCTCTCTCCTTAAAACATGATAGAAATGGTTTATACCCAATTGCCATATTCAATGCATTTGTAAGCCTCTACTAAAGTGTCACTAGCTGTACCCAGGGCCTGTAAATTACATGCTATTAGTGGGCCTGCAGCACTGATTGTGCCACCCACTTAAGTAGTCCTTTAAACATGTCTGACATTGCAGCATGTATGTTCAGTTTTAAACTGCAATTTCGACCTTGCAAAAACAACCTGTTATTTCCTTACTTTTTAATACACATAAGTCACCCTTGAGATAAGCTGTGGACAACCCAGAGGGCAGGGTGCAATGTATTTAAAATGTTGGACATGTAGCTTTACATTTTACATGTCCTGGTAGTGAAAAATCTTTAAATTCATTTTTCACTACTACAAGGCCTACCTCTACCATAGGATAATATTTGAAATACCCCATTACTTTTAATAAGCTGTAACTTTCAAATGGGAACATGTAACCAGTTAATTTTTGGTGTCTATGGAACTGCAATGAAAAATCCTCTCCTATGGAGAAGTGGGATTTTTGTTTACAATTTTGAAAATGCCACTTTTGCAAAGTTAAAATTTTCCTGCCTTAGCCATTTAGAGCCCTGCAGCCCGTTATGTTATGTTAAAGGGATTTATTAAGTTCATAGCTGCCCCAAAAACAGGGCTTTTCAGTGCTAGCCCTTGCAGATTAATAAACTGTCACCATTTGCCTGACAGAAAGAGCAGCTATTGGAAGGAAACGAGCCATGTCTTCAGGGATTTCCTGAAATCCAATTGGTTTGCAATGTTTTTAATTGGGAGAGGTAATGAGTTCGACAGCACAGGGGACTTGACATGAATGGAGTGGCCTTCAGCTCTGGCTTTCCTAAAATGTGGAACAGTGGCCAGATTAAGATCAGCTGAGCGAAGGCGGCGGGAGTGTTGGTACCACAAAAGAAGACTGGACAAGATGCAACCCCAATGGGAATACAGAATATTAGGAGTAACACACAAAGCCTTAAAGTGGATGCGCTTTTCCACTGTTAGCCAATGCAGTTCAAGGAGGAGACCAAAGACAGGGCAAAGTATCTTGTGTTTGAGTCGCATGACTGGGTAAGCTGGCAGTTGGGCTTTATGTATTTCTCCTATACAGCAACACACAGTAGAGAGTTAGATGTGCCTTGATGGGCCATCACTGGCAGGAGTGAAGGGTGGAGCAGAGCACAGCCCAACGATCATTCGAATAGATTGTGTCCTGCCTCCACATGAAGGGCTGCATGCCCCTGTAGTTAGGCTGTAGCCAGGGCAGTGGAGGTAGGATGCCTGTGCACTTCAAAGGGAAACCTCTAGAAGCTTCTCCTACTTCTAAGAAGGCACCAAGTGTAAATATTGGACTGCAATCACCAACTTTTCAGTACACTTCTGTACCTGTGGAGACTCTGCTAGGAAGATGGATTGCTGTGCTCTTGAAAGGGCTGCCACTCTGCTGGACTACTGCCCTTCTGAAATACTGCCTAGATGGACTGCTGCTTTGCTGCACTTATGCCCTCCTGCCTGAGTCAGAGGGATTGGACCTGCACCTGAACCCACTACCAGAGTGAGTCCAGAGACTGGTCTTCAGGCCTCCTATTGAAAGCTATATGGACATAACAGGCTTCCAACAACCTGAATGAGCACCTAAATCTGGCTGGAGTAAGCCACTGACACCCATATGATGCCCCGTTTTTGGCTTCTTCATGAGTGCAAACAGGTCCATTGGTGCCAAAACCTTGTCAAACGCAAAGATCAATCAACCTGACCTTCCATGCTACAGCATTGCCCACTCGTCGGGACCGCCATCAAGAAGCTCTAGTCCTAATGCCCACTACAAGAACAGGATGTGTGCTACAGCAATGATTGTCTGAGATGACAAGCCTGCTCTCCACACTGCAATGCCCCCTCCACCATGAACGGGACTCTTTGCACTGGACTGAGGAGGTATTTTTTCAGCAGGATTATCCTGGTCTCTGTTTCAGACCCACGCTCCATCGTTGACGGCCGAACTTGTGACTTTCTCCTGGTCTCTCAAAACCAGATAACTTCGAGTGGCGCTTTCAGCTTTTTGGTGCTATAAAATTGAATATCTCAAGTTATACTGATTGGATTTATATTATTTTAGTATTGATTTATTTATCAGATTTTGCTCTATTCTAAATTGGTGTGGGATTTTTCTAGTGTTGTGTTTTTAATCTATTACTGTTTGAAGTGCTGCATAAATACTTTACAGATTTCCTTTTAGTTAATGCTGACTGCTCTGTGCCAAGCTACCAGAGGGTTGAGCACAGGTTAATTTGGGGTTGCCTGTGCCTCGCACTGTCAATGATTGTGGTTGCTGCTTGATTAGGGTTTCACCCTTCTCAACCAGTAATCCAATTTCTCACAGTGGTAGTGTACGATATAATAGTGCTGTGAAGCATAGGTTGAACTAGGATTCAGTTAATGCAATAGCATTAATGTCACAGTCTTGTATGAGGGATATAGAGGTTGAATTAGAGACTACTGGCCTGCAGTTCTGGAAAGCATCTATGATGTTTATTAGATAAGTGAATGAGTTGAGAGGAGGTAATTCCTCTAATGCTGCTTTAGCGGATATATTTTTAATTATGGTCATGACATCTAGCTCTGTAGATTGTGGTAACAAGTCAAATGGGATCCATGACCACAGAGTATTCAAATGTGTGGGATACAACAGTAATAATGTTCATGGAGTAATGCTTGATAAGATGTGTCTCTTATGCTCTTCAGGAGCAAATTTGTTGAGTGAGGTGTAATTTGCGACTCAAATTGCCATTGCCTGGGAAGAGACTGCTTCTGGGCTTTTAAGACTTTGGAGCATCTCATAAAGGTGACTCAAGCATATTAATTTGATAGGTGGACAATAGATTTGTGTGCAGATTAGTAAAATGTAACTATAATGAAGCATGAGCCTAATAGTCACACATCTCATATGAATCTTACCAATTTAGGGCACTAAATTTAAACATTTTCCGACTGCATCACACATTTTTAACTCCTTCCAGACTCCATAAAATTCACCTAGCAATGTACTAAGAGTAAGTGTGAGCGGTAAATCCGTTACGCCCACGGATTTTTCGGATTTTTGGGAAATCCGCAATCCGCGTATTTTACGGATTTCCCACAAAATCCGAAAAAAAAATCCGCGCGGACGTAACGGGTTCAAAAGTTGAACCCCCACAATTTACAATGGCGCCAGCAAGCTGCCAGCGCCATTGTAAAATAGTTACAAAGTTAGCTTGCACAGGAACCACTAGATAAAACGAAGCAGGTGCTGCTTTATTTTATCTAAGTGCTTCCTGTGCAAGCTAACTTTGTAACTATTTTACAATGGCGCTGGCAGCTTGCTGGCGCCATTGTAAATTACAGCAGCAGCTCACCCAAGGGACCCCTGCGCCCTTCGGGGCGATTGCATAGTAACACACACATGGTCGCTGTAGACAACTCTCTGGCACTTTAGGAAGCTGTAGTATAGTAAAAGCACTATACATTTACCCAACGAGGTAGCACTTACTGATTATCCAGTAGAAAGTACTCCAATTGAGTAGAGGTATGGCACAAAACGGTGGCGTCTTCTTGAATAAATATGAAGGGCAGGGTTCATTCTGGCACGATGGTCCTGGCACAAAAATTAAACCTCAACAGGAAGCACTTATAGATATCAATAAAGCATGTGCCCTAGTTGAAGCTTAAATTCAGTGACTCATTCATCAGCCCAAAAACAATCGTAAGCGTTGTCAAGGCTGGGCAGATGTGCCTTCTTCCCAAACCTACCGTCGAAAATCAGCTGTGATGCTGGATAGACTTTGCATCCTTGACTTTCACGAGCGCAATACCCAGGCACATTGTGTTCGCACGGGTTTCTGCACGTTCGCGAGCGTTTTATACAATAAAACCCTCGCGACTTGCAGAAACCCGTGCGAACACACCAAAAAAAAAAATACGCTAGGATCCGCGGATTTTGCGTATTTTCGAAATACGCAAATACGCAAATCCGCGGATTGCCAATACGCAAAATCCGCTCATGTAAGATACAGAATGGCCATGGTCACACAGGAATACATGATGTAGGCATATAGGAGAGTAGGAATTTCAGAAGTCACCTTTAATTACATTGGAATTGTTCTGAAAATAAAGATAGTTGCAATTTACATAGTATCTGAATTTTTGGAAAATAAGACAGTTGCAATTCACAAAATTAGTTGACCTAACAAACTAAAGGTTAGGTTAGCAAATGCCAACATTTAAGAGCACATCTTTACTCCAATGATGGGGTGAATTTATATTTAATTAAAGGTCTGTCCTTAAGGTTGAATTTTAACTATGCGCAAATTTGTTCACAGGACTGGGCTTGTGGGCTTTCCTGAGAGGGAGTGCAAATGTTGGTGAACACCCACAGACATGTTGACCTGCTGATATTCCTAAACATTTAGAAGATCATTTTCCACTCTGAAAACAGTTGGTGAATTAATCACATTTAGCGTATGAGTACACCAACTTTCCATGTTGGGAAGGAAAGACAAGACTCCCAAAATTAGTCGGGCTCTGGGGCAAATGGATTTTCCTTGGAGAAAACATTTCATCTGTATAGTGAGTGCAGTAATATAATTTGCACATGGAGTAATTGGAATTATGCTTGTGAATACGCCTGGAAAACTGCCAGTGTCCCATGTCTTCTGGACTTTTCCTGGAGTCCTGTGCCAGCTTGAGGAAAGTCAGGGAGTATCTTGTGGACTTACAAGCATGTTTAGGGAAAAGATGGAAAAATGGAATAGAGTAAGAGAACTTTCTATTAAGGAAATGTAAAAATCATGGTTGTATTAAAACTGCTCAAAAACATACAGGAAAATCCTGCACTCCCCAGAAAGGTGCTAACCCCATTTATTTTGGAAACTGTCAGGACATCATGCCAATTAATGTTCTTCATTAAAAAGTAAGGACAATCAATATGGTACAAAGACTTTCTTAACAGATCTGCATTATCCCACATGAACAAAAGCACTGGCAAAGCTAATAGGTTAGGATTATTCTAGGTGAACATGTTCTTTGTTGCATTATGTTGTATAGTTCTACTTTGTTGCGTCATACATTTAAAGACAGAAACAGATAACAAACATACCGATGCCAGTACATACCCCACAATAAATAGATGATACAAAGAGAGACACATACCCACTTATCACAAAAAAAATGCACATTCATGTACAAATGAATTCAGGTAAACACACAAATGGGCATTTAAAGATAGATGTGTATAGGCATAAATATTCGGTTGGGTGGCTTTTGTGCATATCACAATGGGTGCATAAGTAGTTGAATGCAACTATGGGTTTGGGTGATTAATACATGTTTGAGTGGTTGTGGATGGGTAAATGATTGGGTGTGGGAACCTGGATTAATAGTTCAGTGTAAGAGGGTATTATGCAGATTATGAATTAATGCATAAATATGACTGAATGCATATAATTGGGTTAGGATTGTATGATGGGTTCTTGCTGTTGATGGATGAAGTCACTGATGAAATGATGGAGTAAGCAGTTCACAAAGCTTTAAACTTCATTGAATGTACATGAACCTGATTTATGGAATAATGCAAGCATCACAGGTCTTCCCAGTGACCCGGTTTTTCATAAGAACTATGATCAGTGGTGCACATTCATATAATTTTGAATAACTAACACCTTAACATTTTATTCATGTGCTAGCTGTGCTCACCTTTTCTGACATACATCTAGGAACACGACTACCCAGCAATGTCACTATAACTATACAGCATACATCACTTAGACTTAAGTGAGCAATGGGCATATGTTTGACACATGTTTGTCTGTTCATACACTCTCACAAATGGAGTGTAATATACGCAAAGTTAGTTATATCTATTTCCATGACTAAATGTTTCTACATCAGGGAAATGCCTCAGAGGTCCTTTTAGACTGACACTAATTGGGAGTTTGTTTCAGAAAACCAAAAAACAATGGCACTAGTAGGGAGTTTTCTTCCTATGCATAAGGACCATTGTGTTTTTTCTTTGTTTGGGTTCGCCATGACTCGCATGAGGTCCTGGTTTGAGAAAATCAGGGATGTTGGTGTGACATAGAGCTTAGTAGAACACTCATGTTTAAAATGTGATGAGATCAGTCAATATTGTCAGAGAGAACACATTTAGGGGGAGCGACAGTTGGACTGTGTCATTGTTGGATGAGGTGTCAAAATTAAAGCCTGTCTTACCTCAAACATTTGTCACACTCTTCATTTCGAGGACATCACAAATTTGGCAACAATTGATGGGATCTGAAATCGTGAACTGAAGATACACCTCAACAACGCGACACATGTGACTGGCTACAGTTCCCGCTTTCATACAAAACTGTGTGGTGCAACGAGTGCTTGTTGGAGCAGGCATGACGCTCAGCCAAGTGAACAAACAGCCAAGTGGACAATTCTCAGTGTGCAGATACACTTCAGCCAGGTCAGACTGATGATAATGTAATGAGGCTGTGTTTTATGTTGTTTACGTTGTCACGCTGTATCTTCACTCAAGCCAGGGGAGGCCGTAGCCGTGCAGACTTAGCACGTGTAGATTGAGGGCCAGAACGTTACTGTCAGTCATACCAGGGCACGTTCCGTAATGTGTACTTTGATGATTTTAAGTATGTGAAGAGTTGTGGCTTTATTTCTCACGAGTTGCGGCTCAGCGTGTGGAGGGAAAGGCTCTGCTGTTAGGTGTTTCTTTGCAAGTCAACTCAGCACCCATCCTGCCCCAGAGGAGATTGAAGGAGGGCATGCATGTTTGTTACAAGTGGTCAGCCGTGGCCGGTAGTGGAAGTACCGGCCGGGCGGTGACATGGGGAGAGGGAGGGGCAGGGTGGGGGGTAGTATTGTATGGCTTACAGAGTTTAACAGGGAAGTAAACATATAAATAAATAAAACGAATTTCGTTGCGTGCACAGCATCACCAAATGCAATGCAGTGCGCGCAACTAAATTCATTTTATTATATTTATATATTTACTTACCAGTTAAACTCTGTAATCCAAACATTACTACCCCCCAACCCTGCCCCTTCCTCTCCCCACGTCACCGCCCGGCCGGTATTCCCACTACCGGCCACGGCTGCAAGTGGTGGCTGCTAATTGCTTCTTTTGTTTCGTCTACACAAACATTTGTGACAAGACCTACACTTCAGAATTTAACCAACTAAGTCACATCTTGAATTTTTGTTTGACGATTTCGTTTTTAAATAAGTGTGGACAAATACTTTTCTGTTATGGAACTCAATTTGAATACAATATCTTGACGTTTTTTTGTTTCAGTTGTACTTCGAGGTGGAATGTGCTTTTTCTTCACTTCATCTTCACATACATTGAATTTTATAAACAAAAGTAAAAGGGGCAGTGCAGACAAGATCCAAAATGTCACGCCTACTCTGTTTTTTTATTACCGTCTCCAGGAGATTCCTTAATTGGGTGGGCCAAGTGGAATAATGTCTTCAGCAGCTATGCACATGTATGTGGTACCAATTTGAGTGTGTTTAGGGGCAGAGGGACAGGATGTGTTAGAGAATTTATCATAATTTCTGCAAGCCGAAGCTCGTGATCTGAATGAATTTGAAATAGCTATAGCCAGATTGGGTCGTCATTACTTACCGCGAGTGAGTTCTATATTGGAGAGCCATAATTTTGGTTTGAGATGTCAAGGTCTGAATGAATCAGTGGAAGAGTTTGTCACAAATTTGAGGAAACTAGCTTTGAATTGTAAATTTGGTGGTGCAGTTGAAGAGAGGATTAGAGACCAGTTTGTCTTATGTTGCAACAGTGATAAGATAAGTTGAAAAATATGGATGAAGGACAAGCCTACTTGTTGCTAAACAGGTAGAAAACATGATGAAGCGTGTGGGAGAACGCAAGGCTGGAAATGAGGTGAAAGTTGCTGACAAAGAAAATGTGACAGAAGTAAGTGTGGGTAAGACACAAAGTGCCATGTGCCAACGTCGAAACGTCGACACTCTCCCCCAGTGGGCCTGTACCTGACGTCATCCCAGCCCTGTCTTTTCACAGATGATTAATCTCTATGTACCATCAGAAAATAATAAATACTTGTAAATACATGAGGGACAGGCCTATTTGTAAAACTGGTGCCACTGTGAAACACAACCAGTTTACTAAGAATATTAGAATGCAAAGCTGATTGCTTAGTTTATCTGTTGGATTCCCCTCCTATATATCTGTCCCACTTCACGAGCACTTTCCCTTTTCACACTCCCTTTGGAGCAACCTTTCTCTAATGAAACATTGAATATGGTGATCTGTGATCAAAAATAATTGAGAAATAAAACGGACACTATTTGAGCTATATTTTGTGCCTTTGTGTCATTTGAGGATATACATGCTTGAATTGTATAGGAATTGCTGGTACATTAATGATACAATGTGAATTCGATATGTACCTGATATATTTTTACTCAACGAATGCTTCTCACAACTAAAATGTAACCTTAAGTAGTCTAGGACCATTGTCTTGTATACCAAACGTTACCCAGTTCCTTGGACTTTTGTGGGTGGCCCCATTATATTATAATGGTTCCAATAATTTCTAGGCATACATATTTAGAGTTGTTTACAAAGATAAAAGAACTCAAAGCTATGGATATACAGCCTGGTGGCTATAGAGGAGCAAAGATTGACATGTTGGGGTATTTCAAAGCTGATATAAGTGTTAGTGGAAATAGCACATCTGGTAAGGTATATGTATCGTGTCAAGGTGATGATTTGTTCAGGTGGAAGCATCAGGAGGAGTTAGGGGTGAGTCTACATCCCAACAAGATACCTCAGGTTCAAATAGATGAAATTGATTGTGAGCAACACAAATTTATTAAGGAATTTAAAAATTTGTTTCAAAGCAAGTTAGGTAGATTAAGTGGTTATAAACACAAAATAAGATTGAAGATGAATGCGAGTCCAGTAGTGGCCAAAGTGAGAAGAATTCCCATATACATGCAATCACAAGTAGCGGAGTTGGAAAGATTAGTTGAGTATGGAATGATTGAAGCAGTAGAGACAACTGAATGGCTGGCTCCCATAGAAGTTGTTCGCAAAGGTAATGAAGATATTCGTCTGTGTGTGGATTTGATAACTCTGAACAGGGAAGTGGTGGTTGACAGGTTTCCATTACCCAACATAGAAGAAATGGTCATGACCTTTGCTGGTGCCAAAATCTTCACCACATTGGACCTAGTGATAGCTTATAATCAGGTTGAATTGGATAAAAACTCCCAATACTTTACAGCGTTTATAACTACCTTTGGAGTTTTTTGCTTTAAAAGGATGCCATTTTGGTTAATCTTGGTAGCAGCAGTTTTTTAAAGGATCATGATGAGGATTTTGAAAAGTTTACATGGCGTAAGATGCTATAAAGACAACATTCTTATATTTACTACTAGAATTGATGAACATGATCAACATGTGAGGAGAGTTCTGTTCAAGCTCCACGAAGAGGGCCTGCCTCTCAAGGCTGAAAAGTGCAGTCTGCCATTAGTAAAGTCAGCTACTTAAGAGACAGAATTGTGGAAAAAGGAATCAAAACGCACACTGAATTGTTTGTTATGGTCAAATCACTGGAGGAACCCAAATCCAAGCAAGAGTTGTCGTAATTTCTAGGCATGGTAGAATATTATAGTAGATTCATCAAAGACTTTGCCAGTAAGACATTCAGCATGACAAAGTTATTAAAAAAGAGGACAGACTTTGTGCGGGATACTGAGTGTAGTGATGAATTTGTCAAGGAAAAACAAGAATTGAATAATGCTCCTTCCCTCCAGGCTCATGACCCACTGTGTCATACCAAGGTGGTGTACTATGAGAGAAAAGAGTCTGGAGGCTCTTTTCATTCATATGAAAGAAGGTAAAGAGATATTGATACCATGTGTTTCAAGAACCCTCAGAGATGCAGAACACAACTAAACTGTTATAACGAGAGAGTCTCAAGTGGTATTTTGGTACATTAGGAGGTTCAGACAAGTCTTGTGGGGTATCAAATGTGGTGTTCAAATGGATCATAAGCCACTAGTGGAAGTATTTACAGGGAAGGGTCTTGATTCAATTTCATCATACATCAAAAGATGGGTAGTAGCTTTACAAGATTTTTGTTTTTCTGTGCAATATGTCCTTGGTGCCTGCAATCATTCTTCAGATTGTTTGTCGAGATTGGTGAATTTGGTTGAGTCAGATTCTGTTGGTAGTGATGACTTGGGTGAAGAAGATGTGGTAAGCTTATGTGAGGCAACAGATGGAACCATAAGCAAAGGTGAATGGTTGGAAGAGCTGCAGAATGAAGAAGAATTAAGACATGTCATGTGTATTGTGAGTTCAGGTAGGTCGAATGCAACTGAGCTTAGAAAGTACAAAGGGGGCTGGGAGAAAATGTTGGATGAATTTGAGGTAGCCAAAGGGTTCTTGTTGAGAGGAACAAGATTGATTCCAGCTAGAAAGTTGAGTTTGAAAATCTTACAATTAGCCCATGAGGGGCACATTGGAATTGTGAAAACTAGAGGGAGGCTCTGCAGAGATTTTTGGTGGCTAGGACTTGATCATGATGTTGAATGTTTGATAAGAGAGTGTATGGAGTGTGTAGTGTGTGATAAAGGTTTGAGGACAATTGAAATACCCATGGTTTGTAGGACCCTTCCCAAATACCATGGGAGAAAGTAGCAATAGATATTTCAGGTCCAGTGAGACGAGAGCACACCACCTCCTGGTGTTAATGGATTTATACTCTAGGTGGGTGGCGTTGTTCATGTGTTCAAGTATCTCCTCATCTGTTATTATGAAAATTATGACAAATATTTTCAAACAAGAAAGCTTTCCACGATATTTACTGACGGATATTGGTGTAGAGTTTTGTTCACAAGAGACAGAAACATTTTTGAAGGAGTGTGGTATTGAGCACAAGACATCTGCTTTGTATAACCCAGAGACCAAAAGGCCATTGAAAGAGTCATGAAAATGTTGAAGGAAGGTATACAGTTGGCTAAGGTTAATGGGTTGGATTGGAAGAAGGAGTTGCCCTGTAGGTTGCCTGGTTCCCACACACTACCACTGGAAAATCTCCATTTGAATTGTTCAAACGGAGGTTTCAATCACTAATCTGAGTCCTGGTTGGATGTATTGGAATAAAGGGTGTGTGGACCATACTGTAGGAGAATGGAGGAGAAAGGAAATTGCAGCTCAAAATAAGGGGCAAGAGATGTACAACAGTTGCAAAAGAGTAATAAACATGGCAGTCAAGGTTGGTGTTTTTGTGAACATAAGAGCACCCAAGCGGTGTCCAGAGTTGGAAGTGATTAAATGTTTTAAGAATGCCATAAAAACACGTGTTGCCCATATTTGGAACAAAAACAGAGTGGTGGTTGTTCCCAAACTGATTCTTTTTTCCTCCGATAAACCGGTCTCCGAACAAACCAAGAGAAACATGTACAGTTGTAGTGTGCAGAGGGAAAATGGCGAAGTGCCAGTGGTGCAGAGGAGAAGGAGTAGAGTAATCAGGAAACCTATGTACCTCAACGATTTGGTAGTGTGAGTTTCAGAGATCCATTATTGTCTATTGGCTAATTCCATGATGTTCACTAAATGCTTTGTTCTCATCATTATGTTTATTTTCTCTTGGTATTATTATCCTTTTACCTCTTTTTCTAGGACACTATGTTCTTTGTTCTATTTCATTTGTTCATAGCTGTTGAGGGGGTGGGTATGGGTTAGTGTTAAGAGTATTTTGCTTGTAATGGTGTTGGGGTGTTGTTGTTACAAGGGAGAAGTTTGACATAAAGCCTAGTAGAACACTCATGTTTAGAATGTGATAATATCAGACAAGATTGTCAGAGAGAGAAGATTAAGAGGGCGCGACAGTTGGACGGTGTGGTTGTTGGATGAGGTTTCAAGATTTAAAGCCTGTGTTACCTCAAACATTTGTGACACTCTTCATTTTGAGGACATGACAGTTAGCCATACCATAAATAATGTCGAACTGATGCCACTGTGCCCTGGTGGCACTATGGAGATAGGGTTGCCAGGTCAAGGGTTTTGCAGGCAGGTCAAGCAGATGTTTGTGGCCAGAAAGCCAGTTGCTCCCACAGCAAAAATGAAGTTGCTGAAACGTAAGCTTTATGTGAAGGATCTCCCCTGACAGACTTTCTGCGAGGTCATTAGCAATTTGAGTCCAATGTTGCATTCTGTCACTTTAATCAAAGATCATGTATTTGAGATCATCAACAGTTAAGGGTATTTGGTTAAGGTTAGTCTCTTTCTAATTAATTGTATTGCAAGTAAATGTGATAGATTCTTCAGGTCTTTCTCACCCTTAAAATGCCAAAACAAGACAATGTTTTTGTTTGCACTAAACCTTCAACCAACTAGTTCAAATTTTGGGTTGCTTTGATTTCCACTCTCACATTATTAGGTGTCATTTTACTGATAGATAAAACGCAGACATTTGAAAATATAGTTTTCCATCTCAGGGCGTGCTATAATACAGTATGTTACAGGAAGCTGACTTTGACTTCCTGGCAGTGGTTTCCAGTAAGTCAATTATACCAATTTAAAATCCTTACTATTGTGCTCAATACACTGCTTAGTGCCCTTCATTTATGGCCACAGGTGGATCTCAGTACTGTAGAGGATTAGCAGAGACGGAGGGTTTCTCACAGTGGTACCTTTAGAAAAAGGATGGGAACAGTTGTTCCCAAAGGAGCCGTAAAATGGACTATATTAGCTGCGGAAGTAGTAGCATTGTTCACAGACGAAGGGCACGGGGAGAAGTAGTTGTTGCAGTAGTAGTTAAAAATCACTGGAAAGCGTACATTTCACAAAATAAATAGAAAAAAGAACAGCTGCCTAAACATGGTGGTCCTATGCTCGCAATAAAAATCAGTCAAGGGCACTAAGAACAGCTATTGAAACCATCTGCAGTTTTAGTGCAATTCACATGAAAATATAATATTTACTGGTGCAAAGAAAAGGTACTATTAGCTTCGAATCTATGTAACCTAAAGGCATATTTTAAACCCACGGATTACTATAAAACAGAAATAAAAAAGATAAGGAATGAAAAAGTTTTTGCAAAAGTAAAGTATAAGTCCACCAGCCCTAGCATCTAATTACAGTTCTTTTTAGGTGGAAAAAAACTTGTAATCAGAAAAAAAATGTAATGTACGGTGCAAGAGTCAATGGCTTTTGGGCTAGCCCATGTTGTATTTTCTTATCAGCCAAAGTAAAATGTGAATGAGCATTGAACAAACCAGTAGAAGAAGAAGACAGACCCTAGGCATCTGCATATATGTATGCATGCTTTTGGTGTTTTATATTAAATGAGACTGGTGCGACAGCAAAATGTGTCTCCAAGACAGACCTAACAAGCATTTTCAATGCAATCGGTCTCGCCTTTGTGACCTTATAAGTATTTAGCGATGCAGCACATTATTGCACATTACTGCAACAAGGCTGGTTTTGTTTGTGCTTCCCAACTGCTAATAAGGACTATTAATGACTTGCAGTAGCTTGCAGCAGCGTTCCTCTGACCAGCGGAAGAAAAGACTTAGCCCGGGGTCCTCTGTGCTGTCTTAGGGCAAAAGTGTTTTTCATTGTCTTTAAGTTTTCGAGTGCAAAGTTAAGGGCCATGCACATTGTAAAACGTGATGCAATTTTTTAAAATAAATAAATGGGGAAAAAAATTACGAAAAGGAGAGCGGAATATATAATTTTTTTATTGTGGCATTAGCGAGGAAGGTTATGTGTGATTGTGGTGTGGGCAAGCACCAACTGTTGTCAGCGAGAGGCAAAATACCTACAGAACACGATATTCCTAGGCGGTTTGCCATCCAAGTATTAACCAGCTAACCTTCCGAAATCGGGAGCATTCAGGGTGGTATGCCCATAGGCATTGGTGGCTGCCATTTCAGGCCTCTTGTGCTGACAAAGCCTCAGTATCTGCAGCAAGCTACCCTCAAGCACATTTGCACACTTCCCTTTAACAACAGCCCTCCTTTTCAAACTTTCTGCAGATAACCAAGCACAGCCCTCACTTGCACTTGCTTATTGTACACTTACGCACAGACTGGGACCTCCCTTTCTTAGGGGCCAGCACCAGAAGCGGCATTTTTACCAAGTGCCTGGCCTTGCTTCGCACTGGCCTCTGAGGCACTCTGCTTGGGCCACTTCTCTATGTGCCAGGGGTTGCAGGGACTACAGTGCAGCAGCTGATGCTCACCCGCCCTCCTGTTCCCGCTGGAAGTCTGGGGAGGCAAGTTCTTTTACGAATCGGTGCTGAGAATGCAGCCCACCTGCTCAGCACTTAAATAGCGGGAAGACACGAGGCATGGCAGAGCTCCAAAGCTGCCACGACAGTCCGGCTTCAGCGGCTCTCCTGACTTGGTGTCCCCGCTCCACGCATCCCAGTGGGTGAGCAGGGCTATTGGGGGCACCTGTTATCTGTCCAGGGTGACAGAGTAGTTTGCAGGGTGCAGGCGGGCTTTCCTCATTAGAGCAGCTTGGTCCAACGAATACCTCCCATGTGTCGCTTGTAAGAGAAGGCACAAGTTAGCAGTGCACCACTCTTCTAAAATCATCATGCAGCACTCAGCTGCTGCACAATAAGGAAACGTGTAGAACTCAGTACATTCAAATTAGGTTTTCGACTACACCGGAGCCATTGGTCTTCCAGTTTCAAAGACGCGACTCAGACAAGGAAAAGTTACCTGTGGGGCTTTGGCATTCACAAAACAGTCTTCCTAAAAAAGGTGATTTGGGACTGCAGTCCCTGTAGCTAGCCGTACTGTTAGATTATCACAACTACCCTGTTTGGATAGTCGTCAGTATTGGTCTCTTATGTCTATTTGTGCACCCTGCTAGTGAAGCTGGAAGCTGCGTCCATGCAAAATGTGCACATTCTATACACATCACTCCAGCTTCAGACCCAGCAACCATCGCACACCATCAACACACTACGCTCGCTCTCACACTCACCTATAAGTACACACCGACAAGTCATCTGCTGCAACTGACGGGACATAAAATGACCGCCAACCCACTCTGATGTGAGCACTGAGTAGTTTGTGCCTCTGGCTTCCGTTAGTCAGTTTCATACACTGGTGCCCTTTATCCAAACGTGACTGCTCTTTCTCCTATAGTTTGCGCTGGTTTGTAACATGTTACACCGATGTTGGTACGTACATTTTTGTTCAAAGTGGTATTTATGTGAAATACATGATAGGAAGCATGAGAACGGTTTTGAAGAGTACAAAGATAAGTAATGAAGGATTCGGATCAAACGCCAGAGAGGCTATTACAACAAACGCGTGCACCAAAAGTGGGAGGGTTGAGGGGAGTGTGGCCGACAGCACACAAAGATTCTCCCTTGCGGGAGCAAGCCAGGGGCACAATGTGTTTGTAAGTTAATTACAAACATATGGTGTCAGGCTCGCTCCCACAAGGGAATCGGTAAACATGCATGCATTGCCATTGAAGGCAATCGAACACGCGCACGTTTTTGGGACAAAAACCGAAGCGATTGCTAAAGGTATTTTTCCTAAGCAGCGCACCTGCGCTGCGTAGGCGAGACCTAAAAAGATGTAGGTTATGACCAAGCTATATCTGCAATGTTCATAAATTACAAGAGCTGAGATTTAAACATTCTTCATTACTTCCTTAAAGAACCCATCTATCTGAGATTAGCTGGGTTATTCTTTTATAAGGCACACCAACAGATGAAATTAACTAGAGAATCCTTGCATTACTTAGCATCAGTTAAGCATTATATGGATGGAGCATTTACATTCCCATGCATCCATCGATGTATTTTGACACAAACCCAGGTTTACAAAGACTTGTAAAACTAGGTTAGTGACAAACTGGTTCACCTCTTACCATGTATGCTGTATTCTGCAGAACACAGAGAAAGAGGAATACACTTTTAAAAATTGTTTTGTGCAAGATTGTTCCAAAAAGGTTGTGCAAAAAGTGATAAGTAGAGATTAGAAATTCCATATCGTTGTAAATATGAAGCATTTCTGTTTTGTCGCTTTCATGCAACGCAGCGCAGCGCTGCAAGTTCCTTTGCTTCGCCACGTGAAAAAGTAGGAAATGTATCCCTCAAATAACACACCTATACTTAGGGACGAGAAAGGCTGATCGAAGTGTGTAAATTAGGTGTGAATTATTCACAACAAGACTCATATTATGTGGAGTTATAGGGAAGATGGCTCCTCGGTACTAGTCGCCCCATGCAGAAAAAAAATATATTTTTTAATTATTTTCATTTATACAGTTTTCTGTAGCGCTGAATGGACATCTAAGGCATTTTAGGAACATTTTAGGAACAGTTACCAAAGTAATTCAATCCTAAAAGCAGGAGCAAGAGTACGTATGCATAATGGTGCAAAACATAAAATAAGTCAGGCATTCAATTAATATGCATGTATGTAATAGCAGTAGATCAGGAGAAAGGCCATGATTTGCATACAACTGTGGAGGGGACGTGACCCACCAGAGAAAAGTATGCAACGCTTAGCAGATAATCTATTTTTGCATTCGAAGCTGACATTTGTGACTCTGTTGCAAAACTGATGGTTTTGGAGGATACGATCCCAGTTCCAATTCCAATTGTTATGTTATGTTATGTTATCCGTTTTTCTATAGCGCGCAGCTGCCCCAGCAAAGGGGCGTTCCGGCGCTGCAAGGATCGAAATAGCACACACAGCCGAAAAAATCGTAGCAGGCATCACAAAACCAATAGACGACTGTTGGACCTGGCCCTTTTTGGCAGGTTCACCCCGAAACTTTTTGCTTTTTCCTAGCCTGTTTCTGGAACCTGGGGTTGGTGATTTTAGGCCTCTGCGCACTTTTTCACTGTGGTACAGTGTAAAGTGCGTGAGCTCTCTGTGTATGTGTGGTGAGTGACCTGCCCTCCCATAGGAATGAATGGGGAATATGTATGCCCATGGTAGTTCCTGATGTGTGGGGAGTGCAGGGTCGAGTTTGGTATGTGCAAACTCGTTAGATTGAATGCTGCGCAATGGTATATGCGGCATGATTGTGTCTAGTGTAGAAGTGCCACTTTTAGAAGTTGGCATATTTGTGTAATCTGTGCCTGGCATGTGATTGGCTGGAGCCTGGCTCCAGGAGTGCCTGGGCCTGCTTGTGGATTGACTGTCTGGTTTGAGGGTGACAGGGGCTGCAGAGCCCCCAGGAGGTTGTCTGAGTCAGCCCGTGGATGAAAGGCTGCATCTGCTGCCAGGGAAGTGGGAGGAGATAGCACCTGGGAGTGAATAGGGCTGTGCCTGCCTGACCACAATGCTGGCTCCACCTCCCGCTGGGTGACTGTCACCTCTGTCCCTGATACTGAAAGGAGTTCCCTATAACCAGTTCTAGCTGGTTCTCACACTGCCTGCACCCTGCTAGACAAAGGATTTCTCTGTATAAAAAGGGGCTGTGTCCCCTTCCAAAATGTTCTTGTTTCTGACTTGAATCTACCAGGGGTGGGTGCTGCCCAGCCCCTGGATGCCTGGAGGACTTCTGGGGGACCCCTCTGCCTTGCCTGGGCTGATTGGGGGACTTTGCTTTTCCCTGGGATCCTTTGGACCTTCTTCCTATCCCCCCAGGACTTTGCTGGAACTTTACTTGGCTTCTGGCGCTTGGGAGGCGCTGTAGGAGCGCTTGAAGTTGTCTCTAGCGCTTGAGAGCCCTTTACTTTCACTTTCGTGGCTGCCCACGCCGCATGTTGCCCGTATTCTAATTAATAATTTAAATTCGGGTGCTACCCCGTGTATGGCGCCTTAGTGAGTCCCCACCTCGCTTCTATGTTTATTTTTAACTTCGAGGGTGTTCACCCCTCCTTATTGCCCCCGTTGGGTCACCGCCGCGGCCGGGCTACAGAGAGGTAGTCAGGCACTTGTGGTCGGGACGGGGACGGAGCCTGCGATCGAGCCGGAAGTCCCGCCCGCCGGCCAGAGAGGGAAGCCTTGGCTACGTTGCCGGTCTCCCATGCGATGGAGGGAGACCGGAGATTTGCCCGGGGTGTTGCGGCCTGTAGCGGGGCTCCCCTGTGCTGAGGGAGCCCCGGAGGAGCTGAGGAGTAGCGGAGGGGGCGCGGGGCACATTGCCGGTGCCTGCCCCCACCGCACGTCAGAGACCGGAAGAAGGAAACCGCCTGCCGTGTCCGCCCCGGGGCTCCTGAGTGAAGGGAGAGAGAGAAGTCCAGCCGCCCGAGCCGCGAGGCCTCCGTACTGCAAGGAGAGCCCCGCAGCAGGAGAGAGGAAGACCCAGCCGCCGCGAGCAGTCGGTGAGTCAGGGCTGGGCCGGGCAGAGTGGGGCATGTCTGTTTTCGCTCCCCATGGGAGCAGAAGAAGCCTAGGGGTGCCGGCGGGAGGCAGAATTAGTGCGGTCCCAGAAGGCAGTGGGCCGCCCCACCATTTTGATAGAGCCAGATGGCTCCAACGTCCAGGGGACATTGTGTCGCGAGCACAGAGAGGCTCGTGGGGCATTTCTCTGTTTAGAGCCCCAAGGCTCCCTGTCCACGTGGTTGTGGTAGAGCCCTGAGAAGGCTCTGGGGCCATTTTTAGTTAGAGGGGGTGCCGGGCACATTGCCGGTGCCCGCCCCCTCCTGCCTGCGAGTGTTATGTTTAGAGCCCAGTGAGGCTCTTGGGGGACACAAGTGTTTTAAGAGCCTGTGTGGCTCCAACGTTCCGCGCAATGTGACACGAGTGTTTTCAGAGCCTGTGTGGCCCCAACAGTTGGCGCAGTTCTGTTCTAGGGTCAGTGAGGACCCTGTCGCAGTTTTGACTCACAGCTGCCCAGCAATTAGTGGGCAGCTGCACCGTTTAGGCCCTTGTGATTGTTCCCAGGTGCCCATCAAGTAGTGGGCACCTGCAACGTTTAGGTGTTGCGCCAGTGGCGCACCCCTGACTGGCGCTGCATTGGCAGTGCGCCCTGACATTCTGGACTCAGGGCTCTTTAGTCCCTTTATTAGATGGGGGCTGGTATGTGATTTTATTTAGGCGCAATGTGATTATCCATGTGATGGTATTTGCCTACTGTGAGTTTTGCGCAATGTGATGTGGTGCTAGGAAATGTAATGCATTTAATATGATTACGCACCTTGATCTTACACCTCTGAATGTTTTTGGGCATCATGTGTTTTTGCGCTATTGAGTTATGTTCTGGCACCTCTGAATGTTTTTATGCATCATGTGTCTTCCTTGTCCTTGCACCTCTGAATGTGTTCTGATGCATCGTGTGCCTTATTCTCACACCGCTGAATGTATTTTTATGCATCATGTGTTTTCTTTCCTTACACCTCTGAATGTTTTAGGCATCATGTGATTTCCTTCCCTGCACCTCTGAATGTGTTTATGATGCATCTTGTGCCTTATTATTACACCGCTGAATGTGTTTTTATACATCATGTGTTTACCTTTTCCCTACACCTATGAATGTTTTGATGCATCATGTGTAATGTGTTCTTGCTGATACCCCTAAATGTATTTTATTCTTAGGTGGTTGTTCTTTCCAGTACAGGTGGTCCTAGGGAGGTCCTGGTCCCCTGCGTGATATTCTCCTAAGTTGGTTAGGGTTGCGTAGGTGGTACTTACCTGTTACCAGTAGTTGCTGGTTGTGATTTATAACTGTTATTTTGTGCTACAGTGATTTTATATCCTTTTATTCTAATTTCTGACAGTATTTCTATTTCTAAAAGTGTTGATTCTGACAGTGGCCCCTGTGGCCCTGTCTTGTACATAATCCCTTGTGAATATTGCCCGTGCCAGTTGGCACAATGTACATGTGTGATTTCTATCTGATGTGTTTTGACAATACAGAAGTTATTTTCATATAACCTTGTGTGGAGTTCCTTTTGTGGTGTGCCTTGGATGTTGTACCTGTTGTGTGCTGGCGCAAATGCTTTACACATTGCCTACGAGTTTAGCCTTAATGCTCGTGCCAAGCTACCAAGGGGGTGAGCAGGGGTTATCTTGGCGGGTGACTCCCTTGCCCTGACTAGAATGGTGGTTTCTGCCTGGCTTTGGCGTCAGCCTTAGCCTACCAGAAATAGCAAGTTCTAACAACTACACTGAGGGGAAGAGGAAAGTTTTAATGGCTTTCCTGAAAGCGAGCTGGCCGTCCATACCACAAATATGTACATGCAGCAAATTCCATAATTTGGCGGCCAGACAGCGAAACGAACGCCCTCCTGCCCGGCAACGTTTGATCCGAGGGACAATCACCAAGTGCTGCCCCAGTGAACGCAACTGTCGGGGGGGGACATATGGGATCAAAAGGTCTCAAAATGTTGCAATTCCTGCAAATAATTCAAATACATAGGAAGATTCTTGGCTAATCGCTCCGTCCCTTTTCCCTCAAATTGTAACTATGGTTAAAAAGTGAGTCTGCAGTGTAGTATTTGACAAACTACACTTTAGCGCAATTCAAGTGTGAGAAATTGCTGCTGCAATAAAAAATCGTCTATGTATGAGCAGCTATGCTCCTTTATTTTTTCTGTTCTTTAGCAGGAAACTCTAGCTGGACGAGGTGCTCAGTTTAGTGGAGGCTTGAAAGCTCATTTGTTTGATTAAAAATTGTTAGAAAAATACTTTAAATAATACTTTTGTTGGCTTTGGCATTTCCAGGAGGAGGAAATACCCTTTCACCTCATGCTATTGATTGCTAGGGGTATCAGTGTGCTTCCAGTGGAATGCTTGCATTGCAATGCATAAGGAGCTGTCATGTAACTCAGAAGTAAAATGAATGAACACACATTAAGTGGCAGATTTCTCAAACTCATGCAGCGCAGCCGGTAGCTACCACTACCATGTAATAGTGGTGGGGCGGGGAGGGGTTTAAAAAAAGAAAGAAAAAAACAGAAAAGGAAAAAGTGTTTAAACTTACCTGCCGGCAGTACCTTCTCCTCCTCCCCTAGCCAATCTTAATGCTGCTGATTACAGGATTGTGATTGGTCTGAGCACCTTGGTTTGGCGCTCAGACGGAAACTGGGATCCTAGGCATGTTCTCCACCCTGGCTGTGCAACACCGCCCTGTGGAGAACATGCCAAGTGCACATGGAAGTTTGGCCGGCCCAAGGCGGCTGTCCAAACCATCATGCGCACTTAGAGAGTGCTCTCCCCTCCTCGCCCCTAGTCTGTGGGCAGTCCAGCCCACCTCGCCTCTCCCATACAAAGGAGGACTGAAAGATAAAATGATAATAACATGTGGTTATTATAATTTTATTTTTCCTGTAGGGCGATGCTCCTCCACCTTAGCGGAGAGCTGCCCCTGAACACAGAGCAGCAAACCACCTTGCTGTGCTGCATGAAAGGGCAGGAATGTGCCATATTTAACAGTATACAGCACACTTCTGTCCTTTCCTTATGCTGGTGTGCAAACTACTTCCAAGCGACAACACAGGCACCTTTGAGCCATGGTGCAAGGGTGCCTGCGTTGCAAACAGGATTGTTTTTTTGCAGGAAGGGGCAACTTCCTGCATAAAAACAATCCTTTGAGGCATATTCCTCTTTCTATGTGTGCAACAAAACGCACCACACATAGAAAGAGGAAACTATTGGGAGAAATAAAGATATTTCTCCTTGTTACGCCTCACCTGGATACGCGTAGCATTTTGACACATTATCAGGTCTTCCATTGTTGGTAAATCTGTGAATTCCTCCAAATCCATGGGTGGATGCATGGGAACGCCTCCCAGGGGCAGAGTAACGCAATGCAGCAATTTACGCTGCTTTGCGTGAGTCTAGATTTATCAAGCCACTCAGGACCACGCTAGGTGGCTTTTCGTGGTTGTAGTAGTTGCGCCACCCTTGCACCCCACTGCGTGGCGCAAGGGCAACACAACTGAATGATAAATCTGCCCCTAAATTCTTTATTCCGTAGATGCATTGTATACACAAACAATGTTTTTATCACTGTAAAAGGCATTTCAGTGTTTTATTGAGGACTCAACATTTATGTAATGTCCGGCGGAACACTAGAATGTGTTCCGTAGGACATTACATAAATGTTGAAAGCTGTAACGCCAGCCACTCCCTCGAGGGCTGGACACACTGCACCCCCACACCCATCCATCACGGGGGTCACGAGTGACCTGGCCCCGCCAATAAAAGAGCCCAGGTGCACGTACTTGTGGATACTTATCTCACCATGTTACAGGCTGTTTGTGTCTGTCTCTTCCTGCCATGTGGGCTTGAGCCCCAACACTACAATTTAATACAGACCTACTGGCTTCGTCAATGCCTGCTTTGTTTTTGTTATTTTCTGTATTGGAAACAGGCATGCAGGTGTGGAACACATTATTCAGGCAGCCAGGTGTGACAGTTGTATGAGAAACCATTAAAGCCAAGGTTACTAATTGCATATCGCCATGCACTATCAGCAGGGGCAGCGTGTTCTGCCCCTACCTTCCATCCTGTTTTAAATAAATACTCTAGGAATTTGATTGGAGTAAAGACGGCAGCGTGGTACTCCAGAGCGCACTCATTGCTGTTTAAAGCCCGCAACTTACCTCGAAGGGGTCAATGGCTTTGCTAACCCCTCTGGACATCCCATCCTTTTAAATTACGAATTCATACTTTGTTAGCGAAATTAACGTCACTGGATCATAGGATTTATTATCTTCAATTTGGGTTACTTTTATGAATAAAGAGAATGCCTTTTAGAGTCAGTAATTCTGGGATGTTTTGTTTGGCTGGTAGAAGCCCGAAAAACTCATTTCGACAGTAAGCTGTGCAATTGCAGATATTTGCGTACAATATAGTATTTATAACAATAAGACTTAATGAGCTTATAGTGCACTGTTTTATGTCTGTGAATTGCCACACTATCAGCACGTATAATTGTTTCGTGCTGTAAAATCGCTGAGATATTTTTCTTAAAGGAGACGGTTGAGCTGGTCCAGAAAATGTCATGGGTGCAGCACAAGCACCATCTTGTGGCCAGGCTGTGAATTATTTATGTTCACTATGTACGACCTAAATAAAGGATTGTGCTGCCCTGCAGTCGCTTAGTTTACCTATATTGCACTCCTCCACAATAAAACACATATTACTTGCTTCGTGTCGGCTTCTGAAGCTTTGGTACTTCTCAAACTTTAGTGTCGATTCGGTGTATATGTACCCAAATCAAAGGTGAAAATGTAGCAATTGTAGTGTTTGTTAAGTTTAGTCTGAGGAACTAGTAAATCTGAGCGTTTCTTTTCCTTAGGATCAACTCTTTAGCATGTCTGGCTATCACATTCACACACTGTTCACCACAAGCCTGTATCTTATAACTCTTTTTTGAGCTCTCCAAACACAGATTCTACCTCTTTTCAGTTACTTGTTCTTGCTGCGGCCACACGTTACACCCATCTTCGCCTTCCAAACAGTCTCTCCTTTAATGATCATGGGGCGGCTCTAGGCTCATGGCGGCCCTGGGCAGGGAGCGTAGGTAGGGGCCCCCGGAAGAGGGGGTCCGGGTGGGGCGGAGCCCCCTCGAAGCTCAGGAAGGTGTTTTAATAGGGGCATGGCGGCCCCTGGGGTTTGGCGGCCCTGTGCAGGTGCACAGCTTGCCCATGCCTAAGGCCGCCCCTGAATGATCTCTCTTTGTATATACCAGCAGTGAACAGTATCGTTCAATAATATCTTGACCTCAGTGGCGTGACAAGGGTGGGTTGGGCCCCTTCCTGCAAGCAAGGAAACTTTTCCCCAACCACTCATTTGATAGTTAAAAACGTCTACTGATTGGAGAAAATTAGACCCCTCTCAACCACTGCACCTGCTGCACTATTATTGATAGATGCTGTCACGTGGTCCGTGCGGCCATTGATGTTTTCCTTATGTTAGCATGAGCCCATTGTCTTCTGCTTTGTGCACGTTACTACATGAAGTTATTTTGCTGCAATAGAACATGCTGTTGTTTTTTTGCATTCTATTCTTTCCAGGGATTTAGTCTGAACATTGTAGACAAGGTTAAACAACAATACCCCTTGTTATTCTGTTCTGGTCAGGCACTAGCAACTAGACAAAACATGCAGATGCAGCTGTTGCTTGGGAACATGTACTTTGGTCATATAGGTATACAAGGATAGGTCACACACACACTTGGAGAGGGGTCTATCAAGGGAGGGGAGCGTGACAGCACCTGTGATGTAGATCTTCCATCCATAGACTGAGGTATAGGGTCAGCTGCTCACAACCAGAGATGATCTAATATATAATAATTTTGCTTCTATAGAAGGAGAGGGAGGTTAGGCTACACTGCTGTATAATGACAGCTCTTTTTATGATTGACGGACTACTTGCTATGCTGACGTATTTGTGTTAGGCATTTTTCTACTTGTTGAGGCATGTATACTGCATACTAGAGCACGATAGTTATAATAAACATTTTTAACTTTTCTTGTGTCTCCGTCACATCTCATTGTGGACGAGTACAAGAGTGCGAGCGAAAGGGTGTGTACTGCAACCCGATTCCTGAGAGGGTCGGGAGTGTTATGTACTGGGGTGTTAGAATTTCTGCTTGGCTAAGGCTTGCACCAAAGCCAGGCAGAAACCACTACTCCAGTCAGGGCAAGGGAGTTACACACTGATGATAACCCCTGGTCACCTCCTTGGTAGCTTGGCACGAGCAGTCAGGCTTATCCCAGAGGCACTGTGTAAAGCGTTTGCGCAACACTCACACACACAGCAGCAACACACTAGGCACAATACAAAAGAAACTCCACACAAGGTTATATAAAAAATGGCCTTTGTATTATCATCAACACACTAGAAACATAATCACACATTTACACTGTGCCAACTGGCACTGCGCAATATTCACAGGGGATTGTATACAGGACAAGGCCAATCGGGCAACGGTCAGAACCATCAGACCAGGTAAGTAAATTTAAAAGGAAACCGTCTACCTTCACCCCGACTGACGGCATGGTCCCTCCAGAGGTCCTGACTTTCGAGCGAGCTGTCCTGTCGAGCCTCAAACAAAAACCACACATCAACCAATTCCACAACATGACGAACGCGGAAAGACAAGCCTCAGTCACCTTGGGCAACGATGGTGCAATCGTGATCAAGCAAGCAGATAAAGGGGGAGCCACAGTCTTACAGAATCACCATGACTATGACCTGGAATGCAGACGTCAACTCTCTAATACCACCCATTACAGGCCCCTCACAGTGGATCCGACCAAACGCTTGGCTACTTCCATTATGAGCCTAGTGATCGAGGGTGAGACCAATGAATGGATCACCAGGAAATAAGCTGACTTCCTTACAACTCCGGATCCGATCACCCCATACTTCTACACTCTTCCCAAGATCCACAAAGGCATCACCCCCGTCCCCGGCAGACCGATTGTCTCGGGCATTGGCTCTCTTTTGGAACCTCTGTCACAGTTCTGTGACGTTTTCCTTCAACCGGTTGTGAAGAAAATCCCCTCATATCTTCAAGACACCAGAGATGTCCTTCGCCTAATCAATGAGATGGATGGCAGCACAGATGTGGACTTACTACTGACCCTAGACGTGGAAGCCCTGTATACGAACATCCCCCAACAGGCAACTTTAGAGGCTGTAGAATCCACACTGAGACTGGAGGAATGGACATCCCCCACTCCCATCTTGTTCATCATGGAATTGGCCAACATAGCTTTGACGGAAAATTTCTTCAGGTATGACACACAACTGTATCACCAGATCCGGGGGACCTCTATGGGTTCGACCTTTGCGCCGAGCGTGGCGTGCATATACATGGCCACGTTCGAGAACTATTTCATCTACTCCCCTGAGCGCAACCCATTCCTTGAGAACTTAACCCTGTGGCGTCGCTACATTGACGATATTCTGATCTTTTGGAAAGGAGATCGAACGAGCTGTAATGCCTTCTGCACCTGGATTAACCAACAGGATCCCTTCCTAAAATTTACAGGGACCATCGCGGAGGACTCAATACCCTTCCTAGATCTGACAATCAAGTTAGATCCATCGGGCATTACCACCACCCTCTACAAGAAAGAGACCGATAGGAATAGCCTCTTGCTCTACAATAGCCACCACACCAAGGCATTGAGGGACAATTTGCCGTTTGGACAATTTCTCAGACTCCGGAGGAACTGCACCGCCACTTCCGACTATCAACGCGAGGCACAATCCCTACAACACAAACTCCAGGAGAGGGGCTACCCGACTAGACTATTGAAACAATCCAGGAAAAGAGCCCTGAATAATAACAGAGAATCCCTTCTGGAAACCCACATAAAAGAAAAAGAGGACATCATCACCTGCGTGACATCCTTCACGAAAAACTCTCCTTACATCAAGAAAACAGTGAATGCACACTGGGGCATTTTGAATTCTGTGTCTCTGGACATCCCTCGCCCCCGGTTCGCCTTCAGAAAAACTACCAGCCTGAAGGACCAACTAGTCCACACTCGACCAAAGAAGACTAGTATCCGTCCACAGAACACCCTTTGGGATCTGCCCCCTGTCACGGGACATTACCGATGTGGCAACTGCGTAGTTTGTCCCCAAACGACACAAACTAAAACAGTCCAGCTCTCTGAGACCTTCAAGTGGTGCTTGAACCGACACACCAACTGCAACAGCAGTAACTGTGTCTATATGCTGACCTGTCCCTGCGGACTGCAGTACATTGGGATGACGACACGCTCTGTGAAGGTACGCATCATGGAACATAACAGCAACATTCGCTGCAAAAAAACACATACCCGTCTATATGCACATTGCCAACAACAGGAGCATGTGGCTGAGGACATCAAATGGGTCGTGCTAGAATGGCATCCTTCATTAAACCTACAGGCCTTATTTAGGATGGAACAAAGATGGGTACACCGCTTACATTTAGACACTGAGGGACTCAACGACTCCGTCCCATGGAACACACTATCTAGGTAGATTGCCTTTGGTTGTACCCTCCTCCTTCCTAGCGCTAGATATGAATGCCCAGCACGTGAATACAATCATATCCCCCGCCAGTACATGCACACTCCTCGCGAACACTATACCATGATTGTGGAGCCAATTCCTTAGCCCCCCCGGTCGCACTATGAGCGGGCGCTACCCTTATGCCCATCACCCTGAATACCATCAACAGGTGACCACCAGTGACAGTGATTACTTTTACTTCTGTTCCTGGCTCATGATCCACTCAACCGAGTATTGACAGTATAGTGTTGTCCTGTGGCCATACCCTTCCTAGGACTTCCCCCTACCACCTCAGCCCGCAAAAGAGCTCTCACAGGGATTCCTTGACCCACTCCAAGATGGCGCTCCATCCTCGCCACTCAGCAACTGCAACCCAGCCACTCAGACTCTACCACCTGACACCAGGTCTCTATACCCACCCAACAACTCGTCGGATCACACATCCCACAACTACGATATGCTCCCTAGACATTACCCAGAACGGGCCTTTACCTTGTCTGGCCCCTTGTTGAAGCAACCCTTATTAATATGGGATGGCTATCTTGCGGTTTACCCGGATTACGGGTCTCTAGTATCCTTTCCAAGATGGCGATGGCCTTTTCCACCAGGGCGCAGTGACGTCATCCCGGCGCACCGGTACTCCCGAAGTGTTGCCTAACAACGGGACGTCAGACACGCCTCTGTATTGGGCTCGAATGTATATCACCAAGCGCCACAGCCAGACTCCCACGGCAGCTCTACGCGTCACACCGCGTCGGAGCGTGGGATTAGGTGCAGAGGCCAAACGTCCGCGCCTTTGGGGTAAGTTGACCGTCATGGGAGCGGGTTGATGCGGGCGCTGGGACCGACAGTAGCCTAGGCACCCCAGCAGGTGCCTCGGTGTTGTCGAGCCAGCCCTCAGGCACTCCAGGTTTCGGCCCCCTCCGAGGCCGTCTGCAGGGTGGGGGGACTGGTGGTGAGCTCGGAGCCCCGACCGCCATGGTGGCGGCAGAGCCGTGCGTCCGCGAGAGCGCTCGCCCCCTGCCCCACCCACGCGACCCACACACACCGTCCTGGCGGCACCGAACTGTAAACGGGGTGACTGTCTCGTGTGGGCCGGTGAGGGGCGTAGCTAAGCGGTACCTCCCCCATTGATTGCGCGGCTGCTGCCCCATTGAGTGCTAACGCGGTACCAGCGGGGCCCTGCAAATCGCTAACTTGGCCCCCACCCAGGCTGCGACCTCCTCGGGTGGTGTGATTATCCTGGGGCCATCGGGTGCTTGGCTGGACCTCCGCTGGACGTGCTGGGGTCGTTTATTCTGCTCCGGACGTCCTCCCCGGTGGCCCAAATCCAACCCACCACCCCTCCGGTCTAATTTCCTCATAATCTATCTGGACTTTCCTTGTGTACCCTCCAGACACCTGTCATATTACGCAGACCCCACGCTAGCAGCCTTAGGCCATCCCACGGGAGCAGCCTTGGGGCACCTTCGCCCACCAGCGAGGGTGAGTTCTTCAAATCCCTGTTCTTCCCCCATTAATAACGCCGGCTGGCGTTAGATCCTGTCAATGAATTTTCTAAGTAAACAACCATTCGGTTGAGACACCTTGTGTCTTCTGTAACATTAACATGTAGTGATGTGATAATTTATATATTTTTTTGCGTAGGCACTTTTTATAGTCTTTCCTCTCTCCTCACCTCATATTCCTGTATTTTTTAACAGAATGAAAGACGACTCCCCGCTTTGGTTTATTTAGGGAAATGAACCACCAGCCTAAGTTTATTTCTCTCCCCACAGGGTATCCCTACGACGCAGGAACCCCCCCTGGCTGGAGTCGGCAACCACACAGGTTGTATCCTTTACACGCCTCAGCCTTATGCGGGGCACATCACTAAGTTTATGAGCACACCCTAGGTCCTGACGAATTGCCAATAGGGCAAGAAACATGTTGACCTGTCCACAGATGAGGGTTGAACAGGACTAACTTTCTTGACTACTGTAATCCCATTGCCCCTCTTATTTTAAACAAGGTGGTGAACTACACGAATAAAGAAAAGGGAGTAGACTACACCAATCTTTTTTAACACACCTCATTCACGCTCACTACTTCACACTCTAGGGGCCCTCACACCCACTCATTCACCGGCAAGGAACAAAAGATCTCCACAAAAGTGTAGCACTTTGTGCTACCCGTCAGGCATTGCAGCGCCGGCCTGTCGTTGGAGCAGGGAGCCGATGATGACACGAGACGACTAACTGGTGACATGACAACAGCCATTAAACCAGTCTGTTGTGTGAGGCATCCCTAGTTCCGAAAAGGGATACCATTCCCTGTTTCACTTTGGTACATAAACCCTTTATACCCCACGAAGAGAGGTAGACAGTTCATTACACTACGCTATCACCCTTCCCCAGGGGAACTGTGTGCATCTTTTTGTTTTATAAGTAAATTTAAAACACACCCAGTAACTACTGGTACCATAATGACCTAAGCATTATCACATTACCATTAGACATCATCCTAAAATATCAATGGATGACATTAGGCAATAAATCACATTAGGCCCAAACCTCATTAGCATAAACACATTACACACTAGGCCTCACCAGCATAAACACAGTATGCAATCACCTCCTAAGCATAAATTACATTTAGGGGCATAAATCAGGGTGCATAGATCCCATTTGGCATATACCTCACATAAATCACATTATGCAATCACCATCTACAATGACCCTAGGCCAACTGGCCTTTTCTAGGGCTCAAATGCCCTATATCCACAACGTCAGGGCATTGCTACAATTGCAGTGAAGAAGAAATGCACTAAGCGCTGGGGCAGGTGTGTATCTCACTCCTTTACTTACTGAACCAAAAGGAAATGCCATCAAAGAAAAGAATGGCGCTGGCGCGACAGCACCTCCTGGGTCCCCACTGGGACTCTCCAATAAATTAGCCCAATGTTGTACCTGCCCGTGCTTGTGCGGTGCAGCTACGAAAGAGGCCTGGCACCACTGTGCCGCCTGACCCCCACTCCGGGACTCTTAGAACAAAAAATGCCCCCTTTTGTGCAGCTGCCTGCCACTGGGACTCTACAAAATGGCCCTGGCAGAACTGCCTCCACTGTGCCGCATGGGGAGCGACAACGGGATGGGTGGACACTGACAATGTGCCCCGACACCCCCCCCCCCCCACCGGACTCTCAACTCCGCCCCACTCACCGGGCTCCTTTGCTGGCTGCTTCGGTTTCCTTGAGGCAGGGAGAAAGGCACCGGTATTGTGCCTCAAGCGGCCGTGCTCCCCAGGACTCTCCCGACTTCATCCGGGCCCTCTCCTGGGACCTGGGGCTGGGATCTGAAGCCCATGAGGCTCCGGACTTCCCGCTTACTCCGGAATGCTCCTTCCTGCTTCTGGCCACAGCGAGGCCCTGCCCCCAACCAGGCAAGGCTGCCTGGCTTCTAGGTGGGGCAGCGGTGGAGAGCTTTGCGCAGATCTCGGTGGCCCCTTTCTCGGCAGTAAGGTGGTGTGGGCACCCGCACAGACCTCAAACGTGGCCTGGGCACCCACTCGTCCAATAACTCATCAGTGCGGGATGGGCACCCGCGAAAGACACCACAATGTGGGGTGGGCACCCGCAACAAACCTCAAACACGGGGTGGGCACCCGTTCGTCAAATGACTCAGCAATGCGGGGTGGGCACCCGGCTGAAATAAAAGGCATAAAGCGGAGTGGGCTCCTGCTCCTCTCAGCATCCAGGTGGGAGTATCCCCAAATCGGGATTCCCTCGAAGTCAGTGGCAGCTCCGTTCTGCAGAGCCCACGCACTCTTCTTTGACAATTTTTAGGTAGTGTTCACGAGGCGCTGGATGCAAATAATCCTTAGAGGGGAAGGGGGCAAAGCTGGGTCCAGGAAGGCCAGCACACAGGGCCCTCCATCAGGGAGGCAGTCCCTTGTGACGGTTCCTCCTGAGGCCCAGCAGCAGAAAGCCCCCCAAGCACAGGAACAAGAACTGCATGGGGTCACAGTCCCTATTTTTATAGTACATTTTCCTTTGTCTGCAGTACAGGGCTTCAGGGGAACCAGATGCAACTGGTTCAGGGGGGAATTGGAGCCCTTTGTTTACAAGGCTTCTCTTCCCCTTTGTCAGGTGGGGGCTTGTCATCAGGCACACCACAGGGGGCAGAGCCAGCATTGTACACGCTAGGCACAGACCTAATAAGGGACCAGGTACTACTCCTCTTACTGCTCCAAATGCAGATGTCCAATTCAGCCTAGTGCTGACTCGCCCTGCCCCTCCTGGAGCCACACACACTTCACCAGCCCTTGTCACTACAAAGACAGACATGCAATTCACATCAGGCAGGCAGACACATAGCACACAGAAATGCCAACTTCTAAAATTGGCATTTCTATAATAGTTATAATAAATCTGCGCACACCATTGCGCAGCGTTTGTTATCACTGTTCCAGATATACCAAACATGTCCACACAGCACCTCTCCTATCAGGAATTACCACTGAAACACTTATCAGGGAATCCCCAATTCATTCCTATGGGAGGGCAGCCCCACAGTAGTGAGAAACCAACATGGCTGTTTGTCACTACCAGGACATGTCACACACTTAAGGTACATGTCCTATCTTTTACCTACAATACACCCTGCCCAGAGGGCTAGCTAGAGCCTACCTTAGGGGTGACTGACATGCAGTAAAAGGGGGGTTACTAACATGGCACACACTTTAGGTGCCACGTCACAGCGGCAGTCACTGTGCGCACAAGCCCTGCAATGGGAGAGGCCTGAGATAGGTTTGAAAGGCTACTTTGGTGGGTGGTGCAATTAGCGCTGCGAGTCCACCAGCAGCATTTAATTCACCAGCCCTGGGTATCTGAGATACCACTTTACAAGAAACTGACAGGTAAATTAAATACGCCAAACAGGTGTAGACCAATCCTTACCATATTTATCACAAAGAGCACACACACTTTACATTGGACAGCAGTGCTAAAGTGCCCAGAGTCCTACAACCACCAACACCATATCAGAAAAAAGGCTAGGAGAAAGGCAAAAAGTTTAGGGATGACCCTGAAAAAAAGGCCAAGGCCAACAGACGGCAAGTGAGACACTATGGGCCCGATTCACAGAACTAACTTAAGACAAAATCTTAAACTTACTACCATTTTGATATTCACAGAGGTTAGGAGTCCTAACTTTAGGACTCCTAAATGCCTTCTGTGAATACCGAAAGTCTTAAAGTTAGGATTTTTCTCAATTTAGGAGTAGTATAGTTAGGACTCCTAACTTTAAGACTTTCGGTATTCACAGAAGGCATTTAGGAGTCCTAAAGTTAGGAGTCCTAACTTCTGTGAATACCGAAATGAGTAAGTGCCTTCTGTGAATACCAAAATGGTAGTAAGTTTAGGATTTTGTCTTAAGTTAGTTCTGTTAATCGGGCCCTATAGCTAGTCTGTCCCCGGGCTTATGGATACTACGGTGGCAGGATGACTCAGTCCCTGCCTCCTAAATTTCCTTGACCCCAAGAATAGTTCTGTGACTTCGCAGAATCCCTGCAACAATACGCCCCTAGTCCAGGCAACTTCTACAGAGCATTAGTAATTGTTGTTGACAGGGATGTCTCATATTTCTATTGTATTTATTTTATTCATTACATTCCCCTATAGTGTTAAAATGCTGCTCTGAAATCATGTTTACATTGTGAAACACTGGCAAAGCGTCAGAAGGAAAACTATCTTCTGTCATTACATGCATGTTTGGTGAGCAATCCTAAGGTGCACTTCAAATGATGGCACCAGGTTGTAGTTTTAGCATTTTAATAATTTTCTCACATTATTGCTTCTTCAATGGTGGTTGCCCCTGGTAGGTAAATCCATTATTTCAAAAGTGTATTTGATCAGAATGTGAAATTTTCGACTTTCTGCAGTGGCTGATATTTCAGCTAACAGTGATATTTACAAACAAGAATCAACAATAGATCTTTATAATAAGGCAACGTTTCTTGCTTAAATATTTGTCTGGAGGCCAGTAGTAATATAATTAACACCACATGTATGGCAGGATTACACCCTTTCCTGTAAGTTAGAGAATAAAATAGGGTTGTAGTTTACATAGACCTAAAACGTGTTTATGCTGTTATGCTTTTTTTAAGCACAAAAATATTCTCAAAAACATGGTTTACATCTACATACCTGAACTAGAAAATGTATGGTACACAACTCATATTCAAAGCAAAAAGCAGACAGGCTATTATTCCTTGTAAGTCTAAGTAAGATTGAGAAATTAAAGAATGTCACTTATTTAGATGAAACCTTTTCACCTACTTGATAATGGAAACACTTGCAGTAAGCACAATATGTGGAAATAGATTAATAAAATAACCCTTCAAGGCCTTTGTAGAAGGCATGAGAAACTAAAGGGGACCCTGTGCCCTTACTGTGCATGTCTGAGGAATGCTGGTTCACATTCTTAGCAAAGGTATCTACTGCAGCACCTAGGAGCAAACTACTACGTGCGTGCATGGCCATGTTTTATTTTTTTGTCAATGTGTGAAGGATTAGATGAGGGCTACTTAGAAGCTTATGCCACATCAGGTGTCTATTGTTTGAAATGACTATCTTTTATGAGGTACCATCACATATGTTTGCTTGCAACATTTGCCTGGCTCTAGAACGCTGTGCCTTTTACTCCTGTTAACCAGTGATAAAATGCCTGTGCTCCATTTTCAACATGATGAAATTGGCATGTTTAACTTACTATAGGTCCCTTACATATGGGACAAAGTGTACCCAGGGTTTGTATTTTAAATGTCGCAAGTGGACTGCAGCACCCATAGTGTCATTCACTACAGAGGCAGTGTACATAGCACTTCAGGTGTATTTTCTAGCCTGGCTGTGCAGTTTTAAAACTGCACACTCAATTTGTCAAAATAGCCTATTTTGGAAGGCCTGAGCCTTCCTTTTAGATATCAATAAGTCCCTCCTAAGCAGGTAGCATTGCTCATAATTCACGGTGCATTTTATTTGAAAGTTGGGTGTGTAAAGGTTTAATGTTAAACATGCCCTTATAGTGAAAAGACCCTAAAAGCAATTTTCACTATAGCAGGGTTGGCTGCTTCAGTGGAAAGCATTGGAATACAATTCTAAATGAAATAATGTTATTCCCGGCTATGAAAACACTTCAAATGTAACTCCTGGAAGTTTTGAAATATTTATTACTATAACAATTCACTGGTAAAGTCGGCTTTGTAATACATATTTTCAAAAAGGTACTTATTGAAAGTTACCTTTTCCCTAACTATAGGCTCTGAATGCTCATTTGTACCTGACAGATGAAAAACCCCTTGATGAGGTGTGAACTTGCTCCCAGGCCTGCGACACAGGCTTCAGTGTGGGGAGTTGTGCTATTCTTCTAGCACAATGACCATCTATGGTGTGTCAAGGAACTTGATTAACTTTAAAGAGGCCTACCAAGTCACGGACAAATGTTAGCTTATACGGAACAGGCTCCTCCTTTTTTTCCCTCATTGCCCAGCCATCACTCCCAGTGCTATAGGAGCTGTCCCAGAACTTGTTTAGCCGGACCACAGTGGAAGGGTTACTCATTTCCTTGATGTTGGATGTGGCCCTCCCTGCAGGGTCGCCCCAAACATTTTGCCTTCACCCCTCTTGATTTTTAAAATTTATTTTTGTTGGCATTAGGATTCTGTGCACTCCTAACCAGTGCTCTCTCCCTAAAACCTGTTACAATTGCCCTACACCTGATTGCCATGTTTAATTTACTTATTCTTCCCTGGTAATTTGCTACTAGTGCATCTGCAGCACTCATTGTGCCACCCACTAAAGTAGCATTTTATAACATGTCTCAAGCCTGATATTGCAGTCTGTAGTGCAGTTTTAAACTGTCAATTTGACCTGGCAAAATACACATTTTGCCAGGCCTAAACATCTGTTTTTCATACATAGAAGTCACACATAAGGTAGGCCCTAAACAGCCCATAAAACAGGGTGCATTGTATTTCAATGGTAGGACATTTGTTTTATGTTTTACATGTCTTGGTATTGAAAAACTGCCAAATTTGCTTTTCACTACTATGAGACCTACTTCTCCCATTGGATAACATTAGGCACCCTATTATATTTAATAAGCGCTAACTTTTCATTTGGGACAGGATGAAATGTCATGTTTGGTCATGAATAAATTGTAACTTAAAATCCTGTTAACCTTTTCCATGCTAATGACAAGGTGAACTCGTCATGAGGCACACTAGAGCTGTGCTCATGACAAGGTCAACTCGCCATGAAACAATGGAAAACATAAATCTGCAGCACAGGAGGGGAAAAGCCTTAGCAGCCAAGGTGTTAATACTAAATTCAGATTTTAAGTCACAATTCTGAAAATTACACTTGTAGAAAATTGGCATTTTCTTGTCCCAACCATTTGGTGTCTGCAGCCTGTGTCCTGGGTCACATGACTGTGACAGTGAGACAAAGGGGGCTAGATGTTGACAGAATGGGCCATCCTGCAAGGATGAATGGGGCGGAGCTATTCTCTGTGACACTTACATTCCAAAGGGCTATCTCCAGCACAGTCACAAATGAACTTGACACTAGTCTATTGTCACCCAAGACTATTTCGAGCCTTGGTAGGAAATAAGAAGAACTTACCAAAACCAAATGTGAGGGTAGCCAGCATGTCATCCCCACTTCAAAGACTGGCATCAGTTATAAATATTGAACCTCCTGAACCTCCTCTTCAGTAAACTTCTGGGCCTCCAGAGGATATCAGAAAGGCTGCCATACAACTGCCCTGTTGCTTGAGGCCTTACTTTTACCTCAGAGGACTTCCCTGATGCTACCTAGGGACAGCCCTGCTGCTTAAGACTTGCCCTGTACCCTTAGAGGCCTGTCTTGCTGCTTGAGACACACCTTGCTGCTTGAACCCATGACCATCAGAGTGACTCCAGGGGCTCGTTGGAAGGCCTCCTGTGGAGTACAGAGCCAGACCAAGCTCCAGAGACGGTGCACCCTGCACCTTGTCCATGTTGGAGCGAAACCAGACCCCCAGGTGGTGTCCCTCCAGTCCCGGACCATTGGTGATGGTGCTGAAGGAGCTGCTCCTGACTAAACCTAAAAGTTGGAACTTAAAAAATGTTTCAACAAAAAGGGACCTGAGAACCGACAGTAGACTGGGACCTACCTGCTCACCGATCCACCCAGAGGGCATCACCAGTCAGCCTGGACTTTGCCCCAGTCTCTAGCAACCAGATGCCCTTGATTGGTGCTTTTATCTTTTACGCGCTATTTTCACTTAAAAGTTGCATTCACAACTTAATTTCTACAAATTGTGTTTATTTTGTTTTGCTGTCATTGTATTTATAAAATGTTCTCTAATTTTCTCCCTTGGTGTGGGATATTTCTTGTGTTGTGTTTTCACTGTATTCGTGCTTGTCTGCTGCATAAATACATAATGCAGTCCCTCTAAGTTAAGCCTGACTGCTTTTGTGCCAAGCTACCAGAGGGTTATGCACAGGTTAATTTAGTGACTTTTGTAGTACACCCTAACAAGGAGTGTGAATGTAGTTTGAGTAGTGTTTTCAACTACTTAATCAAAAAAACTATTTCCTACACTTGGCCACACCTCTGGGATGGGCACAGTATCTCTGCATGTGGGACAAATGGTCCTGCCATCTTGGCTTTAGGAAGAGAAGGGCATTGTGGGATTGTTTGCACATAGTAAATACTGCAAAAGTGGGTAGAATTACCTCTAGGGATTTCTACTCTAGTAGCATTTTCTGCGACGCCCCAGCTGCCCACTTCCACCTGGAACTGCGCAGGCCATGCTGTCGGCCTCTTCCAGAGTGAGACTGGACCCCAAGTGTGGTCCCCAACCTACCAAACCTTCCAGGTGAAGGACAATTACAGTTCCTCTAGCTTGGAGATTTTTTGCAGCAGCAAATCTGATTAAGAGGGACCATGCAGAGAAAGTATCCCACCTAGTGGAGACCTTGCTTTAATAAAGCCTGCAGCCACGAATGCTGGAAACATACGTCCTAAAAAAAACGACTAAGTCTGAAAGTAGAAGTCTATATCAGGTGAAGGTGCCGAAAGTATCCGGCCAATGAGGGACCTTCTATGGAGGTGAAATTTAAATTTCTCCCTCTTGTAGATTTCCCACCAAAAGTCAATGGTTTCACTGAGACCTCATCTAGCAGCTATCCAACAACAAGGGGTCCTCTTCGGCCTCAGCCAGCTAACTTACCCTGCTGGAATTTTGGACTTTCTTTTCCAAGACTAAATCCAAGGGAGTAACTTCCAACTGGGTCCAAATTGGCTTCTGTATCCAACCTTACCTCCATCACGGATAGCCTTACCTTTTGCCTATTTACTAGTGTAGTGCAACCAGATAACCGTGGTTGGTTCTTAATGCTTTTTGCGAATATTTTCAGATTCAACCATTAGGAATTCAGAACTCCTGTCTCTCTAATTGGATTTTGTTCATTTTTGTGTTATTTTCATCATTGAAATGCACTCTAGTTTTCTGAATTGGTTTTGAATGTTTCTTGTGTTTTGTTTCAACTTTAAGACTGTTTTGATACTGAAAAAATGCTTTCTACATTGCTTCTAAGTTAAGCCTGTCTGCTCTGTGCCATACCTCCCAGGGTGTAAGCTCGACTTAATTATGTACCTTTTAGGGTTCATCCAGGCAAGGGTTTTGGTTATTATTTGAGGTGGGTACTCACTTCTCTCAACTAGCACCCTAATTTCTCACACCAATATTCCTTGATTTCATCTGGATAGATCTCAGATCCCTATGTGACTCCATAGGGTAATAGTCGGGCCTAAATCAGGTACTATACTTAAGCATTTACCTATGAGTGAATGAAAAGTGACAATTGTCAATTCTGACAGCCCAAGTGCATTTGCACTGGGCATTTGCTGCTTGATCACCTTCTTTGTTGAACTCACTCTTGCTAAGAGAGGAGACACGATTTAAAGTGAACCACAGAACCTGTATTGCCCTTATACTGAATGCCACCTTGCAGGGTCCATCTGTTAACTAGATGGAATTATCCTCCTCTTGGATAAGTGCCCTACGTCTGAATGTACATGTTTTATGGTGGAAACAGAACCCAGTCGAACAGTGTCTGCATAGGTGGCTGACTGAGAGGTGCCACACCAAACTCGATGGACTGTCCATGTTCTGTCAGCTGGATGATGAAATATCCTATGACGGTGGGGACCTTACACCAGTCCTTTATATAGTGGGCTTGTGAGAGGAAGTCCATCTTTTTGTTGTGGTCTCTCTAAATTATTTGCTTTGGAACCAATGGTTTACCTGATCTTTGCAGTAATGCCTACTGACCAGGCATCAGTATAATTACAAATCACATACACCTGGTTCAGTCAGAACTTGCCATACCTGCCACATGGCTAAACTATTTATGTTGGGTCTGACATCTTTGGCGTGGCTCCTCCCAACTTTTTGCCTTCATTCCTTCTGTTTTTGTTGAATCTTTTTGATGGCCTTAGGACGCTGTGCATTTTACCACTGCTAACCAGTGCTAATGTGCTTGTGCTCCCTCTTCTAAAACATGGTAAAATTGGCTTGTACCCAATTACCACATTCAATTTACAGTAAGACCCTAGTAAAGTGGTACTAAATATATCCTGGGCCTATACATTAAATGCTACTAGTGGTTCTGCAGCACTTATTGTGCCACTCACTTAAGTAGCTTTTTTAAACATGTCTCAGGTCCACCATTGCAGCCTGGGTGTGTAGTTTTAAACTGACATTTTGTCCTGACAAAATAAATCTTTTGCCAGGCCTAAACCCTCCTTTTATCATACATCTAAGTCACCCTCTAGGATAGACCCTCAGCAGCTCATAGGGCAAGCTGCAGAGTATTTCAAAAGCATGACGTACTTTTAACTGTTACATGTCCTGGTTGTGAAAAACTCTTAAATTAATTTTTCTCTATTACAAGGCCGGCCTCTCCCATATGATAACATCGGGTTACCTTATTACATTTATAAGTGATAACTTCCAATTGGGAGCAGGTATGAAAGTCAAGTTTGGTCTCTCCAGAATTGTAATTTAAAACACTTTTTAACGGTAAAGTTGAAATTTAAGTCACAATTCTGAAAATGCCACTTTGCTATAGCTAGCTTTTTCTTGTCCTAAACAATTGGTGTCTATAGCCCATATGAAAGGTCACATGACTGGGTGTAGCTGGCTAGTGGTCATTGTGCATTGCTTACTGACAGTGAGGCAAAGGGAAAATAGGTGTTGGTAGGATGGGCCATCTCTGTCAGAATGAGGGCAAGGAACTGTCACCTACTACACTTGCACATCACAAAGGCTCTGCCTCAGCACCCTCACAAAGGGTTTCACACTAGTTGTTTGAGAAGCTGGGTCTAGGGCACGGAGGAAGAAAATTCCAGACACCATTGTAGGGGAAGGGCTCTAGAAACGTATCCCACTCAAAGTGAGCACCAGGTACATTTAGTGGACCCTCAGACCTAACTCTTCAGTTCACTTCTGGACCTGAGGAAGACTCAGAAGAATAATTGCTGTGATGCTCTGCTGCAAGATGTATTTCTCTGCTAGCTGGCACCTAAGTGAGAAGGACTGGACAAGCACCTTGAACCCATGACCACCTGAGTGACTCCAAGGGCCAGTTGGCTGGCCTCCTGACCAGAACGTCTGGGACAGAAGAAGGTCTAACCATCATCAAATGTGCACCTGGACTCACCCTGTTGTAAGTCTTTACCCCTCAAGTGGTGCCTCTTCAGCCCTGACCCTTGGAAGTGGGGCTAAAGGTGCTCTGCCAGGTCAGCTGTGGTCTCATCAGAACTAAATCAGTGTGAAGCAAACACAGCTCAGCTCTTTGCAGCACCTCATTGGAACCAACATAGCCTCAACACAAGCATGCCTCTTTAACCCCTTCCATGCTCATGACGGAACGGTTCCGTCATGAGCATCGGTTGAGCTGTGCTCATGACGGAACCGTTCCGTCATGAGCCCATAGGCTCATTAGAACCTTCAGCACAGCGCGAAAATTCGCGCCGCGTTGAAGGGGTTAAAACTTCAGCTGCATGACGCATTCTCGCCACAGACCTCCCAACCCCCATCGGAACCAACACCACATGGCACAGCCTCAACACAAGCCGCATTGCTGCTCTTGCAGCTCATGGAAACCACTGCTGCATGTGAATCTTCGATTTGGATCTTGCATCACTTCTCAGGACTGCTCCTGTGTGGCGTAATGCTCCACAACTATAACTAAATGTACATTTCTCAGCTGAACTACCGTGTTCCCTGTATCAAGCCAGCACTCCATTGTAGTCGGCCTGAACTTGTGACTTTGTCCCGGTCCGACTTGGCCAGATAAACACAGTTGAAGCTTTTTGTTTTTCAGCACTATTTGTATCTATAACTTGAAAAGTCCATATTTCCAGCTTTACCAATTGGATTTTTGTCATTTTGGTGACAATTTATTAGATTTCACTCTATTTTTCCAAACTGGTGTGGGGTTATCTTGTGCTGTCACTTTATTACTCTTTGTGTGCTGCAAGAATACTTTCCACATTGCCTCTAAGCTAAGCCAGACTACTTTTGTACCACCCTACCAAAGGTTTAAGCACAGGTTAATTTGGGGTTGGCTTGTGTTTCACCCCGAAAAAACTTTTGGTTGCTGCTTGAGTAGGGTTCACCCCACATAACCAGCACTCAATTTCCTACGATCTGTATTTGTGCAAACATTTTTCAAATTTCAACATTGTGCAGATTTGATGTGATAGCGGTAGGAAACTGGTTACCACTTCAATCTAAAATGTAACATGTTGTTTTAAATGAGCATTGTTTCCCCACCATTGTAACTTCCACTATTTCCACTTCAATACCTGAATTACAAGTCAGATTTGGTATATATTTATTAAACAAATCCAATAAATAAAAAATGTACACCTATATAAAATATGTTAAATAAAAAGACTACTGGTCTAGCCAGATCTTTACTTCGGAAATTGCTTGGGAATTTAAGTATGTGTCCCTAAGAGGTCATCCCTAATCATTGACTCTGTTTGCTCTCTACAATTCTTCATCTACTTCTAGCAGAGAATTAACCGAGAAACAAAATCGTCAGACTTTTGCCCAAACCCAAATATTATTGCATTTCATTGCTGCAATAACTTGTGATTCTGACAAAAACAACAAATGGAATACTTCAATTAATGTATGCTATGGTTAACAACTCTGCGTTTCTTTCCAACCCATTGTGCTTTTCTCCTCACTATGCCAGCCACTAAAGAAGGAGACAACTATATGTAAATCAGTGTTCATACTGCCCCATAGGAACAGTCCACCCCACACTGCCACCTCACACCCCTTTGAAACGGAACACATTCAGAGTACAGATTAAGTCATATACCGCAAGTAAACTAAGGTATACATCCCCCTTCCTGTTTGTGGCATTAAACTTATTCAGAATCTTGCACTTATTAAAAAACCTATATTTATAATGCTGGCTAACCTGGATTGAAGCATTCATTTTATTTATTTTCTTAATTATATGATTTTCTTTTTGTTATTTGCGGCAGGCATACCGCACGGGTTTCTCTCAGGGAAAACCTTGCAGCTTCAGCTCATCTGCTAAGGACTCCAGGCATTGCTCACCTATTCATGTAATGAGCCAGGTTCTTTGTCACTCACGGGCCCTGAGCTGCGGCCCGCGCCAAGACAGAGATCACTCTTTCCAATACCGTAATGCAGTTTCTGACATCAATGAAGCCGCCAAGCTCAGCAACATTTCTTGAGAGCAATTTAATTTGACAAATAGTCACAGTGATCAGCAAAAGTCTACAGCAGGAAATAACATTTTCTTCCGTTTTAGAATGCATGTTAGACAAAAGTATTGCAACATTTAAACAGCTCAGATCAATTTACAAATACAGCACAATCTTTTTTTTTGAAACTATGGAATTCTTATTTGACGAATACATGGTGGTAGTAACTGTGGGGCATATTACCAAGGGCCTTATTGCCGCTTTAGCTAAAGTGGCGATAATTTTATCACCCTATTACCTAGCTGTCGCTAACAACAATTAGCGACAGCTAGTAGGAGATAGCATTCATCTTGGGGCTCACTTTGCATGTCAGCAATATTTATCGATAATGACATGCAAAGTGGGCGTGCCAAGATGTTAGCGACTGTAAACAGTCGCTAACATCGCTATCTCCTATTACCTACAAAGGCGTACTTTTGGAAATATTCGCGCTAAGTGCGAATATCTCCAAAAGCTAACGCCTGCCCAGAGCAGTTCTTAGCCATGTTATCCAATGGTAGGTGGATAACATGGCTAAGAGCATTAGCTCGGTAATGCATGAATATTGCTGACTTTTCAGCGATATTCATGCATTACGGCCGATTCTTATCGCTTTTGAGATAAACCTTGATAATAGCAAGGTTTATCTGCGATAAAAATCGGCAGAGCTCGGCGATAATAATATTGCCGCTAACCGTGTTAAGCGATAAATATCGCTTAATCTTGGTAATATGCCCCTGTATTCCATGCCAGTGTTATGGGATACAAGGTATCGACCTCCTACTACATTGTGGGTTAGTATATATAATCTCTATTCTAAACTCTGTTTATACCTACCTCAGAAATAAGTAGAGGTAGAATTAAAAATTGTTATTATATACTTATCTTCCAAAGTAGTGGTAGGTCAATGCAATAGATACAAATATAATGTATGCCAATATCACTGTCCTCGAAATGGTGACATACAACTTAAGTCATCAAATCAATCTTATTTAAAAAATTGTTGATTTTCCGCACCCGATCTGTTGATCTGGGAGTCAGTAATCGGCTTCAGTGTGGGTATGATAATAAGGCACGTGCTTTTTTCCAAGCACATGTCAAAAACTGCGGGATTTTATGAGTAACTTGCTCAGAAGTTCTAGTCTTTCTTCAAATGTACATCCCTTTGCAACTGAGATTGTGGAGGTATTCTTCAGCGTCGTGTAAAGAGGGCTAGCTAAAAAAGGTTAATCCCGGTTTCTGCTGAAGGGGGTGAGCACATACGTAAAAAATCTTCAAGCAAGCTGGATGGAAATCCTTTTTAGTAAAGATATTTAGGAAACTGTGCTCCAAATGAATTATTTGTTCACAATTAAGTCATGTACTGGGAGTAGAAGTGCCTCCAAATGTACCTGAACGGGATAGGGCTTGCTCATTGCGCTCCCTTCTTCGGTGCATCCTTGGTCCTCTGTTAACACCTTCGCTGCGGCGGCAATTCCGCCGCAGCGCTAGGGGGGAGGGGGGGCACGCGGCGCTCCCATGCTCGTGACGGAACCGCTCCGTCACGAGCCTCGACCGCACTGTGCTTGTGACGGAGGGGTTCCGTCACGGCCCCGCCCGCTCAATAGAACGCGCCCCACAGGTGCAAAATCAGCGCCGCACAGGCGCGCCGAGCGGGCTGTGATGGAACCGCTCCGTCACCAGCACAGCGCGACCGAGGCTGGTGACGGAGCGGTTCCGTCACCAGCATGCAAGGGGTTAAAGTAGTCCTTTGTGCTGAGTGTAGCTGCTAATCTATCCAGCAGTCGAAATGCTGGTAGGCATCAAGAGAAGATTCATAAATAACATGTTCCGTTGTCTCTAAAGCCCGTCCACTTTATGCACAGCATATAACATTGCTAACAGACGTTAGTTACCATAATCAATCATTAACGCTTCCCTTTCCTCTGACTGAGCCAGGTGCACATTTAAGTTAAACCATATGACCTGTAAGAAACTCCCTCTGTCCATGGTGAGCACCCACATATTTTGCTTTTAGATTTTGCACACACAAACACCTAGCAGTGGGAGGTATGAAATACCCTGTGCACTTTAAATTGTATTGAAACAGGGTCCCCTCTGTCTGGTAAGTGGTACACTTGCGTTTTGCGTCTGGCATTTTTGTGATTTTTTTCCTTTCCATTGTCCGGTACTCTTTCATATGCTGTTTGTTAAAGTATGTCTGACATTTTGAAAACTCCAGCAGGTATGTGTCCATTGAAAGGCCAGGGACCCTCATCTTGAGAAACAGAAAGCATGTTTGTTATCTAATTTTTAACTGCAGGGAGAAGACGTACGTTTGAAAGATACTTTAGATTTTGGAATAAAAAACAACTATCTTTAAGCAGAAACCTAATTTCAGAACATGGATGCAGAACTCCTCCATATTCGTGATGAAAGGTCACAGATAAGGAATTAGACTACCACCTGCTGGAAAGAATTCGTGTTCCTTTCATGGCAGGAGACTGAAAGCTCCTTTGTACAGGCACAGCATTGGGCCGCCCACCCAGAGGGTCAAAAACAACCCATGCTCAAGGGAATGCTCGTGTTAGGCTCAGACCTGGAAAGCCCCCTGGGTGTTAGTGTGGATGTTGGCACAGAGCAAAACACTAGAACATGTCCAGCCGGACACTACACTAGTGACTTCAGTACCATCAAACTGTTGCTTGAGGCCCACTTTCTAACCTTAAGGAATCTATTAGGTGACAGTTTTAAGAGAAGTCGGGGTCTGCATCTTACCGATGAGTGTGTGTGTTCCCTGATCTTGTGAGAGCTGGGGACACATAGTAAATATAACTATATCACTGTAAAGTGCTTCCATCAGCCAAGGTAAATAATTACTCCCTTGCACAGCTGAACTGTCTTTTAACACTCTGGGTGAGACCATTCAATGCATAGTCTCGAGTTGATGCTGAACTCTCGCTTTCATTTTTAGCACTAACTTACTTTTCCAATTCAATGGCAAAGTACATGGTAAAGGGATTTTTATCAGAAACAATCTATGTTTATTGTGTGTGTTGGTATTTTCGACAGGAAATAGGTTACATTTGTAGCTAAATAGGTTAAGGGATCATTATTCCTCTATATTTGCTTCACCTTCTATACCTTTCTTAATTTATTTCTGTTATATTTAGTTAATAGCTTTGCAATTGGTTAACATTTTTCAGTTATTTTTTTCATGACAGCAATGTTGTTTAAAGTGCTTTTACACAAGACCACTGATATACTCATGAATCTTTGTTCTTGCTCAAGATAACCGAAAGATAGCCAAGTAATACTCTAGGAGGAAAGAGCGGTTTATTCCTGTGGGTCTGCCTGGTGAGGTACTTTTGGAGCCATTGACCTCGTTAGCTTTAAATTCTGTACTAAATAAACCCAGTCGTCAAATCTATCTTTTCCATCATGCTATTAATATATTTTGAAATACTGCAACAGGATACGGATAAAAACAACGGGCCTCATGTGCAAAAAGATGCGTCAATTTAAAAGCACGGGTATGCATCGTATTAACAACAATACTATGCATCTGTGTGCTTTCCCCTGCACTGGCGCACATCTGGCTGCCATGTGCCAGTGCAGGCACCCTTGCGTCACAATACAAGGGGGCCTGCCTTGCATGGATGATTGTTTTTGTGCAGGAAGTACAGCCTTCCTGCACAAAAACAATATTTGATGGCATGCTATTCTTTCTGTATGTGCTGCAGAATGCAGCAATCATAGAAAGAGTAAAAAACGAGTGGAAATAAAAGTATTTCTCCCCGTTGCGCCTCCTAACGCCTCCCCAAGGGAGGCATAGGACTCTGACACATTCCTAGGTTTACAAAACGTTGTAAATCTGGGAATGTGTAAAGTTCCGCATAGGAACACCCACAGCAACACCCATGGAATGCCCCTTTTGTGCAGAGTAATGCGTAAAAGGGGCCAATATTTACAAGGTCATGAAAAGTCATGCAGGGTGACTTTACGTGGCCTTGTAAATACGGGCAGTTATACTGCACCGTTAGAGCGTCAAAAACAGTGACGCACCAGCAATGCAATGGCCTTTTAAATGAGGCCCAATTATGTGATTATACCGTACTCTATATGTTGAGAATGCCTTCTGTACGACCTCTTTTAGTATTGGATACACCTCCGGCACACGATGACTACTAGTCAGTCACTAAGAGTACACTCTTTCTAATGTCAATTAGCGCTGGATGAAAATTTGGGGCACATTTTGAAGCAAGTAAAATGTGATCTTTCTTTCCAACCACATAACAGAGTTAAGCCTGATTTTATTCTTTGTTGGTGGGGGAAAAAACAAAGCAAAAACCACAGTGTGTAGCTGGCCACTGAAATCCTAAAAAAGGTACTGGATGATTTTAGTTTGGAAACGTGTATAAAACACAAACCTGTTTCAGAAATCACTACATGGTAGGAATCCTCTGCTTTGGTTGAAGTTAATGGCTTTCCAACCGTTGTTGTAGGGAAAGTCTCTGAAAAAGATTAAAAGCATGCGATCAGACATGAACGTAAAGCGCCTACTCTGGAAAAACAGGTCTATTTTGCAGACACTGACACACTTCTGGTGATGGCAAGGTGTAAATAACTGGGGTGGTCTTACAGTTAAGTTGGTAGCACATCTGGAATGAACATCAGTAAACCACTCTACATACATTCTGTGATTAGTAGGAAATCCGTGCACATGAATGGTTTCCTTTGGGTCGCTCATTCACATATCTTACTGCAGAAAAGTAAACATTGGTTTAGCCTCTGACCTCATGCCTGTTAGTGGCGGTAATGATTCATGAAGTTATTGTGTCTCTTGCGTTGAAACTCAATCTGAAAGTTCATATTTCTTACCGTATTCTGGGGCTGCTCTGTCTCCTAGCTCTTTCTCTAGGACATTCTCTGTTGAATGAATTGTTTACAAGTGCAAGGACACGTTAGATCGAATAAGCAGATGTCTTTTAAAGTCTTAATGTACTTTTCAGAAACCAACTTGAAATGTAAGCAGAGAACATTCAATACAAAAAAAAGTCTTTCCTTGAAGCACATGATGAAGTACCATGCTCTTTTTGGCATCCTGTAACTCTAAATCTTTGCTTTATTGACACCATATTTCCTACAAACGTAAAAGCACCAGAGAGCATGGGAACGCGAAAAGGAGTACGTGTTTTTTTTGTATAAATGGAGATTAAACAAATTTAATACAGGTAAATGGTTGCATAATTTCTGAAATGCTGTCCCATAATCGGAACGATATTCATATATATATATATATATATATATATGTGTGTGTGTGTGTGTGTGTGTGTATGTGTGTGTGTGTGTGTGTGTGTGTGTGTGTGTGTGTGTGTGTGTGTGTGTGTGTGTGTGTGTGTGTGTGTGTGTGTGTGTGTGTGTGTGTGTGTGTGTGTGTGTGTGTGTGTGTGTGTGTGTGTGTGTGTGTGTGTGTGTGTGTGTGTGTGTGTGTGTGTGTGTGTGTGTGTGTGTGTGTGTGTGTGTGTGTGTGTGTGTGTGTGTGTGTGTGTGTGTGTGTGTGTGTGTGTGCGTGGCGAGTGTATATATATAATATATATTAACGTACAAAGAAATAGATACATCTTGTGATCTTTTATTTTTCACCGCCCCCAATTCATTAAACTGATTTCTGTTTCAGCTGTATGCTGATATTGCACATTATACACATTGGAGCACAGTATCTTAAAGCCAGCATGTTTACGAAATAAAAATGGGTCCAAGACTTAATCCCTGGCTCGCTTCTTGTCTGATCAAAGTGAAATATTGCACTTGTCACTCTCTCTGATGTAAGCGCTCTATCATCCACTTGGACAATAGCCAAGCTATGGAAAATATAATAATAAATTATATATAAGCGTTTTGGCAAAATGTTGCCACCCAATATGATGATCTTTTCTTTCGTTTCCGCATATCTCTCAAACCATCCCAGCTGGCATGAGTCTATATGTGTAAAGCTCTGGGTGCAGGGCAACCTATTCAGATAAACACCTTTCTGCAAGCCTGGACGGTGTGCACTGGGACGAAGAAGTGACTTACAACCATACCCTGAATTGAGCCCTTTTTGCTACTGAATCAGTTCCCAATGGCCAAAGGCAGTTCTGTGTATACAAACACTTTGCATCCAACCATAAAGTTCCTTTGGTGCAGAAAATGGAAGACACTACTTTTTGACCTCTTCGTTAAGTCTCCCTTCATTGACAGATTCGCATAAATATGATATAGCAAAACTAAGCCCAGCACACCAATTGACATTGACACGTTTTGAGTAGGTTTGACAAAAGACACAAAAATAATTTTATCGGAAATATTATTGGGCCTCCCTTTATTATTTGCTCCATCTTGAAAAATATGCAATCAGTTCACACACCAAAACAAATCGAAAATGGTTAAAGGGATTAGTGGATGCTTGAATTTCATCTATATTATGCACCAGGTATAGACACAGATTAAGTGCTTTTAAAAAAACGAATGGATTTAAAGCTAGTATACAAGGTCTAGTCTGCTCAATGCGTTGTAAATGCTTCAGTTTCACATGCTGTGCGCATTTAGGTATTGTAGGCTGGCGCCACAGATTGCCCATCAGGGCATGCTTCAATTATTGTCCCTTTAGAGAAATTATTCCACTACGCTGGTGCTCCTTGAACTCATATTTATTTCCATCCAATAATTAACTCAACTTAAAGCTGTGCACACATATGTTCTTTATCAATTCCATATGTATTTCGAATTGAGAAAAACTATTAGTTAGGGGGTAATCAAATAAATGCAAAATCTATGGAGCAAAGGAGGCAGGCAAAGATAAGGCATGTGCACTGTAACCAAATTCCATTCACATGTTATTCGAATATTATTAATACCATCATTAATTCCAACAACTGACCAAAGCCTCTCAAGCGAGAATGATGGCTGTACTTATTCTCTATATCTTTCTTAAATGATCCATTGTTACCATGAACTAGTCAAATGTGTAAATTATTCTCACCCCTACACACTTTCAACAGCACAGATGTAATTGTGCTATATTTATATATTCATGTGCTGTGTGTTCTGCATTGGTTGCCTTTCTATTACCTCTAACAGCCTCAACCTTTCTATAATTACTGTACTAAGTCATCTCAGGTAATATATGACCTGTGTGCTGGCTGGTTAAAAAAGTAGGCTAGTTCAAAGAGTCTTATTTTCCATTATCACCAGTGAGGAGTCTGCCTACTATGATTCTGCTGTATTGGGGAAAGACATCCCTCAAATGCCTTCCAGGTTAACCTTTTATTACTCAAAGTAAGCCTGACACATATGGAAACTTTGTTGCACAGCTACATAGTATTGTGTTCCTGGGAACAGTGTCTGCTTCCTCCTTCATGGGATGTTATGTTATGTTATGGGAATTTATCTAGCGCTCAGCTACCCCAGCGAAGGGGCGTCCCGGCGCTTGTAGCAGAAAGGAGATCAAGCTATGGAGGCCCAGTAAGACAGATATCTGGAGAAGAGGTGTTATTTTTTGGTAGGAAAAGAGGAGTCTTAACTGCCTTCCTGAAGGACAGTAGGTCATCCAGAGCTCTGATGTGGATCTGGAGTGAATTCCACAATTTGGCTGCCAGATAGCGGAAAGAACGACCCCCCGCTCTGCAGCGTTTAATGCGGGGCACCTTGACCAAGTGCTGTCCCATGGAGCACAAAGGGCGAGACGGTACGTAAGGAGTTAGCAGATTGTCAAGAGTTTTAGGAGTAGCTAACTTCAGAATTTTAAAGGACAGACATAACGTCTTAAATTTAATCCTTTGTGCCACCGGGAGCCAATGAAGCCTCCGGATGGTTTCGGTGGCAGAGCAGAACCTAGGGACTCTGACTAAGGCCCTTGTAGCTGCGTTCTGGATACGCTGCATCCGGATGATTTCGGATTGATTATCCCCCAAAAGTAGGGAGCTAGCGTAATCCAGACGAGATAGAATGGTGGACTGAATAATCAGCTGCCTAGTGGATGCGTCAAAGAATTTTAAAATCGGTTTAATGCCATGCAGAATGCCAAAGCACGTGGCCGCAACTTTTTTGGTATGGCCACAGAAACTGAGGGAGGTGTCTATCCATACTCCCAAGTTCTTAACCTCATTTTTGGGTATAGGGGTCTTACATGGCTGTTTGAAATGAACAAATCGCCCTTAAGAACCCTTGTTGCTCTAATATCTCTCTAACAGTCTGGAATTCGTTTTGCACTCCTGAGAACCTCTCTCGTTGTCCTCACTGGTGGACGTATCCTCAGGCGCGGTGGGTCGTTTGGGGCGTAGTCCCTCCGCCCGCAGCTCCCTCTGCGTCTCTGAACTTAAGTAAACTGACTCAGTTTACTTAAGTTCAAAGACGCAGAGGGAGAACCAACACTCATGTCAGTCAGCATGACGGTGGACCGCCCACCCCTTCAGAGTCTGAAGGGGGTGGGCGGTCTGGCATCATGTTGACTCACATGATTGTCAGACCAGGGGCAACAGGCAGCAGCACAACCCAAGTGCGCATGAGTGGCGACGGAGGGCGAATTTTTCGACCGTGCCCAATCATGCGCACTTGTGTTTGCACTTGTTTGCGCATACCCAGATTAACCGTGCCCTAAGCCAATCCTGCCGCTGCTAGCAGCGCCAGGATTGGCTGAGAGGGGTTGCCAGTCCACTCCAGTGCCGTTCATGAAGGCGCCAAAGGGAGCAGAGGTCTCCAGAGTCCATTACGTTTGCTACAAACATCCCCTTTAATCGTGATTATAATGGCTGCGAGTAACAGCCCTGCACTTTGTTAAATTTAATTTGTATTCGCATCTTGCTGTTTTTTTTGTTTGTTGAGTGGAAGAACACAAGGAGGACAGATATGCCTTGGAAAGTACGAACTTCCTTCGAACAGCTTCCTTTGATGGTGGAAAGAGTGTAGATGCCCGTGGAGGGTGTTGTCCCTTACTATGCCTAGTGTTGATGGTTTATAGAGGACACTGATAGAATATGCATAATTAGAAAAATATTAACTGTCTGCAGTGTTGCAAAGTCCAAGACCGTGCCACTTCATCCAAAACAAGGGGTTGTGCGCCCCAAAACACTCAAATACCATTATTCTGAGTGGTCAGTGAGTCTCATTTCCCCCTACCAGAAGTCAAGAGTGCAACAACTTGCAATGTGAAAAGATCGTCCGCTGACAAACTGAGGCTCTTGTGTGATTCCCCGCTGTCACTCGTATCAAGGGCTGCCTTGAGTGACAGCAGTAAAAACCCATTTTCCTGTACTATAATCAGTATTGCTGGAATTATGCGGCAGGACAGGGCCAAATTATGTTTCAGGGTTGATAAAAATTGTACGAGAAGGAAAGTCAAATAATGCAGCATAATACCGGGCTGCCTGTGGTACTAAGGGACGACCTCGCTGGGGCGAGTGGTTTGTTTGGAAGAAGTTTAAATGGTAATTAACTTTGATGTGCACCCAGCAGTCCTGCTTCTTTACGCTTTTAGTGGCACAATAGGTTCCTTATTCACCAATCGCCATGCTCCCTTGATTGGCTCTCAGGGGAGGACCCTGCATCTCAGCAGGAGACTGTGCAGTTAACACAAAACTCCTGAAAGGCCGCTGCGAGCAGACACGGGAAAAATCACTTATGGGGCACTCCACTGTAATTACTCCGGCTTCCTTTCAGACCAGCAGTGACAAATAATCAAAGCATACATCCGGGCACCGAGGCTGGTGTGAAATTCCGAGCAGTAGTCATCATGCACTTGAGCCAGAGCGTTCAGTAATACCATTCACATAGCGCTTAAGTCCACATAATTAACAGCATTGACCATGTTGCTAAGTACATAGGTTGTGTGATGGGAGGGCTTGCATTGCATTTGGAGTGAAAGAAGGCCGTCTTCCTTTTCCTATTCCTGTTCAGAAAATACTGTATATTTATTGGGTGACATGTGCCTAATTCGAGACTCCTTCCTTAGGTGGCTCACAGCAGCAGCAGCATCATGTCACAGTTGATGTGGTTGTAATTTGTGTGTGCCTCCGCCATGGTGTTGTGCTGCCGTTGTTGCTGGCCTCACTTATACTGCATCAAAATAGCCTTGTGTCCAGTGAAAGAAAGTTTACGCCGCACCACTTTCAAATGTCACCAGCCACCACTCTGTATCCTCAATTGTTGAATTGAGAGCCGGTCCATATTGTGTCTATCTAGTTCTTCTCTATTTGTCTCATTTCCCCCTTAACATCTACCTCAGAGACGTCCAGAATAAGTGACATCATTTAAGAGTCACTGGCAATTGCTATCAGAAAATGACATAATCTTCTAATACATAATTGGAGAAATGCACTTTCTACCATTCAATTTGTTTCTGCCCACATTTCAACCAGATTATTTCGCCTGAGCTCAGTCTGGCGCTACAAATAATTATTTTGACATTCTCACAGGCACGTGTACCCTCGGTGGCGGTCAACTGAAGAACCAAAAATTGAGTCCCTAATGTTTGCATCTATCCCTTCTCTATTTTTCTTACATTCTCCAGAGCTCCCACAATGGAGAACTTACAGAACCAGTGACATAATCTGTAAATCACTGATAGTTGCCATCTTGGAGTGGCTGAGCCTTCTGTTTAATGATGCATGAAGAGCGCTTTAAACTAAGCCAAAGCAACTCTGAATATTACTGATTTGTGTGCCATATGCCGTGCTCGTATTCCTGCATGAAATCTATTCTGTTTAATGTAGTTCTGATTATTTCCGTTTTGCTTCACCTACTATTTCCTATCATCTTGATGTTTATTTGGAAATCATATGTGTTTTGTGTTATCCATCCTCAGTCTTTGGCTCTATGTAAGGTTATTTTTGATGTTTTTTTAATGCTATAATTCAATTATTCTCTAGTTTCAAATATGTGGTGTGTCACTTGGATGTCCTTCTAGCTAAGAAGTGTAGAAATCCTTATCTATAATCACATTTTCTCCTCCTTTATCCACTATGCTGATTATTTTGGTAGAGTGGTGTTGGACCTGGCCCTTTTGGCAGGGTCATCCCTGAACTTTCGCCTTCCTCTTGTATTTTTTCTGACCTGTTGTTGGTGGTTTTATGACTCTGGGCACTTTACCACTGCTGATCAGTGCTAAAGTGCATATGGTCTCTTTTGTAAATTGTTGTAATGGATTAGTGACTCCATGATTGGCTTATTTGATTTACTTGTCAGACCCTAGTACAGTGCACCATGTGAACCCAGGGCCTGTAGATCAAATGCCGCTGGTGGGCTTGCACCACTGGTTGTGTCACCCACAGAATCCGCAATGTAAAATATGGTTCAGGTCTGCCCATGCAGAGCCTGTGTGCAGTATGGGACTGTCGACTTGGCATGTGCACCCACTTGCCAACCCTAAGCCTTCCTTTTTCTGCATATTAGTCACCCCTAAGGTAGGCCCAAGCTACCCCCATGGGCAGGGTGCATTTTATGGTAAAGGTAGAACATGCCCTGATGTGTGTGGCATGTCCTGATAGGGAATTACAGCCAATTTCGTTTTTCACTATTGCAACGCTACCTGTTCCCAAAAGGCCAGAATAGGCAGTTTAATTATAACATCTCATAATACTAACTGACCCAGGGAACCAGGTAGAAATTCGAGTTTAGTATGCCTGAACTCAGAATGTTAAAATACATCTTTTAGTAAGGGTGATTTTTGCATTCTGTGTTTAAAAATACAACTTTTAGAAAGTAGGTATTTTCTAGCCTAACCATCTAGTTGTCTCTGCTGGGTTTGTGTATTCCATTTCTCGTTTGTGAGTGACAGGGGGATGGTGAGGGCCTTGGCTCCAGCAGTCTGATGGGTCAGGGCTGGGCTGAATAGGACCTGCATTGAATAGGGAGTACGTGGAGGGGATATCCTTTCACTGCCCTGAGCCCTCATAGAATAGAGAGTAGGGGACGCAGATTTCCTTTCACTGACCTGAGCCCTCATAGAATAGAGAGTAGGGGCAGAGATTTCCTTTCAGCTACCTGGGACAGGTCTGCTCTCAAACAATGCTGTCTCCACCTCCTGCCAGGAAGCTGCATCCAGGAGGACAGAACTGGTTTTGACTAGGTACAGACACTCTCTCTGCCTTCAGAGAGTATTTTGCTGTATAAATATTGGGGCCCAGACCCCAGAACTTTAGATCACTTCTGGGAATCAAGATGAACCTTTGCCAAGGAGAAGAACTGGAGAAGCTGAAGAAAGATTACTGCCCTTGTGCTTTTTGCTGTTTGGGTTGGCCTGCAGTGGCTACTTTATTGCCAAGGAGAGGAGAAAAGGAACTTTGTGTGTCCTACAATCATCTTGAAGAAGACCTCCAAGGGCATGAAGTTGAGCCTGCCCCCTGTTTTTTTAGTCTCAGGGCCACAAAGCCTTCACATCCAGCTCCCCCTGTATTCCCTTGCTGGGAATTCCACCTGCAGTGAGGTGCCTGCTTTTGTTTGGGCCCTCTGAGAGACTGTGTGTCGCTGGGAGCTGGAAGTGCGATGCAACAAGGAGAAGTGTGTCGCCACCGCAGCAGTTGCCGTCGCATCGCTAAAGAAGCGTGCCCCAGCTGTTTGCAGTCGCATCGCAGATGAAGCGTGTCGCATCACCGGAGAAGCGTGCCACTGCCACAGAGGTCACTGTCGCATCACCGGTGAAGCATGTTGCAGGGCCTGTCACGGCTCCAAAGTTCATCGATTTCGCCGCACGGCCGTCGGGCGTGCACACATCACATCCATGTTGTCGCATCGCATCAAAGACGCAGTTTTGTTGCATCGCACTGAATCGTCGCTTCGAGGCACCATTTTGTCACATCGTAACCGGAACACAGTAAGAAACTGATGCATCACCTCCTCTCTGGTAAGGAACCAACGCCTCCTCTGCACTGCAGTAAGGAGCCGAACCATCACCTCCCCGAAGCAAGGAACCAACACATCGCCTTCCCTGTGTACTTTTGTTTGTTTTGCTTGACGCATCCAAGGTACTTTGAGAGTAAAGTGTCACATTTACCATCTACTTTGAACTACGCTATTTCTACCATTTTAAAGTCATATTCTTGATATTGTATTGAGGATTTTTGTTGTTTGGTCTTGCGTTAAGTCTAGTAAAGATTACTTATTTTTCTAAACTGATGTGGTGTCCATTTGTAGTGTTTTCACCGTATTATTGTATGTGTTCACAAATAATTTACTTTACAGACTGCCTCTGAGATAAGCTACCAAGGGGGTGAGCAGGGGCTATTTTAGAAGTGTAGCCCCTTACCGTGACTAGAAGCAAGGGTCTCTATTTGGACAATGGTTCAAACCAAACCATTGCCAACTAGAGACCCCCATTTCTAATAAGTGGTTATACAGTTTCAGTATTGCAGGTTGCTCATTGCTTTTTATATTTGTTTGACTTTTTAGATATACAATTCATTGCAGAAATATCCTTCATCACGAAATGCTCAAATGCACTCAACAGTTTGTGGCTGATATGGGCATACAGTTTGATTTTTTTGTAGAACTCCTCAGGAGAATCATCCTTAATTTTTACTGTGGGGTCCTTGGTAGCAAATTACATTTGCGGCTTAATTTTCTCGTTACATTTGTAGAAGCCAAAATCAATCTCTCATTTATTAGCACTGTACATGTGTACAAATAATATCCCTCTTTCCAATGCGCTCTTTTTTCAAAATGTGAGATGAAATGTTATTCACGAGGATCTCATTTTACGCCTTTGGAGTCATTTTTAAATGCTCCCTCCTGAGTAATTTGAATTGATTGTTTTTCTTAAAAATCTTGTGGTATCCTCTATTCAAAATTTGATGTCAGTGTCGTTTCTGTGTCTATGATTTCACTACTAAGTAAGTTAGTAGAGCCTTTTTCCTTGGGAGTGGCACACCCTCCTTTGTGGTTCTTAACGTTTTCCGATGTATGTGCTTTCCCTTTTGTAGTGGATACCATTTTTTAGGGTCCTTTAGGAAATGCTAGTATTAGATTCACTGGTATCTTCAGTTGAAGATGACTAATTCCGATCAGAGCTCCCCTTTTGGCATACCTCTCTGTCTACATGTACACCTTGTGGTTTACATGTACCTTGTCTACATTTATTGATTTTAGGATCTTAGATATCCTTTGTATTTATTCGGGATCTGTCAGCTCCATGTGGTATAACTTTGAGGAAGAATGTCCTTGCTGAAAGAGCCATCCTCTCTCAGAAAGTAAAGGGGTTACGCAGCTTTACTTGACTGCTGCCTTCATGACACATTCTAAAAGATTACAAATGGGTCTCCAGCTAGTAACATAAATCAGTTCTGGAAGAGAATTAATGCCAGAGACTAGCATGCCCATATGTATCTTAGGTTCCCGAGAAAAGGTACAATACGATTGTGTTTTAAGAATTAAAAGGTAGGAAAGTGACATATATGAAAAGTAATGTCATTCTGTAACTTTGCTTACAGAATAGAGAATGATCTAAACATAGATGGTGCAAATGGACTTGGTGTGCTTTTGAGAAAACTTAAAGTTGTAGAGAAGAAGATCTTGAGCAGAAATGTTTTTAGTGTTTTGGAATCAAGAAAAAAAGACAGCTGTTAGAGTGCAGTTGTAACAGTGAAAATTTGAGACTTCAAGAATTCTACCAATAATGAGTACTCATTTCTGAAGAAAGGGATGAAATGGAAAGATAATTTGAGATGGATGATGAAAACCAAATGAAGCAATTACCTTTGCTCAGGTATCGTTCAGAGAAAACCCAGAGGTTTAATTCAAGACCAGGGAACTCTGTTGGTTCTGCCAAAGGCCTGCACCTATATTTTGCCTGTTTTGCTTGTGTTTCTTCTGATAACTGGCAACATATCACAGTAATTCTTGAAAACTTTATTATTCCAAGATTTAGTCCCCACTGCCATTATCTCTTACTTACATGTGCTATTTTTGAAACGCATTATAAGAGCAGAGCAAGAGAGACATCCATATATCTCTTAGCAATAATCCCATTCCAATCTAGGGTTACCTCAGCAATGGAACACCTCTGTTTTGCCCCTTTTGACGCTTCCTTGATTGGTGCTTGTGTATATCATTACTCCCCTGTATAATCGGAACAGCCCCAGTATCGCTGGAAGGATTTACTCTGCTCTGATTGACTGTATGGGTATATTTTAGAGTTAGTCAGTGCCTCGGCTTAAAGATCATAGCCATCCACCTACAAAAAATAGGGTACGATACACCATCTTTGATTCAACATTTCTGCTTTCACACTAGCCTAGGACTATTTTTCTGTACTCTTATTGTCGTAAACGTTTCAGCTGCCCAAGCTAGCAATATACATGTTCTATTTCAATAGTGCTTGTGTGAGCTAAAGGAATACACCATGGGGCAGATTTATGTTAACTGGCGCATCCTCAGGGATGCGCCAGTTAATGTGCGCCACAGTGCGCCACTGCTCCGCCACCCATGGTGCGCCGCATTTACAATGCGGCGCACCATTGTGCAAGGCAGTGAAGATGCGTGACGCATCTCTCGGCGTACGGGCGGCGCATTGCAGGAGTCATGTCGCAAGTGCGACATGACTCCTGCAATGCACAGGGGCCACCTCTTCAATGCATGGTGCATCACCCTTACGCCTGCTTCAAGCAGGCGTAAGGAATTGACGTAGAAAGTGACTGAGTGAAATCTCATAGATTTCACTCAGCCACTTTTAGGAGGCATTCCTGCGCAGGAACGCCCACCCCCCTGCGCAGGAACGCCTCCTTATGGCGCAGGGCTTTCCAACGTGACGCATCTCCTAGATGCATCACGTTGTAAATAGGGCGCATTGTTTGCGCCGCCGTTGCGTCACATTAAGTGACGCAATTGCGGCGCAAGGAGGCGCAAGGGCCTCATAAATCTGCCCCCATGAGCTTAGAATATCATTACAATGGGCTGAGTTGGATATTGAAACTAAGGTAGGATTGATAGAGCCTGGGATTCTGTGTGTCTGGTAGATGTGCCAAGGCCCATCACATAAGGAGAAATTGAAGGCATTGCCCTGAGTACAACTCCTTCCATGTCGTGAGAAGTCCACAACAGCGTGAGTTCATTAGTGCCTGCTCTTTGAATCTCTGAAAAGTCTAGAGGAAGGCAAATACAAGCACTGTTCATGGTGTAACTAAGGGTAAACTCTTATGCCAGCTGCAATATGTTCATTGTCAACAGTGGTTTAACCATGGGCATTAAGATACCAGACGCTGGCCTTATAGGCTCCACTAGATGAAGTGATCCTGTTACGGTGTATTGCAGCATTCAATAAGGAAGAACTTTTTTTGCGCTGTATATAATTTTTTCATCCATCGTCTAGATGTTAAAGAGAATGGTCTCGAATTCACAACTCCAGCGTTTGGATGAGACATTCTTATTATATTTGAACTTTGAGACGGATCAAGTGCCATCCTGAAGCAACTTCAGCTTCTCACATTTTGATTTGAAAATCTCCACACTATTCTAGGTCGAAGAATTACTATGCTCTCAGATACCCTGACTAAGCAATTGCTGAGCTGCGACGATGACCGTGCACCTTTTCAAGTTCCTATATCTAATAACCTTTTTAACACATCGGCTAAAAACTGAATTAGACTTTGATCCAAGGCTCAACCTCTGCCATCTGCTGTCTAGTTATCTTGCCATCAGAGGAAAGTCTCGGCGACTTTTTAGTAATTTGGCATTTCTCGAAAATTCTTCCACTGTGTGTCGACTTTACCTGTCACATAAAACAAACTTTATTCCAACACGCTGACACCAAATTCCTGTTGTAAAATTTATTTTCATTATGGTGCTCTTGTTTTTTTGCACCAACTACTGTGTCTAATAATACGCATTCATTATTTGAAGAACTTGGAACTTACCTTTTCTGGACTAACCCCCAGATGCATCAAGAACCCATTTTACTATTCCTTAATAGCGTAAAATAACGATACGCTATTAAGGAAAAGCAAAATGCAATGCATGAAGAAATCACTAAAAATATAGCGATTTCTTAAAATTCCTTAATTGCGACTCGCCAAGGCCCATAGGAATGAATTGGAAGACATTCTCAATTTGCAAATCACAATTAGCGAATCGGAAATTGAGAATGCGATTTCAAGGGTGCAGGGGTGTCCAAAGGGCAACCTGTTGCACCCCTGAAATTGATCTGTGCACATATGTTGCGCACACACATGCCCTGTGCATTTTCAGTTTTTGCAAATTACCATGAAGTTCAACTTCATGGTAATTTGTGATCCCTATTAGCGAAATCGCTATTTTTTAAACTTCAATGCATTGCATTTAAGGAATCTCAATTTGAGATTCCTTAAATGCAAGTAATCGCAATTTTGCGATTTCTTAATTTGCGATTTTTGCATTTGGGATGATGCATCCCAAATGCAAAAATACCAGTCGCAAAGGGGCAGATTCTGAGAATCTGCCCCTTTGCGAGCGGATTTTACCTTGATGCATCTATGCCATTGTGTCGCCAACTAGGAAAACATATTGCGAATCTTTGTTAAAGGCAATCATCTGAATGCAAAATGCACAACATAATATGCAGTGCAGATGACGCTGTCTGCTACAGGCAATTACTAATATGTCAGGTGGTCAGATTTTACAAAGTCACAAGCCTGAGAAGAAATGGGAAAATATGTATTCCCATGTGCCATGTCCCAGTGAACACACAAAAAGACAGACATTTGAGAAAAATTGTCAATGCTTTCCACACACTCATTGAGCTTCTAATTGTATGCCTATTATAAGTATGAACAAATCTACAATGATTTTGAAAATATGCCTCATGCATCCACATTTCATATTTTTTTTGAGTCTGTTTATTAAAAAGTGATTCATCTTAGATGTACAAAAATAATATTTCCGAAGGTAAAATACCACCCCTGATTAACAGGAAAGGGGTAATGGTAGCATTATTACCGTTGCAATTGAGATTTCCCCATAAAAATGTTTAGGTTAAATTATGAAATATTAAATCTCATTTGACAGAGAAGAGAAAAACTTAAATAAGGCTAACATTATTTTACCAAAATTGCACGCCAGGATTGCTGCAGCTACAAGTCAGTAAAAAAACAAATATAACAAAGGGAATGAGATTACTCGTGCATCAGTAACAATATTTAGTTTTTATTGAAGGCTTTCCTCTCTAATAATCCCAAAAGACAATTGACCCAAACGAAGAAATGTCATCTGGAACTTCATTTTTAAAGATTTCTAAACAAGCTGAAAGTTATTTCCTGTCCTTTTGTATTCCTCTGCCTCACAGTCATGGCCTTGCAAAAAGCAATTTATCCCCTTCACTGAACTATATAGAAATATCAATATCTAATTGCAGAGATGCTGGTCTTACAGTAAACAGTGTTCTTTAAAAATAATCATCATCCTCGCCAGGTTGGATCTGGCACACAAGACTAACATCACTAGATCAATATGGAGGCCAAGCTGTAATGAAAAGGGAACAAAGCATGCCCAGGCCTGAGGCACGGTATTTACTGGTCGAATACGGAGGAAGGAAGGCACAACTGTGTCGGAATACTGATGTGTAGATAAAAGATACACCCAAGAGCTGCAGAGTATTCTAAAAAGCACAACGGGAAGCATACTATCACATTATTGTGAAAGAATTGTGCAATTCCATATTTCAGCTATTCCTGATATTGTAGATTATGAGATTATTAGACCATAAATAGGACTTGATGTGGACTGAGTTTGTAAGTGCCTTATAATTGAACCACAAAAATTTTTTTTGGGGGGGGGGGGCAGAGTTTTATATAGTGCGAACCCCGCCCCGAAGGTTTCAGAGCGCTTTACATGAGCACCAGCTGTGTTACAGATGGGCACATTCAATTTGTTAGGCAAGGCGAGATTAAGTGATTTGCCAAGAAACACAGGATGTTGAGTGTCGTTGCGGGGACTCGAACCCAGTTTCCCAGTTTTGAGGTCGGCCGCTCTAGCCTTAGGCCACATCCTCTCCCCAACATTGTTTTGTTGAGGAAAGTCTGTGTACTGTAATCGGGACGAAACAGCCACTACTGTGAGATAGAGTTAAGTACAGGAGGGTTTATATGAAGTAAGGTTCCCCTTCCTACACATAAACAATCTTTAGATGCTGTTTTGTAACTTCTATGTGTGCTTCTTAATGCATCACACTAATGCAGCACACTAAGAAGTTGCAAAATGGCATTTTTTAAATGATTGTTTATGTGCAGAAAGAACCTTTCTGCACATAAACAATCAATGGCGGTTTGATGTTTCTATGTGTGCTGCACAAAGCAGCACACATGTAAACAGCAAAAACTAGGAGAAATAACGCATTTCTCCTTGTTTTACCTGTTTAAGACCAGGTTTTCCTTAGTCTTAATTTTGGCACTGCCTCCTATTTACACCATCCTTGTAAATAGGAGGCAGCGTCAAAATCAATGTGTGAAGGGGTGGATCGCCCACCCCGACACCCATTGCCTGCCCCTTTCACGCTAAGTGTAGCTTGAAAGGTGGATTTATTTACAAGGCAGTGTTAAGCCACGTTATGTGGCTTAAGGCTGTCTTGTAAATAATGCAATGGTCCTATCGCCACCACAATGTCACTAAAAGTGACGCTGCACTGGCAATTGGGGCTTGTAAATATGCCTGCAGTATTTTGGAAGAGTTACTCGCCAAGGCAGACGTCACCTAGCATTAGGTTACTAGAGGAGACAAATCTTTTCAGTTCAGAGGGATTTTTTAACCAATCAAAATCTGAAAAGTAGCAGTTCTGTGCTATAATGAAGTGAAGCTTCACTGTGACTTTTTAACGAGTCAGGGATTTAAAAGTTCCAGTTTAGGTAAAGAAAGCCAGTTTTGTGCTGGATTCATTGCTCAAATTGTGGCAGTTCTAATTAACAGTGCAAGTCTTTCTGAGCTTATAATGCTGTAAAAATGTATGCTGTCGGGAACTAACATTGACAGCATCTTGTGAGTAGATACACATGGTTAATTTAGCAGTAATCTATGATTCTTTTTAAATGCAAAAATGAATCTTTGGGTTGACCTTCTTCTGGTTTAATGCACATAAAACAAGCATTAGAAATGCAATCGGGCTCGGATTTATTTGAGTTTGAGCTAATGGCATTGTAAATGGCAATGTATTGTTGCTATGTGTTATGGAGTGTGTTCATGTGGTGTGTAGTGCCAGTGATTTCATTGTGAGTGTGAGAATATTGCACCGTTACTGCCTGTGTTGTCCTTCTTGTGAGTGTGAGAAGCTTGCACCTCTGCTGCCTGTGGTATCCTTGTGAGTGTAAGAAGCTTGAACTGCTGCTGCCTGTGATGTCCTTCTTGTGAGTGTAAGAAGCTTGCACTGCTGCTGCCTGTGATGTCGTTGTTGTGAGTGGGAGAAGCTTGCACCTCTGCTGCCTGTGGTCTCCTTGTGAGTGTAAGAAGCTTGCACTGCTGCTGCCTGTGGTCTCCTTGTGAGTGTAACAAGCTTGCACTGCTGCTGCCTGTGATGTCGTTCTTGTGAGTGTGAGAAGCTTGCACAGCTGCTGCCTGTGAGTATGAGAAGATTGCATTGTGCATCTCTGTGCTGTGCCTGTTCTTTATAAGGGACTCTTGGTCTGTTGCTGCTACTGCCTTGGCACAGTACCTGCTGTGAGTGGTAGTGGAGAGTGGTAGTGGAGAGTGGTAGTGGAGAGTGGTAGTGGAGAGTGGTAGTGGAGAGTGGTAGTGGAGAGTGGTAGTGGAAAGTGGTAGTGGAAAGTGTTAGTGGAGAGTGTTAGTGGAGAGTGTTAGTAGAGTGTTAGTGGAGAGTGTCAGTGGAAAGTGTGAGTGTTAGTGGAGAGTGTTAGTGGAGAGTGTTAGTGGAGAGTGTTAGTGGAGAGTGTTAGTGGAGAGTGTTAGTAAAGAATGGAGAGTGGTAGTGGAGAGTGGTAGTGGAGAGTGGTAGTGGAGAGTGGTAGTGGAGAGTGGTAGTGGAGAGTGGTAATGGAGAGTGGAGAGTGGTAGTGGAGGGTGGTAGTGGAGAGTGGTAGTGGAGAGTGGTAGTGGAGAGTGTTAGTGGAGAGTGTTAGTGGAGAGTGGAGAGTGGAGAGTGGAGAGTGGAGAGCCTGTAGATATGCTCTGCCATCGCTAACCTGTATATATGCTTTGTCATCGCTAGCCTGTATATATGCACTGTCATCGCTAGCCTGTAGATAGTGTAGAGCGTGTAGAGTGTTAGTGGATAGTGTTAGTGGATAGTGTTAGTGGAGAGTGTTAGTGGAGAGTGTTAGTGGAGAGTGTTAGTATAGAGTGTTAGTGGAGAGTGGTAGTGGAGAGTGTTAGTGGAGAGTGGTAGTGAAGAGTGTTAGTGCAGAGTGGAGAGTGGTAGTAAAGAGTGGTAAGTGGTGGTGGAGGGTGGTAAGTGGTAGTGGAGAGTGGTAAGTGGTAGTGGAGACTGGTAGTGGAGAGTGTTAGTGGAGAGTGTTAGTGGAGAGTGTTAGTGGAGAGTGTTAGTGGAGAGTGTTAGTGGAGAGTGGTAGTGCAGAGTGGTAGTGCAGAGTGGTAGTGCAGAGTGGTAGTGCAGAGTGGTAGTGGAAAGTGTTGGTGGAGTATTAGTGGAGAGTGTTAGTGGAGAGTGTTAGTGGAGAGTGGTAGTGGAGAGTGGTAGTGGAGAGTGGTAGTGGAGAGTGGTAGTGGAGAGTGGTAGTGGAGAGTGGAGAGTGGTAGTGGAGAGTGGTAGTGAAGAGTGGTAGTGGAGAGTGGTAGTGGAGAGTGGTAGTGGAGAGTGGAGAGTGGTAGTGGAGAGTGGAGAGTGGTAGTGGGTGTTGTAGTGGAGAGTGGTAGTGGAGAGTGGTAGTGGAGAGTGGTAGTGGAAAGTGTTGGTGGAGTGGTAGTGGAGAGTGGTAGTGGAGAGTGGTAGTGGAGAGTGGAGAGTGGTAGTGGAGAGTGGAGAGTGGTAGTGGGTGTTGTAGTGGAGAGTGGTAGTGGAGAGTGGTAGTGGAGAGTGGTAGTGGAGAGTGTTAGTGGAGAGTGTTAGTGGAGAGTGTTAGTGGAGAGTGGAGAGTGGTAGTGGAGAGTGGTAGTGGAGAGTGGTAGTGGAGAGTGGTAGTGGAGAGTGGTAGTGAAGAGTGGTAGTGGAGAGTGGAGAGTGGTAGTGGAGAGTGGTAGTCTCCTTGTGATTGTGAGAAGCTAGCACTGCTGCTGTTTGTAATGTCGTTCTTGTGAGTGTAAGAAGCTTGCACAGCTGCTCCCTAAGATGTCAACTGCCTGTAGTCTCCTAGTGGATGTGCGAATTTTGCACTACTGCTGCCTGATCTATTCTGCAGTGCGCAGCCTTGCACCACTGCTGCTTGTGATGTCATTCTTGGGAGTGTGAGAAGCTTGCACATCTGCTGCCTGTGGTTTCTTTGTGAATGTGAGAAGCTTGCACTGCTGCTTCCAGTGGTCTTCTTGTGGCGCTGCAGTCGCGTGGGGCAAGTTGTCAGTGCAGCCTGATAGCTTCACTTCGCCGGGTGTGCAGACTGCACGAATATTGGCTGTTTTGCCAGAACACACTGAAGTGCCTCCTTTAATGTCCCGCGCTCCTCGTATAGCTCAGTGGCAGCGTGCGCCTGCTGCACTCGCGTGTGGCAAGTTGTAAGTGCAGCCTGATATCTTCACTTCACCCAATTTGAATAAAAGAGGGGACTGTCTCAGCATTTTATCCTTTTTATGTGGATAAAAGAAAAATAATTTTTTTATTGCGAAAATATCTGTTAAACTGTAACATATTGAAAGGAGGAGAAAACAGCAACACTGAACTACTGCAATGGGGCTGCACTACTGCACCCTGTAATGTCGTTCTTGTGAGTGTAAGAAGCTTGCACAGCTGCTGCCTAAGATGTCAACTGCCTGTAGTCTCCTAGTGGATGTGCGAATTTTGCACTACTGCTGCCTGATCTATTCTGCAGTGCACTGCCTTGCACCACTGCTGCTTGTGATGTCTTTCTTGGGAGTGTGAGAAGCTTGCACATCTGCTGCCTGTGAGTATGAGAATATAGCATTGTGCATCTCTGTGCTATTCCTGTTTTTCATTGTTGCAAATGTGGAAGTTTGCAGCTCTGCTGCCTGTAGTCTCCTTGTGATTGTGAGAAGCTAGCACTGCTGCTGTTTGTAATGTCGTTCTTGTGAGTGTAAGAAGCTTGCACAGCTGCTCCCTAAGATGTCAACTGCCTGTAGTCTCCTAGTGGATGTGCGAATTTTGCACTACTGCTGCCTGATCTATTCTGCAGTGCGCAGCCTTGCACCACTGCTGCTTGTGATGTCATTCTTGGGAGTGTGAGAAGCTTGCACATCTGCTGCCTGTGGTTTCTTTGTGAATGTGAGAAGCTTGCACTGCTGCTTCCAGTGGTCTTCTTGTGGCGCTGCAGTCGCGTGGGGCAAGTTGTCAGTGCAGCCTGATAGCTTCACTTCGCCGGGTGTGCAGACTGCACGAATATTGGCTGTTTTGCCAGAACACACTGAAGTGCCTCCTTTAATGTCCCGCGCTCCTCGTATAGCTCAGTGGCAGCGTGCGCCTGCTGCACTCGCGTGTGGCAAGTTGTAAGTGCAGCCTGATATCTTCACTTCACCCAATTTGAATAAAAGAGGGGACTGTCTCAGCATTTTATCCTTTTTATGTGGATAAAAGAAAAATAATTTTTTTATTGCGAAAATATCTGTTAAACTGTGACATATTGAAAGGAGGAGAAAACAGCAACACTGAACTACTGCAATGGGGCTGCACTACTGCACCCTGTAATGTCGTTCTTGTGAGTGTAAGAAGCTTGCACAGCTGCTGCCTAAGATGTCAACGGCCTGTAGTCTCCTAGTGGATGTGCGAATTTTGCACTACTGCTGCCTGATCTATTCTGCAGTGCACTGCCTTGCACCACTGCTGCTTGTGATGTCTTTCTTGGGAGTGTAAGAAGCTTGCACATCTGCTGCCTGTAGTTTCTTTGTGAATGTGAGAAGCTTGCACTGCTGCTTCCAGTGGTCTCCTTGTGGGTGTAAAAAATTGCACAGATGCTGGCTGTCATTTCCTTCTTGTGAGTGGGAGAAGCTTGCACCTCAACTGCCTGCGGTCTTTTTGTGAGTGTAAGAAACTTGCACAACTGCTACTTGTGATGTGCTTCTTGTGAGTGGGAGAAGATGGCATCAGAGCTGCCTGTGGTCTCCTAGTGGATGTGAGAATTTTGCACTGCTGCTGCCTGATCTATTCTGCAGTGCACTCCCTTGCACCACTACTGTTTTTTATATCTTTCTTGCGAGTGTGAGAAGCTTGCACATCTGCTGCCTGTGAGTATGAGAATATAGCATTGTGCATCTCTGTGCTATTCCTGTTTTTCATTGTTGCAAATGTGGAAGTTTGCACCTCTGCTGCCTGTAGTCTCCTTGTAATTGTGAGAAGCTAGCACTGCTGCTGTTTGTAATGTCGTTCTTGTGAGTGTGAGAAGCTTGCACAACTGCTACTTGTGATATTGTTCTTGTGAGTTGGAGAAGATAGTCTGAACTGCCTGTGGTCTCCTAGTGGATGTGAGAAGCTTGCACATCTGCTGCCTGTGAGTATGAGAATATAGCATTGTGCATCTCTGTGCTATTCCTGTTTTTCATTGTTGCAAATGTGGAAGTTTGCAGCTCTGCTGCCTGTAGTCTCCTTGTGATTGTGAGAAGCTAGCACTGCTGCTGTTTGTAATGTCGTTCTTGTGAGTGTAAGAAGCTTGCACAGCTGCTCCCTAAGATGTCAACTGCCTGTAGTCTCCTAGTGGATGTGCGAATTTTGCACTACTGCTGCCTGATCTATTCTGCAGTGCGCAGCCTTGCACCACTGCTGCTTGTGATGTCATTCTTGGGAGTGTGAGAAGCTTGCACTGCTGCTTCCAGTGGTCTTCTTGTGGCGCTGCAGTCGCGTGGGGCAAGTTGTCAGTGCAGCCTGATAGCTTCACTTCGCCGGGTGTGCAGACTGCACGAATATTGGCTGTTTTGCCAGAACACACTGAAGTGCCTCCTTTAATGTCCCGCGCTCCTCGTATAGCTCAGTGGCAGCGTGCGCCTGCTGCACTCGCGTGTGGCAAGTTGTAAGTGCAGCCTGATATCTTCACTTCACCCAATTTGAATAAAAGAGGGGACTGTCTCAGCATTTTATCCTTTTTATGTGGATAAAAGAAAAATAATTTTTTTATTGCGAAAATATCTGTTAAACTGTAACATATTGAAAGGAGGAGAAAACAGCAACACTGAACTACTGCAATGGGGCTGCACTACTGCACCCTGTAATGTCGTTCTTGTGAGTGTAAGAAGCTTGCACAGCTGCTGCCTAAGATGTCAACTGCCTGTAGTCTCCTAGTGGATGTGCGAATTTTGCACTACTGCTGCCTGATCTATTCTGCAGTGCACTGCCTTGCACCACTGCTGCTTGTGATGTCTTTCTTGGGAGTGTAAGAAGCTTGCACATCTGCTGCCTGTAGTTTCTTTGTGAATGTGAGAAGCTTGCACTGCTGCTTCCAGTGGTCTCCTTGTGGGTGTAAAAAATTGCACAGATGCTGGCTGTCATTTCCTTCTTGTGAGTGGGAGAAGCTTGCACCTCAACTGCCTGCGGTCTTTTTGTGAGTGTAAGAAACTTGCACAACTGCTACTTGTGATGTGCTTCTTGTGAGTGGGAGAAGATGGCATCAGAGCTGCCTGTGGTCTCCTAGTGGATGTGAGAATTTTGCACTGCTGCTGCCTGATCTATTCTGCAGTGCACTGCCTTGCACCACTGCTGCTTGTGATGTCTTTCTTGGGAGTGTGAGAAGCTTGCACATCTGCTGCCTGTAGTTTCTTTGTGAATGTGAGAAGCTTGCACTGCTGCTTCCAGTGGTCTCCTTGTGGGTGTAAAAAATTGCACAGATGCTGGCTGTCATTTCCTTCTTGTGAGTGGGAGAAGCTTGCACCTCAACTGCCTGCGGTCTTTTTGTGAGTGTAAGAAACTTGCACAACTGCTACTTGTGATGTGCTTCTTGTGAGTGGGAGAAGATGGCATCAGAGCTGCCTGTGGTCTCCTAGTGGATGTGAGAATTTTGCACTGCTGCTGCCTGATCTATTCTGCAGTGCACTCCCTTGCACCACTGCTGTTTTTTATATCTTTCTTGCGAGTGTGAGAAGCTTGCACATCTGCTGCCTGTGAGTATGAGAATATAGCATTGTGCATCTCTGTGCTATTCCTGTTTTTCATTGTTGCAAATGTGGAAGTTTGCACCTCTGCTGCCTGTAGTCTCCTTGTAATTGTGAGAAGCTAGCACTGCTGCTGTTTGTAATGTCGTTCTTGTGAGTGTGAGAAGCTTGCACAACTGCTACTTGTGATATTGTTCTTGTGAGTTGGAGAAGATGGCATCTGAACTGCCTGTGGTCTCCTAGTGGATGTGAGAAGCTTGCACATCTGCTGCCTGTGAGTATGAGAATATAGCATTGTGCATCTCTGTGCTATTCCTGTTTTTCATTGTTGCAAATGTGGAAGTTTGCAGCTCTGCTGCCTGTAGTCTCCTTGTGATTGTGAGAAGCTAGCACTGCTGCTGTTTGTAATGTCGTTCTTGTGAGTGTAAGAAGCTTGCACAGCTGCTCCCTAAGATGTCAACTGCCTGTAGTCTCCTAGTGGATGTGCGAATTTTGCACTACTGCTGCCTGATCTATTCTGCAGTGCGCAGCCTTGCACCACTGCTGCTTGTGATGTCATTCTTGGGAGTGTGAGAAGCTTGCACATCTGCTCGCCGGGTGTGCAGACTGCACGAATATTGGCTGTTTTGCCAGAACACACTGAAGTGCCTCCTTTAATGTCCCGCGCTCCTCGTATAGCTCAGTGGCAGCGTGCGCCTGCTGCACTCGCGTGTGGCAAGTTGTAAGTGCAGCCTGATATCTTCACTTCACCCAATTTGAATAAAAGAGGGGACTGTCTCAGCATTTTATCCTTTTTATGTGGATAAAAGAAAAATAATTTTTTTATTGCGAAAATATCTGTTAAACTGTAACATATTGAAAGGAGGAGAAAACAGCAACACTGAACTACTGCAATGGGGCTGCACTACTGCACCCTGTAATGTCGTTCTTGTGAGTGTAAGAAGCTTGCACAGCTGCTGCCTAAGATGTCAACTGCCTGTAGTCTCCTAGTGGATGTGCAAATTTTGCACTACTGCTGCCTGATCTATTCTGCAGTGCACTGCCTTGCACCACTGCTGCTTGTGATGTCTTTCTTGGGAGTGTAAGAAGCTTGCACATCTGCTGCCTGTAGTTTCTTTGTGAATGTGAGAAGATTGCACTGCTGCTTCCAGTGGTCTCCTTGTGGGTGTAAAAAATTGCACAGATGCTGGCTGTCATTTCCTTCTTGTGAGTGGGAGAAGCTTGCACCTCAACTGCCTGCGGTCTTTTTGTGAATGTAAGAAACTTGCACAACTGCTACTTGTGATGTGCTTCTTGTGAGTGGGAGAAGATGGCATCAGAGCTGCCTGTGGTCTCCTAGTGGATGTGAGAATTTTGCACTGCTGCTGCCTGATCTATTCTGCAGTGCACTCCCTTGCACCACTACTGTTTTTTATATCTTTCTTGCGAGTGTGAGAAGCTTGCACATCTGCTGCCTGTGAGTATGAGAATATAGCATTGTGCATCTCTGTGCTATTCCTGTTTTTCATTGTTGCAAATGTTGAAGTTTGCAGCTCTGCTGCCTGTAGTCTCCTTGTGATTGTGAGAAGCTAGCACTGCTGCTGTTTGTAATGTCGTTCTTGTGAGTGTGAGAAGCTTGCACAACTGCTACTTGTGATATTGTTCTTGTGAGTTGGAGAAGATGGCATCTGAACTGCCTGTGGTCTCCTAGTGGATGTGAGAAGTTTGCACTGCTGCTGCCTGATGTATTCTGCAGGGCTCCTCTGTCTCATCATCCTTCTTGACTATGCAAAGAACAGCTGCCTGGCACTGAAGCCTGATCTGTGCTAATGTAATATGCAGGGCTGCTCTGTGTCTTCATCCTTCTTGCGTCTGCAAGAAGCAGCTGCCTTGCACCACAGCTGCTTGTGATGTCTTTCGTGCAAGTGTGAGAAGCTTGCACGTCGGAGTTGGAGAAGATGGCATCTGAGCTGCCTGTGGTCTCCTAGTGGATGTGAGAAGTTTGCACTGCTGCTGCCTGATGTATTCTGCAGGGCTCCTCTGTCTCATCATCCTTTTGGACTTTCCTCTCGGTTAATAACGCATTAGGGTAACTGAAAGGGCAGCAGAAGGAGGCAGCATCTCTTGAAATAGGTCTCTGGGTGTCCTGTTGAGATAATAGATTATGGAGAATTCTATTACAGGGCGCCTGCTTTGCAAATCCCACCCTGGCCTCTTTCAGTGAGTTATCACTGTTTCCATCTGCAGAAGCAGCCCCCCACTCCCTTTTATCTCGGAGTCTGCCAGGCTTTTCAAGACCACCATAAACAGTGCAGCCTCAAACACGTGACTTCACTCTAGCCGTCTAGTTCACTTTGTGTGCCCATACCATGTCCGCCGCTCACCCTCCTCCACTGTCACACTCACGGCCATTGCCGTTCCTTGTTGCCTTGCCGGTCTTTCAGTTAATAGGCGCTTCCAACTTTTTCCCTCAGCGAACTAGCATCCACCTGGAAACTTTCCAGAGAGGCCATGGACTGTATGGGCTTGGAACCATTTGGCGGTTATACAGCAGCGAGGGAAACTGTGCCTGTTCTGTTATGTATTAGTGAAGTGGCTGCATCAGACAGGGTTCAGAAAGTTCAAAATGCCTAAACTTCATTAGAAATTACGGAAATCACTCTGCTCACCCTGCATACTCGCACTCTGCTCACCCTGCATACTCACACACTGCTGACCCTGCACACTGACACACTGCTGGCCCTGGACACCCGTATACTGATCACCCTGTATACTCGTATACTGATCACCCTGCATACTCAAACACTGCTCACCCTGCATACTCACACACTGCTGACCCTGCACACTGACACACTGCCGGCCCTGGACACCAACGTACTGCTCACCCTGCATGCTCACACACTGCTGACCCTGCACACTCACACACTCCTGGCCCTGGACACCCACATACTGATCACCCTGCATACTTACATACTGATCACCCTGCATACTCGCACTCTGCTCACCCTGCATACTCGCACTCTGCTCACCCTGCATACTCGCACTCAGCTCACCCTGCATACTCGCACTCTGCTCACCCTGCATACTCGCACTCTGCTCACCCTGCATACTCGCACTCTGCTCACCCTGCATACTCGCACTCTGCTCACCCTGCATACTCGCACTCTGCTCACCCTGCATACTCACACACTGCTGACCCTGCACACTGACACACTGCTGGCCCTGGACACCCGTATACTGATCACCCTGTATACTCGTATACTGATCACCCTGCATACTCAAACACTGCTCACCCTGCATACTCACACACTGCTGACCCTGCACACTGACACACTGCCGGCCCTGGACACCAACGTACTGCTCACCCTGCATGCTCACACACTGCTGACCCTGCACACTCACACACTCCTGGCCCTGGACACCCACATACTGATCACCCTGCATACTTACATACTGATCACCCTGCATACTCACACTCTGCTCACCCTGCAAACTCACACTCTGCTCACCCTGCATACTCGCACTCTGCTCACCCTGCATACTCGCACTCTGCTCACCCTGCATACTCGCACTCTGCTCACCCTGCATACTCGCACTCTGCTCACCCTGCATACTCGCACTCTGCTCACCCTGCATACTCGCACTCTGCTCACCCTGCATACTCGCACTCTGCTCACCCTGCATACTTACATACTGATCACCCTGCATACTCACACTCTGCTCACCCTGCATACTCACACTCTGCTCACCCTGCATACTCACACTCTGCTCACCCTGCATACTCGCACTCTGCTCACCCTGCATACTCGCACTCTGCTCACCCTGCATACTCACACACTGCTGACCCTGCACACTGACACACTGCCGGCCCTGGACACCAACGTACTGCTCACCCTGCATGCTCACACACTGCTGACCCTGCACACTCACACACTCCTGGCCCTGGACACCCACATACTGATCACCCTGCATACTTACATACTGATCACCCTGCATACTCACACTCTGCTCACCCTGCAAACTCACACTCTGCTCACCCTGCATACTCGCACTCTGCTCACCCTGCACACTCGCACTCTGCTCACCCTGCATACTCGCACTCTGCTCACCCTGCATACTCGCACTCTGCTCACCCTGCATACTCGCACTCTGCTCACCCTGCATACTCGCACTCTGCTCACCCTGCATACTCGCACTCTGCTCACCCTGCATACTCGCACTCTGCTCACCCTGCATACTCGCACTCTACTCACCCTGCATACTCGCACTCTGCTCACCCTGCATACTCGCACTCAGCTCACCCTGCATACTCGCACTCTGCTCACCCTGCATACTCGCACTCTGCTCACCCTGCATACTCGCACTCTGCTCACCCTGCATACTCGCACTCTGCTCACCCTGCATACTCACACACTGCTGACCCTGCACACTGACACACTGCTGGCCCTGGACACCCGTATACTGATCACCCTGTATACTCGTATACTGATCACCCTGCATACTCAAACACTGCTCACCCTGCATACTCACACACTGCTGACCCTGCACACTGACACACTGCCGGCCCTGGACACCCGTATACTGATCACCCTGTATACTCGTATACTGATCACCCTGCATACTCAAACACTGCTCACCCTGCATACTCACACACTGCTGACCCTGCACACTGACACACTCCTGGCCCTGGACACCCACATACTGATCACCCTGCATACTTACATACTGATCACCCTGCATACTCACACTCTGCTCACCCTGCAAACTCACACTCTGCTCACCCTGCAAAGTCGCACTCTGCTCACCCTGCATACTCGCACTCTGCTCACCCTGCATACTCGCACTCTGCTCACCCTGCATACTCGCACTCTGCTCACCCTGCATACTCGCACTCTGCTCACCCTGCATACTCGCACTCTGCTCACCCTGCATACTCGCACTCTGCTCACCCTGCATACTCGCACTCTGCTCACCCTGCATACTCGCACTCTGCTCACCCTGCATACTCGCACTCTGCTCACCCTGCATACTCGCAATCTGCTCACCCTGCATACTCGCACTCTGCTCACCCTGCATACTCGCACTCTGCTCACCCTGCATACTCGCACTCTGCTCACCCTGCATACTCGCACTCTGCTCACCCTGCATACTCGCACTCTGCTCACCCTGCATACTCGCACTCTGCTCACCCTGCATACTCGCACTCTGCTGACCCTGCACACTGACACACTGCTGGCCCTGGACACGCGTATACTGATCACCCTGTATACTCGTATACTGATCACCCTGCATACTCAAACACTGCTCACCCTGCATACTCACACACTGCTGACCCTGCACACTGACACACTGCCGGCCCTGGACACCAACGTACTGCTCACCCTGCATGCTCACACACTGCTGACACTGCACACTCACACACTCCTGGCCCTGGACACCCACATACTGATCACCCTGCATACTTACATACTGATCACCCTGCATACTCACACTCTGCTCACCCTGCAAACTCACACTCTGCTCACCCTGCATACTCGCACTCTGCTCACCCTGCATACTCGCACTCTGCTCACCCTGCATACTCGCACTCTGCTCACCCTGCATACTCGCACTCTGCTCACCCTGCATACTCGCACTCTGCTCACCCTGCATACTCGCACTCTGCTCACCCTGCATACTCACACACTGCTGACCCTGCACACTGACACACTGCCGGCCCTGGACACCAACGTACTGCTCACCCTGCATGCTCACACACTGCTGACCCTGCACACTCACACACTCCTGGCCCTGGACACCCACATACTGATCACCCTGCATACTTACATACTGCTCACCCTGCATACTCACACTCTGCTCACCCTGCAAACTCACACTCTGCTCACCCTGCATACTCGCACTCTGCTCACCTGCCCTCAGCGAACTAGCATCCACCTGGAAACTTTCCAGAGAGGCCATGGACTGTATGGGCTTGGAACCATTTGGCGGTTATACAGCAGCGAGGGAAACTGTGCCTGTTCTGTTATGTATTAGTGAAGTGGCTGCATCAGACAGGGTTCAGAAAGTTCAAAATGCCTAAACTTCATTAGAAATTACGGAAGTCTGGGAATGTGCATCAGTCTTGCAGTCAACAGCCTGTTCTAGAAACTGTGGGGCAGTGAAGTTTTTAAAAATCTGATTACGTAGACAACGTCTCTCTCCTCCGTGTTCTGGATCATTGAACTGAAACCTACACACATTCAAACAACGGACGGACACACTCCCCTTCCCAGACCCTAAAAATAAACAGTCAGCACACCATCGCTCATTATTCTTACAGACTGTCACGCAGAGGCAGAAAAAAGACACCCCGTAGCAACTTAAAACAAGAACTACAGCGTGGACGAGCATGTATGAGTCATCTTCTGTGAGCCTCGCCTGCTGCCTCTCGTCATTTAACATTGAACGCGCTTCCTTTTGAAGAACGCTAAAGCAACAACCTCACCTTGTGCTGCTGGTGGGATTGTCTCCTCGTTGCCACTGTTTGCCGCTGCGACTTGCCGGACCCGCTTCGCGGGTCCCGCTGCGCGGCCGACAGCCTTGCCACTGCTACTCTCACCTTCCAGGGGATTTGGGCGTTGTTACTGACCGGCAGGGCTGCGAGCTGTTAGCGGGAGACTCCGAGGTCCAGGAGTCCCCGCGCGCCCGTCACCACCTGGGCTGCTCTCCCTGCCGGCTCCACCCCCATCCTGCCTTGAAAATCGGCGGCTCAACCACGGACAAGCGGATTCCTTTTGAAGAACGCTAAAGCAACAACCTCACCTTGTGCTGCTGGTGGGATTGTCTCCTCGTTGCCACTGTTTGCCGCTGCGACTTGCCGGACCCGCTTCGCGGGTCCCGCTGCGCGGCCGACAGCCTTGCCACTGCTACTCTCACCTTCCAGGGGATTTGGGCGTTGTTACTGACCGGCAGGGCTGCGAGCTGTTAGCGGGAGACTCCGAGGTCCAGGAGTCCCCGCGCGCCCGTCACCACCTGGGCTGCTCTCCCTGCCGGCTCCACCCCCATCCTGCCTTGAAAATCGGCGGCTCAACCACGGACAAGCGGATTCCTTTTGAAGAACGCTAAAGCAACAACCTCACCTTGTGCTGCTGGTGGGATTGTCTCCTCGTTGCCACTGTTTGCCGCTGCGACTTGCCGGACCCGCTTCGCGGGTCCCGCTGCGCGGCCGACAGCCTTGCCACTGCTACTCTCACCTTCCAGGGGATTTGGGCGTTGTTACTGACCGGCAGGGCTGCGAGCTGTTAGCGGGAGACTCCGAGGTCCAGGAGTCCCCGCGCGCCCGTCACCACCTGGGCTGCTCTCCCTGCCGGCTCCACCCCCATCCTGCCTTGAAAATCGGCGGCTCAACCACGGACAAGCGGATTCCTTTTGAAGAACGCTAAAGCAACAACCTCACCTTGTGCTGCTGGTGGGATTGTCTCCTCGTTGCCACTGTTTGCCGCTGCGACTTGCCGGACCCGCTTCGCGGGTCCCGCTGCGCGGCCGACAGCCTTGCCACTGCTACTCTCACCTTCCAGGGGATTTGGGCGTTGTTACTGACCGGCAGGGCTGCGAGCTGTTAGCGGGAGACTCCGAGGTCCAGGAGTCCCCGCGCGCCCGTCACCACCTGGGCTGCTCTCCCTGCCGGCTCCACCCCCATCCTGCCTTGAAAATCGGCGGCTCAACCACGGACAAGCGGATTCCTTTTGAAGAACGCTAAAGCAACAACCTCACCTTGTGCTGCTGGTGGGATTGTCTCCTCGTTGCCACTGTTTGCCGCTGCGACTTGCCGGACCCGCTTCGCGGGTCCCGCTGCGCGGCCGACAGCCTTGCCACTGCTACTCTCACCTTCCAGGGGATTTGGGCGTTGTTACTGACCGGCAGGGCTGCGAGCTGTTAGCGGGAGACTCCGAGGTCCAGGAGTCCCCGCGCGCCCGTCACCACCTGGGCTGCTCTCCCTGCCGGCTCCACCCCCATCCTGCCTTGAAAATCGGCGGCTCAACCACGGACAAGCGGATTCCTTTTGAAGAACGCTAAAGCAACAACCTCACCTTGTGCTGCTGGTGGGATTGTCTCCTCGTTGCCACTGTTTGCCGCTGCGACTTGCCGGACCCGCTTCGCGGGTCCCGCTGCGCGGCCGACAGCCTTGCCACTGCTACTCTCACCTTCCAGGGGATTTGGGCGTTGTTACTGACCGGCAGGGCTGCGAGCTGTTAGCGGGAGACTCCGAGGTCCAGGAGTCCCCGCGCGCCCGTCACCACCTGGGCTGCTCTCCCTGCCGGCTCCACCCCCATCCTGCCTTGAAAATCGGCGGCTCAACCACGGACAAGCGGATTCCTTTTGAAGAACGCTAAAGCAACAACCTCACCTTGTGCTGCTGGTGGGATTGTCTCCTCGTTGCCACTGTTTGCCGCTGCGACTTGCCGGACCCGCTTCGCGGGTCCCGCTGCGCGGCCGACAGCCTTGCCACTGCTACTCTCACCTTCCAGGGGATTTGGGCGTTGTTACTGACCGGCAGGGCTGCGAGCTGTTAGCGGGAGACTCCGAGGTCCAGGAGTCCCCGCGCGCCCGTCACCACCTGGGCTGCTCTCCCTGCCGGCTCCACCCCCATCCTGCCTTGAAAATCGGCGGCTCAACCACGGACAAGCGGATTCCTTTTGAAGAACGCTAAAGCAACAACCTCACCTTGTGCTGCTGGTGGGATTGTCTCCTCGTTGCCACTGTTTGCCGCTGCGACTTGCCGGACCCGCTTCGCGGGTCCCGCTGCGCGGCCGACAGCCTTGCCACTGCTACTCTCACCTTCCAGGGGATTTGGGCGTTGTTACTGACCGGCAGGGCTGCGAGCTGTTAGCGGGAGACTCCGAGGTCCAGGAGTCCCCGCGCGCCCGTCACCACCTGGGCTGCTCTCCCTGCCGGCTCTACCCCCTTATCCACCAGTCTTACAGGCATAAAAGCACAGTATCGCCCCCGCACCGCGGGAGCGCGCGGGAGGGCGCCGGGAGAAGCCCGGGACAAGGGCGGGACCGTTTGAGGCCGTTCGAGGTCTGAGAGGACTGGACTGGGCCAGCCCTCTAAGCCCCCATAAACGGTCTCTTCCCTGTAATCACAAGGAACTATGTCATCTCGTGAGTATAAGGAAAGGGCGGCCAAATCCAAATTAAAAAATGGAACCCTAGATGACTTCATTACTAAAACACACTCTGCAATAGACAATGAGATCGTCAAAATGCAGCGTCGAGTTTCATCCGAACTGGACGCTGCAAGGAGGCTGTCACAGGAGATAGCTGCGGCAAAAAAATCCTCCCTAGGTGCTTTTGCCTTTGCCAAAACCCCTGACCGTTCTATTGCCCAACCTTTAAAATTAATTGAAACAACTGTAGACATCCATCATCAAACGGTGCCTATCACACACACCTCAAAAGAAACTTTACAATCACCCTCATTATTATCCGATGACCCTTTACAAACACCTAAACTTGGGGTAATGGAGGAGATAAATGAGTGTAACAGAGATGTGCCAGTATTGGGCTTAAAATCAATTTCTGTAAATCAGGTTGTGGGAGTTCCTAAAAATAAACAGCAGGGGACATACACCAAAAGGAAACGTGCTAATCAAACATCATACGCTAGGAAAAAAGTAAAGGTTGCAAAGTCACAACTATCTACCAAGTTGCCATCCCCGTCTCCAGCAATTAATACTCAACCTGCTGACCCCACAGCAGAGGCAGTTGTGGATTCGCTAGAGATAATCCAAGATAGGGATAGATTGACAATAGTGAAGGAGAATAATGAAGTACCACTATGTGTTATAAATGGGGGAGATGTTGAATTTCTTACCGTAGTTTGGGAAACTCTTAAAAAGCTTTTAAACCCCTTTGAGGACAGATTATTGCAGATAGTATCCCAACTCTCTAATATTGATAAAAAGTTTTCACATTCAGGGAAACACCCCGGTAAGGAAGACAAAAATTTATTGGTCGGTGTTGAGAAACTTATAAAAAATTTACTGAACCCCTTGATGGAGAAAACTCAAATAATAAATTCAAAATTAGATCAATTGGAGTTTTTAACATCTAAGAACACCACTTTACTGGAAAGTCTGGTAGGAAGTAAAAAACAACCCCCCACTACTGTTGGTAAGACTAGTGATAACACCAGTTCAGGGAAAAAGGGCTTTAAGCCTAACTTGATATCGCAACCTCTATCTAGCGGTACCACTTCCAGCACTACCCCCTCCTTAGTACCAACACCATTAATAAAAATCAAACAGGTGAATACAGCGGGCCAAAAGCCAAATAATCCTCTGGTGGTAACTACACCAGTCAATACATCTGCACCGGCCCAAATTAATAAGGAAGTGAAAGAAACACCGTCAAGTAAACCTCAGGCACCCAGTAAAACCCCATTACAGGGTAGGGAGATCTACATAAATATACCCCCAGAGTCCGCGCCTTACATGGCCATCCTGACAGGCGTTCAACCCATCCGAGAGAATAAATATGAGAAAAATGAGGACCTCCTAAATAAAACAAAATTTTGGCTAAACACAAATAGGCCATTGACCGAGGACACTGTCACAAAAATCCTCAGTGTTCGTAGGGTTCCCTGGGTTGGACCAAGCAAAAAAGACCTGGAGGGTGATTGCATTCTGATAAACTTTAGAGATAGTTGGGTTAAGGATATCATCTGTAGTAAGGCCAGGTTTGGGAGGATGGGGGATATCCAGTGTATTGGTCTCGAATACTTTTATCCCAAACTCTGTCAGTCTAACCCTGAGCAAAACCCTTTTCATCAAGGACAGCGTACAAAGGGTGGATACCAAACGGGTTGGACACGCAATTTAAATATGAATCAAGACCCGTTCCACCATTATACTCCTTGGCAAGAGACAGTTCCCTTTATGGGGCCGCCTATCATGGGTGATTTTACACAAGTTCCTTACAACCCACGACGATCTAGGTTTAGGGGCCCAGAATACCCTGGCTGGTTTCCAAATATTAACAACTATAACAACAACATCCCATTGAGGAATCGCTTTGACCCTTTTATGAACTTGGATGAGGTTGATTGACCACCACTTAGGATTAAAGGGACAATATCTACAATACCAGGTGGGGGAACGAAAGAAGATCAAGGTATATGCACTAATGATGTTGAGCCTGTGAAAGTAACATGTGAGGGTAATAACATGAGCGCTGGATACCTACAGATGGGCTCCGCTGCTATGCCAATGGTCACCTTAGATAATGGCCACGAACAGAATATGTCACCACTGCTCAACCCCAATACCACTGTCGTAACAGATGCTTTGGGAAATAGTCACGGACTGCAAGGGTCCTCATCATCATCATCATCAGCACTAATATCTCTATTATCCTGGAATATCTCTGGAATAGTGAACAAATTAGATGATGAGATATGGTTAGATTTTGTGGAAACCCATGGAATCTTGTGTCTTCAAGAGACTTGGTCTAGGACTACCTGCAATATAGAGGGCTTTCAATCATTTGCTGTCTCGGCTGTCCCATCTACATCGGGGAGGGCAAAAGGTGGTATGTTGACAGCATTGTCAACAACACTACAGAACCTGCGTACTATGACACTGGTAGAGACAAATTGGTACCAAGTATTGTTATTGGAACACCTATTCCCTGAAGCAGTGTTACTCATTAATTGGTACTACAATATCTTCAATGTATATGACACTTTGGTAATTGAAGACTTGGAGTATGCTCTAGGTAAAATCCGCTGCAGGCATCCTTCCTCGCCGATTATATGGGTTGGAGATTTCAATTGTACACTCTGCAGTCATGGGGGTTCAAATGTATGCGGTTTGGAGGATTTGAATGCCCAGCCCCTAAACCACTTTAGGCACACTCCGCAGGGGGATGCCTTGAATAATATCATCATAACCAATGATCTATGTGTGGTAGACCCCTGGTCCCCCCCAGATACCCCGCATATACCAAGTTTCCAGGGCTTGAGGGGAGAAATGAGTACAATTGATTTTGTTCTGGTATCAAGTACCTTTCTTAAGTATGTGGAAAAGCTGGAGGTGGTGGCAAATCCCACTAGTGACCACAACCCTTTATTATTATCTATATGGGTTCCTACACAAGAACCACCAAGGAAAAGGGAACAACCCATTGAGTACAACAAAAATAAGGGTGTAACCCTGAAATGGGGGAAGATAAATGTGCACAAGTTGGAAGAGGATATTGTTGTAAACTGTAAAAATGATATAGAATTGTGTTTAGCAGGTTCCGATTCACAAAATGTTATTGAAAGTTTTGAGAACTTGTGCTCCTATATAGGACAGTGCCTAAAAAAGCCTACAAGAAAGGGAGGCCAAAAGGCCTTTAGATGGTTTGATTCTGTATGTTCTGCCACACACCGATCACTGAAATTAGCATTGTGTGAAAAGCCTAGAAATAAAGAGCTTGTCAGGACCAGTAGGAAGGCGTATAGAGACGCCATTACAAAAAGAAAACAGGATTTGAAAACCAGGGCTTGGGATGACCTCGAAAAGGCAGCAGAACTGAAAGATAATAGGCTATTTTGGGAGGTAATTAATCGTCCCCTTTTTAAGAGCAATAATAATGAAGCTATAGCCATCCAGGTTACCGCTGAACAATGGGTCCAACATTTTAGTAAGATTTTTAATCCTAATTCGTATTCATTAATGTTAGACAATGAGGGGACAGGGGATGTGGTGTCTTCATCTCCCTCGGCCCTGACCCTCAGCTCTTCATTCACTTTGACTGAGATTGAGGAGGCCCTAGGGAAAGGAGCACCATTAAAAGCTCCAGGCCCAGATGCTGTCCCTCTGGATCTTTTTAAATCCAAGGTTAGTTTGTGGGCACCTATTCTATTGAATGTTTTTAATGCTGTAGTGGTTGGCCGTATCCCTGGCACATGGAAAGAGGCAACGGTAGTGCCAATTTTTAAGAAAGGCAACAGATCCGATCCTTGTTGTTACCGCCCGATTTCTTTAATAGATGCCGCATGTAAAATCCTAGGTAGAGTAATCTTGGCGAGATTGGAAAGTTGGGCAGATTCTGTTGGATTGATAGTTGACTCTCAATATGGATTCAGACACGGAAAGGGGACAAATGAGCAGTGTCTTAATTTGGCACTAATCATGGGAAAGTACGTGAAGGCCAAAAAATCTTCTATTCATCTGGCCTTCATGGACTTGACAAGCGCTTTCGATACTGTATGCAGGAACAAGTTGTGGAGGATGATGATTGACATGGGCTTTGAAGAACCTCTAGTGTCCTTGCTTCGCAGGTTGCATGAAGCAACCAATGTGTCCATCAGGTTTGGCACTGGGGGGGAAATAACGGAACCAATTCCTTCTACTGAAGGAGTGCGTCAAGGATGCATCTTGGCGCCTTTCCTCTTCTTAGTTTATACAAACGGACTTGAACAGTACCTACTAAATCAGGGCTGCGATTTCCCAAAAATTAATGGTAAAAGCGTCCCTATGCTTTCATATGCGGACGATACTGTCCTAATGACATTAACAGGAAACGGCATGCAAGTGTGTTTAGACGCATTTAATAAATTCATGCTTGATCTAGATCTAAAGGTAAACTTTGGAAAATCCTTTATAATGTCCTGTGGCCCCAAGGGGTCGTCTGTTAGGAAGTTCGTGGTAAACAACCGCACAATTGGGAAAGTGGATAATTTCAACTATCTTGGTAATCTGTTTGATAGTAAACTAAGATGGTCACCGGTAATAAAGGTTCGAGCCCAGAGTATGACAAGGGCGATAGAGGGCATTTTCCGCTTCTGTAGCAAACTGGGGCAGAAACACATAACGCATCTTAGAACTCTCTACACTTCAAAATGCCTATCTGTAGCTACCTACGGGGCAGGGGTGTGGGGGACTGAAATGCCTGCCGCAATACAGGTGGTGGAAAACAACTTTATAAAAAGAGTCTTGTCAGTCCCAAAAAGTACCTCAAACATTTTCTGTCATAATGAACTTGGTATGGTTAGTGTCTCTGATACAATCTGCTTGTCACCTTTACTGTTATGGGGCAAAATCTGGCAGTCAGAAGACCTGCAATTAACCAAAGAAATTATTACTGACTGCATGGCTTTAGATAACTCAAAGCAGATACCCTGGTTGTCCTATGTTTGTAACATGTTGAACAAAATCGATCTTGGTTCCTATTTTTATAGTCCCGGGAAAATCGAGGGAAATTACAAAATGGACATAAAGGCAAAGTATTTGATGTCTGTGAACCAGCTTTGCAGGGACAACATAATTGACAATGATACTATCCGTATCTGTAAACCCCAACCCCAGTATTATTTAATATTTACCCATAATGTGCAATGGCGATTCCTTTTAACAAGGTTTAGACTGGAGACCCTACACTACCAATTTGCCTTTCCTAAACAAGGGGGTTGGGGTGAGAGACTGCCCCCTTGTCCCTGTAATAATAGGGACAGACAAAGTACCTTACATTTGGTTCTTTTTTGTTCATTGTATAAAGAGCCAAGACTCCGGTTTATTAAACCAATTCTGAAGGGCAGGCAACCTTGCACCTATAGGGAAGGCTATGAATTTTTGTTATCACTAACTTCTGTGGAAATCTGTTGTGCAATGTTAAACTTCATCAGAATCTCACTAAAGATTAGGAAGATCTATGGGTAGCACAATCTGTATTGAAATTTTACAAAATTTGAGAATGTAGATGTTCTTGTTATAACTATTGTCATTTTTTAGGTCTTTTTCCTAAATTCTTGTGTAAGTCTTTGTTTTAATTTAGCTTTTAAAGGAAAGATGAATTACATGTATGTTAGTTCAATACTTTTATGATTCATTTTATGTTTCGAATAAAGTTTTTGAATACGAATACGAGTGCATCACACTTACCTGTAGTAAGCACAAATCATGAGGAGAAATGCCATGAGTGCTAGTAGTATCTGCAATTATATTCTGAATGTATAGCTAATGTAGAGATTTAAGTAGAAGTGGAACTAATACAGAAATGTGTGACACTATATGATTTTATTAGATGTGATTATTCCTGAATCCATGTCGTATAGCTGCTAAAATGTAAGATGGCATGTGGTTAAACGCAGAATGTGGTAGGCCTCAGGGCCAGAGCTAGAAGGGAAGGGGAAGGTGTTTCTTTTCACGACATAGATTGAAATAATGTTTTGGTCATTGCATTAATGGGCCATGATTTATAGATGTGTTTACTGAATAATAGAATAAGAGTATTAACATGCTTTAATTAATGAAGAAGTTGAATGCTATAATCATTATGAGAAATGCTGTAGGCCTGAAATGTTTTAACATTGATTTACACGTACATGTCTGGGCCGAGAAATGTTGCGAACCTTTTTGGAAGTCTATGAGAGTTGGGTTCTTGGCTGCAGATGTCTGTCTGCAAGAGAAAGGGAGGATCCGATTATAAATAATATGAATAGAGGTCTGTTCAGTAGACGGCCCAGACATGGAGGAGGGTTCTGGAATGTTTAAGGGGTATCAGCGGGCCGGAGAAGAGTCTGAGAAGCAAGGTCAACTCCAACGTATGAGGCCCAATACAAAGCAGCATGGAAAAAGCCAGAAGCTACACCACGTGAGAGGCGTCTCATGAGGGGCGTCTCAAATGTTGTTGACTGTTTTGTATTAGGGACAGCACCCCTGGGTGGAGTTAGAGCAGATACCTGAGGACCCTTTAGAGAGCGGATGGGTAGGCAGAGAGGGGTCATGACTGGAGAACTATAGGTTTTCACCAAGAGACTAAGAGTGAGTGACTTCCCTTGGGGGTCATTCACTGCTGACACCTTTGTTAGGTTGGGATTTGGTTAAGTAGGGATACCATCTAGAGCAGGGTAGGGACAGCCTAACCTGTGTGTTTTCCTCCAACTTAAATGAAGGAGAGATATGCGTCAATGCTGATAGCTTTATTATTCTTAGAACTTGTGTTAGTAATTTCCGTTGCTCGTCTGAGGGCTTTCAGAGAGCACATGTATGTAGTTGGACCTGTGTATCTCGTGAATCTCATTCTGAGATGCCTGTATTTGCAGCTTATCCTATCCTTACAATAAACTTTTGAAAGCTAGAAGTTGTTTGTGATCTTTTGGAGCGGGGTCCTTTATTGGGTGAACTAGCTTGGTAACAGAGGCACTTTCTTCCTTCAATGACAGGCAACAAAGGTTCAGTCGACCAGATCGGGGTTTAGATCAATAGTGATAAGGTATCGATCAAAATCTCGCCCTTCCAGTTGGTAGCTATAGAGGATGGTTGCCTTCTTGAGGACGGTGACCTAGGCCAGGTTAGCTTACCCCAAGGCCCCTAGAAATCGATGATCGGAAGAACCGCCCGCTGAAGAAGATCCGGATGACGTGAGACAGAAAAAGCAGCAGTATCGGTCGAGAGTGAGTATAAAGGGTCATGCGTGTTAGATTGCGGTGTTTTTGTATTGTATCTATGTTGTAATGTCTGGCGGAGTTGAATGTCTGTAGAGTGACTGTGGAACAGGTTGTGAGCGCGCGCAACCGGTGGAAATCTTAAGTTCAAGGAGAGCTTAAGTGGTTCGGGTGTATCGGACACCCAGAGTAATTGTCAAATAGTGTGAAGGGGGTCATGAGGTACCATTGATCACCCGAAAGACCGAGATAGGGGGAACGTAAGAGTGAGTGCGTGAGTAACGGACGCTGGTCGGAGGTTACTGTGTGTGTAAGCAACCTATCAGAGAGACGATAGACATTTCGTCAGTTGTGTTGACAATTACATATAGACTGTGGACGTACAGTCGAGGGAAGTGACCGCTTGGTCGGAAGTAGTCATTTTTCGGTGTATGAATGGGACGCATGCATGACCGGGAGACGAGTTGAGAAAGGAGGGGTGCTGCTGCGAAGCGGAGAAAAGAGACGTCAGAAAGTGTCGCGACGTGATTGGCCGACAGGAGAAAGACCGCGCTGTGATAGGCCAGCTAGCAAAGACGTCAGAAAGTGTCGCTCTGTGATTGGCCGACCGGAGAAAGACCGCGCTGCGATAGGCCAAGTTAGCAAAGCCGCGACAGGATTGGTGGATTGTCATCAGGAAGTAAACAGAGTAGCGAGGCTGGATATTGTGCGTATAATTATGAAGTGTTTTAAATGGCTGAGAGCGGTGTTTAAAAAAGAGAAGCGGGGATCGTATGAAGGGGAAGAAGCCCCGCCGGAGGGTACGCCGGCTCGTTACATGGCAGTGAATGTTGGGTTGCATACGATCCTTTGGATATCAGAGTGGAGTAAGATTACTGAAGGAAATGAGGAACTGACGTTCCCGAAGTACGGGACGTTCAGATTAGAGGTGTTACATCGATTAAAATCAGTCATGACCTCAATGAGACCCTTGCCTAGACCGACCCAGTTTGAAGCCCTTGATGCATGGATTAGGGCAGCGCATGAAAAGAATATGAACAGACGACAAGAAAGAGTGAAACGATCGGTAAGGGCAGTGCAGGATGCCAGGTGGGATGCGGATGCTAAAAGATGGAGAGTGCATAACATGGAAGTAAATAAACTGTACCCAGTGTTAGAGGTGCCTGGAAATAAAAGCCCCCTAGAAGAAGATGATGAGAGCGAAACAGAGGACAGCCTGATAAACAGATTATTGACAGACAGGCCACCCCCGTATAATAGAGCAGGGGGAGAGGTCGAGCATAGTGAAGGAGAAAAGGGGGGCAATGCAGGAGAGCATAGACCGCTTCCCAGTTCAGAGTGGGATCCTGAGGCAAAGAAAGAGCTGTCCCAGCCTAGTCAGGTGCAACAGGTAGTCGGGAGGTTTGTGGTACAAAGAGCGCCGGAAACGGAGTGCGCCACATCCTACGGATTACCAGATGCACTACAGGTACCTGTTACCATAGGTCCTATAATATCGATATATGACCAAGAGAGAGCAAGAGGGGAAGAACGGGTACGGAAGGACAGAGAAAGAGCAGGGACGGCAAGGAGGAACGATACGATTAATTCCCCAAGTCAGATGCCGATACCGAGAGAGTGGAGCACCCCGATGCACACAGCAGGGGATCCAGGAGGGGATCCTGGGGGCCCTAGATGGCCAGCGGATCTGAGGGGAACTGGACGAAAATCCTTTCAAGAGCTAAATGAGTACATGAAGAAGTGGGATGAGGCAGTGGAGGCTCACAAGAGCATCATAGCTGCAGAAGCTGAAAGGGAAAGTCAGGACAGCAGAGCTCGGACTCACTGCGGGGCTGGGGAGAGCAGCCCGGAGTGGGACTGGAGAGAGAGAGATAGTAGGGGAGTCACCCATTGGGCCCGGACTGGGAATAGAACAGACCTGGAAAACGGGGGCCCCGGGAGTGGAGGGGTGGCGTGCCCAATACTCAGTGAAGGGGAGAGGAGAGCGCAAGAGTACAGAAACAGCTTTAAGTGTCCACACTGTGTGCCCGGCACCAGAGAACTGAATGGGAGTTGTGAGAGGTCGCATCATAGTCCCTGTGATGACGGAAATGAGCGCAGCCTAGGGAATATGGGGAACCAGGAAGGATCGTATCGGATACTGAGCGATACTAGGCAAAGGGAGAGTAGCGACCAGAGGGAAAATAACAGAGAGGCGTACGGTGAAAGGAGAGAAGAAGAAGAGAGTGGGCAGAGCAAGAGTGGGGGTAACAGGCCCGTGTTCCATCACCTTCCAAGATCGGATGGCCGAGCATGGGACCTGGAGAGATGGGAGCAAGGGAGAGCACTCATTAACTCTCCCGAGCCCAAACGTAGAGCTCGGAGTTGGGATGGTAGGGAGACCAGTGAGCCCCCTTCGAAAGACATATTGCGAGCTGAGATAAAAGCTAAGAGACTCGATGTCGCCAGCTTAAGGTCAGACCTGGATGACATGATAGATGGTACCCTGCCTTTAGAAAGAATGGAAATGTATGAGCAGGATGAAATACTGTATATGGCAAAGGACATCACTCGAAAGGCGAGAGCAATCCATGAGAAGTTAGTCGAACTAGCAGGCAAATATATGGTGGACCTGTCAAGAACCAAAGCATTACAGGGTAACCACAGGCTACATTACACAGATCGAGACCTAGATGAGAGGAGAACGATTGGGCTGAAAACGCACATAAGGGAACTGATCACTGGAATAAGGACATGGAGGGCACTAGATAAGTGGGAAGAGAGGTGGTCCAAGAAAGGGACCGTCAGGAGAAGCACGCTTGGTATGACACCAGGAAGGCTGCAGGGAATAGAAGCATACCCTTTGCGTGAAGTCGCCAATGGGAACTATGTGCATGTCCCTTGGAGTAGGGGAGATTTAGCTGCTTTTACCACCTCCTTCCCCAAATTGCGGGAAAACCCAGTGGAGTGGTACAAGCAAGTCGAGAGATTTGTAAAAATCTCAAAGGTCCTATGGATAGATCTGAACACGCTGTTCGACATTGTAGTACCAGGAGATCTGTGGACAGCATGCAAGGTTAGCGCTGAGTGGCCCACAACGGAGCCGGAGAGAGATGCTAAGACTAATGGGCCGTCCGAGATTGTGATGGCAAAATTCGAGAGAGTGATGACTTGGCTGAAAGAGAAAGTGCCAATGCAAGACATAGATTGGGTCAGAATAGACCGAACCAGACAGGAACCCAAAGAGACCGTCCACGAATATTACGAGAGATTGCTGAAGGCGTTTAAACAGTATAGCGGCTTGGATGTAATGGATCCAAAAGACATAGGGCAATTCGTGTCCAAGTTCGTCCTGGGACTGAGACCGGATATTAGTTTAATGATTCAGCAACACTCGATTTGTTGGCAAAGTAAACCCCTAGACGAAATACTGAGGTATGCCAGGTACTGCTGTGATGAGATAGACTCCAAGGCTAAGAAACTAAAAGAAAAGTTGATGGTGGTACAGATGCAGGCAGCAGGGAAGGGGGGACAGCAGCAACAGCAGCAAGGAACAGGTACAGGAGGAAAGAAGCAGTACAGTCAGAACAAGGGCAATGAGGAGAGTTCCACCTTTAGACCCAGAATAGACATAGCTGCCTTGAAGAAAACGACTAGGTGCCACCAGTGTAACGAGGTGGGGCATTGGAAACGCGAGTGTCCCTACAATGTAGAGATAGGAGAACAAGAGGAACAGGAGGAAGAGGTCCAGAGAGTGCCTACGAGAGGGGTGACGCCATACCAGGGAAAGGTGCTAAAAGGGGGGGGGGCTCCTCCCCGAGCCCAGTTCCCGCAACCTCCTCGAGTAGGGACTATGGGTAAGACCTATAGACAGATGCCCCTGTTTGTAGAAGGAGAAGAATGCTATTATGTGGACCCATTAACCGGACAGAGAGTGGAAAGAGAAGACTGCACCCTCGGGGCAGCCTTGGAGGTGGACCAGAGGGGACCCTATGTCGAAGCAGAAGTAGCAGGGTGCCCCACGACATTTCTGGTGGACACAGGAGCCACTAGGTCCACGATCAGATCAGCTGCAGTTCCAGACCTGCCCATGTCTGGAGAGACCATACAAGTGGTGGGGGTCGCAAACAGGAGAATAACCAGCCAATTGACAGAACCAGTACAGGTGAAAATAGGGAAGTACAGCGATGAGCACCAGTTTGTGGTTTGCGATTCAAGTCCTGTGTGTCTGCTAGGCAGAGACCTGTTGTGTAAATTGAATTGTACAATATACTGTACACCTCAGGGAGTGGAGGTATTGACCAATGATGATGACGCAGACTTCAAAGTTGCAAACTCAAGAATATGCGTGGAGCTGTACCCTACTTTGACAGTAGATGAGCTCCCCTGGGACTTGAGAGAGACAGTGGCACCAGAAGTATGGGACTTCACTGGGGAAGGGATTGGATTGGTCAAAGGGGTGGACCCAGTGAAAATTGTAGTGAAACCGCATGCTGAGTTCCCAAGAACACCCCAATATAAATTGACTCCAGAAACGATTGCAGGCATAAAGCCCGTGATCGAGTCCATGATTAAACAGGGAATACTGAAAGAAATCGTGGGTAGTCCATGCAACTCCCCGATTATGGGTCTGCAGAAACCAAATGGGAAATTTCGGATAGTGCAGGACCTTCGAAAGATTAATAACATAGTCGTTTCGTGTTGTCCAGTGGTACCGAATCCATCAGTGATACTGTTTCAGATTCCATTCCAAGCTGAGTGGTTCACTGTGATTGATCTTTTTCAGGCTTTCTTTTCGATCCCTCTGGACGAAGAAAGCCATTTTCTTTTCGCATTTAAGCTGGAAGGTCGCGTTCTAACATGGTGTCGTATTCCTCAGGGGTATACAGAGAGCCCATCGATCTTTAACCAGCTTTTGAAGAAAAATCTTGAAAGTCTAGTGCTGCCCCAGAAGTCAGTTCTGGTCCAGTACATAGACGACCTCCTCGTGGCGTCAGAAACAGAAGAAGCTTGCAGGGAGGACTCCATTGCTTTGTTAAATCACCTAGCTGCCAATGGGCACAAGGTGTCCCCGGGAAAATTGCAGTACTGCCTGACAGAGGTGCAGTACTTGGGACACAGAATAGAGAAAGGCAAACGAAAGGTGTCACCAGACAGGATAGAGGCGATCATGAAAATGAATGCGCCTAAGACACAGAGAGAGGTCAGGATGTTCCTAGGGATGGTGGGTTATTGCCGACAGTGGATCGCGAACTTTTCACTGAAAGCAAAGCCCTTGCAAAAACTGACGCATAAGGAGGTGAGCGATCCGGTACCATGGGACAAAGACTGTTTGATGGCATTCCTACAGCTGCGAGAGGACCTGTGTCGTGCTCCGGCATTGGGAATGCCTGATTACAATAAACCATTTTTGCTTTACTGTTGTGAGAGAGAAGGTTGCGCGTTGTCTGTGTTAGTCCAAATCCATGGGAATGCCCGCAGACCAGTTGCTTATTTCTCGGCTACTTTAGACCCAGTAGCCGCAGCGTTGCCCGGATGTCTCAAATCCGTTGCTGCAACGGGTGTCAGCATTGAAAGATGTGAAAATATCGTCATGGGGCACCCGTTAGAGGTGTGCGTGCCCCATTCTGTTGAACTGTTGATGACCAGGACCAAAACACAGCATCTGACCAACAGCAGGCTCACGCGCTATGAGCAAGTTATTCTTGCTGCAGAGAATGTGACCCTCAGGAGATGCTCTGTTTTGAACCCTGCCACCTTGATGCCACTCCCAAATGATATCGAGGATGATGATGAATGTACAGACCATGACTGCCTCGATGTGACTGAACTATGCACCAAACCCAGACCCGACATCGTAGATGAGCCACTGACCGACCCAGACGAAATTTTCTTTGTCGATGGCTCATGTGTAAGAGACGAAGTTGGGCAGTTGAGAGCAGCTTATGCTGTTTGTACAATTACTGGAGTTGTAGAAGCTGGGTGCCTGGAAGGAGTACACTCCGCTCAGGTAGCCGAGATTATTGCCTTGACACGTGCTTGCTTGGCAAGCAATCAAATTCGAGTCACCATATACACCGACAGCCAATATGGTTATGGGGTGGTTCATGATTACGGGCAGTTATGGTCTCAAAGAGGGTTCATGACCTCTTCAGGCTCTCCCATTCGCAATGGAGAGTTTGTGCGTCTGTTGTTAGAGGCGTTGCAATGCCCAGCAGGTATCGCAGTTGTAAAGTGCACCGCACATACCAGAAATGAGGACTTCGTTTCGAAAGGCAATAGATATGCTGATGAAGTTGCGCGGTATTGCGCGGAACAAGGGTACTCTTTCACAGAGGTGGAAGTGGGTGGAATAAATGTAAGGACTGAATTAGCCATGATATTGGAAACTGTTGATACTTGGGACGAACTGGCAAACATGCAAGAAAATGCTCCTGATTTTGAAAAAGAAACATGGGAAAAGGCAGGATGTGTAATGGGGGAGTCCCATTTTTGGGTCTCAGCAGATGGCAGAGCAGTGTTGCCCAATGAGATGGTGAGTCCAATGGCCAGACTCATACATGGTCCCGTACACTTAGGGAGAGACGCTATGCTGAGAGTGTTTAGACAGACCTGGTACAATCCTAAGTTTAGAATAGCAGCAGAAGCAGTGTGCCAGCGTTGTGTGACCTGTCAGCAGCTGAACGTAGGGAAAAGAACACCAGTTGCACTGAGTCACATAGGAAGGTCTGGAGGTCCATTCAATCGAATGCAGATAGATTTCATTGAAATGCCGAGGTGCAACCGCCTCCGCTATGTCCTGGTGGTTGTTTGTGTGTTCTCCAGATGGGTTGAGGCATACCCTACACGTAGGTGCGACACCCTCACAGTGGCCAAGTTACTGCTTAGGGAACTCATTCCGCGCTTCGGGGTGCCGGCCTCTTTGGAATCAGATAGGGGAACGCATTTCAACAGCGAGCTTGTGAAGATGATTTGTGCAGCTCTGAATATCGATCAGAAGTTGCATTGTAGTTACCGACCAGAAGCCTCAGGAATTGTGGAGCAGATCAATGGCACGATCAAAGCCCGAATTGCAAAAGTGTGCTCCTCAACGACCCTGAGTTGGCCTGACGCCCTGCCATTGGTCCTCATGAGCCTTCGTAGTACCCCAGACAGAAGAACGGGGTTGTCACCACATGAGGTGTTAATGGGGAGAGCAATGAGGCTGCCATCTGTCCCAACTACTGCACTGTTAAATATCACAGATGATATGATCCTGGACTATTGTAAGGGGCTGTCTGACGCCATTCGTTCTGTGTCCCTTCAGGTGCAGGCTGCCGAGGTTCCATCGTGCCAGGGCCCGTGCCATGACCTGTATCCTGGGGACTGGGTCCTGGTGAAAAAACATGTGAGAAGAAGCTGCTTGGATGTTCGTTGGCGTGGGCCCTTCCAGATCATCCTGATCGCGAATACGGCTGTGAAGGTGGGAGGCCTGCCCAATTGGATCCACGCGTCACATACGCGAAGGGTTCCAGCACCTCGGGAAGAAACAGCTCCTCTCTCGGATAGACGTCCAGCGGAGGACCGAGAAGCCATAGAGGGGGCTAGTCAAGCTGAAGAGGTGCCAGCGGAAGCAGGGAACGAGTCTGACCAAGCTGAGGACGGTCAGTATAACAGCGAAACAGACGACGCTACAGAAGGAGAAAGTAGCTGGGAGTACGAGTCAGACACTGACAGGTCTGACAGAGAGCGAGAACAGACAAGAAGGAGAAGGAGTAGAAGGGCACGTGGAGAAGCTAATTGGCCGCAAAGAAGGAGCTCTAGCCTGAGGTCAACTCCAGAGGTAACCCTTCCTCCGATATCAGAAGACTCAGACCCGGAAGAAGGTGCTCAGGGCGCTGAAGCACCGGACCGAAGAAGGTCAAGAAGAGTGCGTGTGCCTAACAGAAGATACTCCACACCTGAGTGGACATATCTGGCGACAAATGTCTTTGAAACAGGAGACAGGGAGGATTCGAGCGGTGGTGGTGTCCAGTTCTGAGCCCATCGTCACCGTGGAAATACGACTGTTGGTACCCGGAGTCGAACAAGAAGGGTCACTAACATTCATGCTCCCCAGACCTCCCCGCCTCAGCAAGTTAAAACACATGTTTCTTTCAGAATTGCAATTCCCCGACTTTGGTACAACGATAACAGCCCATGAAGAGCACAATCTTCGTTTGGAAATACTGAACTTTGCTATCGAAGCTGCAGGTACAAACCTGATAGTAGATGCTTAAAGGACTTTGTAAATAAAGCGAGCAGAAACAAAGAAGATTACCTAGCGCCCAGGAAGCAGAGAATATTAGGGAACTTCCCTTGAGTTGATGGAGAAGGGCTAGGGTTGTCTTTATTGAACTGTTAAAGGACTTTTGCGAAGAAGGTTGTCAGCTTCCAGTTGTGTGGATTCTAAAGACAAAAGGATTAAAAAGAGACTGTAAAGGAACGAGAAGAAAAGAACTTTTTGCTAAGATAAGAGAGAGCCATATTGTCTGACGAAATGGAAGCCGGCACCCAGAACCGCAGAGCTAAATGTATAATAGGTACACTAATAGTAGGAGTGATAATATTAATAGCTTTAGTGGTAACAATTTCTTATGTAAAGGGACATGAGGAAGAGGCGAAGGTAACTGATGTGAAATCTGTAGAAACGCTTACACCCACTGTTGCTGGTGAGAAAAGGGAAAACACTCAAGAGAAAGCGTTATTAGCTGCAGAAGCCCGCAGGTTACACGTAGATGAGTCCCAAGGAGACTTTAGGTCAAATGCTTATGCTAAACTCTTATATGAATACGTGGATGCCATGGAGGTTAAGGACTGTTACGTCTGCATGCAGTTGCCGGCGTCTGTAGATGAAGGCATTAGATATCATCACCTCCCGCTGACATATGGCATTACATGTAGCTTATTGCTTAGTATATTTTATGAGAGAGATAGTTTTGAATACTATTTCTCCAACTATGATTCAGTGTTGCCAGAAGTCCCAAATTATAAGCAGATGAACAAATGGGACTACTGGAAGAGTGAAGACAGATTGGCTAAGTTCTTCATTCCTTGGATTACCTTAGATACTTCACATGCCCGTAGAAATAACCTGACATGCAAAGTGTCAGAAGTCGAGAAGAAGTTCATAGGGCAGGTGGATGATCGTTACAGGAGACAAAAGATTTTGAAAAAATCAGGACAATGGAAAACAGATTGGACCGAGGAAGAGAAGGCACACAAGAGAAAGGGTAGTAGTGGTCCAATAGCTTTAGATAAGACGCAGAGAGGAAAGCTATGTCTTCACCGAGCCAAAACGTATTATGAAAATGTATACGTGGGAGAAGTCGACTGTGAACATGCTTTCAATATAGAGTACTATACTAAGGATTTCCTGAAGGGAATGCAAGTGATTCCAAATGTGTATTTTGTATGTGGAAGAAATGCCTATGTGAGACTACCTGACAACTGGTATGGATCATGTTACCTAGCAATTGTCTTCCCCAAAATATATCATGCACAAGACTTAGTGATCATCGAGGGCAAGACATCATCGAGGGGAAGGAGAGATGTAGGAGATGCAGAAATGGTTGGAGATGTCTTTGGAGCTATGTTCCCTCTTTTGGGACTAATCCTTAATGATGTTAAAATTAGACGACTGGCAACAGTCGTCGACAGGTTGTCTGCCAGCACTGCTCAGTCCTTAATGCTGGTAGAAGGAGAGATGCAATCGATAAGGGCTATGGTTCTTCAGAACCGTCTTGCGTTAGATGTCCTACTAGCAAAAGAGGGCGGAGTCTGTAAGGCTTTGAAGGTCCAGGAATGTTGTACTTACATTCCAGACAATTCGAAGCCCCTTGAGAAAGTTATTAGGAACATAACTGATATTCACAAGGAGATCGAAGACTTGAGTAGAGAAAATGTCTGGGAAAAGGTGGGCCACGGAATGAGTGAAGTTGGAGGGTGGATCTCCACCTTAGGCAAAAGCTTTGTGTGGTATATACTAAAACCTATCATCATAATATTGATCTGTGGGATCATATTGTGGGGATTGGTGAGGGTATTCAAATGGTACAGAGCAAGAAGGTCAGAAAGGGCCCAAAGAGAGCAGCTGCAGAGATTGGCTGCCATACAAGATAATCAGTACAGGAGTCTGAGGGCTCTGGAAGCGCAGAGACAAGTTATGCTAGCAATAACTGCAGTTTAAATGTTAGTGATGACCCCGAGAGGTCATCAAAGGGGGGAACTGAGAGAGCGCAAACTGACCTAAATGTATGAGTGCATCACACTTACCTGTAGTAAGCACAAATCATGAGGAGAAATGCCATGAGTGCTAGTAGTATCTGCAATTATATTCTGAATGTATAGCTAATGTAGAGATTTAAGTAGAAGTGGAACTAATACAGAAATGTGTGACACTATATGATTTTATTAGATGTGATTATTCCTGAATCCATGTCGTATAGCTGCTAAAATGTAAGATGGCATGTGGTTAAACGCAGAATGTGGTAGGCCTCAGGGCCAGAGCTAGAAGGGAAGGGGAAGGTGTTTCTTTTCACGACATAGATTGAAATAATGTTTTGGTCATTGCATTAATGGGCCATGATTTATAGATGTGTTTACTGAATAATAGAATAAGAGTATTAACATGCTTTAATTAATGAAGAAGTTGAATGCTATAATCATTATGAGAAATGCTGTAGGCCTGAAATGTTTTAACATTGATTTACACGTACATGTCTGGGCCGAGAAATGTTGCGAACCTTTTTGGAAGTCTATGAGAGTTGGGTTCTTGGCTGCAGATGTCTGTCTGCAAGAGAAAGGGAGGATCCGATTATAAATAATATGAATAGAGGTCTGTTCAGTAGACGGCCCAGACATGGAGGAGGGTTCTGGAATGTTTAAGGGGTATCAGCGGGCCGGAGAAGAGTCTGAGAAGCAAGGTCAACTCCAACGTATGAGGCCCAATACAAAGCAGCATGGAAAAAGCCAGAAGCTACACCACGTGAGAGGCGTCTCATGAGGGGCGTCTCAAATGTTGTTGACTGTTTTGTATTAGGGACAGCACCCCTGGGTGGAGTTAGAGCAGATACCTGAGGACCCTTTAGAGAGCGGATGGGTAGGCAGAGAGGGGTCATGACTGGAGAACTATAGGTTTTCACCAAGAGACTAAGAGTGAGTGACTTCCCTTGGGGGTCATTCACTGCTGACACCTTTGTTAGGTTGGGATTTGGTTAAGTAGGGATACCATCTAGAGCAGGGTAGGGACAGCCTAACCTGTGTGTTTTCCTCCAACTTAAATGAAGGAGAGATATGCGTCAATGCTGATAGCTTTATTATTCTTAGAACTTGTGTTAGTAATTTCCGTTGCTCGTCTGAGGGCTTTCAGAGAGCACATGTATGTAGTTGGACCTGTGTATCTCGTGAATCTCATTCTGAGATGCCTGTATTTGCAGCTTATCCTATCCTTACAATAAACTTTTGAAAGCTAGAAGTTGTTTGTGATCTTTTGGAGCGGGGTCCTTTATTGGGTGAACTAGCTTGGTAACAGAGGCACTTTCTTCCTTCAATGACAGGCAACAAAGGTTCAGTCGACCAGATCGGGGTTTAGATCAATAGTGATAAGGTATCGATCAAAATCTCGCCCTTCCAATTACACGGGCACTCTGACAGCTCGTAATTAAGATTAATCACTCTGCCATGCTCGCTCTCGCAGACAAAATGCCACATCGGGCACGCGTACATTACTTACAGCCTATCACTTCAAGGCTACTACATACACAGCACAGGGAAGACGAATCACTGACCAGATGCCAGAAAAAGCAAAGGAATGTGTGGAATTCCTCTCACCAAGGCCCTTCTTCTTCTTCTTCTTTTTTTTCTCCTTTAACATTAGTTCTCTAACTCCTCCCCTTTCAGGGGAAGGAGTCCGAGCCCTAAAAACTACATTCAGCATACGCAATGGATAACTTATTGAATCTATGCTTTATGCATCTTCTATTATTGTATCCCCCAATGTCATCTCTTTACAAGATGAATCCCTGATCCGTGAGACTAAGCATCGTCCAATGTTATGAAGCTCAAAAGTGCCTCAAAAAAGCATTTCTCATGTACATCATCAATACATTGCTTTTCATTTTTGTTCCCACCTGGTATATACTTGCAGATGAAGTTGTGTTTCATATTACACCTGTCATCGTTCCACTGATAAAGGTAGGGGCCGCCAATGCCGGGGTTCGCAGTCGGTTGATGATACATTACAACGCAAGCTTCACTTCCGCATGAGGGTTCATCAATGTACCAGTTTCTAACACAGATAAATAGAAAGCATGGCTTAAACTTGATGGCAATTGGAAGAGTAGGAGACATTGTTCTACTCAACATGATGACATATTGCACTACAAAGGCTGCACTACTGAATGTCTATGCCAACAATCTTGTGGGACAAGAATATCATGGACAAAATATCGAAAGGTAAGTGAATATATGGAAGTATATATTTACTATTCTTAACTCCACATCTAGGTACTATAAAGATGTATGTGCCACACAGGTACATAGTCCTTGATATTATGTCCCACTGATATTCTTGGCTCTATATTTAGGGTGCACATTGCAAGTGACATGCCTGGGCCTGATTTGCAAAGATCGATGCATGAGTATATATGACTTACTCTCGTAGTACTCTTGGATTACCTGTGAATTACTTTTATAACTCATTGAATTTGTTTCACAGCACCTTTACTCTAATCTATAATTAAACTATTCATTGTTCCGTGACGCAATCACTGTCTCAAATATCAAACCCTTTATTTAATTTTTTTTAAAAAAAAGGAAATTATGGTACACGCATCATTTTGGCATATTTGTAGGTTTCTTGTAATCTTGACTTGCAGCAAATAGATAAAAAAAATATATGGAGAACCTTGCCACTCAGTTCGCACAAATGTATCCCTACAAGTCGTTGCGACCCTTTACCTGAAATTTGAACTGGTTCCATCAACCCATTCGTACATGTCGGAGCAGGAACTTGCTGAAGTCTGAGATCTTCCGTTTCTCCAGAGTCCAATCCAGAAATCGCCATCGGAAATTCCAGAGCCGGGTTTTGTGAGGTTTTGCAGTAAACCCTTGATCAGTGTCTGCTCTGCTTCGCTTTCAAGACTCAACAGAACTCCATCCCCGATTTCGCAGGCTTGTCGAGCCTCCTCAAACCCAAGGCGCCTTGAGATTTCATGGAAGTAGGCAATCTTGTAACAGGGCTCGTGGGCGTTCCCCAAGCACACCTTCTGACCTAAAATGGAGGTAAAAAAATATATGAGTAAAACTATTTCTTAACGATTGACGAAACACTGTAGCATCCCACAGTACGTGCAAAAGATATAAAGGCTGCACAAGACGTCGATTTGATTAAACCTTTGATATGCTGATAAGCTATAGTCAGCTATTGTAGCAAAGAAGAAACATAAGTGTATGGAATTTAGAATTTTATCATAAAAATAAAACTTATCAAAACATTTTATTTGCAAAACCAATTAAATTCTTCAGTATGAATCTGTGAGCTCAGAGAACCTGTAGGTGGCTGTTGCATGTGATTATGGGCACTAATTCGACATTAATGCGGTTGTAAGTCACATCAGAGTTACATGCTACATACTGCATGATATTGCACTTCCAAGAAGTGTGTGTGCTCGTTGGAAAATGCATAAATGATGATGCACAGCAAATAGTTGTCGGCCACCAATGCCGTTCACCACAAGTCAGATATCCAGATATTAGAAAACTGATCAGGATGACAATGCCATATGCTCGTTATCATGCGTGGGTAATCTGTTAATAAGGTGACATTCACAGTTGTATGTCACAATGTCAAGGTCAAAAATATTGACCTGCGCATGTATGGACTCCACAATATTGACTATATAGTCAACCACCATCTTATACGATCATTTATACTAACATATAGTCAACCGGCTACTCACACTACAAACATGTACTCAAAGTAATAGCTACAATTATTAAATGAATGAATAACAGGTGCAAAACACTCCATCCCTGCAATTGTTTTAGTGCTATATTGCTTTCACTACAGCCATAGCTGTCCACACCTCTTATGAACATTATTTTGCATACTGTATATTACTACATGAATCAAATGCCCCTATACACATAATCAGGGCGGGACTGGCTACCGGGCGTTTTGGCATACTGCCGAGCAGGGGGCTGATTTCGTTGATGGTGACCTGCGTGTGCTGAACGAAATTTGTTATGCTTTGATTATTTCGAAGCGCACGCAGGTCTCCATCATTGAAATTAGCTCCCACCGCAGTGACATCGGCCCCCAGCTCGGCAGCATGCCAAAACGACCGGTACCCAGTCCAGCCCTGCACATAATCATATTTCCTCCTGAATTACACAACAGCCAAAAACACTGTGCTAATAATCATGCTATGCACTGCTTATCCCATGCAATCACAGTACCCATGTGCGCATCATCATGCTACCCCAATAGCCCACTATATGCTATTACTTCAGTGCGCATCATTCTAAACTCTTCTCTGCAGCCTAGCAGATTTTTGATGCTTATCATGTACCTGAAAAGATCCTTGCAAGAGCAGCACAATGTATGTTACCCTGGGGCATATTATCAAGAAACGGCGTTAACATTATCGCCGCTTTAGCGGCAGAAAACTGCCGCTAAAGTGGTGATAATGGGCTTGATAATATGCCCTTGTGAATACCCATAGAAGCCCATGTTCTGGTGTGAACATGGGCTTCTATGGGAATTCTCTACGGCATATTATCAAGCCCATTATCGCAGCTTTATTGGCAGTTTTCTGACGCTGAGGCGGCGATAATGTTAACGCCATGCTTGATAATATGCCCCCTAGTTCCCACCCTCAACTGATCCCACTTGTAAACTGAGTGGTGTTGACCGTGTGGAATACAATGGTGAGGGTAAGTGAGGTAGTGGTGTATGGGGTAGTCATAGAAAATACTGGAAAGACAGAACTAGCCTGAAGATGTAGTGGTGCCTACATGGTTATTACTACCCATTGTGAGCCAACTCTAACTTCATTCCTAGTGTGAGTACTAAAAATCAGAGATCAATGTTCCCCTCTAAAGATTCAATTACAACTTAGAGTAACACATTAATTTCATTGTAATATTCCGTGCTCCATAGTCAGGTTTTGTTCCCAGAGACTAGAAGGAGTCCCTACAATTACACCGCGCCGTGTACAACAAAAATATTCTCCTGTTTAAGCAAAGGGTTGCACAGATATGATTATACTTGTGTTCCACACAGTCCCACAAAATAGAATTATTATTGGGGTCTGTGGCAAGAATATCGTTGTCCTGGAAAGCACAATACATGTCTTGCAGGCAAAGCATTCTACTGGACCATTCACAAGTTTGAAGAAACTTACTTCAGTCCCTTACACTCAGGACACACCCGCCAACGGCATCTCTTCAATATAGAGCAAAATTATACATAGCTATATGAGGACTGAGAGACATCACAAATTAAGGATTGCTGTCATGCTTTGTCACGAGGTCTGCAGCCACAAAGTTCACCAAGCAGTCAAAAATGTGGATGCAAGTGGTTCCACACTAGATGGATGCCAGGTATATTTTCTCCAATTAAAAAAAAATATGTATTTCAATATCCAGCCAGAGTTGCAATTACACCCACACTTTAATACTACGGTAAGAACATATAAATATCAAAGTACACAACAAAACACAAAATTCACAATAGAATAATAAATCAATGGAATAAAAGAGACCTGCAGTAAAAGCAGGTTTAACACTCTTATGTTTGAAAAACCCCTAGGATAAGCCAAGTAAAACAAACGTTAAATGATTAACAGTGTATGTGGAAAAATGTAAAAGAAAGGGCACAGTATGGCAAACCTCAATAAATGTGCTTAGTACCTCCAGTAATCTTTAATATTTCCTGGATTTATGTTCGACAGAGTATAATGTGCAAACTGTTGATATCACAATAGTTGGGGGAGCTAGATGCCCTTGGTTAGTGCTTCTGCAATAGGGAGAACCTTTAGACATGTTCCTTAGAGTCAAGAAATGGGGAACACTCTTTTTGCGTAAGGGATACCAGAAGCAGAATCCATGCAGAAGGAAGCTCCAGCTTGAATGTCTAAGTTCAGGCAGTTGAGCAAGTCCACCAGCCAATTAGGGTCAGTAGAACCTCCAAGTGTTGGAGCCCAGTCAAAAACGGTTGGGTTATATTTTCTCCCTTTAGAGAGGAGTCTGGGAACGTCCACTCCCTGTTTTAAAATCTGGGGTCTCTGGCAACATGCATATGGCCAAATGCAATCTTCCATAAACTGCTCTTGAAGAACCCTTGTGTATTCATTCAGATAGGCTGGAAATGTAAAAAACGCAGAGGAAAAAATTACTGTCTCCTGAAAAGTGGTTAATTACATACAGAAATCAGGATTAGCACGTCAAATTCCTATGGTTATTTCCCTCCACAACCACTACGCCCATTCCATCATTTCAGCTGGACATTTCAGGTTGCAGCAGGCACAGAATTCGGGTGAAACATTTTGAACCTGAGTGTTCCTGAAGGCAATTTAGAACTGATGGGGCTAGTAATAAGAGTCAGAATGTTAAATAATCTCAAATAAACAAAAAAACATGTAGTAGTCCTCAATTGCCTTTCCCGAAACCTCTGGAAATAATGTACACTGTTAAACCAGTACGCAGCTTCTCTGAGTGCAAATATGCACCTCTAAATGTACAATTATGCTTTCAGGAATTAGAGCTTGTGCAGAGTAGTCCCCTATGTGAATCCCTTTAGGACTACAGGTTGGGGAGACACAATTAGGGACTCACGTATCCAGGTAAACAGAAGGGGTGACCCTGAATAGCACTAAATTGTAGGTTGAAGAGTCATACAAATAATGACAAGGATAGGGTAGTTTTACAATTTGTTGGGTGTTTTTATTCTACCAATACAATCCCAGAGTTAGATCTCCTAAAGTACAACGGATCTTTTAGCTCAGTGTCCCATTTGTCACTGGTTTGTTAATGTTCTCAGGTAGCTTATGTTACCTAGTTCTGGTCTCTGTGGGGAAACATTCTAAGTTCTCGATGAATCAGATGAATTATTTGGCTTTCTAGTGCAGGGCCAAGAAGAAGCACCGTTCAGCAAAGGTCTGCTAGCAGCAGGATCCACTGTTGCCAAGCAGGGGGACTGCCAGGACTTTTACTTTTACAGTGTGGTGAACAAATTGCCCCAGATATTGCAGTGCACAAATTGGTATATGCACGCTGTGTATCTATCATGATGAGACTTGCTGACTTAAATTTGTTATGAATGACAAGGCAACTGAAAAAAACACATAGTAAACAAAATCCATATACTCAGTAGTACTATATCATGTAACATAATTGATATTTGAGAGGCAGTTGTGACCTGCTAGCACTGTGGTAGGCTAATGAGCATTCCAAAAGTAAAGGCCCCGAACATGGTCAAGAAGGTCCTCACATTGCTACATTGTTGTGTGCCATAACTCCCAGGGACCCACAGGCCTGAATGTACACAGGCCTGTGTGACATTGAAGGAATACATTTGAAAACATCATGTCACACAGAAGTAAACTACTATCTGCTGCCACTGTTGATTACACACACCATCTATAGCAGGCTTCCATTTCCATGGCCTGCTCTGTGTCCTGCATTTCAGTGGAATAACTACAAAGAAACATTACCATTGTGACTAACACTTAATACACCGGAGTTCAAGATAATGGTGGATGGTTCATATTACTAAAGATTTATTTAGAATACATTATTCAAGACATCCTATATGGCTTTTTTTCTTATCAAGATAGACCACTGCCAGACATCTGCCCTGCAGTTTCAGTGTCACAGCTGTCAGGTCCTCAGTGTGGAAGGCTCTGGCTGTCCTATAAAGTAAACAAAAGTACATGTTAAAAGAATAATTGTGCTATATTGGGTTTGGGACAGTTGTGAAATTCTTCAACCACGATTTTTAATATTTATTAAAAGCCCAATTCAATCATTGAGTTGCGTTTTTGATAAATATTTTGGAAAATAAGCTTTTGGAGAGTTAGATTTTCCCTGTCTGAACCTCTGAAGGATAATTTGAATTAGCTCTTGAGCAGACAGTGCTTAACCATAAAGAAGAGTGAAAACTTCTCCCAGAGCAGGAACAATGGCATGGGTGTGGGAAGGTATTTTACCCTTTCAAGAAGACTAGTTAGGGTGGACCCAGGCACTTTCTTAACTTGCAAATGACACTGGAAGAGGATAAGTCCCGAGGTAGGTAAGTTATAGTTAGGACCAGAGTTTCCATGGGAAAAGAGTTTTTTGTTTTGCGAATATCTTTGCCGCCACTTGACGAATTATCACATAATTTTCAAAACACTGCCCTTTTTGATTCAACTGTTGTGTTGAACATTTCAGGGTGATCCTTCAAGCGGAGGTGGGGATAAAAGGGGGAGTCCCAAAATGTGTTTTCCCCATGTTATGTCTATAGGGATTTTTCATGTTTTTAACACAACTACATACCAAACCGCTGAACGGATTTACACCAAATTTAAAAAAAAAAGCAAAATGTTGGTCCAGAAACAATGCTTTTTGTGATTTCCTGTATGTCCACTCAGTAGTTTCAAAGATGTTAAGTTTAAAAAATATAGATATCTGGGGACGCGAGTCCTTGCAGTGGATTAGTGGATCCTACTAAAATTGTATTGACTGACAACACTTCAACCAGGAAATGTTAGCAGCCAGCCTGTGACTCAGTCCTGAAGCCAAGTCCCACAAAACAAAAAAAGGGGGCAGGGTAGGAACACCCTGACCCCCCAAATATGGTTGGGGGGGTCACACAGGGACCCCACCGGTGGATGAAAGCATTTTGTTTTCATTTTGCTGCGATAGCGGGTGGCTCTGCGGACTTGAAAAACTGAGTGTCCTAGGTATGACCCGGGCATCCAGTACTGTGGCCAAGCCCCGGGATGGTGTCCCTGAGGCCAAAATCGGCCTTCGTAGGGGGCCACCGCCCCCTCTCATGTTTAAAAAAAATTAAAAATAAAGTGTAGATGACAGGCCCCGGGGATAGGGTCTTTGGCATTGTAATCAGCCCTGGGAGGGGGGCCCCCCTCCCCATTCTAAAAAAACCTGGCTTCAGGGAATGGGATCCCTGGTTACAAAATACGGTCTAGGGAAGGGGGCAAAATACAGCCAAGGGAAGGGGGCCACACGGCCCCATTTTTTTATAATGAATAAAATGCTACCAGCACAATGCCAGAGACCCACCCCATTTCTGCGGCACTCTGCGATCACACCTCCTGGCATGCTGTTGGTTGAGGGATGAAGTTCCCTTGGCTGCTGAGGGTCCTTAGGGGCCAACAAGACCTCCTCTTACCTCTAGTTAATCCGACACAGCTGGATTGCTAAGAGGTCTTTGGAGGCCACACCCCCTTCCTCAACCACTCTGCAAACAATTATCCTTGTATGCTACTAGTTTAGAAATGAAGTCCTCTCGAATGCTGAGCTACCCTGGGGTCCAAGAAGCCCTTCTGGTACTTTCTGTAAGTCCTACACAGCAGGATTCCTGAGAACTGGTCAGAGGCCCCACCCCCTTTCAATACCACTCAACCATAGGCATTCACTGTAAAAACCAAAGGTTGCAGGGACGTTATAGTTAGGAAATGGAATAAACCACCTAATCACTCACATATACAGTCAGTCACGCACCCACTGAAACATCCAAACAGGCACGGAAACACCCACTGATTCACCAATACACGTTGGTATTCATATTGAACAATCATAAACGTTTTTAAAACACTCACGGTCACTGGGTGATGTAGACAGTGATGTCATTTGAGATGTTAAATGGTGATGTCATGAGTGATGTCACTGACCATATCATGAGTGATGTAATATGTGTGGTCATAAGCAGTGCATTTTGGGGACATATGTTATAGTTAGCTAAGGTAACTATAGCTAATGAATTTCACTGGTTGTGTACGAGTGAAATCCGAGCATAACTGTAACGTCCTTGTAACCTTTGGTTTTTCCAGTGAATATAAATATAAATATATTCACTGAAAAAACCATAGGTTTCAGGGGCGTTATAGGTAGTTGGACATTTCACTCGTACAAAACCATAGAAATTCCACCGTTTTAGTTAGTTCAGCTAACTATAACTCACCCCCCCGCATTGCACTGCTGATGATGTCACATATTACATCACTCATGACATGGTCAGTGACATCACTCATGACATCACTGATGACACCTCAAATGACATCATTGATGCATCCAGTGAATGTGTGTTTTTGTGAAATTTAAATATGTTTTATATATGTATATGTCGAGGTCGATGGAAGAATAAGTGGGTATATAAGTGTCTACATAGATTATTTTGTTTGTGTGAAACTGATTGTATAACTGACTTGCTGGCACAAGTGTTTAATGCCTGTATTGCTGCCGGCCTTGTCTCGACATGGTATGAGTCCATTCTGGTACCAATATTTAAAAAAGGAGATAGGTCTGACCCGGCCTCTAATCGTCTGATATCTTTGTTGGACTCAACTGTGAACATTTTGGGCCGGGTCCTATTAAATAGACTCAAGGATTGGGTGGAGGACAGGTTTGTGATAAGTGATCTGCAGTTTGGCTTTCGCACGAAACTAGGCACTGTTGAGCAAGGTCTGAATTTAGATATTATACTGAATAAATACATTAAAGCAAAAAAAGAAGCCCTGTATTTGGCATTTGTCGACTTATCATCGGCTTTGGACTGCGTGAGGCACAATAAATTGTGGTTGATTCTAGAGGAGCTGGGTGTCGAAGCAGTTTTTATTTCTTTTTAAGAGAGTTATATTTAGGGGCAAAGGCTAGATTACGATTTGGGGTGGGCGGGGAATGCACAGGTCCTCTTAATGTGAGACGTGGTGTGCGGCGAGGTTGCGTCCTCACCCTGTTCCTCTTTACCTTATATATAAACAACCTTGAAAAGGTTTTGGTGAAAGAATTTAAAGACCTGCCTGTGGCTGGTAAACGCCCTATTCCCGCATTGTTATATGCTGAAGATGCGGACCTAATGGCCCGCACACCGCTAGGAATCCAAAGAGTGGTATCCAGCTTTGCAAAGTTTATGACAGAACGGGGTCTTACTATTAATTCAACCAAAACATTTATTATGAATTGTGGAGATGGATGTATTAAGACCAGATCAATTTTTATCGAGGAAAACCGGATCGTAAATACTAAGATATTCTCTTGTTTAGGGATTTTATTTGATTGTACGGGGTCATGGGTGCAAGCTGTAAAACCAAGGGGATTACTGTATATAAAAACTTTATCTGCACTCGCGAATTTTAAAAGGAAACTAGGTAGACACCCCACAGTGGAACTACTGAATATTTATAAGGCAAAAAGTGCTACTGTAGCTTCATATGGAGCGGGTATTTGGGGGTATGCAGATGTAAGCTCTCTGCAGGTAGCTGAAAATACGTTTTTGAGATTTTTATTAATAGTCCCTAATTGTACCTCTTCTTTCATATGCCACACAGAACTAGGTTTGCCATATTTGGAAGACATCTTAAAAATTCAGCCGGTTCTGTTGTGGCATAGGATATGGACAACAGAGGAAACAAAGTTTAATCGTGGGATCCTATCAGATTGTGCAGGCCTAGATGAAGTGGTGAATATTAGATGGCTGTCCTATGTTAAAATGCTTTTATACAATTTAGGCCATCGAGAATTTTATGATGATCCGCCTACTATGGCAAGGCACCCTAGGAAAGATCTTAAGAATGAATGCTTGTGCTGTCTGAGCGAACAGAGAGTAAATGCTGAATTGAGTAAGGTTACGGTACAAGCACACAACCTTACATTAACTACTTTTAAAATTCAGCCATACCTATGCCTTATAACCAACGACTACGATGGATTCTTATTGATGCGCTTTCGCATTGGGACTCTGTATAGATCTCTAAGTTTCCCAACTATTAATGACAAGTCAAAACAGCTATGTAAATGCCCATGTGACGACATTTCTGATCAGTCCACCATACATGTTCTATTTTTCTGTAAATTTTACTCCGTACAGAAAAAAGGTGGATTGTTCCAGTCTTAAAAACACTTGGTATGAGGTTGTGTCGCCCAGCTTTTGTGGCTCTCCAACAATTAGATACAGTATTTGTTGTAACTTCTGTTTCCACTTTAAAAAAAAATGTTTTTAGATATAGGAAAACGATTGTGATGTGAAAATTACGACAATGAAATTTATGCTCTGTATGAAGAACGGTGTTAATTGGTGTAAATACTGATATCTGCCCTGTATATTTTAACAATGTTTTTTATTGTGTGCTTTTATGGTTATTTACATGTAACCGAATAAAGTTTTATATTGATTGATTGAATGACTGATTAAGTGTATCTTAGTGAATACATGGGTTAGTGAGTAATCTTTAAATGTGTAAATATCTGTATCAGTCTCTCACTTTGTGTATGAAAGGCAGCATGGGTTGTTGAGTAGCTACATGAGTGTCTATATGGGTTATTAGTTGATTTATGAGTATCAGTGTGAGTGTGTGAGTGCCTGTGTGGTTCATTGGGGTATTACTTTGGGCATAGATGCATAAATTAGTGAGTCACTGTTTGTATGTGTTGAAGACAGCATGTGCGCAGGACTGTATGGGTAGATGAGTGTGTGTATGGGTATGTTGGTGAGTGAATGACTGTCTCAGTAGTGTCTTTAGGAGTAACTACATATGTTTTAAACTAGTATATGTGAGTATTGGTGTATGTAAGTGGGTATATGTGAGAGTGAGAGATTGGAAGAGTACCTGTATAAATGAGTATGTGTTTCTATAAGTGATTGTTTAAGAGAGTAAGTATGTGTTTGTTTCTGTAGAAGTAAGAGCGGTGGTGTGTGTAAAACTGTATAAGCATGTAAATGGATGTTTGATACTTTCTTTGCATGTGTGACTATGTGTGTGTGTGAGTAACTGTAAATGTATGTATAGGTGTGTGAGTACATATGATGAGTGAGTGCATGTCTAAGTGACTGTATAGGACTTTTGGTGAATGAGTGAATGTGTGTGTAGATCTTGGAATTAGTGAATGGGTATGTTGTAACTGGTATTAGTTTGTTCATTGTTTTGAAAATTGCATTTTATATTTTAGAGTGTGTGTATTAAAGGTTATATTAGGGTGATAGGAGGTCTGCCACTTTATCACAAGGATGATGTCATCAGTGATGTCATTTGTGATGTCAACAGTGATGTCATGAGTGATGTCACTGACCATGTCATGAGTGATGTAATATGTGACGTCATCAGCAGTGCATTGTGGTGGTGTGAGTTATAGTTAGCTGAACTAACTATAACGTGGAAATTTGTATGGTTTTGTATGACAGAAATGTCCAACTAACTATAACGCCCCTGAAACCTATGGCTTTTTCAGTCAATTTCTAAGGTTTTTTAAATTCTAGTTTCTAACTATGCCTACAGAGGTAGGACATGTGAAGAAAGAAGAAAAAACACACAGAAAGCAGCAAAAGAAATGCAGAAAGATGTAATAGAAGTCCACAAGGACGAAGAAAAGTGCAGGAAGAAACAAGACATGTGCAGAAAGAACCAACAGAGGAGCAGAAAGAGACCTTACTGCAAAATCATCCTGTGCCCACAACTTTTTCTGACGGGTACTGGTGGTAACTGACACTGACTAACCAGGCCTAGAGCCAGTGCTCTGCTAAAAGACACTTGGAATACACTAGGGAACACTATGCATTGGGGTACCACTGTGAATAGCATGACATCCTCTGTAAGCCCCTAGTACATAAGAGGGCAGGGGGATTAAAATTACCTCTAAGTCAGAGGAGCAGAAATATGCTACTTTAACGAGTAGTCGCTTTTGCAGAGTGGTGGAGAAAGGGTGCTGGGCGTCCAACCAATGATCAGGAATTCCGCTGCGTAGGACTTACAGGAGGTACCAGGAGGGATTCTTGGCCCCCAAATTCCCTCAGGACTAAATTGGACTTAATCCCCCATCCTGTAGTCTGACACGTGGCACGTTTGCAGAGTGGTAGAGAAAGTGTGCCATGGCCTCCGAAGACGTCTTAGCAAACCCACCCACTGTGTGGGACTTAGTGTAGGTAACAATAGGGGTAGTTGGCCCCCAAGGACATCCTTGGGGACAACTTCCCATACTATTACCTCCAGTCAACCCCACACAGCAGCATTCTTAAGTACTCGTACCAGGCCATGTCCACTTTGCCCACCACTCTACAAATGTACTCCCTGGCACGCTCTTGGATGGGGATTAAAGTCCCCTTCACTGCTGGGGGTCCTTTAGGGGCCAACTAGCCAACCTTTTACTTCCAGTAAGCCCCACGCAGTGGGATTGGTGAGAGGTAGACACCACTCTGCAGACATGCCCCCTGGTGCGTTGTAAATTGGGGGATTAAGTCCCCTTGAATCCTGAGGGCCCCTGGGGTACAACTAGCCCTCCAAGTACCTCCTGTAAGCACCACTGAGCTGCGTTGCAGGGAGGTGTAAAAAGGGACGTGGCCTGGGCCACCTCTCTGCAAAGCAGTCCTGTGGCGCTTACTAGAGGTACCTGGTGGGCTAGTTGGCCCCCAGGCCCCCCCAGGATTAAAGGGGAATTAATTCCCCAAGTTAAAACCCGCCACAGATGTGTTTGCACACGTCACCTCAGGCCCCAACCCCTCTCTTCACCCTTTTGTAAACACCCCCATGGCACGTTTTCAGTTGGGGGATTAAGTCCCCTTAAATCCTGAGGGTCCCTGGGGTCCAACTAGCCCACAAGGTACCTCCAGTAAGCGCCACAGAGCTGTGTTGCAGAGAGTTGTAAAAAGGGGCTTTGCCTGGACCACCTCTCTGCAACGCAGGTCTGTGGCACTTACTGGAGGTACCGGGTGGGCTAGTTGGCCCCCAGGGACCCCCAGTATTGAAGGGGAATTAATTCCCCAACTTAAAACATGCCACAGGGCGCGTTTGCAGAGTGTTGCTGGGAGAGGGTGGGGCCTCCGGCACCATCGCGTCTTTTTTTGTTTTTTTGTTTTTTAAGAAGGGGGGCTGCCTGGCCCCCCTTCCTTTTCTATTTTATGGGTCCTGGGGACCCCTAATTAAAAAAAAAAAATTAAAAATGGAAGGGCGCTGCGCGGCCCCCCTCCTGAGGCCATATTTGGCCCCGGGGCATGGTCAGTGTTTTTTTTAATATTTAGAGGAGGGCTGCATGGCCCCCCATCTTCAGGCCATTTATGGCCCGGGGATCCCATCCACCGGGGCTGACCTTTGCGTGTTTTAAAAAAAAATATATATATATATATTATGGGAAGGAGGGCCACGTGGCCCCCCTCCCTGGCCTCTTCTGGCCCTGGGGACCCCATCCCCTGGGGCCTGGTCTCTCGTTGGGGACCTTGGTGGAGCCCCGATTCCCCCACAGTTTCTGCCTGCTACCCGCGTCCTGCGTGAGTCGGCATTGCTTTTCCACATGGGGAGCTGCTAACATGCAGCTCCCCATGTGGAAAAGCTATGTGGTTTGTATTTTGGAAGAGAGAGCAGGTTTCGTGCCCTACCGTAGCACACAGCAGTGTCCCGGAGGTGGGCACCCTGGAACACTGCAGGAGCCGACCCTGGGGGGTGGCGGTCCCCAGGGCCATCACATGCTCCGAAGTGGGGCCGTGCGGCCCCCTTCCCACCGTTGGCAAAGCCCCAGGACATGGTGGTCCCTGGGGCTTGGGAGTCCTTCACAGACCCCCAGATTTGAATAATTGGTGCCCCGGGGAGGTGGCAGTCCCCAGGGCATGTGGGGGGCTCGAACCCCATCACACAGGTGTTTTTTTTTAAAGCCCTGGAGGTGGCAGTTCCTGGGGCAGCAGGGAGCCGTGTGCCCCAACAAATTAAACAATAAAAGCCCCGGGGGTTGTGGCCCTCGGGTCTTGGGGGGCCTTGGAGGCCCCCACCCATTCAAAAAGAAGCCCCGGGTGTGGCTGTCCCCGGAGCAGTGTGGGGGGATTGGGACCCCCCCAAACTTTTTTTTCTCTGCCCCGGACCTGGCCCACCCAGGGGCTAAATAATATTGGAGCGAGGGAGCCCGCGCTTCATTATTTTTTATTTTCACGGCAAGATCCTAGGGGGTCAGGGTGTTTCTACCCTGCCCCCTTTTCTTGTTTCCCTGTTTTCTTGTGCCTTGGTTACTGAGCCAGTCCTGCTGGATATGGGGCTATTGTTACTGGTCCTGGATGGATAAGGCCTGCTGTTAGTCTGTAGTTCGATAGTGTCCTGGTTTTGTGTGTGCCGATAACCACCAGAGATGGTAGGCTTGTCTGCAAAATAAGCTTGGTTGTTGCTTGAGATGGTGAGATAAAAAGAGTAAATGAATGCTTGCCAACATCTACTTATCGCCACAATATGTTGGTTGTCACATTTTTATTCAATATGTTGTAGTAATCAATCATCAGGCATAAAGCAGTCCTTCGTTAATGTTTTTTGTTTGTATTGTGCAAGTAGGCTTCTTTATTCTTTATTTCACTGTTTTCTTAATCGTACAGTAAGACTCTCTTTCACTCTCCATAGTGGTCCAGTATGCTTACAACACTGTTCTGCATTACTCCGCAAAGAGTCGCAATTACCAGTATTTATATTGCCTCCTTCCTACTTATGTCTGGAGCACAAAATCGCTAACAGTAAGGTGCAGTCCTAATCCAATTTGATGAAAAGATTTTTGAGCAATACATATAAGAAAATATAGTAATATATATATATATGTGAGACACGTCCTAAATGAGGAAAATGCTCCCACAAAATGCTATTTTATCCAAATGAAACAAGGCACAACCAAATATTGATTGATATTGGCACGTATAAGTTTTACAGAATCATATAATTTGCTAGGAAACCTATCACTGATGTGAAACATGTTTCTTTAGCATTCTTTGAACTATGCATATGACCTGGGCGTGTAGCCTGACTTCGGGGTTCCCATAGACCGCCTGTATAGTAATCACACCATACATATTTATCGCTGCAGAGTTGTTGAGTGATTACATATTCTTCAACATTAGTGATATGTTTCCTAGCAAATTCGTCGTTTTGATAAAACATGTGTGTTGAACTTGGCCCTTTTGGCAGGTTCACCCCTAAACTTTTTGCTTTTAAATGTCTTCAGGTTGTGACTCTGTGGCACCGCTCAAATGTATCACTTCTAAGCGCGACAAAGACGCTAAGCGTTGGTTCAGTAAAGAGCTTAAGGCCACCAAGTTAGCGGTACGGCGCGCCGAGCGGACCTGGAGGAGAAACTACAGCCCCACTTTACGTCTGGAGTATGTTACCATCTTGACCCAGTACAAAAAAGACATCCTGGAGGCCAAAACCACCTATTTCTCCTCCAAAATACTGGCTGCTGAAAATCAGTCTAAAGAAATATTTGCCATTGTTCACAACCTGGCGTTCTCGGACAGATCCACCCTTAAGCCTGCCCCGTCCGAGGAACTCTGTCGTTCCCTTAACAATTACTTTATTCATAAAATTGTGGCCATCAAGGCCAATATTCCCCCTCCTTCCCCCTCTTTTGTTGACCCCCAATGTCCCCTTCCCAAGGGCAAACTCACTTCTTTCCCCCTCATGACTAGGGAAACCTTGTCCGCCTTAGTTCCCTTGGTTAAGTCCGGCTCTCCACGGGATCCTTGTCCCGCCCATGTTCTCCGTCACATTTTCACCTCCTGCCCTGATCCTCCACTTCACCTCCTAAATAGTTCACTTGCTCAAGGTGTGGTACCTGACCCTTTGAAATCTGCGGTTATCGTGCCTATCTTGAAAAAACCTGGCTCGGACCCCTCTGTGCCTGCCAATTTCCGTCCCATCTCCCTCTTGCCATTTTTGGCAAAGGTGCTCGAGCGCCACGTCACCTGCGCTCTGAGCTCCTTTGTGGAGATGCATGGAGCCCTTGCCCCCCGTCAGGCCGGTTTTCGCCCCGCACACTCTACGGAGTCCGTTGTCATTTCGGTCTTGGACAGCCTCAGGGAGGGTATGGATACTAACCAACGCCAGACCCTGGTGCTCCTCGATCTCTCAGCCGCTTTTGACACGGTGGATCATACCATCTTACTCTCCCGTGTCAGGGCGGCGGGGATCGGGGGGACGGCCTTGGTCTGGCTTTCCTCCTTCCTGAGTGACCGCACCCAGGCTGTTCGCCTGGGTGACTTTACAGCGGACGTCCGGAAAGTTCAGTGCGGGGTCCCACAGGGCTCTTCCCTTTCCCCCCTTTTATTTAACCTTTATATTGCTCCCCTTATTTTTTCCCTGCAACAAATGGAGGTCGCCGTGTTTAATTACGCGGACGATCTCCAGCTGGTTTTTGATCTGTCTTCTTCTCCCTCCTCTGCTCTCAACTTTCAATCTATCATGCTTCATATCCGGGACTGGATGGGCCACAACCACCTTAAACTCAACCCTGACAAGACCGAGTTGGTGTTGACAGGTGGTTCATCCAGCCCCTGGACTCCTCTGTTCTGGCCCCCTTCTCTTGGTCCCTCTCCGACTCCTGCTACCTCAGTCAAAACCCTTGGCATAAAAATTAATTCCCAATTGTCCCTTCACTCCCAGGTTAGCTCTGTGGTTTCTGCTTCCTTTCTTGCACTGCGTACTATACGCAGGGTGTCCCGTTTTTTTTCCTTTTCTGCCCTCAAACTTATCATCCTGGCCATGGTGGTGTCCCGCCTGGATTACGGTAACGCCCTATATGCGGGCATCCCTGCATATAGTTTACGGCGTCTCCAACTCATACAGAACCAGGCGGCCCGCCTGGTCTTTAATCTCCCGAAGTTTCACCACTCCACCCCCCTCCTGAAGTCTCTACACTGGCTGCCTGTACGAGCCCGGGTCCAATTTAAGATCGCTTCTATCGCCTTCCTTGCTCGCCTAGGTTCAGCCCCAGCTTTCATCTCTTCTGAGATTACCCCTTATGTTCCGTGTAGAGAACTCCGTTCATCCTCCCAGGCCCTTCTCATGATTCCACGTTTCCGAAGAAAGAAGTGGGGAGGCTCTAAATTTGCCACTCTGGCCCCGTCCCTGTGGAATTCTCTTCCTCTGGAAATTCGATCCCTCACTTTGCACCCACAATTCCGGAAACAACTCAAGGCCCATTTATTCAAGAAGTCCTTTGAATAATCCCCCACGGCCCCCTGCCTCCTTTCTTCCTTGGTAGTTTGTTAGTTGTAGCGCCAAGAAACCGCTGGTGTACGAGCGCTTTTACAAATAATTTTAAACTCAAACTCAAACTCAAACCTGATACTAGTAGTTTTTGGCTTCTGCGCACTTTAGCACTGTGTCCCATTGTAAAGTGCGTGCGCAATCTGAGTGCGTGTGGTGAGATTGGTCTGCCCTCACATAGCAATGCATGGGGATATATGTGGCTATGGTAATTCCTGGTGTGAGAGGAGTGCAGGGGCGAGTTTGGTATGTGTGAACTCATGAGAATAAATGCTGCGCAATGGTGTGCGCAGATTTATTGTGTCTAGTGGAGAAGTGCCACTTTTAGAAGTTGGCATTTCTGTGTGCTGTGAGATCGGAATTGCCTGTCTGGCTTGTGAGTGACAGGGGCTAGCTGGTGTGGTTGGCTCCAGGAGCCAGGATGAGTCTGCCTGGTGGTGAATAGGGAGCTCTGCATGTAGATGGGAGGGAGGATTTGCACCTGGGACCTGAATAGGGCTGTGCCTTCCCTTCACAATGCTGGCTGTACCTCCTGTGGTGCGTCTGATGTCCCTGGCCTGTCCTGTGAATAGGGAGACGGGCTGAGCAAAATAAAGTGCTACAGAACCAGTTGCATCTGGTTTTCCCCTTGCCCTGCACCCTTGAGACAAAGAAAATCTGTGTATAAGAAGGGGCTCTGACCCCATGTAAAGTGTTCCCTGCTGTTCCTAACTGGAGGGGGGCCTGCTGCTGCTGCTGGGCACCAGGAGGTACCGCCACTGGGGACTGCCTCCCTGCTGGAGGGCCCTGTGAGCTGGCCCCTGGGCCCAGCCTTTGCCCCCCTATCATGCTGAAAGACCTTCTTTAGACTCTGCATTTAAGTGCCTGGGAAGTGCTATACCTAGATTCCTCAAGAAGCGCATTTATTTCCTGAGGAGCACCTCGTTGTGGGCTGCAGCGCAGAGCTGCAATCGATTTTGGAGGGAATCCCTACGTCGGATTCCCCCGCCTTGCCTGCCATTTTAAACCCCCCTAGCGGGTGCCCACCAGGGACTTTGCCGTGCTGGGATACCCCTATCGGGTGCCCACCCCACCAGGGATGTTGCGCTGTTTTTTTAATCCCCTAGCCGGTGTCCACCCCGCCTGTGACTTTGTATTGAAAAGGGAGCCTACCCCGTATTGTGCCGCATCACCGCCGCGACCCAGAAGTAGAAGAAACTCGCCCGTGTGCAGGAGGGGCCAGAAGAGATGAGGCCGGTGAACCCGCGGAGCTCCCCTGTGTGAGGGAGAGCCCCGCGACGTATGCCCAACGGAGCTCTGAGAATTCCTAGAGGCAGGGCTCCCGCAGCAGCGGTGCGAGCTCTGCATGTCCGGTTAGCGGGAGGAAGCAGCCGAGGAGACAGAGCCTGCAGCAGTCTACAGAAGCCCCGGTGAGGAGGGCTCCAACGAGCAGCACCCCCCCCCAGGAGCAGCGCTGGGGGGAGTCCCCCACAACAGTCCAGTGAGTGCAGTAGAGAGGGGGATGTGTCTTCTTCCTCCCTTGGGGTACTGTTGTCTTGACCAGAGGAAAAGGGGGGTTTCAGGGCACAGTGTTGGTGCCCTCCCCTCTGGTGTTGCCCTAAGGCGAAGAGGTGCCAGTGCTTCTGTTTTCTTCACAGCTGCACCACCGATGTGGGCAGCTGCAGCTTGGGGGCATTTCTTGGCACCCCCAGTTTAGTAGTGCCAGTGAAGGCACAGTGCCTGAGTGGTCCCACAGAAGGAGCGGGCCACTCCAACGATGGGGGCCATTGTGTTAATGAGAGCCAGTGGGGCCCGCGTTCATTTTTCCAGCTGCCCCACCTGACAGTGGGCAGCTGCAACGTTTGGCAGAAATTAATTCAGAGTCCCTGAGAGGGGCTCAGGAGGCACGCTGGTGCTGGGATTCATTTCACAGCTGCCCAGCAATTAGCCGGCAGCTGCCACGTTTAGGCCTAACACTCTTGCGCACTCTTCTTTTGCTGCAGGCGCAGCCAGCCCTGACTTTTGGGACAAAGGGCCTTTGAGCCCCATGGAAGGCAAGTTGGCCTGGGGTCAGTACCTAAAGGGATTCTGGCGCAAAGTGATTGCATCCTATGTTTCAGGTCTAATATGTTTTATGCCTATGGTGTAATGTATGTATGCACCCTGTTTTAGACCTCTAAATGTGTTTTATAATTTGGAGGTTGTTTTTCCTATTATGGTTTTTGCTAGTCAGTTTATGTTTCACTGCGTGACCTATGCCTAAGGTGGTTAGTGTGTTCCTACCTTTTACCATTGGTCACTGGTTGTGTTCTAGAATTATTATTTTGTGCTTCAGTTATTCTAGGTTCTACATCTACTATTTCTACTAAGTGCTAATTCTGACAATGGTCCATGTGACCCTGTCATGTGTATATAATCCCCTGTAAATACTGCCCAGTGCCAGTTGGCACAGTGTATATGTGTGATTATGATCTAATGTGTTTTGGGTAATACAAAGGCTATTTTTATATATAACCTTGTGTGGATTTCCTTTTTGTGGTGTGCCTAGTGTGTTGCTGCTGTGTGTGTGTGTTGCGCAAACGCTTTACACATTGCCTCCGGGATAAGCCTGACTGCTCGTGCCAAGCTACTAAGGGGGTGAGCAGGGGTTATCTTGGAGTGTAACTCCCTTGCCCTGACTTGAGTGGTGGTCTCTGCCTGGCATTGGCGCAAGCCTTAGCCAACCAGAGATCCCATTTCTAACAATATGCTTACCAATATCAATCAAGGAACAAACCACGTCAGTAGCTCTTTGGGTTATACATGGCAGAGGCCCTGCGGAAGTCTTTTTAAGACCAAACATGTGTTGACTGTTCTGGTTTGATCTGGGCAAAATTGTATTTGGTTGTGCTGGTACTGTTACCGATTATATCCTCCACACATTAGTAGGAAATTGTAGAAGTCACTGTTTCAGCAGTGCATTTGTTCGCCCCTTTTGGCAGCAGGGGGGCGGTCTATGACAGCACATTGTAATATTGTCTTTCTTACTAACCACATTTGTAGGGGGGTATTTGTGTGGGTTGTATCTTTTTCACTACTGCCACTTTTGTAATATCTAATCTATATTGCCACCATATGCTTCCATTAACAGGGTTCATGATGTAATTGTCTTCCCGACACCACTGCTTCCCTTTCCTTAGTTTCCAGAATTCCTCAGTAATATATCTGTGACTGTTTTCCTATCGGCAATGTTTCAGTCTACAGACCTCGTATATCTTAAAATACTTACCCTGCTTTTACTAATTTCACTGGCAAAAAAATCTAGAAACAATGACTGTTCCACGTTCTAGTACGTTTTTGTGGGGCGATATACACATTAATTAGAACATTGGAATGTGGAGAACTCCATAGAATACAATGGAGTGCTCCGTGCTTCTACGGGCCGGTAAAAGCCCGCAGATGTTGCAGAGAACAACAAATGTTGTTTAAACAAAGGCCTCTTGAGCCTGAGGGGATTTCAATCCCCTTGGGCTCGAGAGGCCTTTGTTTAATGTGTTAGAACATTCTGCCCTCCAGTGGCAGAATGTTCTAATAGCCTTATAGCCCTTCGTAACTGGGCTATAACGGCCATTAAAGTCCCACTCCCTTGTTAATTGCCCTCGCGGAGCGGACATTTAATGGCCGGTATATCCCGCTACGACGGGCTATAAGGCTATAGTAAAATGCATTTCACCATAAATTACAGAATCAAAGGAAATGGCATTTTTACTTTTAGCTCACCATTGTTGCATCTCGTTATATTAAAGCAATGGAATCTGTTATAACCTGCTGTTAGTAGTAATACATCCTCTCCATAGATTATCTATTCCCTGCTGCTCAGCCAGTGTGTTGATGAGTGCATGTAAGTGTGTTAGTTAGAGAGAGTGGGCTGAGAGGTGAGGCTGCTGTTCCTCGTGGGTTATTTACTATGTAACTTATAACCTGTAACCTAAGCTATAACTTTTTCAAGAAACCTACAACTTGCTATCCTACATGAACTGGCTTCCTGACTCCTGCTTACCATGAGAGAATCCATTAATTATAACACTGGCGACGATCTGGAAATGAACCTACGAGTAAGGAAACTCATGATATTAAGGAGTGAAGGCAAAGGAGAAGAAATGAGGCGCAGGAAGAGGAAAAGTAGATGAACTGAACCTCACCAGTGTCTTAACCCATCTGACAGTGTGCAAACTGAGAGTGTGGTCTACTTAACTGTTCACAGATAATCAAAGAAGGCAGCAAAGCTGGTGTTGAGTGAACCGGCAACGAGTGGAATCCGCCACTTGAAGTGCCAAAGTGCAGCTCCATTGTATGCACTGCGAGTAACGTTAAAAGTTGGGGGGTGAAGCATTTGGATATCGAGTGCTTATGTTTAAAGTAACCCATGAGCATTATAAAGCTACGGGAACTTGGAACCAAGTTATGCGTTGGGACTTTTTAATCTCTAGTGTCTGCTCCTGCCGTAATTAGTGCCTAACGTGCATGACTGTGCTGTAACTGTGTGAACACAAGTACATGGGAACCTCGTGTAGTGGCTTAAATGTAACCTTGTATAGAAAGATTCTTTTTCCCATTAGCAGGAGAAGCGCATTGCTTAGAGGAGTGCACCTTATCATCAGGCCCGTTGCCATGTGAAGTACGTGAGTGAATGCTTTGCCTGAGCAGGTTGCCAAGGGAGAAGAAAGCACGTGCAGCGCGGCCCGGTAGAAAAGGACTGTGATTGTCATCTGAGGCGCATGTTCGTATCGTATGAACATTAACTGTGCATGCCATTACAGCTGTGTGCCAAGTGACAGCTCTGCCGGGAAGGGAGCACGTGAGAACAGAGCACGTGAGAAGACACCGCGACTCCGTGGTCGGTCGGATTAAGGGGATCACGCTGGGATGCGAATCAGCTAACAATAAAAAACAAAAGTGAAAACAGTGAAAACAGAGAACGTTTGTCTGTGAATGGCCCAGTCAATGTTTATTAAGAAGAGGTGTCGGGGAGTTGAGCGCTCAGAATGGGGCAATGGAGTTTGGGACACAATGTAGAGCCTAAAACCAGGTAAACTCGATCAAAGGCATGATCCAGCCTGGAGTGACAAGTGTGACATATAATTAGGAGAGGGAACAAGTTTATCTTGTGTAGTACGGTTTTCCCTCCAACATGAAGTGCACTGAGTTGCTCTGCACCTAATTCTGTAAGACTAGTCCACAGCTTTCCAAACTTTTGATGTTGGGGACACACCTTTTAGACAATCTTCATCTTTTGACACGGCAATGGGAGTGAGCAAACTCCCCTGAGAACTTTTTAAAAAAATAGTGGGCAAATGGTGTATTTTCAAACAAATTTGAGAAAGCAGGAAGGTTAATAAAGTAATTGTGAATCTGTTCTAACAAAGATAGTGACTGGCAAAACTGGGAGTAAGCAAGGTTAGGTTTGTGCCTGAAACAAGAATATAATGATGCACACATTGACACATGCCCCAGTCTTTTACGGCACAAAAAGGGCCTGTGCACGCACTGCCAACCCTTTCAACCACGCACAAAGTCCGCCTGCTTGTTTTGAATTAGAATTCAGAATTAGTGTTGACGGAGGGTCCTAATTCTGGTCTGCAGCTATGATATTTGCAGTAAATCGGTGCACGCGCTGGAGTGTAAAGAACTCAAGTTGCACCCACGACCCCCATTAGCAGCTCTCGAGATGCTGTCCAGATAAACCCAGATATGAAGGTACAAAAGGCAGATTCTGAGGGCCAGCTGGCCTCACTGGCTCACACAGTCTCTCACAAATGCCTTTTTAGAGAAAAGGAGCTGATAGAGCGCAGCCTGCCCCTCCCTCCTCGAAGGGGTCACATGCACAGAACCTCTGAGCCTTGGCTGTTGCCTGAAGTCCGGAGAGACTTTCTGATGGAGCGCGGGCCATTGTGTATCTTTCCAGATGCACAATACTATGGCAAGGTTAGCCTTCAGAAACAATGTCCATTAAAAATAATAGGAGGGCCTTTTAATAATTTCTGTTTGATTTTTCATGCATTTCCTGTGCCAGAAGTATTTTTATCTGTTACCGTACATGGCGTGCCGCATTATTTCTCTGCGGGATATATTGTCAAGAAAGAACTACAGACCATATTTGCCCTGTCGCCAGTATTCATGTCAGATTTTAAGAGGTAAATACTTCTAAGAGTAGTTGCATTAAGAGTGCCCTCTGGTGGAGGAGAAGCGAGGTACCGACTTGAACATGTTGGTGTTTCACTAGCAAAATCCGGCAGGCTGCTAGAAGCAGCTGGAATCTTTTCAAACAGGGGAGGAAAATATATTATGAATTTTCATAGTAATGCCGATATTTTCACATGTTTTTCCCCAAAGACATAATTTCTCAGGCACTGGAGTTACCTGGAACCTGGCTGGCTAACAATTTCAGGGCGAGGAAATAACAGGAATTATTTAGGCGCGGTCGCAATGAGACTTTGAGTGGGGGTAATGATGGTACACAGAGGGCCCGTATGGTTAGGCACCAGTTAAATCTGTGCCAGACTACGTGGGAGTTTTTAAATGTCCAAATATAACTTACTGAGCGCCTGGGATGGGGGGCAGAGGCGGCTCTGTGGCCACTACATCGCAACAAGGCTGCGCGCTCAGAAGCTGGGAGGGCAGGGTCAGGGCAGAGCTGTGAGCAGCACCGCAGCACTGCACCGCACGCAGCGCACTCCCGTAGCGGAGTTAATACTCTCACTGGCCTCTTGCTCATTAAATCGAGGCCCGAGAAAGTCCGCCACTGTGCCTTGGACAATGCCCCTCTGAGCCTCGGTATTGCGGAATCCAGCTGCGAACCATGCAGCTCCGCTGCTCCACCTTGCACGCACGTCCTACCTCGTCCTTGTGATTACTCAAATTTAGGACGGTAGTTCGCATTCCCCTAATCTTGTCTCGGCCCGGCCCACAGACGTCATCGCGTCGCGTCACGCCGCGACACACCCACACATAGGAAATGACACAGTGCCATGTCGCGGCACACAGTTTGGAAAGCTGTGGACTAGTCACTAGATACCCAATCTGTGCAGGGAAAGCAGTCTGGAAGAAAAGATAGACGGCTGACCAAAGGATAATAGGTCGACTACAGTGAGAGGTAGAGCCCTAACCTTCTGCTGGAGGATTTCAATGGCATCCATTTAAATGTAAGGAAATGTTCAGCTAGATAGAGGAGTCTTGCATTGAAATAGATCACAGAAGTAACATTTGCCTACTTCACTGAGTTAAGGTGATTTCTGTTTGTCTCAACTGTGTGGGTTGACTCTGCGAGAAAGGTTCTATGAGGATGTTCAGCAATAAACAATATTGTGTTAATTAGTTTGCTGGTCCTACAAAGGTATGTGGTAGAGGTTGAGAGTGTGTAGTGTCCTTGGTCTTGCAAGAGTGGTAAGGTAAGGTAATATTTTTATTTGTGCATGATTAATTAAAATATTTACAAAGATATAAAATACCAGTAGCAATATAAAAAACCAAACTGTAATTAGGATAAAAAAGAATACTGCATTGCTGTGAGCAGATCAAAGATGTCCTCAGGTGCTAGTGAAGAACTTCAAACGATGTCAAGTCTTTTTTTTTAATGAGTCAAAGTACTTCACGACCTGGCAGTTAAATTTTGTGTTGCTAGAAGTAAAGCATAGTATAACTGCCTGCCTACAGGTCCGTACAGCATGTGACTTAAAAGATGGAAGAAGGAGATTGCGCCTCAGGTCCTTCAGTCTAGGGCATATACATATCACGTGGACAATATCCTCCGTGCCAGACTTGCACAGGCGACATTGTTGCAAAGCGGGTGGTCTCACCCAGGGGGGAAGGTGTGGCAATATTGGGATTACACCGAGGCGCAGTTTTAAGAACTCTTCTTTGACTTGTATTTTCATCCCGATGTTAAGGTATGCTTGTGACTGTGTTTTACCATAGCCACCCAGGGTTGTCCATCCGTGCGCTCTGTTTGCTAAGACTTTCTTGTCTTTAATCGCAGAGATGATGCGTGCTGATTTTTTAGCCAGTTTTTTAAAGGACTGGAGGTCTGTAGACGTTTCCCAGGTGTCAGAAAAACCTAGGACTTCAATTGATTCGAAAAGATAAACTCTATGCGGCGACGTGCGGCGCCGTAGTAGCTCAGACCATATGTTGGCGTTTAGGGAGTCGGCTTCTGCGTTGCGGATTTTGCGCCAGGTTGCTACGTACGCACTCCGCCTTTCTAGAGTTTGTTTGATGATGCCGAATTCCAAACTAATCTGGGCAGGGGAGACATATGTAGGAAGGTTGAAAATGGCCCTATAGGAGTTGGCTATGACCGTGTCCAGCAGTTCGGCATCCTTCCCATGAAGTGATTCACTCCCATACGTGAGAGTTGGTTGTAGTTTCGCACACAAGATTTCAAGAAGAGGTTTTAGTGTGAGATCAGGGAGTTTTGCCTTTAGAGATTTTAATGCCAGGTACGTCATTGTGGCTTTCCCTCAGATGGAGTGGAGTTGGGGTCTAGAGTTGTTGTTTGAATCCAAGAGGACACCCAGATATTTATATGAGGCTACCCTGTCAAGTTTGTCTCCATTCAGGTACCAGCAAGGATTCAGTTTTTTCCTATAATTGACCGTCATGGATTTTGACTTATGAAGATTTATTTGGAGGCCGTTCTTTGCTGAGAAGGCATAGGTTGCGTTCAGGAGGTGCTGTAGGCCTACTCGGGAGCGGCTTATCAACACAAGGTCGTAGGCGTACAACAGATTTGAGAGAGTGATGTTCCCTAACTTGGGTGCATGATAACGGCATTTCTCTAATTCTGCAGGCAGATCCGCTAAAAAGAGATTAAATAGGATGGGCGCTAGTAGGCAACCCTGTTTTAATCCCTTTGTCGTCCTGATCGGCTTCGAGACGTGTGTGCCAGCCCCAAGCTTGAGTTTAATCCAGGTATTGGAGTGGAGCAGTATTAGGACATCTAGAAGGCGCTTCGGAATGCCCCAGTTGTAAAGTTTCAGCCAAAGTTTGTTGAGATCGACGTGATTGAAAGCTGCAGAATAATCGATAAATGAGCTGCAGAATAATCGATCTTGCAATAGTGTGCGGTAGAGGGTAGGTGTATGAAATGCGACCTTGGTCCTATGAGGTGCGCAGTAGAAGGAACATTATAGTGCAGTTACCCATGGTCCTGCAAGGTATGCAGTAGAGGGTGAGGGTTGAGTTCCCTGGTCCTGCAATGGTATGCAGTAGGGGGAGAATGTGTAGTGCTAGTCCCTAAAATTGTAAGATTATGCAGTATAGGGTGCATGTTAGTGTCCCCTGGTCCTGCAAGTATGTTTGCCATAAGTGTCTGGAGAAGAGGGCATGTGTATTTCACATCACATGCCATGTATTTACTTGATCCAGCCAATATGTAAAAGTGTGAGATAGAAGGTGCGTTAACTTGATGTCGCTGGACCAGCGAGTGTGTACAGCAGGAGGGAGTGGTAGATGTCCTTGGTCCGCTGTGTGTGTATAGTGGGGGGCAAGCAGTGAAGGTTTTGGTGTTTGACCTGTCTGAATAATTTATAGGGGTTGAATAATTTATAGGACTTATCGATTGTATTTTTTTCTATCTTACGTTAAGTGTTGTATTTTTATAATTTTTCTAAGCGAAGGAGATGTGTCATAACCCTGCTGTTAGTAATAATGTATCCTCTGTCTGATGTCATGGAATATAGGTGACTGCCTTAAGAGAGTCAGTTATAGAGAGTGGGCTGAGCAGTGAGGATGCTGCTCATGGTGGGGTATTTACTATTTAACTTGTAAACCATAACCAAAGCTATTACTTCTTAAATAAACCTACAACTTGCTGTACTACATGAACTACCTACATGACTCCTGCTTACCAAGAGGGAATCCTTTAATTACAACAGAATCTAATATCTATATTAATATAAGATTGAAAAAATTGTATTTAGATCAAATATAATTCGTTATTTAAATATTTATGACTCCATTCTTCCAAGGGATACACAAAGCACTTTACAAAGAAGTCTGCACAAATACAATGAAGCGATAATTCAATAAAAGAAAACAGACCTGCCCAGAGGGAACCATTACACCGTTTATGCAACACCAGTAATTCACCGCATTACAATTCCCAGCATCACAAAGTGCGATAGCACGGGAATTGAGTGCAGCCAAGTCTAAGTAGGAGCTGCAACATCTGCAAAAGTTTCTAAATGCGGGTCTGTCTACCTCAAGTGTTAAAGTAGCATTTTCTGAAAGGAATTCTGAATTGTCATAGGAAACTAAGATTCAGATTGTAAAAATGTTAATCTTTAACACTGTTAATGCGTGGGATGTGACATTCAGTCTCTTTGTAATGCAGAGAACATGAACATCAGGTTGTATCTCTGGGCTACAAAGAAGCTTTCAGTGTTCGAACTGGAGCTTTCCTCCTTTCATGTTTCCACAGCAGGTTGAAAGGAAGCACTTCAGCATATGTCTCTCTTTTCTAACCATGACTTTTCTCAAAGGTTGCCTGCCTAGGAAGCATGGCCAGGATACGATCCAAGTTCCTTGTGCTGCAACCATCCACTAGGCATAGCATTTTTTGGGATGGGCAGCATCCCTGGCAGAGCTTCACTGATGTCCCAATTTTTATTTTTAATTTGACCTTTAAGGGGTTGATTAAGCCCCACCTCCTACCCTGGATTAGCCCCCTGGCAAGGGACAGGATAGCTTTGACACCAGGGAAAATGATGGATACGACTTCAATTAACTATGGTCCATAATCACCACCAGACACATTATTTGCAATTAGAAGCAGCCTGGAAAAGGGAGAGTCTCCCGTTCCAATGGTGTCCACGATCCTTGAGCGGAAATTCTTTACGAGGCCACCAGGGTTGGTTAAAATGTAAAGTACAGGGGAAAGTAAGAACGTTTATTAAACTCGGAAAACGTTTGTAACAATTTTTTTTATTTTAAATATTAATGCACATCACTTTTTTAATTGTAAAACTAAAGATAAAATGCTACAGCACTCTAACTAAATTTTGAAATAAATCTTTAACGTAAATGTAGTAAATTACATTTAATATTAATGTACGTTTTTTAAAATGTATTTTAAATGAAGAACTATAGAAAAAAATGCTGTCATTGGTTTGGAGCTAACAGTCATCTCTGAGACACCAAAGCAACATTCATCAAAAGAATTTACTGCCTGTGGGCAGGACCAATGGTGACTGATATGCTGCTATTTGCTCATAACTTTGAATAAGTGATAGATACTACGCTTTGAAGATTGCCACTTCCACAAATGTACGCGTCCCTGGGCCATTTCATGTAATTGGGCCATGGACTGCTGGTGGGCTTAGGGACTTGTACTTGCTAAACTGGTATAGAGACTGTGACACAATGCATGTAACTGCATTGCTTGCTGTCACTCCCTATGCTTCCTTATCTCCTTCTGATGCCTTCAGCAGTACCTAGGACCACACAACACTGGGTCCCAGTGCCACTGCACCACTGCATCGTTGATAGCTATGCCAGTATATTTTAACTGCACTGTGGCATCAGATGACTGACCGCTGTATACTGCAATAGACCTGAAGTCAGAAGTGCGGCGAACGAGCTGATGGCCTGCTCTAACCAGCTCTCCTAAGCTAGCCACCTCACTGTGATGGCACAGCCATGATTCACTCCCAGCCATCAACTTCTGCTACTCATCTTGCCTCACTGCAACATCATACAAAGTCAGGCAGGAGTTGGAAAGACTAGTAGTACTCCGGTGCGCCTCTCCCTGTCATAAGAGCTATGCTGTATGTCACCTCTGATAGACAGATGTGTGCTCTGCTCCCAGCCATGTCTCTTCTACTGCATCCTCCTCATAACAAGCTGGAGAGGAGAAGCTGAGAGTGCAGGGGTGACATGTGGCCCCACTGTGCCTGGAGTCAGAAATGGAGTCCTCAGCCATGTCTCACCAAACAGGTCAACACACGCCCCTTACAGGATGCCTGACTGTGGATCAGAAGAAAAACAACCACCGCACAGTCACGGTCCAGGGACTGCACAACGGTCGGTTTCTGTTCTGATCACTAATGCAAATGCTATGTCAATGAACGTAACCCTCCCTAAAATGCAAGGGATAATCTAAACCCTCATGGGCAGCCCATTCAGACAATATCTAAAGAGATTCACCCAAACAATCCAGTGGCTGGAATGTTATGGCCAAAATCAAATCTTGGTTTGTTCTCTTTTTTAGACGTTGTGTATTGGGTTGTGTTTGTGTGTTTTGTGATATCGAGAAGCAATAAGCAGACGCTCTCTGTAGCAAAACCTAAATAGAGGCAGTACAAATTGTTTGCCGTGGAATGCTTTCTTCCATCTCCAGGAACTGGCTGAAGGAAGATTGCAAGTTATATTTCCCAGTTAACCACTTCTGCCTAATGGAGGAGAAAGAAATTCAGTCTCCACATAAGATAATTGTTATCCTATCAGACTGATTGCTGGTACTACCACTGAGAACAAAAGGGTGAAGTAAAAATGTTCCAGTTATGACAGAATTGGTCTAAATCTCTGGCTGTTGTCACATTTTCCACTGAATAGAATGTATGGCAGTCTGCTTCACGCGTGTTAGAACGCCATGGCATGCTTGGACTAATTATATTGGACACAATTCCAACATCTGATAGGCAGTTCTTGCAATCGGATTTGCCAGCATTACCGCCTCATACCCAGGAAAATTCAAGGACTGCAGGAACCTATCAAGGGATGGAAAATTACACCCGCAGAGTGTTTCCAGTGTTCATCACTTTGGTCTGGGTGGTATAGGGTATTTTTCTTTCCAACTAGTTTCTGGCAGATTTATGAGATTATATTTTACGAAGGAACATGGGTGTTAAATCTTCGAGATTTTACGCTTCTATTGTCAGAAATATTAGGAATAACTTATTATATCAAGCTGCGAACTATGGGGCATATTATCAACAAATAGTGATATTTATTGCTAAGTAGGGTTAGCAGGAAATTTTTATTGCCGCGCATCGGAGATAATGTGCTATTAGCAACGTTTATCTCAAAAGCAATAAAATTCCCGGCGAAAGCGGCTAAATCCATGAATATCACTTAGAATACAGCAATATTCACGCATTATCGCTAACAGGGTCTTAGCCATTATATCCACCTCCCATTGGATATAATGGCTAAGAAATGGTCTGAGCAGGTGAATATTTCCATCGCTACGCCTGTGTTGGAAATAGGCGATAGCGATGTTGATGTTAGCGACTGCTTTCAGTCGCTAACAGGTTGGGTACGCCCACTTTGCACGAAAATTGCCTATCGCACCCCTTGATAATATACCCCTACATTTTGTACTCCAACTTGCATACATAGCACACAGATAAATAGCATTTGTCGGATGAGTAAATTAGCCTCTAAAAGTATTCTGCAAAATACATAAAACATAATCAAGCAGAGGAACTGAAAATTGAAAGACCTGGTGCTCCAATACGTCATGCATAGTAAAAGGTCAGCTACCTCAAATCTCATTCCTCAATAAGTGAATCACGTGGCAAAACACAAATCAGGTCCATGAGATTTCAGAGTCACGAGACTCAGGATACTCAGCATTCTGACCAGCGGACAGTGTCTAACCACCTGTTCCTTAGGAGCCAACTGAAATAGGAACATTTGTCTCAGAATCATCACTGAAAAAGGTAGCAAATGGGAAGTGATGTATGAGGACTTGCTACTCAAACCTAAACAATTAGCTTAATTTGTTACTTAGGAGGCAACCAGAGAACATATCGACCTCCACACACATCCCAATGCAATTAGCACCGTATGAGAAAACACTACAATGCTAAATATGAACATTTTGAAAAATAATGAATGTATTCATCCGGTGGAGAATGTGGTGCAGAGAACTGATATATGCTCCAAAAGAAGCAACGTTAGTAGACACCTTTCCTTTCCTTTTTTTTCCACTTTCATGTGTGGAACCGCTCTGGCTAGAGAGTCTCTGCTACATTGCCAAGGTTCAGTGTAATAAAAAAATATATCATGGAGTAAGTGAAATAGTGCTGAGATGTACCTCACTGCATAGAAATGACTATTTCAGTATGTGAATGCTTTGGCTCCAAATGTCATTTCTGGTTTGATAACATAGAAAGTGTGGTGATTTATCAGAGCGCATGTGCACTGTGTAGAATGTTCTTATGTAGGTGTTATAAGTGTTGACGGAATCTTGGAAATTTACACCAGGCAGGTAGTAGTCTCCTGGTCCTGTTCTGTGTACAAAGTGAATAAACTCTACTCCCTGTTGGCGTGTGTCGTGTGGTATATTTTGGTCCTACAATTTAGCGATGAGCAGTTCCACATCTACAGCGGGACCTGCATATTGCAAGAAATGATAAACCCTGTTGGTTTGAGAAGTATATGACCTTTAAGCTCAGCGGGTGAGCCACCTTGCTGAAATTTTACAGAGTGAAGGGTCTTTAATTATTTCGGGTTGGTGTATGATGAGACGCACTTGTAATCCGGTGCACATGATAACTGAACAATCATCAGAAAGGAGTTCAGGCTGCACAAAGTAAACGCACACCGCGTCGGTGATCCTTGGTTGGACACCATGTGCCCACGATCACAGGCACACATTACGAGGGTCTCAGGCTGCAACAAGCACACACACACAGCGCCGCTAAGACTCTCCTGGAAACATTTGTGTTGCTGAGTTTCTGCAACAGGGAGCCAGCTCACTTCGGGCCCTTGGGGATAAGTTACTTCAGGGCACAGCACACAGCAAAGTCCTTTGAAGCAGAGGGACACCGCACACAGCAAAGCCCCTTTAGCCTTTCCTTGGTTAAAACTATTGAGTTGTTTCTTCCTTGGCAAAGGTCCTCTTGACCACAAAGTAGCTCCAGTCTTGTTCATACTTGATAAAGTCATTCTCCAAAGTTCAGGGGCTTCAGCTCTCATAGGTATGCCCCTCAATGGCTCTGAAGTCTTTGTGTTTCAGGGGGCACTGACCCCTGTTCAAACCAGTTCTGGGTGCCTCCCTGCCAATGACACCTTCTTCCTTTAATTAGTTGGGGTCTGGATTCTCAATCACTCAGCAGGAGATGGGACAATTGTTTTATAGCAGCAACCCAGGCCTCTTCACCTCTAGGGGCTTCTCCTCCCCCCTATACTCCAGATGCAGGTCAGCCTGTTGCTGTCTCACCTCCTCCCTTTGGTCAAGACATTCCCCACATCCTATCGCTTTCAAATCCAGACAGTCAATCCACAGCCAAGCAGAGACACACAGAAATGTTAGAGCATAAAAACTCAGCCACTTCTAAAAGAGTGGCTTCTAAACACACAATGCAAAAACCACTTTCATAAAAAGATGTGTTATTACATTGTGAGTTCAGGCATACTAAACTTCACCTTTCCATCTTAAGCCTTTGGGAAGATAGGCTGGAAAATATATTACACAGCCTTCCCATTTTATCCTACAGGCAAGATGGCCTTTCCACAGTGAAAAACGAAATGGAAATTATTTCCCTGTCAGGACATGGCACACACTTTAGTAAACGTTCTACCGTTCACATACACTGACACTGCACCCTGCCCAGGGGGTACCCTGGACCTACTACAGGGGTGTCTGATGTGCATAGAAAGGGAAGGGTAAAGTCTGGCAAGTGAGTGCACTTGTCAGAACATGGCCGTTTAACAAACTGCGCGCAGGCCCTGCAAAATCGAGCCTGTGTTCTCTTTTATGAAGGCTACTTGTGTGGGTGGCACAATTAGTGCTACATGCCCACTAGTAGCATTTGCATTACCAGCCCTGGCACACATAGTGCACTTTACTAGTGAGGCAAACATACCAATCATGGACAACCAATTACCATTACAATTTATACAGGGAGCACGTGCACTTTTACACTGTTTAGCAGTGGCAAAGTGTCCAAAGCATCTAAGTTGGCAACACCATGTCAGAAAAAAAGGTCTAGAGGGAAAGCAGTTTAGTGACTTTAACCACAAAGGGCCAAGTCCTACACTCTCTTTTGTAAATTGTGTTATGGATTAGTGATTCCATGATTGGCATATTTGATTTACTTGTCAGACCCTATTACAGTGCACTATGTGTGCCCAAGGCCTGTAAATCAAATGCTGCTGGTGGGCTTGCAGCACTAATTGTGCCACCCATAGAAGCAGCTTGTAAAATTTGACTCAGTCATGCCATTGCAGAGCCCGTGTGCAGTCTGGGACTGCTATGTCGACTTGGCAAATGCACACACTTGCCTGTCCCTAAACCTTACCTTTTCTACATAATAGTCACCCCAAGGTAGGCCCAATGTACCCCCGTGGGCAGGATGCATTGTATGTGACATGTAGGACATGTCCTGATGTGTGTGGCATGTCCAGATAGTGAAATGCTGCTAATTTTGTTTTTCACTATTGCAAGGCTATTGGTTCCAATAGGCCAGAATGGGTAGTTTGTTTATAACCTCTTATAAACATAACTGACCCTTGGAATAAGATCGAAAAATAAAGTTTAGTATGCCTGAACTCAGAATGTTAAAAAATACATCTTTTAGTGAGGGTGATTTTTACATTCTGTGTTTGAAAATACCACTTTTAAAAAGTAGGTATTTTCTTGCCGAACCATCCAGTGTGTCTCTGCTAGATTTGTGAATTGCGGGTCTGGCTTTTGGATGACAGGGGCTGGAGAGGGTCAGCGGCTCCAGTAGTCTGAGAGTCAGGGCTGGGCTGAATAGGCCTGGTCTGTATTTGGAGTGGTGGGAGGAGTAGCACCTTTACCTGAATAGGGCTGTGCCTGCTTTCCACAATGACAGCTCCGCCCCCCTGTGATGTGTCTGGAGCCAGGGCTCACACTGACAATGGAGGTTGTTGTGCACTTGCAAAGTGCCCAACAGTACCGGTTTTGCCTGGGTACTGACACTCTCTGCCATCAGAGAACAAAGGATTTTGGTGTATAAAAAGAGGGGCCCAGACCCCAGACTTTTAAAACACTTCTGGGAAGTCAAGAGGAACCTTTGGCAAGGAGAAGAGCCAGATAAGCTGAGGAGGAATACTGCCCCTGTGCTGTTTGCTGTCTGGGGTTGGCCTGCAGTGGCTGCTTGCTGGAAAGGAAAGGAGAAAAAGGACTTTGATATTTACTTTGCCACCTGCTTGAAGAAAAGATCTCCAAGGGCTTGAAACTGAGCGTGCCTCCTGTTCTGAAGTCTCAGGGACAAAAATACTTCAACCCTTCTGTCTCTCTGCATCTGGAACTGCTGTTTCAGCTGCTACAGAGGGAAATTGAAACACCGACGCTGGCGAGCGACGCCGTAACCTGCACCAAAGCCGTGGGGACCGCTCGTGAAGAGCACGATGCACTGCCCCTACTTGCACCGTAGGCCCGATGCCTGCTGACGCTTTGCCACATCGACTCTGAAGCCGTCATCGAGGGCGCTGCCTGTACCGGAGCCGTGGTCTCAGCTCGGGATGGGCATGACGCACCAACCGGACGCGCACCACAGTCCCGACTTCATTGACGCCGGTGCTTCATCAACGCGAACCCGATTCTCGACGTGGGTGACTCCTGAATCCATCGACATCGCACAATCATAAGGAACAGACGCCTCACCCATTTGTGGTGTCACCTCCCTAACACAGTAAGGAACCGACGTCTCACCTCCCCTGCTCTGCAGTAAGGAACAGAGGCATCACCTCCTCTGGGGTCGTAAGGAACCAACGCCGCAGGTGCCAACAAAGCATCACCTCCCTGACGCTGTGCACTATCTTTGCTTTCATCAATTCCAGGTACTGTTCTGTGTGGGTCTGCTTGACTCCAGGCCCGACGCGTTCACCTCACGGTCGGCGCCGTACTTTGGGATTTCCATCTGTCACAACGTCGTAGTAACTCCAGGTGGAGCTATTTGTTGTTATGAACTTTATTTAAGTGAATAACCTATTTTTAAGTATAATTTTGATACTGTATTGTGGATTTTTGCCGTTTGGTCTTGTTTTGGTCTAGATAACGATTACTTATTTTTCTAAACTGGTGTGGTGTCCATTTGTAGTGTTTCCACTGAGTTACAGTATGTTTTAACAAATGCTTTACACTCTGCCTCTGAGATAAGGCTGTCTGCTGGTGCCAAGCTAACAAGGGGGTGAGCAAGGGTTATTTTGGGAGTGTATCCCCCTTACCCTGAATGGAAGCAAGGGTCCCTATTTGGACAAAGGTACCTACCTCTGCCAACTAGAGACCCCAATTTCTCACACCAATGTTAAGTGTAATCTTGCCATCTCCAGAATTGAATATTTGGGGCATGCATTTTCACTCAAGGGGGAATATTCACGCTCAGGTTTAGTAGAAGCCATTGTAAAAGACCCTGCACCCAGTAGTAAGGAACAGGCAGCATCATTTTTGGGGGTTTGCAAATGTTTTGCAAAGTTCATCAAAAATGTTTGCCTGTAAGACTGAGGTTGATAAATGTGCTAAAAAGAATACAGTTTTCAAGTGGGACAAGAGGTGTCACAAGGATTTTGTACAGTTGAAGGATGAGATACGTTCAGAGAAAATGTTGGCACCATATATCCTTCCAGTCCATGCCTTATCACTGTTGGTGCAATTAACAATGAAGTAGGGGCAACTCTTTTCCAATTAGTTGGGCAAGTTGAAAGAACGGTAGGCTTTGCTTCCAGGGCTCTCAGTGACAATGAGAAAAAAAATCTGTCATCGAAAAAGAATTGCTTGCCTGTTGTTGGGCCGTATAGCAATTCAAGTGTTTTGTTTGGGGTATAAAGTTTATGATATTGACAAACCGTAAGCCGCTGGTTGGTATTTTGAGTGAAGATGTTATCAGAGATTTGACACCCAAAACTGCCAGAGTGAGTGCAAAACTACTTCAATACAACTTTGGTATTGAGTATATCCTTGGTGGCAAAAATATAAGAGCAGACTACCTGTCAAGATCACCTGCTAGGTCTTTGGAAAGCGAGCCTGAGGATAAGGATCAAGAATATATTATTGCAGCTGTTGATGTGTGTTTTGAGCGTGCTATTGATGGAGAGGAATGGATGGAGTTTTTGGAGAAAGATGAAGTTCTAAAAAAGTCTGTGAATTTGCAGTTGGAGGATGGCCAAAAGAGAGCTAATTACCTTCAAATATCCAACCGTGCTTTAAAATTTCAGATGAGTTGACAGTAGAGGACTGTTGGACAGGCCACATGAAGGGCCGCTCTCCCCCGGCCCAACCAGGCCCGAACCAGCCACGCAAGTACCACACACCACCATTACACGTCCACCGTCCCCGCAGGGACCCCTACACTCGAACCTGTGGACCGCGTAGGCCGACCCACTACCGGCCTGCGCGCCCATCCTGGGCGCCATCTTGGACACTCCACCACGAGGCCGCCTGCCCCCGATCGACCTCAACCCTGGGCCCGGCCAGGCCTCAGACATTCCGGCACCAACATCCACCCAGGAGGTGAGCGGGCTACTTGGTCAGTCAATGGGAGCAAGAGGTGTCGATGGCTCCCCCCCGCCAAGTACCGCTCGCCCATCGCCTCCCCGGGCGCTGGCTCCACCCCCCTGCTGGGTGTCTGCACCCCCTCATCCCGGACCTCCCGACCTCCAAGTGCGAGGGTCCGGACATCAAAGCACACCAGCCCTATAACTGGGGCAGCTCCAGAGCCGGACGGGAGTTGTATCTTGGAGTCGAGAGACGCAAAGAAGAACTCATCCTTGACGGACTACTGGCGCTGCCGTAGCTCTGTCTTGTGCACCTTCGTCTTGCCTGCTGGCGCTGCCGCGGCTTTGGGAACCACCCTATCCTTCATAGTCGTCGGGACCTGCTGGCGTGGCCGCGGACCGTTTGTAACCACCACCTTCATCGGGACCTGCTGGCTCTGCCGCGGACCGTCGTCTTCCTTCATCCATCTCGGGCCCTGCTGGCTCCGCCGCGGCCCGTTCATCTACACCACCGAGCTCGAGGATTGAGAGCTATTTCCATCTCTTTGGTAACAAGACTGTCCCGCTACCCTTTTCCTAAACAGAGACCAGAATAGAGGGGACCCCTGAGTCCAGACCTCCTTGTACCATTCTACCGTACTTGAAGAATTACCTATAAAGTATCGTTGAACTTTATCATTGTGTGGTGTCCGTCTGTGGGGGGGGAGTTACTTGTCTGTACGATTCACTGGAGACGGCTCTCCCCGGAGACCTCTCCCCTTATCCTCGGCCGACCCTCCCGGTCCGTCTAACATTGGTGGCCAGCGACGGGATCCGAATCACCGCATAAACCGTACAGAGAGTAGCTCACCCCACGGCGAATCACGATGTCAACTAAAGACAGCGGATCAACGGAGAAATTCCAGATGGAGAAATTGGACGAGTACAACCATCGTGAACGATCGATTGATCGATAAAAGCGATTGGGGGGCCGGTCTGTGGGGGAGATTCCTCAATGAGGGCCGCGACGCCCTGCTGCAACTCCCGGACCACCAGATGACCTCCTATGACCATATGAAAGCTGCACTCCTCACCCGCTATGGCCTCACACCCGAGATGTACCGTCAGAGGTTCCGAGACTGCACCCGCATCCCAGGTACAACTTGGGTGGACTATGTCAATTACTTTAGCCGAGCCTTCGAGGGCTGGATCAAAGGAAGCAGGGTCACAACCTACGAACAACTGTTCAATCTTATGGTATGGGAGCATCTGTCGAACAATTGCTTCATTGAACTTCGTCAGCACCTCCTCGACAGCAAGTTAACGGATCCCCGGCAGCTCGCAGCTGAAGCAGACCGGTGGGAGATCACCAGAGTGAGTCGAAATGGGTCCTCCGAACAGAACCGGAACAACAATGGCCAGCACCGTCCCCGAGGAGGTGGAGGCCAAGGACGCGGAAGAAGCAACGCTCCGGTCACCCTCACTACCAGCCCCACCCCCCCGGCCAACCGGGGCAGCACCCCAGCGCGACCGGGACATCGAGACAATGTTACCTGCCATCGATGCCAACGAGTCGGACACTATGCAAACGACCCAAACTGCCCCCAGTACCAGAGCCCAAGACCCCGCCAAGTAGTCGCTGCTGCTCTGGGGGAGGAACAGATCTCAGAGGAACAAGAAGAATATGAACAGGACCACCAAGAATGGGAGCCAGCCGCCATGGCTCTCGCCTGCCTAGGGGGGAGAGACATGGTCCCGCGGGTCCCCCTACCCGCTAATACCCAGAAGTACAGCCAATGGGTGGGCATCAATGGACGCCGGGCTGAAGCCCTTCGTGACACTGGGGCCAGTATAACAGCCGTCCGCTGTCACCTGGTGACCCCCGAACAATACTTACCAAACATTCTCTGCCCTGTACGTTCAGCCGATAACTCAGAAAGCCTGTGTCGGATGGCCTGCGTCCCCTTCGAATGGGGAGGGGTCTCCGGCATGTTGAAGGTGACGGTCCGAGATGATGCCCCCGTAGACTGCCTCCTGGGTAATGACCTGGAAAGCTCTCCATGGGCAGCAGTCGAACGAAAAGAGCACCTGGGGATGCTGGGCGTCCCGGACTGGGCGTGCGTCACCACCCGGTCCATGACCGCCCGTGCCAACACCCGCCCAGAGGAACTCGAATGGCCGGCGCCACCGCCTCCGGTCGCCCCCGCCGAAACCACCGACCGTGACGTCCCCCCCGAACCAGCTCAACCTCCAGACCTCGCTAACCTCGACCAGTGGCCTCAAGAGGGGGGGCCCACGCAAGAACACTTTCGCCAAGAACAAAAGACCTGTCCCTCCCTCGAGGGACTCCGCCAGCAAGCGCTAGCCCAAAGCGCAGGGGATACCTCCGGAACTCACTGGGTCTACTGGGACAATGATCTGCTGTACAGTGAGCAAAGAATCGCGGAGCTGGGGGCCAGCCGAGTCCTAGTGGTACCCCTCCGTTTTAGAGACTTTCTGCTAAACCTGGCCCACGATGTCCCCCTGGCAGGACACTTGGGTCAAGACAAAACCTATAGCCGCCTGGTGACCCACTTCTTCTGGCCCAAAATGAGGGACAATGTACACCAGCATTGCCGATCTTGCCCCACGTGCCAAGCCAGTGGGAAGAGCGGCCGCAAACTGAAAGCCCCCCTGCAACCGTTTCCCGTGGTCACCACCCCGTTCGAGAGGGTCGGAATCGATATCGTAGGGCCCCTGGACCCGCGCACAAAACAAGGGCATCGATTCATCCTGGTGCTAGTGGACCACGCCACCCGCTACCCGGAGGCTGTTCCCCTGCGGACTGTGACAGCCCCGGTAGTCGGCCGGGCTCTGATGGGGATCTTCTCCCGGGTGGGCTTCCCCCGGGAGGTCGTCAGTGACAGGGGCACGAACTTTATTTCGAAATATATGAAATCTCTCTGGCAACAGTGCGGGGTTACCTACCGGTTCACGACCCCCTATCACCCTCAAGGAAACGGCCTCGTTGAGCGGTTCAACCGCACGCTCAAAGGGATGATCGGGGGGTTGGAAGAGCCCCTCCGTCGCCAGTGGGATGTGCTGCTGCCGTGCCTCCTCTTCGCATATCGAGAGGTTCCCCAGAAGTCCCTGGGCTTCAGCCCATTTGAACTGCTATATGGACACCCCGTGCGCGGGCCGCTCAGCCTAGTTAAGGAAGGCTGGGAGATGCCCCCTCTAAAGAACCCACCAGATGTTTTCCGCTACCTCCTAACACTCCGCAACCAGACCCGGCGATTCCGAGAACTAGCAAAAGCCAACCTAGAGGCCAGTCAAGAGGACATGAAAAGGTGGTATGACCGGAATGCCTCCTCCATCGAATTTGAACCTGGGCAACAGGTATGGGTGATGTCCCCCACCGAACCCTGCGCCCTACAAGACAAGTGGACCGGGCCCTTCAAAGTGGTTGAGCGCAAGGGTCCGGCTACCTATCTCATCGACTTGGAATCTTCCCGGAACCCCCTCCGGGTCCTCCACGCTAACAGACTGAAACCGCACTTTGTACGGACAGAACTCAGCCTCCTGATGGCCACAGACAATGGGGCTGAAGAGGACTCCGAGCCCCTCCCGGACCTCCTACGAACGCGGGAGAAAGATGGTTCCGTAGAGGGGGTCCGACTCTCAGAGGCCCCCACCCGAGAGCAACGCCAGGAGTGCCAAGTTCTCCTGTCACAATTCGCCAGCCTGTTCTCCCTCACCCCAGGTGTCACTTCCTGGTGTACGCACGATGTGGACACGGGGGACAGCCCCCCTATCCGCCACCGGGCCTACCGCGTGCCAGATCGGGTACGGGCCTGCATCCAGGAGGAAGTAGCCAAAATGCTCACGCTCGGGGTCATCGAGCCCTCAGACAGCCCCTGGGCCAGCCCTGTAGTACTGGTCCCCAAAGCAGCTGCCCCCGGCACCACACCAGAACTCCGGTTCTGCGTCGACTACCGGGGCTTGAATGCGGTCACCAGGACAGACGCACATCCCATCCCCCGGGCAGATGAACTAATCGACCGCATGGGAGCTGCCCGCTACCTCAGTATCTTCGACCTAACGGCGGGCTACTGGCAAATCGGCCTCACACCCCGGGCACAAGAACGTTCTGCCTTCTCCACTCCCGATGGCCATTTCCATTTCACAGTCATGCCCTTCGGCATGAAGAATGCCCCAGCAACATTCCAACGACTCGTCAATCAGGTCCTGGCGGGGCTCGAAGGATTCAGCGCCGCCTACCTAGACGACATCGCTGTATACAGCAACCAGTGGTCCGAGCACCTCCGCCACCTCCGAGCAGTGCTGCACGCCCTTCAGCAAGCTGGCCTCACGATCAAGGCCAGCAAATGTCAAATTGGGCAAGGGTCTGTAACCTACCTCGGGCACCAGGTGGGAAGCGGCCTGGTGGCCCCTCTGCAGCTAAAAATTGCCGCCATCCAGTCCTGGCAGCCCCCCATTACCCAGACCGAGGTACGGGCCTTCCTGGGCCTCACGGGCTATTACCGAAGGTTCGTGAAAGACTATGGTACTATCGTGAGGCCCCTCACAGAGCTCACGTCAAAAAATCAGCCCCAGAAAGTCAACTGGACCCCAGAGTGTCAAGCTGCATTTGAACAATTGAAAGCCGCCATGTGCTCCGCCCCTGTGCTCCAGGCCCCCGACTACAGCCGGGAGTTCATCGTCCAGACGGATGCCTCCGACCATGGCATTGGGGCAGTCCTGTCTCAAGTGAACACCGAAGGCCGTGATCAGCCGGTGGCCTTCATCAGCCGGCGACTCCTACCACGGGAACAACGCTGGAGCACCATAGAGAGGGAGGCCTTTGCAGTGGTATGGGCCCTCAAGAAGCTCCGGCCCTACCTTTTTGGCACACCCTTTCGGGTACAGACCGACCACCGACCCCTGCAGTGGCTGATGCAGATGCGGGGGGAAAACCCGAAGTTACTACGCTGGTCCATCTCCCTACAAGGGATGGACTTCACAGTTGAGCATCGGCCTGGGCCAGATCACGCCAACGCAGATGGCCTGTCCCGTTTCTTCCGCCTCGACGAAAAGAGTCCCCAAGAGAATGGGTAACTCTCCCCGCCTTCAGCTGGGGGGGACGCATGTTGGACAGGCCACATGAAGGGCCGCTCTCCCCCGGCCCAACCAGGCCCGAACCAGCCACGCAAGTACCACACACCACCATTACACGTCCACCGTCCCCGCAGGGACCCCTACACTCGAACCTGTGGACCGCGTAGGCCGACCCACTACCGGCCTGCGCGCCCATCCTGGGCGCCATCTTGGACACTCCACCACGAGGCCGCCTGGCCCCCGATCGACCTCAACCCTGGGCCCGGCCAGGCCTCAGACATTCCGGCACCAACATCCACCCAGGAGGTGAGCGGGCTACTTGGTCAGTCAATGGGAGCAAGAGGTGTCGATGGCTCCCCCCCGCCAAGTACCGCTCGCCCATCGCCTCCCCGGGCTCTGGCTCCACCCCCCTGCTGGGTGTCTGCACCCCCTCATCCCGGACCTCCCGACCTCCAAGTGCGAGGGTCCGGACATCAAAGCACACCAGCCCTATAACTGGGGCAGCTCCAGAGCCGGACGGGAGTTGTATCTTGGAGTCGAGAGACGCAAAGAAGAACTCATCCTTGACGGACTACTGGCGCTGCCGTAGCTCTGTCTTGTGCACCTTCGTCTTGCCTGCTGGCGCTGCCGCGGCTTTGGGAACCACCCTATCCTTCATAGTCGTCGGGACCTGCTGGCGTGGCCGCGGACCGTTTGTAACCACCACCTTCATCGGGACCTGCTGGCTCTGCCGCGGACCGTCGTCTTCCTTCATCCATCTCGGGCCCTGCTGGCTCCGCCGCGGCCCGTTCATCTACACCACCGAGCTCGAGGATTGAGAGCTATTTCCATCTCTTTGGTAACAAGACTGTCCCGCTACCCTTTTCCTAAACAGAGACCAGAATAGAGGGGACCCCTGAGTCCAGACCTCCTTGTACCATTCTACCGTACTTGAAGAATTACCTATAAAGTATCGTTGAACTTTATCATTGTGTGGTGTCCGTCTGTGGGGGGGGAGTTACTTGTCTGTACGATTCACTGGAGACGGCTCTCCCCGGAGACCTCTCCCCTTATCCTCGGCCGACCCTCCCGGTCCGTCTAACAAGGACGAAAATGTAATTATGAGAGGAGACAAGTTTATACAAAATGTTTCACTTAGAGGAAAGATCATTCATGCTGGTCATGAGGGTCATTTGGGGCAAACAGTCACTAAAAGAATACTTCCAGTGTATTGGATTGATGAGATTGTACCAATGGTCAGAGAATGTGTTATTTCTTATGTGTTATTTGCTCGACAAATGATAAGGTTGTGAAAACTGCTACACCACTTCCTCACCCTATTGAGCTCCCTGAAAGGCCTTGGTACAAATTTAGAGTTAATTTAATTGGACCGTTCAGTACTTTGCCACCAAGGTGTAGATACACCGTGGCTTTGGTTGATTATTATAGTAAGTGGTGGGAGGTGGAATTTGTCCCAGAACCAAAAAATACTGCTGTCATATTTTCCAGCAAACCTTTTATGAGAGAAGGTTTTCGAAAGGAGCTATTCTCCAATAATAGAGTACAATTTGTCTCAAGAGAAATTAGAGAGTTTTTGAAGAAATCTAGTATCAAACAAAAAAGGGTTGCACTGTATTATCCACAGACAAATAGTTCGGTGAAGAAAATAAACAGGACACTAGCAGAGTGTATCCAATGGTCTGTTACGAGCAGTATTGGTGTGCGTACAGCTGTGGATGACATGTTGTTTGCCCATCGCACCAGTCCCAATGTGGTCACAGGTAAGACACTGTTCGAGATTATGAGAGGTCGTTTACAAACTAGTAAAAGGTTTCCAGCATGACTGAAAGAGTGTCAGGCTGGTTCTTGTCATAAGAGGGATATAGATAAGTGTGTCCACCTTGACATGTGGTATAGTTTGGTGCTACAGAAAGTCAAAGTTTGAATGTCGGCATTGCAAAATCCAATTGTTATACTAGCACTTTCACCATTTATAATGCATGCTTAAGGTTAGTGGTGCAAAATAATTTATAATATTATGAAGAATGTTTTTGCTGACTCAGCTACTTCTTTGTAATTGGCGTCAGCTCAGAAAAGATTACTTTTTTGTCTAAATTAACAGCGTACGGTATCAAAAACTGAAAGATTCTAGTCATTTGTCCAGCAGCATCGAACACAGTGCAGTCTCATTGTGAGAGGTAAATTAGCAGTATGCTCCTCAATTAGACCTTGCCTTCCAGACAGTGCAGGCTGCATGGAAGTAAATGACCCACTAGGAAATTTGAGTGGGCGTACAGCCTGTTCATTGCTTACTATGTGTTAGCTTTATTTTAAATCTCATTGCTTGCTTCTTATTTTAAGGATTGCCTTCCTTTTCTTGTGCTTATCTCTCCCCTGGATCATAGCCTCTTAATCATCCTTTTGGTTAGCTGTTTTGTATCCATCTATTCCTCACTTTTAGTGAACTACTTTATTTTATTTTTGGTGAAGCTCCATGAGAGTGTAGGTGTTTCCAGCTCTCAGCTTTGTGTGCTTTCCCCCTCCAAATCCAACACCCACACTCCATATTTCTGTCACCCTCACATACTGCATGCTCTCTCTCAGGTGCTTCTCCCCACCAAACTCTGCCACGTCCAGTTTCCATGTTGGGCTCTTCATCATGTGCGTCACCCCAACGCCTGTTTTGCTCTCTCTTATTTGCTTCCTTAACCCTCCACTCCCTCAACTAATCCCCACACTCACATCTATTGCCCTTCAACCTCTGCAGTTCTTTTTTTTCAGTTTTATGTTGTGCTTTTGCACAATTTTTTCTACTGATGCTACTGGTGTCTACAATGAAGGATGCCCTCTGCATTCTGTAGGCACCTGTATGAGTTGTGATGGATGTACGTGCTCACAAAATGATTAAGTATTGGTGAATTTTGCAGATCTGCGGTCCGCGAATTCGCGCGAAATGGCAAAAAAATCCACGAGTTCGCGGAAAAATCCCCGAACTCAGGGATTTGCAGAAATATATCCTGGAGTACTTTCTACTGGCTAATAAGTAAGTGCTAGCTCGTTGGGTAAATGTATAGTGCTTTTCCTACACTGCAGCTGCGTAAAGGGCCAGAAGATTTGTCTCCAGTGACCATGTGTGCCTGTAACTTAACTTTGCAACTGCGCCAAAAGGCTCCGAGACAGTATGAATCCTCTGACCTTTGGAGATTATGCATACACTATTAAAAGTCTCATTCCTATGGCTGCCTTCGGTCAGGACACCACCAAGGTGCATTCGGAAACAGAAGCTCCCAGAGGCCCTTGTCCGGAGCACGCCAGGCGCTGTACAGAATCCACACATTTCCTTTGCTCACAGGCCAGCCAGCCTGGGACGGGTGCGGCGGGTGGGGGCACAGGGCACTTACCGGAGTCCAGAAGGTAGGGAGGCACGGCCCTGGCTGCCAGGCTCCACCAGACAGCGTGCAGCAGCCAGAGCCGGCCCCGGGGCCGCTCCTCCGTCATGGTCCCTCCAGCGGGGCTCTCATAAGACCAGGCCGGGGCCTGCGAGGGGGACTCTTCATTCGGGGGGCCTCTCTCTGGCCCTCTATGTCCTTCTCTGTGCTGAGAGAGCCCCGGATTCCAGCACAGGCTCCTGCCTCCCTCCCGTCCCCCAGCCCTCCCAGCCCCCTGTGTCTGGGTGACTCACAGCCGAGCACCGAGCAGGGGAACGGGAAACATTCAACTTTGCAAATAGCTGGCCCCCTGCTCCCAGGTCTCAGGCACTTTTCTACTCTTTTTTTTCTTTCTTGCATAGAAAACCTCACCCCTTCCTGTCATCCCCGCGGAGCCGGCCCTTTTCTCGTGGCCAGGCCCCCTCGCAGCGCAGACGTGCATCCACGAACCATCCCGCTCCTCGCAGTGCATTTTTCGGATGCCTCTCGCTACGCTCTGCCCTTAGGTCTGCGGGCGTGGGCGGGCACGGCCATTTCTACATTTCAGCAAATTTTTGACGGCAGATATGGGGATAAAGGACACTTGCCCAGCCTCGACCTTGCTCCCTAATTTTTAGGGCTGATTAATGTGCTACTGAATTTGAGCTTCAACTCAGGCACCTGCTTTATTTATATCTGTAAGTGCTTCCTGTTGAGGTTTAAGTTTTGTGACAGGAGCATCATGCCAGAATTAATCCTGCCCTGAATATTTTTCCACGAAGATGCCACAATTTTGTGCAATACCTCTACTCAACTGGAGTACTTTCTACTGGCTAATCAGTAAGTGCTACCTCGTTGGGTAACTGTATAGTGCTTTTCCTACACTGCAGCTGCGTAAAGGGCCAGAAGATTTGTCTCCAGTGACCATGTGTGCCTGTAACTTTGCCAAACTTTGCGGGGCTTCTAAAACAAATCCGCCGGCAAGCGGATTTGCGGATTTTTCGATAATTTCGCAAGATTCACAGTTTGTGAAATTGTCGAAAATCCACAAATTCCGTGAGCGGAACGGATTTTTCGCCCATCCTTAAAAATGATGCAACCAGCACCAGTTGCATCATTACACTTTTTTCCCGTTCCTTTTTGTATTTTTTTGTGAACGCTGTGCAGCATCATTTAAAAATGTTTTCCTTTTTGCTGATGGTGTGCAAACTGCATTGGCAAAGCAAATAGATCCAAAAGCTGAGTCATGTTGGCTTTGTTACAGATATTGATAGGTCTGGGAGCATACCTTTACATGGTTCTACACCAACTCTCTGGACAAAGCAGGACTTTCACAGTGGTCTTTCGGAATTAGTGCAGACAAGCCCTGAGCTGCGTTATCCCTGCAACTGGTCCTGCTGGTTACTTCAACGAGTATGTGCAGCACATTGACTTTTTAAGGTGCTCATGCCCCAAACTGGTCAATGTCATTTATGATAACCCACCAGTCCTGGCATGCTAGGGATTCGTGCAATGGTAGCTGGTGTGCATATGTTCAGCTCTGACTTAGACTAATCTGAGTGGACTGTGGCAGCAAAACAGGAATCAGAGCATGGGTCTCTTTCTCCCAGGAGACACATGTTATAAGCAGCAGTATTCCAAATCCCATCAGATCAGGCCAATGCTGAGGCCACTCCTACACCAAAAATAAAAAGACACGTTTACATAGAAAGGAGACTGTAGTCGAATAACCTGACTGTCAAAGCCAACACATGAGAGGTCAGCTTGCACCTTTGCTTGGGGAGTGAGTCCAGTTAAAAACCTGGCAGAGAGTCTCATTCTATTTAGAAGCCAGTGCAGTTTAACTACATTTAAATGAAAACATGAATGCATGTGTTGCAGTTGTATGCATGGCACATTTGAACAGTACATTTTCAGTGTGTAGTAAATAGTAATTGTATTTAGCCGAACAGTGAAAATATGTGTCTCCAACAGCCCAAAATAGGTATTTTGTTCATGCGTTACTTATTATGGATATTGTGTTTGGTGACTTATCAAGACAATAATTATCACAAGTGTCCATAAGCAAAATAATGAGATATTGAGAACAGTTCCAAGTTTGCACGATTGGTGATAATATTAAATGTGCACCATTAAGCATTCCATGCAGAATTATCACTGTTTGATATTTACATTTTTAGGTCTAGCTTTCTAGACCTCTTGAATATAATTTACTATATACTTCTTTTTGTGCTTAGAGCCAACCCACTGCTTTCATTTGCTTGTTTCAGTGTCCTTTAAAAATCCTTTCTTAATAGTGGTCAATCTTTCCTCTTTGTTCCTCCTTTTTGTCTTTCGTTTCTTCCCATGGAGCAGGGACCAAGTACTGTATTTTTACGCTTTGGTTGTGTATCTGTTTATTTTGGGGATTATGTTTCTATTTGTTTCTTGATCTTTTGAATATTTGCCTGTGTTCAGCTTTAGTGCCCATAGATTCTTTTTTTCTTTTGTTTCTTTACCATGGGAAGGCTCTCATTCGCACAGCTGCTCCCCCTGCCTTTAGAATTCCAGCATGATTGTAAACAAGCCTGCAAATCGTGTTTCTTTATTGTAATCAGGACTACATGACTCAGAATGCAAAGAAAAACTTGCACTAGACTAGCTACTTGCACATGGGCCGGGTAAACTTAAGAGCACTGCACTGAATGGCATTTCATTTGCATCAATGCCCTGCTACCTATCACAGTGTCCCTCAAACTAGGAGTACACTTATAACACCCCAGTGGATTACAGTACCAGCCCTGTTCACATTTGAGGTTCGGCGCTGCTGCACAGAGGAGTAATATAGTATGTCCTTTGTGTGGGGCCGCAAAAAAGAAGGCACAGACTTTGCACAGTAGGCCAGCCAGGCATCTCTCCTCTTGCTGCTGAAACTGGCAGTAAGTGGCACTGAGGAGCAGAGAGACTTGGGAGGAGCTGAGGATAAAATCCAGGATTGTCTCTGGTCATCACCTGAGCCGTGTACGCCAGCAGCACACTTACGGCAGCAGCAGCGGATGTCACCTCCATGCAGACTTTCCATCCAGAGCTTTACCCCAACTCCGTCCATGGCCTTGACTGTTGCACATGACAGGCACCACCCCACCTAGGGGCCTGGTGCCTTTAGTGGCATCAAATGGGCATGAACGCGAGAAGAATCCCTTCCAGGTCAAGTGACCCAGAAGAGGATGTGTGCCTCAAGCATAAGAGCCTCTCTCTCCCCCTTGCGTGCGGAAACGCATCACGCGGGCTGGTCCGCGGAAGCCATAATGGGCGGGGGGTTTAAAAAGTCGAAAGGGCAATAGCGTTGCCCTCTTTGTCCATTCGCCTGCATAGGAAGCAGATCAGAGCGTCGAAAGAAGTAACACGTGGGGGAGCCGCGTGGGAAGTAGCGTGTGCTTGAGCTTCCTGCAGGGGAGTGGGCCTCAGGATAGAGGGCAGCCACTCCTGGCACATAGCCCATTCATGTACGGATCCTCATCCATGGCGGTGGCCCCATCAGCAGGGATCACTTGGCATGTTCCAGTGGAGACCAAAGAAAAGATATTCAGGGGAAAGTATGTGGATGTCTTTGACCTAATAAACGCCAGGGTAGTACCGTGAAAAAGCAGGTTGGGGAAGAAGGGTGAGCTGAAACAAAAAAGAGTAAGGGTGGACTGGTCCATTAAGAATTGGGTCACAGGGTTCGCTATTTATGGGGCAATCATGGTAGAAAGGTATCCCACAGTGGCAGCCCAATTGATCAGTTATTTGTCCATGATCCATGGGGCAGCATCCGAATTCCCAGGGACAGGGTGGCTCCAGTATGACAACAAATTCCGGCAGATGAAAGCAGTTCATCCCGAGGTAGCTTGGGATCAGCGGGAAATAAACATATGGCATGCAGTATTCTATTCAACAGCGCCAGTGAATAAGATGAGCCAGCCCTTTCGGGGGGACAGAGGGTCAGGGGATAAAAACAGTCTTGCTGGCAATTCAATAAGAATGAGTGCAGTCGGGGCGCAGCATACAAGTTTAAACATTTGTGTTCCTACTGTGGCGTCCAAGGACATCCAGAGAGTAGCTGCTTCAAGAAGTTGGGACGACCAAAAGAGCAGCCCACACATGCCCAACCCCAGGGCAAGGGAAGCAACACTCAAGCACCCTAGAAAGTTACCCACTCCCATCCAGCTTCACGTCCTGACACATCTCCTTAGTAAATATGACAAGATACAAGAGGCTCAGTTTTTACACCTTGGTTTTAGTTTGGGCTTTCGCATCCATCTGTTGCCAACCCGCCCACGATTCCACCGCGCAACCAGCGCTCAGTACTACAAAACCCTGAGGTGGCTAGACAAAAGATTATGAAAGAAGTATCATTGGGGAGGGTGTTGGGCCCCTTCCACAAGTTGCCAAGGCCCGACTTAGTATGCTCACCATTGGGGTTAGTACCAAAGAAAGTGAAAGGGAAATTCCGTCTGATCCACAACCTGTCGAGCCCTCCAGGTTTGTCAGTAAATGACAAACTTGACCCAGAGCTGTGTACGGTGCATTTCACCACCTTTGATATGGCATTACAGAAGTTACAAAGACTAGGAGAGGGAGTGTTAATGGCAAAATCAGACATCGAAACAGCTTTTCGCCTCCTGCCAGTCCACCCGGACGACACAAGGTTGCTCGGTTTTTCCTTTGAGGGAGAGTACTTCATGGATCTCTGCATGCCAATGGGGTGCTCTATAGCTTGCGCAGTGTTTGAAACATTCAGCAGGTTTCTGGAGTGGGCAGTGCAACAATTCCTAACATCAGCTGAGGTGGTACAATATCTAGACAACTTTCTTTTCTGGGACCACAGGGATCCCCGGCATGCAGGAAGGCCCTGCTGGGCTTCCAGCATCTGGCAAGAGCACTGGGCGTACCCTTGGCCTCAGAAAAGACAGAAGGGCCAACGACACAGTTAACCTTCCTAGGCATCGAAATTGACACCAAGGAGGGGGGGTGCAGAATTCCCCAGGAAAAAGTAGCTGTCTTTGCGGCGGCCATAGAGGCCTGTTTATCAACACGCAAGGTGACGCTTCACCAATTACAAGTCTTGGTGGGGCAGCTGAATTTTGCACTGAGGGTAACACTGATGGGCAGGGCTTTCTCAAGAAGTATTGCAAGGGTAATGTTGGGCTTGCAGGCCAAGCATCACCACACCAGGCTTTCTGTGGAAGTCAGAAATGACTTAGCCACATGGTAAGAATTTCGGAAAGAGTTCAATGGAGCAGTAATATGGCAACAACCCAGTCAACCTAATGTGGAGTTGGAGTTGTATACAGACGCAGCAGGCAGCGTGGGCTTTGGGGCGGTGTTGGGCACCAGGTGGTGCATGCAGCACTGGCCGGAAGAGTGGGTGGTGTCAGGACTATTACCTTCTTAGAGCTTTTTCCAATTATTGTGGCACTGCATCTGTAGGGTGACATTTTGAAAAACAGGCACATTGTTTTTTGATCGGATAGCTTGTCAGTAGTGATGGCGAGAAACAACCAAAGGCCTAAATGCACCTGGGTTCTGCGCTTATTGAAAGAACTAGTGTTGGGATGCTTGCAGCGTAATGTATACTTTAGTACCAAACATGTGTCAGGGGTGGACAATACAGTAGCTGACGCCCTGTCCCGTTTTAAGTTGACAGAGTTTCACGCACGGTGGCCGCAAGCGGACAAACAGATGACGAACTTCCCGGAGGGTCTATGGAAGCTTGGTGCCCCACAGCCCCAGAGTTGATAACCGCATCATTGGCCCCCAAGACCAAGAGTATGTATGCGAGGTTGTGGCAGTCGTACCTGGCTATCACGGGGGGCTGAGGCTACAGAGAGGCTGTCGCCACAAAGCATCCTAGTATTCATAGTTCATCAGAGAGGAAGCGGCAAATTGCTGCCCATGGTTAGAAGACAGCTTTCGGCAATAGCTTTTTACGCGGGTCTACGGGGGGTGGTAGATCCCACGAAAGACCCAAGAGTTAAAAGAGCGCTGAGGGGATGGGAGCGCTTAGCACCAGGGGTCAAGGACAGTAGGAGGTCCATCGATGCTAGCAGACTTGAACAAATCTCAGAAGTATTGGCCCAAATCTGTTTCTCACCTTACGAAACACAGTTGTTGAGACTAGCATACTCGCTGGCCTTCTTCGGGGCCTTTAGAATTTCGGAGCTGCTACCAGTATCAAAGTCAGACAAGAAAGGGGGCATACGATTGGAAGCTATCATTTTGAGTAGCGAAACCCTGCTGGGCAGAGTACGGGAGTCTAAGACAGACCCGTTGGGTAAGGGGGCATGGAACCAGTTAGGGTCAGTTGCAGGGGCCACATTTTACCCAGTAAACATGGCCAAAAGTTTTTTCCAGATTAGGCCGGGGGGAGGGGACAGCAGAGTACTTTTGCATGCTGATGGCATACCTCTCACCAGATTTCAGTTCACCAGGATATACAAGTGTGCTCGAGAACGTTTAGGAGTTGAGACAGCACACTTAACATCTCATTCGTTCCGCATCGAGGCAGCCATGACAGCCGCAGCCTTGGTCCTTCCAGCAGAGACCATTAAGAGAGTAGGGCGATGGAAGTCAACCTGTTTTGAACGTTACGTATGCCCCCAATTAGCATGAGTCGCCAGTCAGTTTCTACCCTCCTTCCTCTTCACACCCGCTGATTGTATTCATTTCTAAATTTTATCTAGGTGGCCCAAGACGGAGAACGCACGTATGCTAGTGTGGCCAGTCATTCATACACAGAGCAGGGCACTTTTTCAACAAGGCTCGGGAGGATAGGATACAGAGTGCGACGGGAATTGAACACTATTGGGTAGTGGTAGGCGGACAGCGTTTAGCGGATGTGCTAAGCGCTCTGCGTGACGCGCTGGACTGAGGCATGCCCGTCCCCAAAGTACTGGTGATTCATTCAGGTAGCAACAATATGATTCCAGCAGTAAGGAGGGGGTAAAAGAAGCACTGTTTTCCACACTATCAGTGGTTAGGAACATGTTACCTTCCACAAAAATACTATGGTCAGAGGTGATTCCGCAACATGTATGGGCGAGTGGGGCGCCGGCGAAGGCAATGAACAAATCAGTAAGGAGACTGAACCAGTCTGTGGCAGAATTTTTTTTTTAAGTCTCGTATCCGCACAATCAGGCACAAGCTTATACAGGTGTCAAGGGCAGAGTTGTAAACGCCAGATGGGGTACATTTGTCCTATGCAGGATTGGAGCTGTTTATACAGACCATTTTGGGAGCCCTGGAGGTGGAGCTAGGATGCGCAGGGGGGGAGGGGGAGTCAGCCAGTGAGCACCTCACCCTGTGGCGGGGTCCTGGGCAAGAGAAATTACAGGGACTCCGTTTGGCGGCGGCTGCTTGGCCCCCACACAGGGCTGCAGCCAGTCTATTGGGGGCTCCGGGCTGGCGGGAGAGGGGGCTGACCTGCTGGTGGCCCTGGACTCTCCGTTCCTACCCAGGAAGCCGGTGCTTTTCACGAGCAGTGGAGAATTATCTACCTGCGGCTCTGTTGGCCGGGGGACAGTAGGCACAAGAGAGCAGGGTATCTTGGTTGTGGCCTGTTGGCACAACCCGAAGGAAAGGCGAAGGACCTGTGGAGAGACAAGCGTAAATACAATACAAATGTATAACCTTGATATCTTATTTGTGTGTTGTGGTGTTAAATAAAGTAATAATAAAGTTAGTCAAGAAAATAACAGTAGTGAGGCCCATGCTGAAATTGGCAGTATCTAAAACTAATAAGGACTACGCTGTGAAGACCAACTACCGTTTCAGGTGTCTCTCTGGGTCTTAACCCCTACCGGGAGGGGGGGAAGCTGGGAAGTGGAAGGTGAATTGCACTTTGTATGCCAACTATAAAGACTGACCTGCGTTTCCTAAGAGTTCCTAAGTATTCGTGTTCCACAGAAGCTTTTGGAAGCGTTTGTCAGTAGAAAAAACTTGTTAATGTGCGCTCAGTTGGGGATGAAAATCTCCATCCACACGTTTCTTTTGGATATTTTACAGTCCACTATTCAAAACAGAAGTTGAATTGATGACCCTAGTGTTTGTACGGGAGGGATGAGCGCATGTGCTACTGAATATCATGTTTTTTCTGTTTTCACTTTAGCAGGTACTTGGGATGAAATATTTCTGCTGCTACATGAAAATTACATTGATTTTTAATTTTCCTACAGAGCTGTGAAGGTTATTGGGAGTTTCTACTCCACATCGAGTTGTAATCACAAGCACCTGGAGACTGAGAGGAACTTTGAACCTTTAGACCCTTTCAATCCTCACCAGAGTTAAGCGACCTGCCCTGGTTGTGCTGCCCTGCCAAGTACCACGCATCAGGGGTGAGACTAACACATTTTAGAGTGGTGGTCTGCATCACCACACTAAAACACAAAGTCACACATTTATAGCACCTCTCTCACCACTGGTGCTGGTGTACAGACATAAGTGGGACGGAGCACCACCCAAGCACTTCATGATGATCAATCATGCACTGCTCTGGCAGATTGTGTGACTGGAGCACTAGTACTACGCACTGTGCAGAAAAGTATGTTTTCATTCGCCTACCTGGGGGCTCAGACAGCTACGCTGGTTGCAACATTATCACAGCTGCTGCAAGACTCAGCCCCAGCTGGCCGCTGCAGCATTCATGTGACATGGCGTAACATACTGCAACAAAGTGTATGTCCATTTGACAGACTGACACTCTCACTCTTTTAAGAGTGGGCCGTGGCAGTTATGTTTCTTTTCAGTTTGCCACTTCCTGCTGGGCCACAGTAAATGGTGCCTCAGCAATGGGAGCGCAACACCAGCATGCACAATCGTTGCCGGTGGGGGGTGGTCGCACAGTCTCATCACAGAGGCAGGATCATCATGTGAGATGTATATACAACTGGATCTGTCTGCCTCTGGTGGTACATCCTCAGGAATCTTGTAGCGGCCCTGGCTCACTTAGGTCTGTGTTGATCGCTGTGCTTTCTTGATTTTCATACCAATATGTTGATTATGAGGTTCTAACCAGCTGGCGTGAGGTGCTTATCTGTGCAGTGCCACTCTACAGATTGCACAGAGAAACACAGTCATTTTCAATCCAAGGGAAGCAAAGTAACATCCACAGCGCCATCTATTGACCACTGCCAAATCTAAATTTCCTATTACAGTGTGCTGAAATCTAAATAAACATCTCTGAGTAGAGAGCTCTTAATGGAAATAATATTTTAGTATACGGGGATGGGGGTGACTCAAGACATAGAGAATGCATTGCAACTGTTAATGAACTGTAGTTTGAACTCACAGGTATCGGGCGCTGCGGCGCACCGGACACCGAAGTGGTTGGTTACACAGCTGCTAATGATCATTTTCATGGGACATTGACTCATCTAAGTCTTTTTGAAATATTGGTGCTTTTCTGCAGTTTTCAGATCTTCTTAGAGTTTCTCGTTGCTTAAATGGGTGTAATTTCTGATATTTTTATGTGTCCCTCATCCTTATTACTTCATTTTGCTCCTGAGAAAGTGTGATTGATAGTAGTTGAAATGTCACTCATAATTACACTGAAATTACGAAAATCTCACATATAGCAATCTGAAACCTTGGCAGCTATGGTTGTGGCATCACAACTGAGTTGTGAAATGTATATGGTGCTTACTACCCCTATCTGTCCTGTTGTAAAGCGCTCTGATATCCATCGGGGTCTTGTTCGCGCTACATAAAACTTTATAAATAAATAAATGTGAGGCGCGGAATCTCTTGCATGGGTAGCATCCTGTGCTATGTAGGATGCGCGATTAGAAGTGTGTCGGCCTTATCTTATGTGGGAAGATTTTCCATGGCAGTCATTACAAATGCAGTTACTGTGTTATGGAATGCAGGGCTTAGTGGTGTGGTTAATTATGAGGTGTGAGAGTGTAGAATTTAATACTCAAACACAGCAATAAACTATTAAAAGTGACATGTCAACCTTTGGGAAGAGCTTGTCACTGTGCAGCAGCCCATGTTGCATTTGCGTGAGAAGCATTTTTTTGTAAAATCTGCGAATTATGCAGCAGCTGATAGATAATTTGGCAAGTGGAGCAAATCTATATTTATGCAAAAGGTACTGCAAAAATGCATAATTGCACCTGTCCTTTTCTCTCCTCACACACCTACTCTCCATTCACAATCTCGTTGTACATTATTTCTCCTGTCTTTCTGTCTGTAACCCCTGACCTTCTGCCTCTATTCTCTGCCCATCTCTCTTATCCTGTGCCCTTCCAGCTCCCTCCCTTGAGCTCAACACTCTCCTCCCACTTGCATTGGCTCCCTCTATATGTCTGCATTGCTCTTCTTATCTACCCTTATTTGACTTTTTCATTCTCTCTTTTTCCTCGCTTCCCTCTCTCTACCTCCTTCTTGCACTTTCTTATTCTCTTCACTACGCTCAGTCTTGCTCTTTACCTTCTATATTTTGCCTACATTGTCACCTTATATGCATGCCTTTTTCCAGGTAACAGCTGTATGCTTTCATTCTCTGCCCCATTTTAATGCATTACTATGTAGTTTTGGATGTTTGTTCAGTACCAAAATCTCCAGATAAGGCATTATTTTGGCCGGTCAGTCTCATCCAAAGGCCTTGCTCACTTAGTCCTTGCAGCAGGGATGTGATATCACCCCCTCCACTTAAGTCTGTGGCAAGCCCAGCTGCGAGTCTGGGCTGGCCCAATGATGTTCATGGACTTCTTTGGGCCTGAGCAGACTTTCACGGAAACGCGTACGTTGGTGTGGAAAAAAAGGCAGTGCCTCATTTTTTTAGGTCTTGACTAGACAAAAATGTCTTATTGGTTAAATATATAAGGAAACAAAAACGCTTATAACACTTTTTTATTATAACATTTAAACTTGCTGCACAGCACCCAAGCTTCCTTACAACACAGCTTAAAGATATTGGCAAAGCAATTAGCTCTGGTTAAACACTTATAAGGTCCCAAAAGCAAGGACCATTTGTTATGCCAATGCTTGTTGAATTGCTGCCACTGCAAAGATAAAAAACTATGATAATAACCATGAGCACCTTTACTTCATTTTTAACACAGAAGCAGTTCTAATTTGTAGCACTGTTATGGCTTTCGTCAATCAGCATTTATTATTTTGCAGCAATGATATTTAATGGTTATGAGCTGCTTGGAATGTTGACATACATTTAGTATACATCTGTCAAATATGAGGTCACCTTTTGCTGAAAAGCTGACACTATATTTTTCCACCATGATTCTACGCTAAATAAAATATTCACTGAACTACTGCATGCGGTAGAATTAATGTATATCATTGTATTTTAAGTGGTAGCTTATGCTTTTAGTGAGAACCAGATTTTAAATACTTTAGGATAGCCTGGCGAGTCCCATCGACCTGACAGTTTTATTTTTCCATTTCAGTAGAAAAATAGCTGATTCTTTGGCTTTGTTCTACTCCATTTATTTAATATTGATTCTGGAATTAAAAGTTAGAACATCATTTAGCTTTTCCGCTAATCACCCGTTTGCCATATGCATTGATCTCTTGGACCTTTGAGTGTAAATCAGTGACAACATTTTATATACGTCTCTTTCAAATCAACTTTTGATATTAACTATGTCATTACTGTGCTTTGCAAACAGCAGTATATGTGTATGCAACATAGAACGCTAGAATTGGTTTCACAAGGTAGTGGTCACTAATTTTAGCAGATCACTTCATGTCATCAGTAACACCAGGTTCCAGTTTCATCCAATTATTTACCAACACAATGCATTGTGGGATTTGATGCCCTGGGTGACCACAGTGGAACAATTTGGGCTACATTTCTGAAGCATAGCAATCTGTTGAAGGAAAATAGGCAACACTTTGTCCTCTCCCTAATTATATGGATTCATCTGCTGACTTTTGGCTCTGTAACAGAAGAACACTGAACCAGAAAGCGACTCTTTCTGAGAATATCAATTGGGGCAAAATATAATCTCTTACATCATGTGTTCATCAAAATACAGTTCTTTCTTTTTAATATCCCTCCATATTTAAAGAAAAGCTTTGGATATATGAACACAATCTCTGCTCACCTTTTGAATTGGTTGAGTTGGAATCACTTGGTTATATACAACTGGATTAGGAATTTGGCAGTGTACCTGCAGCCCTATGGCTTTCCAAATATTGCATAGCATTGTTTACTAGGGTGAGTAGCAGACATATAACATCAACGTAATTTATGGCTAAAAAATAAATTCAGATTTTATTTTTAATGATAATTTATGTAATATGAATTTTTATCTTTAGTAGAGGTAACTGGTAAAAATATAATTTTATTGTTAACTAAATCCTGCTGGAAAATATTCGAGTGCAATTAAGTCCGGCAAACTTGTTCACGTAACAACAATCTCTTTGTTGTATCTCCCTCCTTGTTATTAGTTACGTCACCCTGGAGAAGTGATGTTACTAATGGCTTTCATTATTAACTTACGTATTGGGACATGGGATTCTGTTAAATCCTGAGTAAGAGTCTAAGAATTAAGGTGCATATTTATCATACTTTCAATCAGCGCAACACAGCAGGCTACCTAGCTGTGCTACACTGCGCTGCGTGAAAGGGCATGAATGCGCCATATTTTTGTATGTTTCTTGTGCTGGGACACTTTTGGCTGACTAGCGCCAACATAGACACCCCTGCACTGTGCAAGGGCATCTGTTTTTCTAAGCAGGTTAGTTTTCCTGCAGGAAGGGACACCTTTATGCAAGAAAACAATTCTGAGACGCAGCACACAATGTAGCACTCATAGAGTGAGAAAAAAACGAAGGGAAATAAAGATATTTCTCCTCATTCTGCCTGCCCTGGTAAGGCACAGTATTTTGATGCATTCCCAGGTCTACCACTAACGGTAAATCTGGAGATGTGCCAAAGTCCATGGGAGACTGCTTGGGATAACCCACGCTCCATTCATGGAACACCTCCCTGGAGCATAGTTATGCAAAGCAGTGGTGATTTGCAATGCCTCGCGTTGCTCCAAATTTATCAAGCCATGCCGGGCCATGCATGTCGGTGTTGCGTAGATTGATAAATTTGACTTTTTATGTAGCATCGGCCTTGTGCCCACATGCGTGGAGCATGGGCCACACAACACGATGACAAATATGAGCCCAAATTTGTATGCTCGAGTTGGACTCACGTTTTTGCTACAGATTATCACAGTGTCTTCTGTGATTGCATACTCACTGGAACCCTTCACCTACCTGATTTTTTAAAACATGGGCTGCTCTGTGAAAATAATTTGGTGCCCTTCTTGAGGAGGCCCAGTAGTCAGGTTGAGTTGAGAGGAGGATAAAGACGGGCACTGCAGCGTCATCTTACGGAATATTGGGGCCTCGGGCAAGACATTTTTTGGGGCACCCTGTTCGGACCAACCTCGATTTGTATTAGTATTTTGTAATAAAAAAGACCACATGATGCCAAATAATAGCATATTTAAAGTTTCACACAAAAACAGCTGGACTACGTATTGCCCAGGTCCCAAAACTCATTAAAATGATACAGGGTAGTGAAAGACCAAATTATAGGTAGAGCTAGGAAGAGAGAGGTTCTGATGATGAATAAATAAAAGCGAGATGGAATGATAGAAACTGAGAATGACTGCTGTACAATGGAGCCCCTTAGAAGGTGGGACCCTGGGAAATTGCCCACTTTGCCCATGCCTTAAAACATCTCAGGCTGGAATTGAGTCTCCTAAGGCTGTTTTTCATATTAGTAAATTTGAGTTGGGTGCTGTAAAGTGCTTGTCCATGTCTGATGCTTTGGGCATTTGAGTATGGACCACTGTCCATTTGGCGTAAAGTTTGTTCTATCAGTAATCCTGGTGCAATCGCCAGCATGTAGAGATTAGGGCAGACAATGGAAGAAATCTTTCTTTGGAAAGGATTGCTTATAGAGGTGACGGAACCTGTTGTAAATCACTTGCTTTCTCGCTCATCATTCCTTTTGGAACGCCCTACAAAATGGATTGCTTTTTCTCGTGGCATCCTCTGCCCTTAGCTCTACCTTGCTTTTTTGGATCTAGAAAAATCCTCATGTTTAGGAGAGAAGATTGGATCCTTGAGGCGTTTGATTTTGGATTTGGCCCCTACCATATTTGTTTATTAAAAGAATCTTCTCAAAAGAAGAGGAGACAGGAGAAAGCAGGACAGAAGTATATAAATACAACAGTACTACTGTATCAAACTCACCAGGGGTTGAAACTACATATAATTAGATAATTAGATCTGATCCTATCAATAAACTAATTCAAAGATTAAGAAGTACATATATATATATTTATTTATATATATATATACACACACACACACACACACACACACACAAGGGCTGGATTGTAATATGTGATCTACTTGGGTAGTCACATGTTGGGTGTTGTTTATTAATTAGTACGTGCCCACGGGGGCAGAATTGCAACATTCCTGTCAAGAAAGCGATAGTATGAACATTAATATGTTGGGTAACGCCCACTTGGGCTGAATTTACAAATACCAGCATGAGCGCAGTGACAGAGAAATGACAATAATTAAATATGAGTTTATTCATGTGTTTTCAGTATATGTTGGTCATCAGTCTTATATTCCATGCTAATATATTGCATGAAATTACCCCTCCAAAATGGATGTCGTTTTTGCACACTATTTGAGGTGACAAAGTAGTCCTTTCTTTTTGTTTACACTTTGATTGCACTATATGTCTATGGTAGAAACAAATGTTTACTGACCCGTGAGAAAGGAGTGGGTGCTCCGAAACGCATCAGGGGTTGTTTGCCAAATGAAATAATAAACCACATTTGAAAAACGAATTTGGGCTCGGCACAATCTGGGGATTTTCACAAGGATTAGCGAATGCAGAACAAACCAGGAAGCCATGGATTGTCAGACAAATGTATGTATTGTCGGTATCCCAGACGGAGAATAGGAAGACTCAAAGGTTAGCACAATTACCAAGTACCTTTATTTTGACCTCTCAAGGCTTTATCAACAAGGGGAGACTTCTGTCCATCATTATGGACAAAGGGTTTGCTTAATTTTTATTTCCAGAATTAGCCAATAAAACAGCTGTGCATCAACAGGAAGTGAATGAGAGCAGTCACAGCAAAGTTCTGATCCCTTTCAATTCCAACCATGCTAGTTTCTGCATCCTCACTAAAAATTGACTTAGAAGGCCTTGTTTGGTCACTCAGACAGGACTCTTTGTTGCTCAACTTCACTAATTACTATCATTTGCTTGTTCCATACATGTTCCTACTTAATGATTCGATAGCATACGCTAAAATGGGCCCCAAGACCCACTCGTGGTGGCACACAGTGACGGAGCCTCCACCGTATTGTCTGGATGTACATTGATGAATCCAAGTTGGGAAAGACTCAGAAAGGCAAAAGTGTCAAGGAATTGGGGAGGGGAACAGTTGCTAGGGATAGTGGGGAACTATTCAGGGGCAGTAGAAGATAAAGAATGACAAGTGGAATTCTGGGATGGAGAAGGTTAGTTAGGATGGATGCGTGAAGGGCCTCACGAGGGCAGCCAACGGGGGGAGGGAGTTGAGGTGAAAGTGAGAGATGGGTACTACTCTGATTTCAGAAAAGTATTCAAAATTCTTCCTTTTTTTAAATGTATTCTTTATTTTTTTCTCCATTGTCTCAGGAACTTAAGTCAGTGTAGTTGATCATAACACCCATCATAGCTATTTTTAAATTCTTCCAATAAAAAACTAGCTTTTCCTATGCAGATTGCAATATACGCTCTTTTTTGTAAATTTGTTTACACTAAACTAATGTGTGAACTAAACAGTATAAATGGCCCCTTTATGCTAGTCAGTTAATTGTATTCTGAGCCCCACAAAAGACGCTGTAGTGATGGTGCCAATGATACCAGCATGTGGGCTCAGCAACGCAAGTCTTGACTACGAATATACCTTTACCATGCATGCCTTTACATCGAATTATGCATTGTTAAGGCATGCATAGTAAAGACATAACCATGGTTAAGACTTGACATATAAGTCTTAACCCCCTGACCCTGGCCCTGCCAGAGTCCTAAAACTACCCCCTTCTTCCTGAAAACCAACCCCCTCCGAGCCCTATAAACTTCCCTACCCACGAGTCCTAAAAACGACTCCGCCCTCCCTAAGCCCTAAAAACGACCCTGCTCCTAAGCCCTAAAAAGTATTACGATACTTGCCCCCCGCCCTAAGTCCTAAAATGGCCCATAACAATTAAAATTACACCCTCCCTCCTAAAAACAACCCCTTCACCCACCAGCCTTGAAAGCTACTCTCCCAGCCCGGAACACTACCCCAAACCCCCCAGCCCTGAAAGCGACCCCAAACCCCAGCCCAGAAAAAGACTCCAACCCTACTCAGCCCTGAAAACTACACCAAACCCCCATCCCACCCATGAAACCTACCCCCAGCCCTGAAAACTACCCCTACCCTCCATCCCTGAAAAGTAATCCAACCCCCCAAATTTACACCAACTACATCCCCTGAAACCCGGCCACAGGCCCATCTACCTCACCGCGTTGCGTCCTCTCCTGTTCCTTCCAGCTTCCACCAGCCAGCAGCTAGACCACGCACTATGATACCCAAGCATATGTCTGGCTATGGCATATCCATGCTTTAGGCAAGCGTGGAAGCGCTTGCGAAGTTGGAACATGCGTGGCTGATGCCGCAGTGTTCTGACTGTATAAAGCTTCAGGAACAAAATGAATCCAAAATGATCCATCCTCCCCTATGGTGAATGACTTTGAGGAAGATGGAGGCAAAGTATGAGATTGGTCTCTTGGGCTCCAATATAAATTTGGCCATAGGAACTCGCTCAAATCAAATTATGTCAGCACCAAATCTTCACCCCAGGCTACAAAAGAGAACTGTTTCTTTTTCAGGCAGCCCTGGCATGATGGATCCAGGTACAATGAGGATTAGATGACCGCTCCCATGCAGAAAGCCACTTCATGCAACTGCTGTGCATTTGTAGACGTTTAGAGGTATTTCTAGAATACAATTTTGGAAGGTAACTTTTAGTGCCTGATGTAATAATGAGATACAGGTACCAGTCTCTGGTCTATCCTGCAATTGGAATGAGCACTAGGAGAGTCAATAATTCTCCCTACCATGATGCAAAATCAGTTGGATTCTTCATGTATTCTTGTGTGCCAGCATCGTGTCCCTCCAATGTGTCCCTCCCATGTGGGTATGGTGAACCACTGGAATTTCCTGATGACTAATGAGGAGAACAGGAAGAAGGCCTAGTTTAAAAAAGGTATAAGAACAGATGAGCACTGAGGTTTTAACTCACTCCACAAATGTAACTCCTTCTATTCAGTTTTGCTGTATAATGACCATTCAGCAGCATTGTAGGTGGAGTCAAAGTACAACGAGATTTGTTTTTATGTATTCACTAACAGGAGTGGAGAACTCCTGCCTGCTCCTGCTGGTGTCATCCACTACCATAGCTTCACATACCACCCACCTGGCAGGCCACCAACTCCTCCCTCCCTGGTCTGATAAAGGATCATATGAGAAATATAGTTCGCCATGTTCAATGTACTAATGGAGAAGACAAGACATAATTAAAAACAGTAGTAACATTAGAGAGGAAGTTCCTTCCAGATAGTGCAAATGAGGGGAGAATGGAAAGAGACCAGGTTAAATAACCCATTAAATTGGAGAGAATAGGAACAATTATTTAAGATATCCCAGCATATCAAAAGAAAAGAGATAATGAATGGGCAGGGACTGCAGCTACTGCATTGTAGTAGGGAAGACTAGAAGCAAATAATAAACCATGAACAACGTTCAAAATCTGCTTGATCCCAACTGCACATTAAGAAAATGGTTAACATTCTAATTTACAGTTAAATCCTTAAAATAAATATAGTTGTGTTTTGTATAACTCAAATGTTTGATCTACGTGCAGTTTAAAATACTATATTGTGAAGATTGTGATGTGACCCAAAATTCATTTTGCCCCAGGTGAACAGCTCCCTGGCCCTAGCCCCCATAAGCATGTAGCCAGACTGAGGAGCCACAGAGCTGAGAAAGTAGAAAGCAGTCTCACCATTCCTATAGTGGGCTTAGTTCAAAAGGATGTATATATTTTATATGCAAGCTATTCCAAACCATCACGGGCCAACAAAACCCTTCCAGAATATGAATTTATTTACACACAAACATTTTATTTTAACTTTCTAGGGAGCAGAAATCACAGGTCTTTGGGTCATAAATGGTGGTCAGGGTTGATATTATCTACAAATGGAAGCCAAATGATATATATCCCAACGTTGTCTTACATTTTTATTTAGAACTCTTGCTCATATAATCAACTATACCCATCTGCATCCTGCCACACTCTCAGTCATGTGAACCCAGTGCAGCTACAGACAGGCAGCCCAGTTATTGAAGGAAAGACCCTTTCTCCCATTCAGAGAGTTTTCACCTGCCTCTGGAGTGCATGTCAGTGAAAGACAGAATTGTGGAACATGGCTCACTTTTTCATTTCTAGTGGAACTGGTCTTATTGTGAATAAGAGTTATGGATCCTCCTGCAGGTGGGCCCAGTGAGTGACTGCGCCCACCAACGGGGTGCTTGGGGGGGTTTCTGCGAACCACCATAACCTCCTTCCTAGGTACATTCTCAGGGGGTGCACCACCTCATTTGCGATGCTTAGTCAGTGTGCCTCCTGACTGCTTGTTTGACAATACACCCACATCTATATTATGGTGCACCTGCGTCTGGAGTGCATGTCAGTGAAAGACAAGTTGTGGGTCCTTCACTTGCACAGGGCCAAACTCCAAAGCATATGAGGGACCCGTTCTTTTGAATTTGTCAGCGCACATCTTGCACCAGGACTATACATATTATAGAAAGGCCACACAATTGTCTGCCGTCCCTTTAGTAATACTAAAGTACCCCAGAGTCACAAAAAGCAAGTGTACGTGATGTTCTGTTTCTGAGGAACAATGTGCAATACATGCTTTTGTTTCAGGGGTGGATCCTCCATGAGAGCAGAGAAGCTTTGCCACGCTAAACAAATACCCTAGAACAGCTGAAAAATGAAATGTATTTATTACCATTTTTTCAGCAATCGTTCCTGAACTGAGTATCAGGACTGGGTGGGGCAATTGCTGCTGAGTGGCAGCAGGGAGCTGTGCACTTATGTTTAAAGTGCAGATGTCCCTTTGGCCGGCCGTCCAGCCAGACATGCACATTTTAAACTTCTTTGACCTATCTGTTTTAGACAGCTGGATTAGAGAAAGCACAGGCCTACCACTCTCTTAAGTATGCTGAGAGAGGCCACTCCCTCCAATCCTGACGCTTCTCTCACAGCATGATAGCAGCGCAAGGATTTGCTAGTGCAGTTTCCTGGGACCGGAGCTTCCAGGAGCGGACACCCAAGCCAGGAGGACATTGTGCGGCAAGTCATTTAGAGAAGTGCCTTTTTAAAACATTATTTTAATGGCAAACATATTTTGCCTGCCCACCACACTAAATACATACCAGCCACCACTGCTTTGTTTGCAGAGTCAAGTAGCTTTCATCTTTGCACCCTACATCCTTCAGTACACAGAGGCTGACAAAGGAATATATAACAAATGGAAAGGATGGATTCTAAAGAAGTTTGACATTTTCGTAGCTGTGTTCCTTCCTGAGTTTATTTGTATATAGAGTAATTTAAAGTGTGTGAAAGAAAGGTTTGAAATAAAATTAATATACTATTGTCTCGAACTGGAATAAAAAGTAAGAGCCTTATGCTCTTCATATAGCACCTGGTGGAAGGGTCTGGAGCCCTTTTTGTATAGTTTCAATAATATTATTCTTCATGCATTGCATACAAATGGGGAAGGGGCCATAAGAACAAATGATTAATTCTGTTTGTGATCCATAATCACTCAAGCGCACGAGTAGTCAGAGCATCAGTGGTGGGCAATGATGAGAAACTATAGTAAGATAGACAAAAGTATGTTGGTAGAACATGTTAATCTTATACGTGTAAATGACTGCACACAAAGCTTGCCTTTGAATCTCTAGCAAGATGAACCTCAGGCAAACAGCATCTAACATTAGAATAGACAATGATTAACATTACACCTTGTGATGTGGGGATTATTGTTCATGAGTCTGTTTATTGTGATCTCCATATATTTCAAAACACAAAGCCTCAGAAGGTACTCTCCACAGAGCAAGAACAGTCCGTGACTACTGAAGAACTTAACGGTAGGCCTAAAGATTGCATCACGAAGACCTTAATAAAGAAGGAAGCACTAGAAGAAGGATAATACTATTGGTAAATGAAAAATGCATATATTATTAATAAGACTAGGCAAGTGCAATATGACCCAGGAAATTCACTTTTGATGCTTGACTCCCTTATAAGACACTCATTACTTAAGTTGAGGTTAAGTTTCCTTTCTGAGTCAGGTTTCTGCAGGGATGGAGAGTGAAACAGTTGTTGATTGCCCAGTGGTGATGGGAGGAGGTCAAAAGGAAGGCAGGGCCTAATTTATAAGATAGAGTCCCCATGCATATTACATCACCGCTGTCACTGACAATTAATAATGTCAAATAGGCATAATAAAGCAGGTGGTAACGAAGCAAACACTGTCCAGGACATAGAGTTTTTGCTGATTTAATCAAGTACATTGTTTGCAGAGATCACTGATGGCTCTGACCAAGGTAACCAAGCATGCGGACAATCCCGCTCATGGTCAAGCTGAGAAACCTTAGTGGTCTCTACCTGATGGAGACATGTCAGACAGGCCGGCTTATATTCTGCCAGGTGGAAATGGTTGCTCAGATGAATAGAAAACCCTTAAATGTACAGATTAGGAAAAGTCTTCTTTGATGAGTATAGACCATTTATAAAACCGCACCAGACTGGTTTGACCGTGATTGCTGGATAGCTAAGAAAAACCTCAGCAATGCATTATCAGACGTCCCCAGGGACTGGGGAAATCCGTGCTGCTTATAGAGCATCCATTAGGATTAGGGAGTGCACCATAAAAAAAGATACTTGGGATTGTCTGATGATAGCAATCCAACTTAATTATACAGATGTTTTTTTAGAAAATTATTATTAGGTCTGAGACACTGAAGCCCAGATCACAGGTCTGGGGTACAAAATCAGCACTGAGAATTGGGTTGCTCACTTTAAAACCATCTATTATTTTACGACCCCTGGTGACTCAAAGGCTGTGGATCACTCTTCTCTCTTCTTCCCCTTTTTATAACATTTTATATAACTGAAGTGGGAAAAGCAATCAATTAACGTCCATCTAGGGAGGCATGGACGGGTTCCAAATTGACTTTTTTTTAAGGAGAATGTGGAGCTCTGGGCCCCTGTAATCACTAATGTGTTTAATAATGCAACTATCCGCAGCTGTCCTAATTGGTGGAGTAGTGTCATGATCGTTCCAGTTTACAAATAAGAATCTAGGGACGACCCATGATGCTGTAGACCAATTTCACTCCTGGATTCAACTGTGAAGGTAATTGGGCGGTTGTCCTCAGTCAGATCTACAAGTGCTTGACTGGTAACCAAGTAATTTTGCTGCAAACAATGGATGCTGGATAGCCTTTGGCAAGGATGAGAAATGTCTTCATTTTCACCTAATTGTTAGCAAACATACCGTAGTTAAGGAGGTTCGCTGTTGAGTACCTTTATGGATCTAAGCAGTGCTTTTGATAGAGTAAATCACTCTAATTTCGGGGATATTCTTTCTGGATCTGGGCTAGAAGAGGACCTGGTTATTTTTCTTGGAGCATTGCATTGCAGGGTTAATGCTTCTGTTAGATTCGGCCCTGGAGGGGAATGCACAGACTCCTTTGAATTAACACGAGGAGTCCGTCAGGGCTGTGTCCTGGTCCCAATTTGATTCTTGCTATATATAAATGGCTTGAATACATATGTATCAAGTGCAGGGAAAGACGTGCCCATGTTTAAGGCTGTACCCATCCCCTCTCTACTCCACACAGACACCGCTGTTTTAATGTCCGGTAACCTTAATGGTCTGAGCACTCTAATCTGCAGTTTTGTTACCTTTATTGGTGGTTTAGATCTGGATATTGATATTGCTGAAACTAAGTATATGGGTTGTGGCCCAAGATCTAAAAAGGAAGTTTCTTTTCTCATTAGAGGCAGACACATTGAAAGGGTCTCAGACTTCTCCTATTCGGGATTTGTTTTTGATCAGAAATCCTCCTGGCTGCGTTGTTTAGCAAACCGGTGTCTCCAATTTAACCGAGCAGTGGGAGCTCTGTTTGCTTTGGCGCAGAGAATGGGCAATCAACCAGTCCAGCCTCTATTGGAGGTTTATCAATGAAAATGTCTTCTGATTTTACAATATGGTGTGGCTTTGTGGGGATATAAAGAGGCTACTTCCATTCAGGCTCAAGGAACAGCTTCTGCCGTTGGTTCCTTGGCCTTCCGCACATTTTGTCCTCCATGAGGAGTTAGGTATCACCTATGTCTATGATTTGATTAGGGTGGTCCCACTTGTCCTTTGCAGGAGTCTGTTTGGGACAATAAGTCTACCTTCATGAACAGAATGATCATACATAATTGCCTGGGATGCAATAAATGCCTTACCATCCCCTGGTTGAATTATGTAAAGCGTATTTCCCAGGCTATTGGGTGGGAGGGTGTCTCCTTCGTCTCTTACTAAAGCAGATATCCCCAAATTTAAACAGCTTTTTTAGCGACTTGCACAGTCTTTCAGGGAGCAGGAACAGTTAAGTAAACCCAGTCTGCGAGAGTATGCAAATATTCCAACAGTGACAAATCTCTAGCAGTACCTGGGCTGGGTGTTGAGCCCTCTGGAGAGATCACTCTTAGCCAGATTCTGACTAGGGGCCATAAGATCTCAACTCTGATTTTCTTTGGGTCAATACCTTACTGACTCCGTTTTAGTCTGTCCCTGTGATGAGTCTGCGGTGCACTCTCTTTAGAATTTTGTTTTTTTCGTAAATATTATCAGCAGTTTTCTGGTAAGCACTTAAAACCTATTTTAAATATGTATGAATTTCGACAACGCAAGCCAGCGTTGTTCTTTTTACAATTGTTACCTAACATTCCGATTTGCTTGAGCGTTGGCAGATTTTTAAAATCAGAAGTTTGTCAAATCTAAAATGTTATCTCTATGAATTATTATTACTAACCACGTTTTTTAGGTCTCGCCTGTCGATGCGCATGCGCATAGAGCAAGCGAGACTATAGGGGCTCATCGACTCTTTATCTAACTTGCAAGGAATCGTGGCGATTCCTTGCAGTGCCCGTGACTTTTAAGCTCAATGCGCATGTGCATTGAGCTTAAAAGCGCGTGCACAGCCGCCCGCATTCCTCCGACACCTTTGAAGTGAAGCTTAGCTTCACTTCAAAGGCCCGGCTTCTTCACACCCACATGCCGCTCTGCCCCGCTCCGCCCCCTCCCCTGAGTCATCCTGCCTGCCCAGACTTCTCCTCCCCCCTACTTACATCCCGCTTTCACTTGTTTTACTTACTCTTGTCCCATATACACATATTCCTTTGGATAAGCTATGTAGCGCCCGCCTCCAACAGCCCCACACGTTCTCGGGGGGAAGCTGACATTATCTCCGCTCTTTGTTTACACTGGGAATTCTTGTTCCCATGGTTATCATGACTCGCCACAGGCCCGTCAATCGGCATGCCGAACGTTCTTTGTAACACGCAGACCGACCAGCCGATTTGAATCGTGTATGACGGGGCACGTCGACGGGAGTCTCTCCTCGTTTTCACCATTGACATTTTACCCCATCACACGTTGCTTTCCATTACTCTTCCAATATAAAGAATCTCCCTACTGAGCCAATGGATGACACACCTCTCCAGAGGCGACACGCTCACACGCTTTGGGATCTGCTAACACTGCAGGACCCGGCGCCCACCAGCCCCCTCGCACCCCTTGTGAAGGGATATGTTGGGCATTGCTGCTGGTTCGTTCCAGCATTGACATGCCTTACTTTGCACTCATGCCCAAGTGCGCTTTTTTTTGTTTGTTATTTACCGGCCCCCGTTCACGCATGCACACCATTTGGTAACGTGCATTCCGCAATGTGTGCATTACTTTTGCATCATCTCCCATTGTCCCCATCTCCGGCCCACCCCATCATGCACACCACGAAGATCGGCTAATCCGTTTTAAATTGTACCACCTTTCTTCATACTTAGATCTCTATTATGTATATACCTTTCCCTGTTCACCCATGTATAACGTATTGAGGGCCTTTCTCGGCTAGGACTTTAGACCTACGGAGTTGCCGGCCGCTCTACACTCATTGTCCTCCACTTTTTGATGTCTCTGATATTCCATATGTATTATCATGCCTCTCTTACTATGCTTTAATACTATTCAGACCAATTTTGAGCGCATCTCCTTCTTTCTTCTGACATCATTTCAACACCCTTTTGAGACCTTCCCACATGCGCCACCTCTGTTAGCACCATGATTCGAGCTCCCATCTATGCTCTTTTTTGTTGCTCAAGAAGCTCTCTAGTACCATGCTTACACATCTTCCTTGTTCCACAACAGTTCCATGCATGAGGCCCTTATCAAGGCGGCCCTCCAGAACTATTGGATGCATCATTACTCACCGCTGCTAACCCAAGCATAACGGGTTCCGTCTAGAGATAGACCTACCACGTATGGTTCCTCACCACATTGGACATTTAGACACACACGGAAGATGGGATGCAGCGACCCTCAACCCCTCACTCACCCTCAACCCCTCACCCTCAACCCCTCATCCTCAACCCCTCATCCTCAACCCCTCACCCTCACCCTCACTCACCCTCACTCACCCTCAACCCCTCACCCTCACTCACCCTCACCCTCACTCACCCTCAACACCTCACCCTCACTCACCCTCAACCCCTCACCCTCAACCCCTCACTCACCCTCAACCCCTCACCCTCACTCACCCTCAACCCCTCACCCTCACTCACCCTCAACCCCTCACCCTCACTCACCCTCAACCCCTCACCCTCACTCACCCTCACTCACCCTCGACCCCTCCCCTTCGACCCCTCCCCCTCAACCCCTCACCCTCCCTCACTCACCCTCACTCACCCTCACCCCCTCACCCTCACTCACCCTCACCCTCACTCACCCTCACCCTCACTCACCCTCACCCTCACTCACCCTCAACCCCTCACCCTCACTCACCCTCACTCACCCTCAACCCCTCACCCTCACTCACCCTCACCCACCCTCAACCCCTCACCCTCACTCACCCTCAACCCCTCACCCTCACTCACCCTCACCCTCACTCACCCTCAACCCCTCACCCTCACTCACCCTCACTCACCCTCACTCACCCTCACTCACCCTCAACCCCTCACCCTCACTCACCCTCACCCACCCTCACCCTCACTCACCCTCACCCACCCTCACCCACCCTCAACCCCTCACCCTCACTCACCCTCAACCCCTCACCCTCACTCACCCTCAACCCCTCACCCTCACTCACCCTCGACCCCTCCCCCTCGACCCCTCCCCCTCAACCCCTCACCCTCCCTCACTCACCCTCACTCACCCTCACTCACCCTCACCCCCTCACCCTCACTCACCCTCACCCTCACTCACCCTCACCCTCACCCTCACTCACCCTCAACCCCTCACCCTCACTCACCCTCACTCACCCTCAACCCCTCACCCTCACTCACCCTCACCCACCCTCAACCCCTCACCCTCACTCACCCTCAACCCCTCACCCTCACTCACCCTCACCCTCACTCACCCTCACCCTCACTCACCCTCAACCCCTCACCCTCACTAACACTGAAACCCTCAATCACCCTCACTCTTACTCTCACTCACACTCTACACCTCAGCCTCACCCTCACTCACTCACCCTCAACACCTCACCCTCACCCCCTCAACCCCTCACCCCCTCACCCTCACTCGCCCTCACCCTCAACCCTTCACCCTCAACCCCTCACCCCCTCACCCTCAACTCCTCACCCTCAACACCTCACCCTCACTCACTCTCAACCCCTCAACCTCACTCACTCACCCTCAACACCTCACCCTCACTCACTCACACTCACTCACCCTCAACCCCTCACCCTCAACCCCTCACCCTCAACACCTCACCCTCAACCCCTCACCACCTCACCCTCAACACCTCACGCTCAACACCTCACCCTCAACACCTCACCCTCAACACCTCACCCTCAACACCTCACCCTCACTCACCCTCACTCACCCTCACTCACCCTCACTCACCCTCACTCACCCTCACTCACCCTCACTCACCCTCACTCACCCTCACTCACCCTCAACCCCTCACTCACCCTCACTCATCATCACTCACCCTCAACCCCTCACCCTCACCCTCACCCACCCTCAACACCTCACCCTAACTCACAATCACCCTCACTCACCCTCACCCTCACTCACTCTCACTCTCACTCACCCTCAACCCCTCACTCACCCTCAACCCCTCACCCTCACTCACCCTCGACCCCTCCCCCTCGACCCCTCCCCCTCAACCCCTCACCCTCCCTCACTCACCCTCACTCACCCTCACCCCCTCACCCTCACTCACCCTCACTCACCCTCACCCTCACTCACCCTCAACACCTCACCCTCACACAGTGCAATAGGTCTCAGAGGATTTTTAGTTAAAGCTTTTACAATTGTTTATGGCTTTTTTGATTTGTAATTCTTTAGCATTGGCTACAAGAAATAAAAATGCTAAAGATTTACAACAAAAAACCCATAAACAATTCTAAAAGCACTAACTCTAATGCTGCGAGACCTATTGCATTTCCAATGCTTGTTTATATTTCCGGTGGATTATTTAAATCTTGTGCTGCTTTTATGATTGTTTTTTGAATGATCGAATAAAGAATTTATGATGATGATGAATAGAAAAACACCACTGAGTAATGTGTCCCTCTTATATGGGCAGAGAAATATTATAATTTTTTGTAACGCCTCTCCACATAGATATTGCTACCCAGCAGACTGAACTACCACCGACAGAGATTGTCAATATAATATATACATTTTGAAGTGCACAGAGAGTCACTCTTTAAACTGTAACTATCAAGAAAAAGAGGGCAGTCACTGGAGAGAGAGCAAGCAGAAGCTGAGGGGAAGGTAGATTAGCCCCTTCATTTAATCTTTGAATATCTTAATAAAGACGAACCAACAATAAGTCAAACAATGCCTTTATAAAAAGCATTAAAACAACAAAATTAGTATTATTCCATATTAAACTTGACAGTTCACAGTAGTTTCTCACAAAAGAGGTAAGAAGGGATTAGACTGTTGTTCTAGTAAGCCTTTCCTGACCTCGATTCAGATTAATTGGTGGTCTACCTTTCTCCATTACACCTGCAGTTGAACACTTCTTTGTCAAAATACACTTAAGACAGCCCTCAAATGTGTACACACCCTACTTTCTCCCAAACAATTACCCTCGTTGCTGAATTTTTAACAGTATTTTTCTACTACTAAGACACTTGTACATCATTCCATGTCAAGGAAAGCTTCGGTAGACAGGTGGATAGTGTTGCATAGATGGATGGGCAGGCGGACAGAGAAAGGGACAGATAGATAGATAGATAGATAGATAGATAGATAGATAGATAGATAGATAGATAGATAGATAGATAGATAGATAGATAGATAGATAGGTAGATAGGTAGGTAGGTAGGTAGGTAGGTAGGTAGGTAGGTAGGTAGGTGGGTAGGTAGGTAGATAGATAGGTAGGTAGGTAGGTAGGTAGGTAGGTAGGTAGGTAGAGACTCAGCCTCAATTAGTGATATCATTGTTATATATCCATGACATACAAGAGCACTGAAAGCAAACTAGAATGTCATACAAGCAGGACATTCAGACTAAATTGATTTACGAGTATAACTGTAGTCCTCAAATAAAATACATACCAGGATGACATGCAGAAGTGCAGTTATAAATGTACTTCAACTACAGAAAAATAAAAAAGGAATACCTTTATAAAGATCAGTTTCAAATAGATATAATCTTGTATGTTGTGAAACAGCAGCAGTTCTAACACCAGACCTAAAAAATGACGAGTTATGCAAAGTAGACTTGAATTATTACAAAATAAATAATACAAGTTTAACAGAGGAGTTGGGACCAGTGAAAAGCAGTAGGAGTTATTTTAAGATTATTTGGCAGGTGACAGCAGGCCCAATAAGCTAACTTAAGAGGAGCTCAAATTTGGTACATGCAATAGAAGTCAGATTGATATAATGGAAGGCGTAATGGTGTACATGATAAACGATTGGCAAATGATTGCAGAATTAAATCGATCATTAAGTAAGAAATGGGTCAATGGCAAAAATATGAAAAATGCCATAGAAAAGGGACATTTGTAGAAGGAGGCTGATCACCAAACAAAGATATTTTCATGAATTTCGACATTACAAACATATGATATTAAAGTGTAAAAAATAAGATAGGAAATAGCATAGGCTAGCACAATACATTACCAGGGAGGCTACTTAAAGAAGGCTTGTTTTATCAAAAATTAAGAGGGATCAATACAAAAAATGAATTGTAGTTCAACGTCTCACTTTCAAAACTTCCACAAAGCCAAGAATTAAGTTTGATACATAACTCTGACACTGTAGTGGTGCAGGCCATTGCTTTTTCCATGGCCTAGAGGGAATCTCGTAAAGGGCTACTGTTCCTCCTCACACACCTCCACAGCAAAGGAACACATATCTGATTTTACCATATTCTCCAGAGCCCTATGCAGCACAAATATTGTAAAACAAGCATTGGCAAAGCCAATGGATCTCACCTGGTATAGTGCACACGTACAAGAGAAAACTTAGACTGGGGCACCCATATGTGTGCAAACGCACCAGTGATACATTCTTGCAGACATAAGGAGGCATAGTATAGGACATTAGCACTTTCGGCAGGGACAACAAGGATTTTTCTCATTTTCCTAGACCCTATATTTTTTATGGCTGTAGAACTCTGTACACTTAACCCCTGGTAACTAGTGATACAGTGCCTATGCTCCTCCTTTCAACAAGGTGAAATTGGCACACCCTTAAGGGAATATTTAATTTATCTGTAAGCCCCTAGTATGAGGTAGAAAGGATACAAAGGTCCCTTAAATTAAAATTCACTAGTGGTCAGCAGTACCCATTGTGCCATTCATCATGGTGACAGCAGATCTACCATTTATAGCCTGACTGTTGCAGTTTTAAAAGTAGAACATTTAGTAAATTTATATTAAAGATGTCCTTACAGTGAGGCTATTTTCACTGTAGGAAGGCTGACTATTCCAAAGAAATCATGGGGTTACATCATTACATTTAATAATGCAAATTTCGGTTAGGAAATGGCTTGAAAAGTATTTAAACAACCATTTTAACAGCTTTTAAAACCCCAATTCAATGCTTAAGTCAGATTTATAATAAATAGTAAGGAAATTGAACTTTTATAAGGTTACTTTTTCCCTGCCTAAAGTTCTTGGGGACTAAATTTGTATTTATTCACCTACTTCTGTGAGAATTAATTAGCATTTGAAGAGGTGTGAAAATTGCTCTCAGATCAGGAAGCAGAGCCCTGAATATGGAGAGGTGTTGTTGTTACCTTGACAGGAGGATAACTGAGATTGGGCCTCAGAACTAAATTAACTTTAAACAGGACACCCTGTTACAGGCAAATGTTAGTTGACACTTGGGCAGGGCCTTCCTTTGCCCCCAGCCATGCAGTCTCCAATAACAATGGGCCGCTTCTGAAAAAACAGTGCAAATCCCGCTCGACAGGTATGCTTAGGTTTACAAGTAACACCAGGGACACACTTTAAAGACAGGGAAGCAGGATGTCAAAACAATTCTTGTGTATCCACTGTATGACTGCTGGAAAACCTTGCCTTGATCTACCTTAATCTACCAGACTTCTGTCTCTGGTTTACTGGAAGTAGAGACTGCCCTAAACTGGATGAATTTAGTGTTAGATGAGAGAGGATGCAAGGATTACCATAGTGCACTTTCCACACACACTCCCATACATCAGAGCCCAAGCTGAGTGTGGCTGACAACTTTCGCTATCTTGAAAATACCCAAAGTATCTCAAGAACCTTTTTCCCATTGGTTTGGGCATGCCGAGGAGCTATTCCCACCCACTAGCTCATGATAGTTAGTGTATCCCAGGCACCTGTGGTGGCTTTAACTTAAAGGACTAAAGTCAGTAGACAAACTCTTTGACCAGAACAAAGGTGTATCCAACCCGTGCTTTATTGCTATCAGTCTCAAAATATACCTAGGTCCAGGTCTACCGTGACCTTTGACTATCAATGCGACTTTGTGCTTATTGGTGTTATTCCTGTTTTTAAAAAAATAATAATATCTTCAGTACTCATTATTAGAATGTTGTCATTTGGTGTCATTTTGTTTGTTACATATTGCTAATTTCCTTTACATTCAGTTTGGTATTTATATTGTGCTGCATTTTGACTCCATTACTGTTTGGTACGGCATAATACTTCACACATTGCCCTAGGATAAGTCTGTCTGCCCTGTGCGCTAGCTACCAGGGGGTTGAGCTCAGGCTAATGTGTAACTTCAAGGGTTCACTCTGGCAAGGGTTGTGATTATTTCTTGAGGTAGGTAGTCACCCACACCAAGGGTTCACATTGGCAAGGTAGGAAGTCACCCACATCAGTTATGAATTCCATTTTCTATACATAGCAAATACTTATAGGTATTTATACACACACAGAATAAACAAACTGGAACCCATGCACATAGACCAACAGATGTGCAGGCACCCATAAGCACAAAAAACATCCCTTCAATCTTTCATGCAAACATACCATCCAACTAGCTCAATTCCTCAGACAAACAAACACCCATTTACATGAAAGAAATGCAGTGAGAAACAAATAAATAGAGACCACATGCACGTTGACACATATCTGAGGACAGCCGATATGTGTACAAACAAAAACATGTGCACAGGTGAGTGTGTAAAGCATGAATGTAATGATCTATAGATGCATAGGTAAAGCATGAATGTAATGATGCATGAATCATAAAGTTTACATTAATGACTTGATGAATCCATGAGTGATGGATAAATGAGTACTTACATAGCAGGTGTAGGGATACATATTAATGGAAGGAGTAGGCTTAAATAGCTAGGAATAAGTATAAGTATCTTGGCGTAAGTGTAAGAGTTAGTAGCAGTAAAAGTAGGCGTAAATAAGATTAACAACATGTCTAAGTAGGAGCAAGAATTAGTGTATGAGCAGGTCCTGTTAAGAAGGGGTAAAAGTTTGTAGGAGTAAAAGTAGGTGTAAGCAGGACTACATGGAAGTAGAATAAGAGTTAGTAGAAGTTAGAAAAAAGAGGAGTAAGACAAAACTAAAATATGACTAAACAGGAGTAAACAGGAGTGTGTGTAAGAGGATGCAGTTATAACTAAGGCTCGCTGTTTTCCGTTTTTACAGATTTTTACAGATAAATACAGACAGAAAACAATGTGCTTTCTGTCTGCATTTATTTTTAAAAGTGTATAAATACAGAAAATTGTGTTTCTCATAAGTGCCTCTTCCTGCTGTCTTTCATGAATTGTAGTCAAACTGCTGAGCAGATGGACAACATGGGAAATTAAAAAACAGGATGAAATTTAATTAATGGCATATGTCAACATACATTTGTGTTATAATGCTAATATTTAATGGAAGTATTGTTGCGTAATATTTGGCCGCTTAAATAGCTAAATAAATATGGAAATGTACAGTTTTACAACATCATTTATAAACAAAACATAAAATAAATATGGATAAATACAGATAAAATGGCCCAAAAATAAATATGGATAAATACAGACGGAAATGTTAAAAAACTAAATACCATAAAACCGGGAGCCCTAGTTATAACTCAAAGGAAGAGCTGCAGTAAGTAAAGAAAGTAGGTAGGAGTAAGTAAAACAACATAGGAGTAATAGTCCAAGTAAGCAGGATAAATACGCACGAATAAGTAGAAATAAGAGTAGGAGTAAATGTAGGCAGAAATAAAGCTATGAGTGCACGGGACTAAGGACGTAAAAGATGTGCGGTGGGTGAAAGAAAAGGTGGGATAAAAGAAGGAGGAGAATAAGGGAAGAATACAGAAAGAGTGGTCTTACTTCAGGAGACAGATGAGACAGCGCACACTGCCCTCTCTGGAGGTACTCTCCCAAGTGAAGCCCTTAATTCCCTGGGCCCCATTGCCATAGAACTCACTGCACAAATGTTAGCTAACCCCTGCTCCATAATCCTATCTATGAGAAAGAAGGCACTTGTTTGATCTATCCCAGTCCTATTGTAAATTTCTGAGAGAAACCCTAGACTGCAAAACATACAAAAGTATACCATTATCTGTTGACCTGACCAAGCCGAAACATATTGATGTACATAAACATAAACAAACAATTCATTCAATGAATACGAATTGACACATATAAAAAACCAATATTATATTCCAGGTTCTTCCAAAAACATATAATGGCAGACATATGGATATATGCTGAAAAATCATGCTCATCAAAATAGACCAGAGAAACTCCAGTGAGGCATAGGAAAAACACATACAGTGTCACCCTGCACATTAACAAAGAAATGATTGTCCATCTTTCAGACCTGCCAGCCGTCCCACTTTAAAAGGTGTGAGGGGCTCATACATAAACATTTAGACAAACCATCTGGCACATGACGAGAGTAAATTGTGTTCAATCAGGTTTTGCATACACATCAGCGTTTCCCTCATGGTAAGACTTACACAGACACCAATTAAAAAGTAGACATTAACATAGATAAAAGAGTGAAAATAATGGTGTCATTACCCATTGTGGATTTGTTAAATGTATGCTTCTACGCACTATAAGACCAATCAAAGAAAGAGGAAGGGTTGAGTTGGCCTTGCAGGGAATTACAGTTAAGATTCTAATGTCACACTTAGGGGCCGATTCCGATTCAGGTTGGAAGGGCTCTGAACTATGTTCGGAACCCTTCCGACCGAATCGGTCAGTGCCGGCTGGATTCCATTCCGACTGAGCCATTCAAATGGGCTCGGTCGGAATGGAATCCGACTCTGCTTTCCGGATGGCCTACGATGGGCTCGGAGAGCCCGTCTGCCATCCGGAAATCCTTCAGGACTGGTCCCCTCTTTATGACCGAGGGAGTACGATGGCAGTTTTTCTGTTCGGCACGAAAATGCAGTCGGAAACTGTCTTTGGGGGCCCCCAGCAGCTGACTGGCAGCCTGGGGGCACCTATGGTGCCCCTCTGTGGATCCCTGCACCCGGGGGCAGGCACCTTCAGGTGCCGGCCACAGGGTGCAGGGATGAACTGCAACCCTGCTTTTCTCAATGCAGGCATGCATTCCGCTTGGAATGCGTGCCTGCATTGTGAAGTATACGAGTGCGACCGAACCCTGTTCGGTCGCATCATTTTAGCAGGGCCGTAACCCACGACAGGAGGTCAGTGGGTTACTGCTCCTGACCGATGTCGAGCAGCCCTGAGCCCGTCCTACTTCGGAATCGGCCCCATAATTGTTCAAATCATCCAACACTATCCACAATATTGAAGGGTGTTTCTGATCACCACATGACAAATGTAAATGTACATGTATTTATATAGCACAAATCACCGACATGGTATCTAAGCACTTGCTTAGGGAACCCGTCCTGGTATTCCCCTGTGAGATACCCCGGCAGGGTATCCACAAGGTGAAAGCCAGGCATCCCGCCGCGAGGGGCCGTAGTGGAGATTAAGCAAGCTATTCGAACCCTGGTCCACGGCCGATCTCAGCTTCCGGGTCTGCCGCCTCTAACCACTGAGCCACACTTCTCCACAACCATCATCAATTCAGTGTCTCTTGTATACATGTTAAAAATATGCCCGAAAAATTTGCCTTAAATGTCGCCTCAATAGCGCATAATTTATTGGCAAATCTCTGGTTTCGAGATCTCTGGTAATCACTCATCTCGTTCCATGATCGCTACATAGCTGCCAAGGTTTCAGATTGTTGTGTGTGACATTTTCAAAATTTCTGTGTAATTATGAGTGACATTTCAATGACTCTGAATGGCACTCTCTCAAGATCAAAATCAAGCAATGAAGACGAGGTAACATATAAATATCAGAAATTACACCCATTTGAGCAATGAGAAACTCTAAGAAGATTAAAACTTCTGAAAAGCACTAATATTCCAAAAAGACTTAACTGAGTCAGAGTTCTATCAAAATGATCATTAATAGCAGAGTGAGCAACCACCTTGGGGCCTGGTGTGCCGTGGCGCTAGCTACCTGCGGTTCACACTTCAGTTCAGTTCAATAACAGTTGCAATGAACTACCGTGGCTTTACGTCTCGAGTCACCCCCAACCTCATGTAATACCCATTATTTTGTAGCACAAAAACAATAAAAAGAAGTAAAAAATATTATTTCCTTTAAGATCGCTCTACTGATAGATGTTTATTTACATTCAGCACACTGTAATAGGAAATTGAGATTTGGTAAAAAAGTCAATAGGTGGCCCTGTGGATGTAACTTTGCTACCATTGGATTGAAACAGATGTGAATGTGTTTCTCTGTGCAATCTGTAGAGCGGCCATGCACGGATAAGCCACTTGCGCCGGCTGCTTAGCACCTCATAATCAACATATTAGAATTGAAATCAGAAAAGCACAGCGATCTACACAGACCTGAGTGAGCTGGAGCGAGATTCCTGAGGATGCACGACCGGAGGCAGTCAGATCCAGTTGTATATTCATGTCACATGACGATTCTGCCTCTGCGATGACACTGTGAACTCGTTCACCGGCCAATGATTGTGAATGCCGGCGTCGTGCTCCGCACGCTGAGGAACCAAATACTGTGGCACAGCAGGAAGCAGAAAACTGAAAAGAAACATAACTGCTGCGACCTGCTCTCAAAAGGGAGGGAGAGTGTCAGTCTGGCAAACGGACATACACTTTGTTGCAGTATGTGACCCCGTGTCACCTGAATGCTGCAGTGGCCAGCCGGGATTGAGTTGTTCGCAGCAGCAATAATGTTAAAGCCAGCACAGCTGGCTGACCCTCCCAGGCCGGCGCATAAAAACTATGGTGCAGATTTACAAGCCCCTTGCGCCTCTTTTACACCTCCGTTGCGTCACTTTTGTGACGCAGCGGCGGCGCAAATCCTGCGCCATGGTGCGGGGTATTTATAACGTGACGCATCTGGGAGATGCGTCGCGTTGTAAAGCCCTGCGCCATAAGAAGGCGTTCCTGCGCAGGGGGGCGTTCCTGCGCAGGAACGCCTCCTAAAAGTGGCTGAGTGAAATCTACAAGATTTCACTCTGTCACTTTTAGGCCAATGCTGCGTCAAAACCCTGCGCCTGCTTGAAGCAGGTGTAAGGCTTGACACAGCATTGGAAGAATAGGCCCCACCAGAGCATTGCTGGACGCAACTCCAGCAATGCGCTGCTTTTACGGCACAGATGCGTGACGCATCTGTGCCGTTTTTGCCCCTTGGTGCGCCGCGTGGCGGAGCTGCGGCCAGGGCCGGCGCTAGGCATGGGCAGTGTGTGCAGCGGCCCAGGGCCTCGCGCAAGACAGGGGGCCCCCACCGCTTCACTGTGAAAGGCCACACTTTCACAGATTGCCCATCTGCTCCTGCTGGGCCCCCTCCCTGCACAATCACAATACAATACACATGCAAGGCTGGAGTCGACCTTGTTGATCACGGCGTGCTGGCATTCCTGGGGGTGCAGGGGTGGGGGAAAGGCAGAGCAGCTGGCCAGCATCACAGTGTCAGGGGTGGGGGAGCACCTGTGTTAAGTACCGGCCATTCCCTTTCTGCATTTTGTTGCCAGGTGACAGAAGGCCCCTTTGTTTCCAGGACCAGCCGGACACAGGTAAGGGAGGTGGGTGAGGGGAGGAGGGAGCAGCCAGATCAACTGGCTTTTGTTAACTTAATGTATGTAGAACTGCCAGTGCTAGTGCAGTGCTTTACGAAATGACTCACTGCTTCAAAGGCCATGGGGAGGGGGCCCCCTTTCCCTGGGCCTCTAAGCACTATAGAAAGCGGCAAGGTCCAGGTGTTGGGGCCCCTTTCCCTGGGCCTTGTAGCCAGTACTCCTTTATTTGTTCTCCAGTGAAATGAATCCAAAAAATGAAAACTGTTGCTGGAAAGGTCGTCTTTTTTCTGACATTTTTCACTTCCAAACTGTAGCATTGGGATGGAGAGAAATAAAAGGTTCTAAATGTAAAAAATAACTAAAGCAAGACCGAGTTGGTCGAAAAGGGGCCAGATTGATTTTATTCACACCCAAAACACATTAGTGCCACTTTACAGAGTTTGCCAGTGAAGCACTACTTTTGTTTTCTTGTCTTTCTCTGAACAGCATTGTTTTCCCTGGGTTTAGTAATGCACCATTCCTGGATGTTCTGCAATACCTGCTTGATGGGCGGATTGGAAAACAAAATGCATGCTGAGGCTCTGTATTCACGAATGTGGTCTTTTTGAACTATATTGCTTACGTTTTGTAAGGATATAAACAATGGACATTGAAACTGGCCCCTTCCGGCCCTGTAGTCATGGCCTTAACTTTTCATGCAAAAGCACTCATTGATTTCTGAATAATAAGTGCAAAAGGGTTAAGATAACCATGTTGTTCCTGCTTACATTTCACATGCTTTTAATGAATCTTACATTCTTTATGAGTGTTTGCTGTTTCCAGGATGTTGTCACTTTTTTTTCCGGCAGCATATTGCTCTTGTCTAGTGCCTAATCTAAATTGGGTCGCCTCCAGGTGTAGCGGGGCGCAATTGGATTTGTAGTTGAAGGCAGTGCGAGTTTCTCCCAGTGGGGCAGTATGGTGTTCAGTGAGGGAGAGGATGCGGCACTGTGGTCAGAGCTGCCAAATCTGGAACTGGAGAACCAGGTTCAGCCTTCATGACCAGTCCACCAGACCACTCTCATAAGAGAGCACATTTAGTAGGCCCCGAAAGACCTTAGAAGAATGGTGTCTGAGCACCAGCCGGTGGACCATAGCGGTGGCAAGTGTGGGTTAAACTTGAAGGCCTGTCCATTACAACCCTTATTGAAGCTCAACTTGAGTCTTTTGGGCAGGCCTTCGAAGCAGCACACCCTAGTGACTCTGTCATTGAGGTCATAGGACCCTTGAGCAGGAAGGCTCTAGGGCGGTTTGACCTATGAGATCGCACTGAGTGCTGACTTGGGGTGGGGGCGTCATGTTTGTGAGTATATTATGTTTCTAAAAGCACTTGTTGCCTCCTTCCTGGCCTCCAACAATTTTGGCCACAATAAAAATGTCATGAATACTCCGATGATTAATGTTCTTCCTACAGAGAGATGGAGTTTTGACTTCTTTAAAATGTAGCGCAGAGGGTTAATGTGCCTGCTGCAAAGAACATGTACCATGCAGATCACTAAATCCACATAATTTAAATAGGCCAATGGGTTACTGCTTTTGTCAGAGAGATGCTATTGTTACTTGCAGTTTATAAGTCAAAATCCTAACATTGAACAATGAGCTATTAACTGCCATCTAAGAGCTGCATGCAAACTGCAAGGTATAAATTACAGCGTTATGGTTTTTTCCCCAGTCTTTGATTATCCCAATGTTGCAAAAAGGGTTAATTTGGACATAAATCAATTCTAGTTATTAAATAGAACCCTGAACTATGGTATTACATTCTAAATTCAGAGTTTGTGTTTTTCCAGATCAATCACTAATACACCATACTGCCTACTAGTATGATTGTAATGTGACTACTAGTCCTTTGTCTTATGTAACATTACCTATTGTGATTTACACACGTAGGAGTGATTGTCTCCATGTAATGTGTGATATAAAGTTCTCTGACACCCTACACTGGTATCAGTGGTGCTGTAAATCAAATTATATGCATCTGAGCGAGAATGTGGTTATGGAGACTTGAGTCGCACTGTTAAAGGGTAGTAGTGAGGGAATCCGTGCCAGAGCGAGTCATTGAGGGGACCAACATTGTCGCACAGGGCTCCACCAGCGCTAAAGACGGCCACTTCTACTGCCTACAGTTCTACCACCAAATCAAAAACATTGATTTGAAAACCCCTTGAATCTGAAGTTTACCTTCAAGTCAATGTATGATTTAGCAGTGGTCTTGGTTGTTTCAAGTCTTTTTTTATTTATCTACAATCTTTATTTGTTTGCAATGGTGTCTTGTAATTTTGTACTATGCGTTGTGTTTTTGCATTTAACATAATTTTGGCGAGTAAAGAGCCCACACACAAAAAAGATTGTCCTACATCTCTTAGCATGTGTATGCGTGATACCGGTGAGAGGATTTATGTTATAACAAATTACAAAGTATTAATGTCATCCTAAGGTAGCACAATAATGGCACAGAAAGATAAGGGAGCCTTTTCAAATTTGCAATTATTTCCATGGTGTGAGAGATTTTCTCTTGTGTCATTTTATATTTTGAATGATCCCGCCCCTCATTACCTCAACAGGATCTCCCCCCTTCAAGAGGCAGAACTGGAAATTGAATCTTGCACTCATCTGGAAACAATCAGTTAACGAGGAGTAAATAATATACATTTTTGTGAGAACTGCACCTAGCTTTTCCATCCAATGTGACAAATGTAATCCATGTAATACAGTTTTAAAATATATGGACGTATTTTATATGTATATTTATCTTTTTGTCCATGTTACTGAAATCCACGTTAGGTCTCTTCGGGATGCCAAATAAGATCAATTATGCTGGGATGTCAGTTTCTGTGATGTCACTTCTTGTGATGTTACCAAGGGCGGCTCCTCCACTAGGGCGGAGGAGCGTCGCCCTACTGCTTTCTTACAGTGCGAGAAGCAGAAACACAAAATTCTAAAATTCCCATTTTATGTTCCTGCTTGTCGCACTGCAAGAAAGCAGAAGTGTTTGGTTGGGGGTGGGCGGGTCTGCTTTAGGGCAGGGGAGGAGTCCCTTGCCCACTGCTAAGGGCGCTGACTGTTTGGTCGGCCCTCCGGGGCCGATCAAACCAGTCATGGGCACTGCACCCTATATGGAGAAAAAGGCCTCCCCATAGGCGCCTGGCTGGTCGGCGTACCGACCAATCACAATGCTGCCATTGCAGCCTTGTGATTGGCTTAGGGAAAGGAGGCTGTCTGCTTCCTGTTCCTGCCAGAGGCAGGAAAGCAGGAGAGCAGGTCAGGAGCTGAGGTGAAACGAGACCTGGGAAGGTAAGTTTTTTTTTTTTTTTAATTACCCTCGGCGCCGAACCCCCACGAGACCCCCCACCCGTGCATCATGCGACTGGATGTTACATGGAAATTAGGGGGGCCTCACATCTTCCCTTTCGCCCGGGGCCCCAGAAGTTCTAGGACCGGCCCTGGCTGCGGCGCACAATTACTGGCGCATCCCTGCTAATTTGCAGGGATGCGCCAGTAATTGTAAATCTGCCCCCTCGTTTCTGCACAGTATGCAGTACTAGTGCTGCAGTCACATACTCTGCCAGAGCACTGCGTGGTTTATCACCATGAAGTGCTTGTGCGGCAGTCCGTCCAGCTATTCTCTGCCCATCAGTGCCGGTGGCGTGCAGTGCCGTTAATGTCCTCACATCTCACGAGGATTACACCATCTTTCAGACATCACGTTGTCATGGCAGCGATTATCTCACCATTCTACTTTATAGCACCATCCTATCATTGTACCTTCCTTTGACTCCTACTCTGGCATTCCATAGAATGCGTTTTAGAGAGAAAAATTAAAGAAGCAATCTAGTAAGGATGATGGCTGCATGCCTTTCAGACCATATTGATTTCTTCTTCTGCTGACCACATACTGCGGCATGTGTTCAACTGACTAATCTCATTATCAAGTGGTGTCCACTGTAGGTTCAGGAAGGCTGGATGCACACAACATTTTTACTTAACCAGAAACAGTAATTCTATTTAGAGTAAAAGTATATATATTTATTTTATATGGTTTTCTTGAAAATCAAGTTTTGTTTTTTTTAACCACTAGGGCATTCTTGCTGCTTTGGAGCCCCTTTGATTTGAATGCTGCACCTGAAACATGCAGTGAACTGCAGAATACAAGTTGAATCCCACCAAATCGGCTCAGTCTTGCTTCTTTCACAGTTTGATAGACTGAAAACACATTTGTTATTTTATCGAAACAGCCTATATGATTCCATCATTTACAAGCCATCGAAACTTTACCAGGATGCTCTAAAAGGGATACTATCCTCTCAGCCACTACACAGACATCCTTGTCGCTCTTTTCGAAGCACAGCCAACATTTCAACATGCCACAGCCTTTTACAACAACCTTCGCAGCAACCAATGGCCTTTCGAGTTTATGAGTGAGCAGTGTGGTCAAGCTCTGATATTGTCACGTGTTAAGTGCCAGTATATTGTGGTACTTGCTTTCCTGCTCTTTTCATTGAGTTACTAAACAGGGACTGCTATGGTGGGAGGCGGGCAACAATGTGTATTAAAAACTCCATGGTTGTGGTAAACGGACATTACAAATCTAAAATAGATAAATTGTAGCAACTGTTATCCCATTATAACCTCCAAAGGAAAAAGAGTGTAAACTAGTTAATGAGCCTGTCCTATATCCCTGACCTCGTTCTCCCCGAAGTAAAAGAGGCCCCTGATTGGACATGCATGTCCTACTGCTGAGAAGAAGTGGGGCTTGGATACATGCTGTGACATCTGATGCAGAAGGGGCAGGCTAACCACCACACTGATGTGAGGCTGTGTGCTCTGTACATACATCCTCCCTCCCATATTGCTCGCAGACCGCGACGAGGTACCGACGAGGTACCGACGCATAGAGCAGGGCCTCATATGCCGAGCAATTGCCGGGCGAGGTGAGGCTTACCCCCACAAAAAGCTGGGGATGAAGAAATAACTTTGGAACCATACACATATGAGATATATGTCTGGTAGGGTGGTAAAAAACCACTGATCCATTTTCTTTGTACTAATATATTATTTTTGTTCTCACATGAATTGATATATTTGCAGTAGCACACACCATCTCTTAGGTCCTGAAGAAAGCCGGGTCATTAACCCTCTCGGCTGAAACATGTTGACCTCACTCCTAGCCAAATGATAGTAAGAAATTTTCCCATGCTATCAGGCGGTTTTTATTACATGGCATTAGGACAATCCCTAATAAACATATTTTTTGTCCTTCTAGTCATTTTTATCACACTTGCACTTATCACTTGCACTGCACTCCACCGGTCCTTACGCCTTGGACAAACATAGAGGCTGAGTCATCCAGAGAGTAGGAGGTCTAGTACCGTTGTACATGTAGCCTGTATACTATCTGGGCTATATGTGACCCTCCTCTCTAGTCATTTTTATCACACTTGCACTTATCACTTGCACTGCACTTCACCGGTCCTTACACCTTGGACAAACATAGAGGCTGAGTCATCCAGAGAGTAGGAGGTCTAGTAGCGTTGTACATGTAGCCTGAATACTATCTGGGCTATATGTGACCCTCCTCTCTTGGTTCTCCAGATGACGAAGTTCCGCCAAATGGGTGGGCTGATGGAAACCATACTCTAGCCTGGGATGGGACAAGTTATGTATAACTGGTGAACTGCATGTGCTCCAACATAGGTACCTTCTGTCACCCTCTTCAGACCGTTGTTTTTCCTTTAGTCGGTTAGGTTTGCTCTGTACATACTCCTTCTCCCAATGCACCAAATATACCAATGCAAATGTTCTTGCAATATTCTACACATCAAAGACTCAAGGCCTGGCTGTTTGAATGAACAGATCACCACGAAGCTAGCAGCAACCCCAGCACCGTGAGACCCTCGCAGGTGGTCTGCTGGGCTCTACAAATCTTTGATTGATTGATCTAGGTTTGTAATCATGTTTCATTACTTTCTGAGCCTGGCCTTTAGAGAAACCAATTTTCATAAGACAAGGTCCCTTATGAAAAAGGGCATGTGGCCCTGGCTGCAAAATCTACAGCCACACCACTGCCTTCATTCTGTAACACCCATGCTGTCACTGCAGTAGGTCCCCTCCTGAACATCCCTTGAGCAGGCTTCCCAATGCAACTCCAATTCTCCATAAGGGAACTCCTGCTATTCCAGTTCACATTTGTTGTAGAAGTCTCTGTACTCAGTATATGTTCAGCCTGCATAAATTAAGTGGTAGCATCAGCCATTCTGACTTGGTTCCAAAAACATATTCTCCTGCTTCAGAGAGCAAAGCGCTAACTACCCACTGTGCTAATAAGGAGTGTGGCAATTGGTAGAGTGTGTGGAACCGAACAGAAGAGCAGGACCACTGGGATGCTGGGATACTCAATACAAAAGAAGGGAGACCAAACTCTGTCCAGTTCATTTAGTATTTAATGTCCCAGCAGCCTCTGCTTTCTATCTGATTCCACTGATTTCCACCGAGGAAAAAGCATGGGCTGCAGGTGTGATGAATCATATGAACACACAGCAGACATAGCAAGGTGTACATTTGAATACTGATAGAGCGCTCGTTGCTCTTACATTTTGTAGGGGTGCATTGTACTCATGGATGAACTCCACTCACATATAATCTGTAGTTTTGCTGTAATTTGTGTTATTAGAATGAAGCTTATATCATTATATTAAGACAGTAGAATGAAATTTGTAATGTTATATACAGGAATGATTAGGATTTCGCACGTGTTTAGAGAAATCATGTAACCACGCATGTGCATTATGAATGTTATGCAAAATAAATGTATCCACTGTTTTATAATTGATTCACATAGAGACTTGTGTAACGCGTGTGATTTAAAGAACGTTCTTAGGTAAGCCAATCTTATAGGCCTACCTTTCGTTTTTCTAAAGTTTAGTTTCTCCTTGTTTGCTCTCAAGTTAAAAGTTAATTCGAATTCATGTGTGTGTAGACAGTTTCCTTTCGCCCCTACTGCAGGAATTCATCTCATTATTTTAAATTTAAGAAGATACATGGGAGGAGAGTAATGTCTTCAAAGAACTTGAACAGAGAAAAGGGAGGACACCTTTCGTGCCTAGTGAAATCTGGAAACCTAGGTCGTCGGAGAGAGTTCGATTTAATTGGAGTTTGTGGAATGTTACTCAAAGAAGGTGTTCACAGAAAAACTTACCATGTGACCTGTTAGGAGTGTAACTTTGTCTTTTTGTATTAGGCACAGGGACAGATTAGGAGGACTTCTGCTTTGGACTGAGGAAAGGGAGCATCTTAGAACGAGCACCACAGTTTTACGCTACTTGACCCATTTAACATGAGTTTACTTCTTAGGCTGACACCTTTTGAGGGGAATTCAACTGAGAAGCTAGGTAGGGATGTCACTCTAGCAGTAGTGTAGGGACAAATTACTTTTTCTTTTTTGAAATACAAATGAAAAGGGATTTGGACACAGCGTTTCTATACTCAGTTGTGTTCTGATGTTGGAATTCATTGTTTTGTGCCTATTGTGATGAATGAACTATATTTGTAGGCTTGGCTCTGTATTAGTATTCTTGTATTTTTATACTCTTATATTAAGGTGTGTCTATGTTCTGCGATGTTTGGCCTTATAATAAATTGGCAAAAATTAAATTAAGAGTCTTTAGTTCTTTGGTCGTAAGAAGAAGGGAAATGTATTAATAGTGAGTTATTTTCTCACCTCCACACTTTCTTAGCAGGCAATAAAGAACATCAGCCAGAGGCCCCCAAGTAAATCTAGAAAGTGGAATCTGGCCTCATCAATTGGTAGCCGAAATGGATGGTTGCCTCTAGAAGTCAGGGGAGAACCCAGGAAAACCTAGAACAGAATTAGATAAGACCCATTGAGCCCAAAATCGAGCCCTGTGATTGAGAGCAGAGGACGGCAGGCGTTGACGGAGGTCGGCGGAAATTGATGGTGCGGCGGAGACAGCAGTAGCGTGAGTATGCATATTGATGTGTGTTTTAGATTGCGGTGAATAGATTGTGTGATGGTTTGCGGAGTTGGAATGATAGTTGAGTTTATCGGTTTACTGGTCCGAACACGTGCAGACCAGGAGGTTTTTGGAAAGCGAACTCAAGAGAAGTCCAAGATCGCGGAATAGCCTTATGCTGTAATTGTCTGATCATTGATGTGGGTGTCGTGGAGCGCTATTGATGGCTTTCTTGGGATAGGGAACTTTGTGTGAGTGTATTTAATAGAGTCCAGTGTGGAAAACCTTGAGTGCCAGGGATAGACTATGGCGATTCGAGTGACCGACGCAGGTCTTAGGTCATGGAGTATGAATGTTCTTAAGAGAGTGTGTATTATCAATCTTTTAGACAACAGACAATTACTTGGTTTTCTGTAACTGTAAGTTACTGTGACTGCCGGAGAGGCGGTTCCTTGGTTTAGTAACTTTAAGGTAAACAGTTAACTGTAACTGTAAGTTGCTGTGGCTGCTTGATAGGTGGTTACGTGGTTTAGCAGCTTTTGGAAACAGTTAAATGGTCATACGAATGTGAGAGCGAATGCACTTGGGGAGATTGTGAAGAAGGGTGAGCCACATCTAAGAGGGAAAGATGACCGTCAGAGTGCGCCGCGCTGTGATAGGCCTGTCGGTGTAACGCTGTGCTGAAATTGGAAGGTTTTCGGCGGAAGCGAGAAAAAAAAATTGTGTCTTGTAAGAATCAAATCTAAAAACGAGATGTTTTAATGTATTATGAGATTTATGTTGAGGAGATTCAGGGGTGGTGACTCGGGTAGGGGAAGAGGCCCTGCCAGAGGATACCCTGGTGCATTACATGGCAAAAAATGTAGGACTTCATACAATAGTGTGGCTCCAAAATTGGCATAAAATTACAGAAAAAGTGGGAGAATTGGCTTTTCCACGTTATGGGTCATTTCGATTGGATGTGTTCTATCAATTAAGGGGAGTAATGTCTTCATTAAAACTCCCGCCCAGACCCACACATTTTGAGGCATTAGATGCATCTAATAACCCTCAGTCTGAGAAAGGGGGCGAGAACTGGCAGAAGGAAACCCAGAAGGAGCGGGATCGGCTCCGGTAGGCCCTAATGCAGGAGTAGTGGGAAAGATCTCAGTGGGATCAGAAGGGTTGGGATGGTCAGTAGGTGGGAATCCTGAGATGAGGGGAGCCGACTGCGACATAAGGCTACCAGAGGCCCTCACGGTGCGGGTTACCATTGGACCTGTGGATATATAATCCGAGCACGGGGCAATGCATGGGGTCATCAGCAGGCAGGAATGGGAGCAGAAACTATCTCTGAAGGAAGCATAACCATGAGACAGATGGGTGCACCTTTGACGCCTGTGGAAGCTAGTACTCCACTGCCAGAAATGGCAGACCCTTCAAGGGTGTGCATTGATTCGGAAACAAGATAAACAGATACACTGGCAAATTCTAGGTCAGAAATAAGAATGTGGGGCCCACCAGTGAGAGAGACCACAAGAAGGTCAGACGAGATAGGAATGAGACAAGAGGCATCTAGAACACAATTTCGTTCCCTGAATGCAGGGTCAGAGGATCAATGGAGAAGCCAAAGTTGTGACAGAGAAGGACAGAGTAATGGAACAAATCAAGGAATGCTTAAGGTTGCAATGAAGGTAAAATTCTTAGATGTACTGAAATCGAAGGCAGAAGTAGATGAGGTGATCGATGGGAACCTGCCGTTGGAAAGAATAGATCTATATGGTCAAGATGAGCTGTTATCTGTGGCTAAGGATGTCACCAGGAAGGCAAAGCGAGCTCATGAGACGTTATTTCAGTTGGCACAGAAGTACGATGTGGATTTTACAAAAATTAAACATTTGCAGGGATATCACAGGTTAAATTACACTGATCAGGAATTGGAAGAAAAGAGAATAGTAGGGTTGAGCGCCCATATTCGAGAACTAGTCATAGGAATACGAACATGGAAAGAGTTGGATAGGTGGGTAGAGAGGTGGTCCAAGAAAAAGGGTGCCAAGAAAGTGATAGGAGACACTCTGTCTCCCTGAGGAGGGACGGAGAAGGTAGGGAATTACCCATTGCGAGAGGTGTCGAATGGAGGTTATGTGCATATGCCTTGGAGCAAGGGTGATTTGGTATCATTCACAAATGATTTCCCTTGGCTGACGGAAAAGACTGCAGAATGGTATAAGCAAGTAGATTGGTTTGTGAAGATTTCAAAGGTATTGTGGATAGATTTGAACACTCTGTTTGACATTCTCGTCCCAGGAGATTTATGGGCGGCGTGCAAAATTGCAATTGAGTGGCCCACTGAAGAACCTGAAAGGTATCCTGTAACGCATAGCCCTTCGCCTGAGGTCATTGAAAAATACGAGCTGGCGATTACATGGCTCCATTCTAAAGTTGCCCCTCGAAGCATTGATTGCCTCAAGATTGATCATACAACCCAAGAGCCCAAGGAGTCAGTACATGAGTATTACGAGAGACTCCTGCTAGCCTTTAAACAGCATAGTGGGTTAGATGCCCTGGAACAGAAAGACATGGGAAAGTTCGTCTTGAAATTTGTGGTGGGATTAAGGTCTGAGATTAGTTTGATGATTCAGCAACATTTGATCTGTTGGCAGAACAAGTCAGTGGACGAGATTCTGCATTATACCAAGTATTGTACTGATGAGGTGGAGTTCAAACATAGGAAAATGAAGGATGAACTGATGATGGTGCAGTTGAGGAATGCAGAGAGACCAGATCTATGGCAGGGGAATGGAGGTACAATGAGTCGGAGACAAGGGAGTAGTCGAGGAGCAAGCCAAAATATGGCAGCTCCTCCAGGACAGGGGAGAGGAAGAGCAATGGACCCTGGGACAGGAGTGGAGTGAGCTAACCCGAGGAGAAACAATGCCTGTCATTATTATCATAAGATCGGGCATTGGAAGCGTGATTGTCACCTAAATCCAGCAAATCAAATGCAATATGAGGAAAATGTCCACGTATCTGGTGTGTTGAACACAGTGGCTAGACCTAGGTCCATGTATGGGGGAGGTACAGACCAGCAAGTACAGGTGCCTCAACCTCAGAGAATATCCTCAGGCAACCATGTGTATCAACAGATGAATTTCATCGAAATATCAGACAGTTCTGATCCAGACCCATTACAAAGACGGTGTCTGAGGGGGGAGGAATACTTTACCCTTGGGGCAGCATGTGATGTAGACCAGAGAGGACCGTTTGTGAAGGCAGATTTTAATGGTCATCCCATTACATTCTTGATTTATACTTGTGCTGCCTGTTCTACAGCAAGGTCAGCAGTGGTTCCCAACCTGCCCCTTTTTGGACAATCGATCCTTGTGGTAGGAGCTACTCATCAGGAAATGACCAATCTACTGACAGATGAGTTACCTGTGAGAATAGGAACATTTCAAGATTGCCACCAATTCGTGGTGTGTGACTCGAGCCCAGTTTGCCTATTAGGACGTGATCTTTTGTTCAAGTTAAATTGTACCATCTATTGTACTCCAAAGGGAGTAGAGTTACAGACTTGTGACAATGATGCTGCCTTCAAGATGGAAGCCAGAACTTGTGTGTGTGGAGATGTGCATTGTCCTGACCAAGGAAGAGTTGCCATTTAATTTGAGGGACTCTGTCTCTCCTGTGGTATGGGATTTTACTGGTGAAGAGATAGGTTTGATTTGAGGAGTTGAACCAATAAACTACGCAGGGATGTCACTCTAGAAGTAGAGTAGGGACAGATTGTGCTTTATTTCTTGAAATACAAATAAAATGGGATTTGGAAACAGTGTCTATACTCAGTTGTGTTCTGATATTGGTTTTGTGCCTATTGTGCCAAAAGAACTATATCCGTCGGCTTGGCTCTGTATTAGTTTTCAGGTATCTGTATACTCTTATTTTAAGGTGAGTCTATGTTCTGCTATTTTTGGCCTTAAAATAAATTTGCAAAAATTGAATTAATAATCTGTAGTCCTTTAGTTGTAAGAGGAAGAGAAATGTATTATTAGTGAATTGTTTTCTCCCATCCACTCTTTCTTAGCAGGCAATAAAGACCATCGGCCAGGGGCCCCTAAGTAAATCTACAAAGTGGAATCTGGCCTCATAAATACTAAGAGAATGCTGCCACTTCCTGCTCCTGTTGCTAACATGAGTTATTCTTGTCTCCAACTGTGACTTTAATTGTTCAGTCATTGGCTAGATTTAGCCAATTAACTATGTTGTAATGCAAGTTGAAATGTAGTAGTACACAGACAATACCAGTAGATTAGGAGAGGATTTATTGTAAATTATATGGATACATAAATGATCCAACCAGGAACAGATGTAGGATTAGATGCTCAGCCCCAGTCTGCCTGGCTTATCCACCCTCCCGGGAACCCCTATAACCTTGACATTCCCTGGCATCATTGGGTAACCTGAAAAACAGGATACCACACGTCTACCTCAATTTGAAACAAAAAGTAAATGCCTCCCAGCTTAAACACAGACCACAAAAACACCAACTAATGCAACATTTGATAACATCATCAAATAATGCATGTAAAAAGGACATCATAAAAACATGCCGTATTTATGACCACCACCAAACTACTCCAGTTGTCCAGACTAGCCTAAATCAGTGGTAGAAGACAAAATACTGAAAATAAAATATTATAGTACAACAACAAACATTGAGACAACCATTCACACTACCAAAGAAACAACAAAAACTTGGAAGTGAGTATCTTTCAATATTCACACAATGTTCACTTGCAATGGATATATTTTAACCCACACACTCATCCCATGTAAGGGCACCTTGATTTTTAGCAAAGGGGATCTTTCACCCCACATACTCATTTCCTGTAAGGTAATCTTGTGTTTTACCAATGTTTTTGTTTTACTCCATACACTCATGCCTGTAAGGGAATGTTGTGTTTTAGCAATTGGAATCTTCATAGCACAAATGCAAGGTGTGTTATTTAAGAAATTTGAGTTGCAAGTAGAAAAGAAAGCTGATTTTTTTGGCTACAAAAAACATCATTCAAATTAAAACATGAAACTTTAAATCAAAAACTGCATAGGATAAGCAAACATGAAAATTTAGATGAAAATACTTCTAGATTAAGAGACGCAGTATGTCAATACATATACTCATTGCATTTTATCAACAGTGTGCAAAAAAAGAATATTGTTAAGTTAAAGACTTCAACGTATTACTGGACACCTAAACCTAACAATAATTCATACACAGCCACATGTAGCATAAAAAGTGTAATCAAATATTATCCAGTTCAAGTTTGCAGACCTATCTACGGTACTGAGATATTGTATTTAACCTTTGCAAGAGAGTTCAGTGTTCAGTGCTACATATGAGCAGGCAATGTAATTCGTAATTTAAATAAAGAATACCAACCCTGAACTTTAACCCAGCTTCTCCTCCCTCCCACCTCCCCATATATGCCGGCCGCTGCGGGGTAAAGAGAGCGACTCTTGACCCTACCAGGTCAACAGCACCGCCTCTGTCTCCCTGCCCCAACTGCGGCTGCCGCTGCTGAGGAAGCTCGAAGCCCTCCACCGCCCCCTGGCTACCACCTGCGCCTCATCCCTGGTGGCCAGTGGTAGGCCGTAGGTAGGTTTGTTCATCCTCCACTTTATTGCTTTTATTGTATTGCCTGTATTTTTATTGTTGTGTCTGTGACTGCTGTTGTCTGTCTTCCCCCGCCCTGTATGTGGTCCGTGCCCCTTTTTCTTCCCTCTGTTCTCCTCACTGTCCCCGTGCTCTCTCTGCCCGGTATTTCCTTCTGTACCCCTCGCTGTCCCCGTGTCACTGCCCAGTTTTCCCTTCTGTTCCTCCACTGCCCCCATTGCCTCTCTGCCCACTCTGCCTTCTGTTCGTAGCTGCCCCTGTATTTCTGTATTCTGTATTTTGCCCCTGTGCCACTTGCTTTTCCGGTATTTCTGTGCCCTTCTGCCCTCTGTGCCACTCGTTTTTCCCTCGTTTTTTGTGCCCTTCTGTCCCACTTGTTTCTTGTGCCCTTCTGCCCTCTCTTCCAGTCCTTTTTTGTGCCCTTTTGCCCTCTGTGCCCCTCATTTTCCCCTCGTTTCTGTGCCTCTTTTTCCTTCTGTTACCTGCGTTGTCCCTCACCGCCCTCGCCGCTGCATCCCCTGCGGCCCGCCACCCTGACTGCCGATTGCCCATTCGCTGCCCCCGCCTGCCGCCTGCTCCTCCCTCCCACCTCTCCATATATGCCGGCCGCAGCGTGGCCGCGCCGATAGCCCGCCAAAGGTGAGCCTAAGGCAAGCCCGTCTGCACCCGTCTGCGCCTGGACCGTGCCCAGCACCAGAACCCCTGGCCCCCGCACCCACCACGACGACCACCGCCACTACGATGTCAGCACTCTGCACGCTCTCAACTCCGGACGGAGCCACATCTGCTTCAAGGCCACCCCAAAATGCACACACGGCTCCTTCACCTCCAGGAACTACAGCTACACCAGCCTCAGAGCCGACGAACCACCCGCCAAGAAAGACCCTAACCACCTCCGATGCATACTACTGAACACCCACTCCGCACGCAAGCATGCCATCGAACTCTGGGACCTGCTCGACACAACATTCCTGGACATCGCCTTCCTGATAGAGACCTGGTTTAACGTCTCCTCCGCACTCGACATCACCATAGCCATCCCAGAAGGCTACAAGATCACCCATAGAGACAGCACCAACGGAGTCAAAGGAGGAATCGCCATCGTCCATAAGAACAGCATCAGGGTCTCGACTAGCACCGACGAAGCGCTCAGCACCGCCAAACACATGCATTTCCAGATCCACACAGACCCTAACTCCACCCTCAGAGGCACCCTCATCTACCGACCCCCCGGACCCTGCCCCCAGTTCAGCGACTCCATCACCGACTTGATCAGCACGCACGCCATGACCTCCACCGACTACATCCTCCATGGAGACCTGAACTTTCACCTTCAGAACAACAATAACAACAACTCCACAACCCTGTTCGATAACCTCACCAACCTCGGACTGAAGCAATTCTTCACAATGCCCACCTACTCCGCAGGCCACAAGCTCGACCCCGTCTTCTCCTCAAGCCTGCACGTCTCTGTCAGCAACACCACCAAACTCCTCTGGACCGACCACCGCAGCATCCACTTCACCTTCCAGAAACCAGCACACACCACAACTCCCAACAGATCACCTGCCGCTGCTGGAGAAAAATCACCGAAGATCAACTACACCCAAACCTTGCTCTCAGCCCACCCACCGAACCCTCCAACACCGACAACGCTGCCCACAGCCTCAGACGCTGGATCGAGGACTGCGCCAACACCCCCGCCCCGCTGAAGAAACCCCCCCGCAGAGACACCATCAAGAGGGCCAGCTGGTTCACCCCAGAACTCCTAGCCTCCAAGCAAGCCTGCTGGAAATTAGAGAAGAAGTGGCACAGTGTACAAACTCCAGACAGCCACACAGCACACAAGGACGCCATCCGCTACCACCACCACTTCATCATCAGGACAGCCAAGAGGACCTCCTTCAAAGACCGCCTCGACAACAACGCACACAATAGCAAGGAGCTCTTCAACATCGTGAAGGAACTCTCCAACCCCAGCTCCAACACCAACGACATCCCGCTGTCGCAAGCCCTGTGCGACTCCCTTGCCACCTTCTTCCACCGCAAGATAGAAAGACATCCACAACAGCTTCAACACCCAGACAGCCCCAACAGAGAGCAACACAACAGACCTTCCGCACACCATCGACCACGACCCCCTGCTAGCCTGGGCCAGTGTGAGCATCGATGACACCATCAAGACCATGCGCACAATCCACTCCGGCTCTCTGTCAGATCCATTCCCGCACCACATCTTCAACAGAGCAAGCAGCTTCATCGCACCCCACTTGCGCAAGGTCATCAATCTCTCCCTCGAGACCGCGCCCTTCCCAGAGATCTGGAAACACGCCGAGATCAACGCCCTACTCAAACAACCTAAGGCAGACCCAAGAGACCTCAAGAACTTCCGGCCCATCTCTCTGCTCCCCTTCCCGGCCAAGGTCATCGTGAAAACCGTCAACAGACAGCTAACCCGATACCTCGAAGAAAACAGAATCCTGGACCCTTCCCAGTCAGGGTTCCGCAGCAACCACAGCACCAAGACTGCCCTCATCGCCGCCACCGATGACATCAGGACCCTGCTGGACAACGGCGAGACTCTCTGACGCCTTCAACACCGTCTGCCTTCGCACACTACGCGCACACCTCCAAGCCGCAGGGATCTGAGACAAGGCTCTGTAATGGACTCCTCCTTCCTCTCCGGCAGAACCCAGAGCGTCCGCCCTTCCCCCATTCCATTCCAAAGCCTCCAAGATCATCTGCGGCGTACCCCAGGGATCCTCCCTCAGCCTGTCGCTGTTCAACATTTACATGGCCCCGCTCGCACACGTAGCCCGACAGCATGACCTCAACATAATCTCCTACGCCGACGACCCTCAGCTGATCCTCTCCCTCACCAAGGACCCCATCACTGTCAAAGCCAACATCCATGAAGGAAGGAAGGCCGTTGCCGACTGGATGAAGACGAGCCGTCTGAAGCTGAACTCAGACAAGACGGAGGTCCTAATCCTCGGCTCCAACCCTTCAGCCTAAGACGACTCCTGGTGTCCGACGGCACTGGAGGCACCCCTGACAACCGCCGACCACGCACGCAACCTGGGAATCATCCTCGACTCAACGCTCTCAATGACCAAGCAAGTCAACGCCGTCTCCTCCTCCTGCTTCAACACCCTCCGCATGCTCCGCAAGATCTACAGATGGATCCCGACAGATACAAGAAAGACAGTCACCCAGGCCCTTGTCAGCATCAGACTCGACTATGGAAAAGCCCTCTATGCTTGAGCCCCAACCAAGCTCATCAAATGACTACAACACATCTAAAACGCCTCGGCATGACTGATCCTCAACGTACCACGCCACGGCCACATCACCCCCCACCTGAGAAACCTGCACTGGGTCCCCGTCAACAAGAGGAAATCCTTCAAGCTCCTTACCCACGCACACAACACACTCCACAAGACTGGCCCAGCCAACCTCAACCGAAGGCTCTCCTTCTACATCCCCAACCACGAGCTATGCTCCGCCGACCTCTCACTCGCCACCGTCCCACGCATCCGAAGAACAACCACCGGTGGGAGATCCTTCTCTCACCGCGCCACCAAGACATGGAACACCCTCCCACTGAGCCTACGACAGACCCAAGACCTGCTGACCTTCAGCAGGATACTCAAGACCTGGCTGTTCGATTAGTAGCGCCCCCCCACCAGCGCCTTGAGACCCTCGCGGGTATGTAGAGTGCTTTACAAATGATTGATTGATTGATAGTTTACTTCCTACTGTTTGGATGTGCTGCACAAATTAACCCAAGGACAGCTCAGGTGGGAAATATAGGATGGACAATTCCAAAATTGATTACTGCAGAGAAATAAGGTTGAGCACATTGGGTGAAATGGGACACATTACAAACCATTGACTCTTGTATGTGTGGTAAAGGCCACTTTATTGAAACAGGTGTGCATCATATAAAAATTCCTATGCCTAAACCCTTACAAAACTCAAACCGCTCTATACATTCAATCATCTAACTACCCTACCTCCCTACCCTAACCCCTCCCCCAATAAACATACCCTTCAAATGTTTACATCATGACCTACCATACTTTTCTGCTCATTTGCTTTTAAACTTCCCCCTGCCTAAAGTGAACTAATGAACCTTTGCTCAACTTGCTACTTCTGTGATGTAACATTTTAATTCCAGGACTACTGGTGTGAGTTTGTTGAGACCCTCCCTTTCTTCATGCTTAGCCTAAGTTACCCAAAATAACCTTAAGTAAAGGCCTGCAAACTTGTGGGCCTACCACCTCCAGAAAAAGGCACCTACTGACATGTTATGCCCCCCCCCGGAACTGTTCAGTCCTGCCTCCCCAAAGGTCAAACCAAAAACTCCCTCAACTACTAACATACCTGCGTTGCATAATCTGAAAGGTGCACTCTGGTATCCCCGGAAAACTCTACCTCCTCCTAACACAAGTCCACAGGCTGCAATCTTCCCATCTTCCCAAACTCTCATCCTTACAAAAACGTCTCATTTCCCTATCTACCTTTCACCTGTCCTTATCTATGGCTGATGGCTTGACATGCTACACCAACACCTCATGGAAATAAACTCTGTCATTCTACAAAACAACCTGACCATTGCGGTTTTCCCTATTGTTCTCCCCTAAATAGATCATTAGAATGTCAGGTCAGATGTTCCTTGCCATCACCTGGACAGCAACTTCCTCCATTTCATGCCCCTCTTTCGAAACCCCTCTAGTCACAACAAGCTGTTGTTAAAACCCAAATTCCTACACCATGCACTCTTCCCTGCTGCCTGATCTGCCCACTTTATGAAGAAATGTTTGACAATCCACATCGACTCAGCCAGCAGACATAGGACCAGGTACCAACCCTGAAAAAGAAAAAAGTGTAAGTACATCGTATTTCTAAAGCTTCAGCACCCTTACCCTACCCTTCTCCTAACATACCTCTGGTAACAATCCGACAACCACCTTGCTAGTCCCATTATTTGATCCCTAGACCCCCCTCTCCTACCTGCCTCCGCGGCTACCCTGATTCTAAATGAATGGGTACCGAAGTCTCAGCCACCAACAGCTCAGATTCCCAAAAGACCCCAAAAAACATCCACACCATTAATGTGTAAAATAAAACAGTTTCAACCTGTGAATACCAAATCTCGGGGCAACTATATATGACTCTACAAAAAACCTGCCAAGAGAGAGGCTTACTACTGCATTTTGCTCTACCCTGTTCTCTAGCCCAACCCTCTAACATATTCTCCCCCGCTGATAGGGCATAACCCACTGTAGTTTCCCCATGAAGGCTATGCCTGCCAACTTCCCTCAGATCGTCACTATGAATAGACCTTTCTCCGTCAGTCTCAATACAAACTGCACTATGCCCTCTACCCTTTACTATTCTCTCCATCATTGATGAGCTCCTGAGCTCAAGAATTTGCCCCAGGGCTGGTAATATGCCTTATGCAAGGTGGCCACCAAGAACCCCACTACCAGTTGACACAACCTCTGTCTCCCACCGTCTCTAACTCCAGCGGCATCCAAGTCCTTCCCCTGTCCACCTCCGTGTTCAGTCAATTGAACCTCTCCCACTGTGAATGAGACAAATCATCCACAATGTCATTGTCCACTCCAGGTATATGCTTGGACATCCAGATGCAATCAGCAACTTAAGGACCTGCACGTCTCTTGCTGACTGTCTTTTCACCACCTGAACTACAGCCATATTATCTATTCTAAGGAGTACTTGCTTATGCTGCAACCAAGTGCCCCACAGTGTTACTGCAACAATTATTGGGAGAAATTCAAGGAAGGCAATGGTTCATCCTCCATTCTTCCAACCTTAATCCACTCCTCTGCAAACCAGCATCCCTGCCAGTACAAACCAAAACCTATGCTGCCTGATGCGTCTGAAAACACATGCACATCTAGTCAATTTCCTGAAGAGTCTGCATTGGAATGTTATTGAATGAGTCCAAAAAGCTTTTCCTCATATGCAGGTCAGCTTTCACCCCTGCAGACAACCTTACACAGTGGTGGGGAAGGGGCCAAACTCGACAGTGCTAGACCTATTCTCCTGCAAAATATCATACTGGCCCGTAAACACCTGGCATGCAAAATTTTGATTCCCCAAAAGTACTTGAACCTCCCTGACCGTGACCTTTTCTTTTGCCAACATCATGTCCAATAGCGCCTGCATTCCAACATCCTTGTCCTGCCGAAGGCATGCTATCATTGTCACTGAATCCAATGTAATGTCAAGGAATTAAATGATGGCCCCCGGTCCCACCGTTTTCTCTCCTGAAAACTAACCACCAAATACTGGCAGTCCACAGAACCGGAGTCGGTGACCATGAAAAAGTCATCGAGATAGTGTGTGACTTTCTCATGACCCGTTCCTTGTACAAAAATCCATTGCAGGAAAGTGCTGAATCACTTGAATGAAGCACATGAAATCGATCATCCCATAAGCAGACCTTTATCCATTTACCAAGGACCTTCAAATTAAAAATCAAGTAGTGTGAAATCATCAGGGTGTACCAGTAGTAACAGAAATGCAGATTTCATGTCACATTTGGCCTTGAAAGCTCCTGACCCTGCTTGTTGCACCACGGCCATTACCACATCTACTGACGAGTAGGACACGGATGCCAAATCTTCCCCAATGAAGTCATTCACAGAGTGGCCCTCCGGCAAATGCTGTATACGCAGGAAATTCCCCACATCCCTCTTAGGCACTACCCCTATCGGGGAAACCATCAAATTCTCTAGTGGCCATGTTTTTAAGAGACTTGCCATCCTCCCTTTGATCACTTCCTTCATCAGCTTGTCTTGCACTACTTGTGAATGAATTTTAACAGATGTTAAATTCTCAGCCCACCACCTTATTCTGGGCCCTGTGTACCCCAACTTAAACTCATATGTGAATCCTTCCTACGAGGTACGGGTGTCCTCCCCATTTGGGTAAGATCCCAAGAAAAACGTGAGCCTGTCTTACTTAAGCAGCATACAAGCATTTTCCTTGACGTCCTTGTGCCCCCCCCCCTCCGAAACTCCCTGCACTGGACGTGCCCTCACCCCTTAAAATCTGCTGCCAGTATGAACCGTGGCTCTGCTGATATCCTGCTGCACCCCCAGAGTTCCCGCAACAATTGACAATGGGATGTCTTCCCGGACATTTTGAGCATTCATGCTTAAATCTACAACAATCACATTTGCAAAGGACATTGTTAAAGTCCTAGCATGCCCCTTGTGTCTCTCCTTGGTTCTTGATGGAAGCACCCACCCCAGTGGGACAGGCTTGAAAACGGTGGTAAACAATAGGCAAACCACTGGCTGTGTATATCGTCTTCCCAAAATAGGCCTGGCCTATGGTTTGCTGCCATAAATCTGTACCCAACTCCTCCATCTCGCCTCAGGTCTTATGCCATGCGCGCTTTAAACTCCGAATTGTATTGAGCCCAGGCATTACCCCCAAAAGAGATATGTGTCCTAGCGGATAACATCCATATACTTGAAAAGCGCAACACTCCTCTCTGGATACTTCTCGCAGTAAATGCTGGCCATGGGAACTCACGGACGGTTGGCCAGCTCATACTCCTCCTTTTTTGAGCCCTCCTTTGCCCTGAGTTCTCTATGTAGGAGTTTAAAAATCTCTACATACTCACATATCTAAATTTTATCTTTAGTGAACAATATCAAGTGAGCCCATTGTGGCTTAGTGACCCCCAGGTAAGGTAGTTTGCTTATTTTAAGCTCTTTACTCTCCTTGCCGTCTGTGTCCTCGGCCTTCCTTTTCTCCCCTTGCTTATCTTCGCCACCCACATCTGTAGCTGCGTCCGTACCCTTTGCTTGGTGTAATCTCCTTATCTGTAGGACCTCTCTTACCTTCATTCCCTGCCTTTGTGTCCTCTGTTCCTACCCCAGTATCTTTGACATACTTACCCTTGCTCAGCCTTGCCTTTCTCTCCCACTCGCACCCTCCATCCACCCTCATAGACACCATCATTGGACCCAGCGCCCCATTACTACTCTCACTTGACCGTAAGATTTGAAGCCTGCCACCTTGCCAGTGGACTCATCTTCCTCATTTTGTGTGTGTCTGTAGCGCTTCGTCATTCCCAAATGCGCACCTGATAAATGGCACTAGACATAGGATTAGCAAAACCCACATCCCACGTGGCAACTCGTTGCCTTGTCCCTCAAGAGACACAATTTATCCCTCTTCAAAGACTATCATCTCCATAATACAATACCTCCTCTTGCCATGCAAGTCTGTCAACACATGGGATGACCACAGCTTGTGGCTCTTGCTGCCCCGACCTAGATGCATCCTCCATTCATCCCTGAGGGGCCGTACCAAACGTGAGAAGGAGGCACAATGTTAAAATTGGTTTGCTGAAATGATTTCCATGCAAATGCTAATCCATTCTGTCTCTACAGCTTATTCTCAGTATTAAGTTCACTATTATGGAACATCCCAAAGTGCTTTTGTTTTTTACACAGCATTTAAAAGTACAAAATATGTTTTTCATGGGCAAGCAACTATCTGCATCAAGTGTCTTCAGACATGCTTGTGATCTTGGGCACACTAGGTCTTATCGCCAACTGCTCCATCAAACCATTGCCAACATGACAATTTGGCAGTAACAAAGCCTCCATGATATTGAGGAAATAGTCCATAGTGCCAGGTGCTGCATATTTAGCCATTTGTCTTAAATAGGGCTGATTTCATCTTTCTACAGAGATGCAAGATGGAATGGCACTGGTGCAGTCAAACGACTCTTACCAACAAAAACCAAGTAGAACAGTTCTGCTTTACACCACTAGGTCCTTTGAAGATTGTTGTGATGCAAGTTGGTATGTAGAAGTACGCAGGCAACACCAGTAGATTAGGAGAGGGTTTATTGTAAGTTATATGGATACATAAGTGACCCCACCAGGAGCAGATGTAGGATTATTTGCTTAGCCTCAGTCTGTTTGACTCAACTGCCCTCCGGGGAACCCTCATAACCCTGACATTCGCTAACATCATTGGGGAATTCGACAAGCAGGATACCACACCATGATTGTGCTGAGACACACGAGCTTGGGAACAGAAGTTGACCCAGGAACGGGTTAAAGCAGAGCAGCAGTGGTGTTGAGTCACATCCTGAGCAATGGAGTGTGTCTTCTGCTGCAGTTGGTGATCTGTTACGTTGTTAGTGCAAAATGTGTGAATCTTGTCAACTATGTACCTCCGGCTGGAAAAGTTTCAGCACCCGATTCTGACAATACTGATATAATGAAAATCAATGTGTGTGTGTGATGCTCCCACTATTGTTTCCACAGATATCTATGGGAGTTATATGGAAGTGTGTGTGCGTCAACAGCTTTGATAAAATACATGAACTACTATCAGCAAGGTAAATCAAAAAGGTAAGCATTTGTGATATGCGTAAGCATTTGTGATATGCCATGTGCAGAACCAAAACTTGATGAACAGCCTGTTAAACACTAATTCCTGTAAGGGGCTCAATCTAACAAGCCAATTACTGACAAGGGTTCACCCAATGCTCCTTTCTGTAATTTATGCGTTTTGGGTTGTATCTGTTGGGTTGTATCTGTTGTGTTGTGCATTGTATCTGTTGTATGCTGACATGAGGTATTGTCAGACAGCTAAAACTGCCTTGAGTTATATGTAAGAACACCACAATGGTATAATCACCATGGTATCAGGGCAAAGAGCATCCTTACAAAACACTGGCCTTCATTTAAGTGGTCTAACTGTACATCAATGAAATTATGATACAAGTATTATACCAGCAAACCAGGGATTAAGCATGCAAATCATGATAATTTCTCCTCTGCTCCTCTGCTGTATTGATTAGCCCCTTTTAACATTTCAAACCCTCCACTTGGATCAGAGAAAGGTTAAAGACCCAGACAAGCAGGAAGTAAGCATTACAAGATCGTCCCCGCAAACACTGCATTGACCCCAAAACACAAGACCAGTCTGTCTGAAGAAAGGTCTAAATAACGACCCAACTTGTGAATATAAAACAGGAAATCCTAACCAACGCCTTCATTTACACTGAAACACCTACAACCTCCGACCTCCCCCGGCCATCAATGCACTGTTGGAAAATGCTTGGCTAACACACAATATTACACACCATAAATGCAAACATACCTATTCCCCTCACCACTTTATGAGCACTCACCAAATCCCAAATGTGTGTGCTAATTAGAGTGCATCCTCTGCCATGTATCGGCAAAGGATGCACTATTAAAATATGTACACAACCATGGGGTGCACATGATGAGTTCTAGCAGCACCACATCAAACAAATAAACAGAACAGAACTGCGAACAACACTTGGATCGGTTTCCAGCTCCACTGAATCAATGAGTAGTTTTATTGCGTTCAGTTGAGCTTCTCATGCACGTGTCATTCATTTGCTCAGTGCTCACACTTTTAAGAAACTATTTAAGACCAATGTTTGTAGCTCTCTCAAGTACAACAATCTCTGATGCAATTACATTTGTGCATGGTTGGACAAAATACGTGTATTTATTTGGGTGTTGTAAAGTATGTCATTGTGAAATACTGGAATTGCATATATAAAAACCTAGTCACTGTTAACTGGCTATTGTTTTGGGGAGCTTCACATTCAATCAAAACTAAATACCAAATCAATAAAATTGAACAGAACCCACTAGCATCCACTGACCCAACCACCAGTGGATCTGCTGACATTTCTAAAAGCATAGGAGAAGCAGGAAGGGATCCAAACCAGAGACGTAGAAACAGGACTTCTGGCTGTGTCTGACACACCCAGTGATTTGAAGAACACAGAAGCAACATCAAACCTACAAACCCTGTTACAAGCCTTAATGCCCACAAACTGCAACCAAAGAAAAAGTGTAAGTTGGTTAAATGTCTGTCACACCAAGGAAAAAAGCTCATCTTCCAGTTTAAATATGGACACATTTGAAGCTCTCCACCTAATATCTAAACCATCCCAAGTTATACTGTTCTTTTAAATCATAAACCACCCTCTGTGAAGCAGTAACAGGCAACACTCAAGGAGCTATGCAGGATAACACTTCCACTATCCATTTTGGGGTATTTTAGCGTATCTGTTTTGATCACTGTCAATTTCAGTACAGGGGGTAGTTGCAGATTTCCGACTGCCCATTTCGTGAATAGTGTAGGCAACAGCAAAGGCTGTATGCGATCCTCTAAAATTGGAAGTATAATTAGAGCGGAATATTTGTCAGAATGATATAGCAATACAGAAGGGGTATACCTAAACCACCCTCCTATACCTGAGTATGGACCACAATCACATGAAAGAAAAAATAAGCACAGAGGAATTAATATCTCATTTTATTTTATCATAGGGAACACTCAATTACCCTATCATCAGTCTACAGTCCTACAAAAATATATTCTCCAATTTATTTAGACACACATATGCATTGGGACCGATCTTTGAACAAAAAACATTGTAACATTCAAAAACAAAGGCACATACCAAAATGCACATATAAAAAACTCAACAAATAATTACAACTATGAGTTGCCAACACCCAAAAATATATACATTACTATTGTTCACACATTTATTCTGGGTGATCCACTCAGAGGTAGTCTATTTTGGCACACAGGAAAAGGTACCTCTTTTCCTCACACTCTATTGTGCCACAGATAGTTTTAATCACAATTTTGTTTTTATAGGGACTACTCAAAAGATTGTCGATGTGGATGCGTTTCAGCCTTAAAATTCTTCTCGGCCTCCTCAGGACAAGACCAATGGAACCATACTAAATAAATCCATAAAACATATGTATGTTTTAAACTATTTTCCATTCTAATTTTGGTTGCTAGTCCAGTCATGTCCAGAACAGCCTTTTTCTGTGATTGCAGCTTTGCTCAATTAGACTTACTTACATATGTGCTGATGGAAGAAATACATGCTCCTTTTCCTTGTATTATGCCCAATCCAAATGTTTCCTGCTAGTTTTGCCAGCACAAAACTGCAAATGTGATTTGTAGCCTTGCGGCCTCCTCTGTCACTTTTTCTGAGCTAGGTTTGCACTAAGATACCACAACATATATAAATATATAGACTATAGATATGCATACATTCTTACATGAAGGACGTTTAACAGACCACTATTAATTCTGCACAATAGAGCTTTTCATGTAGCTTTACAGTAATATTTTACAGCTGAAAAGGAAGATGTGGTTTGGGGAAAATGTTAGATACTGGGTCTAGATGTAGCAAGACATTTTGCATTCACAAACCATACGATTTGCAAAATCACAGTGTCATGCAACTGCAAAATTATGTTTTGCCATCTACCCATCCCATTTTGATATTCTTCAAAGCCTTTCCAAATTGAAAAAATGGTTTATTCACTCATTCGTAAGTGGAAATGGAAGGGGGCATGAAAAGAGTGCCCTCTCCTGTTTGCAATTCGGCTACAGAGGGAGCAGGCAGAGGTCCATGGGACCACTGCCTTGTTCCTGCCCGCTTCACTGATGTCTTCTCAAAGAGAATATTTTATTAAAGCTTCATCACTTCCTATAAGGAACAAAGGCTTTTATAATAAATGCTTTCCATTTGGGGAATGCACCATGTGTATGGAGGTCTACATGTCCCTACAGGCCGTCACCCTTTTGTTTGTAGTCAATCACAAGGGATGACAAACAAATACAAGCCCAATTAATAATCACTAGGCAGGCCGTTCTGCGGCTCCCTGAAACTGGAGATTGTGTGATGTGATGTGTAGCGCACAGTATGTAAACACTACAGGAGCAGCCCATTTAATCACCTAGAAGCCAGTCCATGCATATTTAAACACAACCAGACATAAAGTGGTAACATTTTAAAGAAAGTAATGGTTCAGAATGTGAGATCAAAAAATATTTTCTGAACAGAGAGAATCTCCTGCTGTCAGCACCTTATGCCTGTTAATACATAGGTCGCATTAGAAAATGTAAGCCTGGACACAAGAAGGTGGCCCTCAGTTTGTCATCACGTTTTGTGACTTGTCTGGTCATACATCGAGCCCTGGGTGATCAGTACTGACACAGCTGATGGAGGTAAATGCATGTCAAGTAATTGAGTGATAGAACTATGGAGATTATCTAGAGTTTGCTGCAAGTGGTGTATTTGTCAAAAATTGGTGGATCTCCTGTCTGCCCTCTTATGAGTGTATAGCAAGGCATACATTCTAAGTAGGGCAGACAGGACACCCACCTTCTTTGGGCGGATGTCCACATCCACCAAACTCTAGCTTATCCCCTTTGACTTTCAGTAGAATTATTTAACAATCAAGAAGAGCTAAAATAATCAATAATAAGATTTGAAAAGAGTGTATCTTAGATTTCATAGCCATGTTAGGCAAAATGAATTCGGAAAAAGTGAATTTACAAATTATGAGATTTATTTATTCACTTTTTGAACTTCCCGTCTGAAAAGCCAAGGTGACTCATCTACTGGAAAGTGTAGCAATTGAACATTCAAACATGACGCATCTATTTTGGTTCTTAATTATGATTGGGCGTGCTAGCAAGTAGAACAACTACAATGGATGCTACTGGGGTTCTTGTATTGCACCAAGCAGAGTGTTTTGCTTGTATTTAATTTCTAGACTCCGGAATATAATACGTGTAAAGCATGGACGGGTATAAAAAAGGCTCTCGTTGTGTTTCTTTATGAACTGCTCTTTACTAGATTTCAATAAAATGTTACTTGTGATATGCATATTTGTTTTTGGGAAATTCTAGCACGACGGGTTAAATCTTCATGGAATCAGCGAACAGAATACAGTTGAATATAGTAAAAAAAACTCACTGCAGTAAAGCACCAGCAGCTGAAAGGCCGCCGTTGTTATGATTAATTTCCAGTCTGTTAAATAGTGAGTAACTCGTCCAGCTTGCTGCTTTCATGCCCAATTGATACTTACCGTAATTGCATCCTTACAAATTGCTTAATCATCAGTTCTTGCTCCTCGTGATGTCATGGGGCAGCAATGCAGGCTCAGCAGCAGCACTGGCAGTCTGGCAAGGCCCTTGTGCAGCTAATCTTTTATTCACATATCAAAGCCTCAAAAAGGAGCAGACACGAGTGGATCGCTTTGTTACACTCTGTTCCAAGCCTTATGCATTGCTTTGGTTAACCCTTTAAAATCAAATGTGTATTGGTATTCTAGGCTCTGAAAGACAAAGGTGCACAATAGGGAGCCCATCCATTATTACCAGCGTGGCCCTTAGTAGCATTTCTTTGGAAAAACCAGAAACAAGCTCAGCGTTCACACCAAATACCTGTGAGAGAGCGTAAATCTGGAAAAAAATGTATAAGTGCACCATATTTACAAGCACGTAGTTAGTTTAAATATACTTTGCACAAGAGTGTTGTATATCCAGAAGTGAAATATACAGAGTGTTTACTTAACAATAATCATAGCAATGGGTAGACTAATGTAGAAATGTTAGAATAAATATGAAAACCTCACGTTCTCATGTTAAGTGATCATGTAAGAGAGAAGTGAAACCTTGCAAACCAGTTAGACTGTGTAGGCCACATGGCGATTCACAGTGAATATAGAAGTGCTGCTAAAATAACGTGAGGTGGGGTTAACATTGTTATTAGTGAAGTTAGTACTGAAATATAGGTTTTATAGATGTGTTACATTATAGAAACGTGTGTTAATTAAGAATATTGTTTAATACAAGTTAAATGTTTTCAGAATGCAGGGACCCGCTTCATGTAAATCAAGTAGGCCTGAACAGATAAAGTTGTTTCTTTGATCTGCAATGTGCTCGTTAAGAGAGGAGTCGAGAGGCACCAAGTACAGAGCTCTATAGGTGTTTTATGGTCCAAGATATGGTGGAGGTTGGAATTTGAGGCCCACAGTACATGTGTCTGTTGCAGGTGCGAGGAGCCCTAATCAGTACCGTGATGAACAGTCCCTTTGTTCAAGAGAGCCAGGCGCAGGCCTGGAGGAGTCTTCAGGAATTTTAGGGGGTACTGTCTCACTGAAGAAGAAGCCTGGGAAGCAAGGTCAACTTTAACGAGGGTCCCGAAGAGTATCATCATGGAGTTTTGCCGCTGAAATCGATACCACGTGAGGGGCGTCCCGAGGGGCGTTCCTATCGGAAATGTGATTTTGTATTAGGGAAAGCGACCCGGGGGAGAGACAGAGCAGATGATTTTGGGAGCCTAAGAGAGCGGTTGGGTAGGCAGATAGGCTGATCACCGTAGACCGATCTACAGAAGAGACTAAGAGAAGTGTGTGATCTTCTTAGGAAGTCACCACGGCTGACACCTTTTGGGTAAAGATCTTGTTAAGTAGGGATGTCACTTAGTCTAGTGTAGGGACAGACTAACCTGAATTTTCTTTTCTGTAATGACTCTTAAGTTACAGCTTGTATCTATTCTTGCAACTCTAATGATCTTTGAACTAGTGCTCATTATTCTGTTTTGTAGACTCAGAGCATTCAAAGAATATATGTTTGTAGTGATACCAGTGTACCTTTTAAATCTTATCTTGAGAAGTTTGTATCTTCAATTATGTTTGACTTTATATTAAATCTTTAAACTTTATCACTGGTCAGTGGTTATTTAGAGTGGTGTAAGTTCTTAACTGATTGACCTAGTAGTAGATTGCCTTTTATTCAATGACAGGTACCAACGATCCAGTCAACTTGGTTTGGGATCTGGTAAGGTAATTATAGACCAGAAACCCCGCGTTAACAGTTGGTAGCAGAGGATGGTTATCTTCTTGAGGAAGGTAATCTAGGTAGGTTAGTTTACCCCAAGGCCCCTAGACATCGAGAGAGGAGCAGCGGAAGAATCGTGCGCCGAAGGGCTGACGGTGCGAGAGAAGCAGCAGTATCGGAGGAGTGAGTATAACAAGGGTCATGCGTGAACAGATTGCGGTGTTTTGTATTGTATTTGTATTGTAATGTCTTGCGGAGTTGAATGCCTGTAGAGTGAGTGAGAGAAGGTTGTGAGCGCGCGCAACCTGGTGAACTGGTAAACCTGGTAAACGGGTAAACTGGTGGGAAATCTTAAGTTCAGGCCAGAGCTTAAGTGGTTTTGGGTGTTTTGAACATCCAGAGTAGTTGTCGACCAAGGTACGGAGGTCACGAGGTACCATTGACCGCCGTGGGACCGAGATAGGGGGAGTGTAAGAGTGAGAGTGTGGGTAACTGACGCTGGTCGAAAAGTTACCGTGTGTAAGTAACCTATCAAAGAAGGCGATTGTCTGGAAGTAAACAGAAAGACATTTCGTCAAGTTAAGGTGACAACTACAGAGAGACTGTGGGCGTACAGTCAAGAAAAGTGATCGCTTGGACGGAAGTAATCATTTTTCAGAGTATGAATGGGATGTATGCATGATCGAGGAGACGAGCTGAAAAATGAGGGGAACTGCTGCAAAGGGGGACGGGTGACGTTGGTTAGAGCCGCACTGTGATTGAGCGGTTGGTGTGACGTTAGCTAGAGCCGCGCTCTGGTTGGGCGGCTAGAGTGACGTCGGAGAAAAGCCACGCGCGGATAGGCCAGTTAGCGAGAACAGCGCTGAGATTGGTGGATTGTCATCAGGAAGTAAACAAACGCGGAGAAAAGAGAAATCATGAAGTGCTTTAAGTGTTTGAAAGGGATTTTTAAAAGAAAGAGAAGCGAATACTATTACGGGGAAGAGGCACCGCCAGAGGGCACACCAGCTCATTATATGGCAGCGAATGTTGGGCTGCATACCATATTGTGGATTGGGGCTTGGAATAAGCTTACGGAAGGAAACGAGGAAATGCAGTTCCCAAAGTATGGGACGTTTAAATTAGAAGTGTTACATCGGCTAAAAGCAACCATGTCCTCATTGAAAACCCCACCTAGACCAACCCAGTTTGAGGCCCTTAATGCATGGATTAGGGCGGCGCATGACAGAAATTTTAACAGGCGCCAACAAAGACTGACGCGATCGGTAAGAGCAGTGCGAGATTCTAAATGGGACGAGGATGCAAAGAGATGGAGGGTACAGGCTATTGAGGTGGATACATTGTATCCAATGAGGGAGGTGGTAGGAGAAAGGAACCTCATGGAAGAGGATGAGGAGAGCGATTCGGAAGACAACTTGATAAACAGATTGCTGATAGATAGACCACCTCCGAGAGTTGGGGAGATTGAAGATAGAGGACTCGCAAGGGAAGATGGGGCTGCCATAGAGGGGTTTACACCACTCCCTATATCGGAATGGACACCTATCAAAGGCGAGGAGACATCTCAAAACAACACTATACAGAGTGTAGTGGGAAGGTTGGGGGTACAAAAGACGCCAACCACCGAAAAGGTTGAGTCTTTTGGATTACCGGATGCTCTTCAAGTACCTGTTACCATAGGACCTATAGTGTCGATTTACAACCCAGATCATGGGAGAGGGGAAGAGCAGGCACGGTTAGATAGAGAAAGGATTGAGATGGAAAGGAGGAATAACATGACAAATGCATGGAAGCAATTGCCAGGATCGGTAACGTGGAACACCCCATTCGATACAACTGTGGGTCCCAACACAGGACAGGGAGGTCAGAGAGGACCGATGGACCTGAGGGGACCACGGCCGAAATCCTATACAGAATTAAGAGCAGATTTGAGAGAATGGGATGGGTCCGAAGTAACCCCGAGTAATAGGTCAAGAACAGAACCCGAGTGGGAAAACCGAGGTAACGGGACTGTATCTCATTGCGGGGCTAGCGAAAGCAGTCAGGGGCGAGAGGGACAAAGTCAGGAGAATAGAGGAGTTACACGCCCTATAGATCGGAGGGAACAGCAGGGGCAGAATGGTAGGGGTATGGAGTGTGGAGCGATGCCTCGCCTCATGCAAAACGAGGGAGACACAAGAACACAAGAGTACAGAGATAGGTTTAGGTGCACTCATCACACACCTGGGGAAAATGTACAACACTGGCAAAGAGGGAACAGTGAAAGATCACGTCATACATCAAGTGATCGGAGGTCACAGATGCATGAGGAAGAAAGAGGGAGTAACGGAATGCCTTACCATGCATCCCGAGAACCTAGACAGGATGGGGAATGCGGGGCTATGAGGCGCGAAGGAGTGTTTCACCATCCACCCCGAGAAGACGGAAAAGCATGGGATCTAGAGAGGTGGGAGCATGGGAGGACTCCGCATAACTCACCGGAGCCTAGACGTAGAACTCGGAGCTGGGATGGGAGAGATGCGGAAGGAGCACCTAGAGCCGAAGTACTAAAAGCAGCGATAAAGGTTAAAAGGCTTGATGTCTCCAGCTTAAAATCCGATTTAGACGAGATTATAGAAGGGACGGTGCCTTTAGAAAGGATTGATTTGTACGAACAAGATGAACTGCTATTCATAGCAAAGGATATCACTAGAAAGGCCAGAGCAATTCATGAGAAACTGTCTAACTTGGCAGACAGGTACGTGGTAGATTTGTCCAGAACCAAGACGTTACAGAGTAACCATAGGTTGCAGTACTCAGATCAAGACCTAGACGAGAAGAGAACTACAGGATTGAAAACACACATAAGAGAGTTGATATCGGGAATAAGGGTGTGGAGAGATCTGGACAAATGGGAAGAGAGATGGTCCAAAAGGGGTACCGTTAGACGGAGTACAAGTGTGATGTCTCCAGAGGGAAGGGTAATGCAGATGGAGGCGTTCCCTTTGCGAGAAATATCGAACGGAAATTATAAACATGTGCTCTGGAGTAGAGGAGATTTAGCTGCATTTACCAACTCATTTCCGAAGTTAAGGGAGAATCCAGTTGAGTGGTATAAGCAGGTAGAAAGGTTTGTAAAGATCTCTAAGGTATTGTGGATTGACTTGAACACCTTGTTTGACATTGTGGTTCCAGGGGATTTGTGGGTAACCTGCAAGATTAGTGTCCAGTGGCCAAATGTAGAACCTGAGAGGAATGCTAGAACTAATGGACCGTCGGACAGTGTCATGGAGAAATATGAAAGAGTAATAGCCTGGTTAAAGGATAAAGTGCCTCCACAAGATATAGATTGGGTAAAAATAGACCGAGCAAGACAGGAACCCAAGGAGACAGTTCATGAGTTTTATGAGAGATTGCTGAAAATATTCAAACAGTACAGTGGACTCGATGTAATGGATCCCAAAGACATAGGACAGTTTGTGTCAAAGTTTGTTTTGGGGTTGAGACCTGATATTTGTTTGATGATTCAGCAACATTTAATTTGTTGGCAAAACAAACCACTAGATGAAATTTTAAGGTATGCCAGATACTGTAGCGATGAGATAGATTCCAAGACAAAGAAAATGAAGGAGAAGCTGATGGTGGTGCAAATGCAGTCAGCCGGAAAGGGCGGACAGCAGAAACAGGGAACGGGGACAATGGGACGGAAGTCGAATGGTCAGAACAAGGATGGTGAAGAAAGCCAGAGACCTAGAATAGATTTTGCCACTTTAAAGAAAACAACGAAGTGCCACCAGTGTCACCAGGTGGGACTTTGGAGACGCGAGTGTCCCTTTAACCCTGAAAATGGAGAGCTAGAATTAGAAGAGCAAGTTCAAGAGGTTCCAGCTCAAAAGGCGACAGTCCCAGGAAGCAAGGTGGTCAAAGGGGGGACTTCGGCTCCAAGAGCTCAGTTTCCACAGCCACCGAAAATCGCGACAGGGGGAAAGGTCTTTAAACAAATGCCTCTTTTTATTGAGGAAGAAAAGTGTTATTATATTGATCCATTGATAGGACAGCGTGTGAGTAGGGAAGAGGACTGTACCCTCGGGGCAGTCCTAGAGGTGGATCAAAGGGGGCCGTTTGTTGAGGCTGAAGTGGCAGGGTGTCCTACAACATTCTTGGTGGATACTGGAGCTACTCGATCAACTCTGAGATCCGCAGTAGTTCCAGACTTACCGATGTCAGGAGAAACAATTCAAGTGGTGGGAGTCGCAAATAAAAGGATGACTAGTCCCTTGACTGAACCAGTATCCGTGAAAATAGTAAACCATATGAATGAACATCAGTTTGTAGTATGTGATTCGAGTCCTGTATGTCTGTTAGGAAGGGATTTGTTGTGCAAATTGAATTGCACAATATACTGCACGCCGCAAGGAGTGGAGGTACAGACTACAGACGATGATGCTACCTTCAAAGTAGCCAATTCAAAATCTTGCATAGAACTATATCCTACTCTGACTGTAGAAGATCTTCCCCAGGACCTACGAGATGCTGTGGCGTCTGAGGTATGGGATTTCACAGGCGAGGAAATAGGATTGATCAAGGGGGTAGAACCAGTGAAAATAATGGTAAAGCCAAATGCCGAGTATCCAAGAACGCCTCAATACAAATTGTCCCAGGAAACGATTGCAGGAATAAAACCTGTGATCGAGTCAATGATTCAACAGGGAATACTAAAAGAAATCGTGGGAAGTCCTTGTAACTCCCCGATTATGGGTTTGCAGAAACCTGGTGGGAAATTCAGAATAGTTCAGGACCTTCGAAAAATTAACAATATAGTTGTTTCATGTTGTCCAGTGGTACCGAATCCATCAGTGATACTGTTTCAGATACCATGCCAAGCAGAATGGTTCACAGTGATAGATCTTTGCCAGGATTTCTTTTCAATACCATTGGACGAAGAAAGCAGGTATCTTTTCGCTTTTAAAATGGAAAATCGCGTCTTAACATGGTGTCGAATCCCACAAGGATTCACAGACAGCCCATCCATCTTCAACCAGTTGTTGAAGAAGAATCTCGAAAATTTAGTACTGCCGCAGAATTCGGTTCTGGTCCAGTACATAGATGACCTACTTGTTGCGTCAGAGACCGAGGAAGCATGTAAAACAGATTCCATTGCCTTATTGAACCATTTAGCTGAAAATGGACATAAGGTATCTCCGAGCAAGTTACAGTACTGTCTGACCGAAGTGCAGTATTTGGGACACCGGTTAGAAAAGGGAAAACGTAAGGTGTCTCCAGATAGGATTGAGGCGATAATGAAGATGAATGCGCCTACGACACAGAGAGAAGTTAGGATGTTCCTAGGAATGGTTGGTTATTGTCGACAGTGGATAGTTAACTTTTCACTGAAAGCAAAGCCCTTACAGAAACTGACGCACAAGGAGGTGAGTGATCCGGTACCATGGGACGATGAATGCCTAGTGGCATTCCTGCAGCTGAGAGACGACTTGTGTCGTGCTCCGGCTCTGGGGATGCCCGACTACGAGAAGTCTTTTTCACTTTATTGCTGTGAGAGAGAGGGATGTGCCTTGTCAGTCCAGGCACAAGCCCATGGAAGTGCCCGTTGCCTACTTTTCGGCTACATTAGATCCGGTAGCCGCAGCGTTGCCCGGACGTCTCAAATCCGTTGCTGCAACGGGTGTCAGCATTGAAAGGTGTGAGAGTATTGTCATGGGACACCAGTTAGTGGTGTATGTACCACATTCTGTAGAATTGTTAATGACCAGGACAAAGACGCAGCATCTGACCAATAGTAGGCTCACGCGCTACGAGCAAGTTATCCTTGCTGCGGAGAACGTGACCCTTAAGAGATGCTCCGTTTTGAATCCTGCTACTCTGATGCCACTACCAAGTGTAATAGAAGGCGAAGAATGTGAAGACCACGATTGCCTTGATGTGACTGAACTATGCACGAAGCCCAGACCAGATATTGTGGATGAGCCGTTGACTGACCCTGATGAAATATATATTGTCGATGGCTCATGTTTAAGAGATGATACTGATCGGTTGAGAGCAGCCTATGCTGTTTGCACCATTACTGGAGTTGTGGAAGCCGCTTGCCTGGAAGGAGTACATTCCGCACAGGTAGCAGAAATCATTGCATTAACTCGTGCCTGTATAGCAGGTAACGGAAAGAGAGTCACCATATACACTGACAGCCAATATGGTTTCGGTGTGGTTCATGGTTTCGGGCAACTGTGGTCTCAGAGAGGTTACATGACCTCTTCTGGTTCGCCCATTCGAAATGGAGAATTTGTGCGACTGTTGTTGGAAGCATTACAAGGTCCAGCTGCCATTGCTATTGTAAAGTGTGTAGCTCACACTAAGAATACAGATTTTGTGTCACAAGGTAACCGTTATGCAGACGAGGTCGCCCGCTATTGTGCGGAGCAGGACTATTCCTTCACAAAAATAGAAATAGATGGGGCGGAAGAGAAGACAGAATTGAGCATGATGTTGGAAACAGTAGACACTTGGGAAGATTTAAGAGTGATGCAGGAGAACGCACCTGAAGCAGAGAAAAAGGCATGGGAGATAGCAGGTTGCGTGAGAAGCTAAATGGATTTTTGGATTTCAGCAGATGGGAGGGCAGTGTTACCTGAGGAACTAGCGAATCCAATGGCAAGACAAATACATGGTCCAGTACACCTAGGAAGAGATGCTATGCTGAGAGTGTTTAGGCAGACTTGGTATTGCCCTAAATTTAGGATAGCAGCAGAATCAGTATGTAAGCGATGTGTTACCTGCCAACAATTAAACATAGGGAAAAGAACACCAGTTACACTGAGTCACATTGGGAGGTCTGGGGGGCCTTTCAATAGAATGCAATTAGATTTCATTGAAATGCCAAAATTCAACCGCCTTAGGTATGTTTTGGTGGTTGTATGCATATTTTCCAGATGGGTTGAAGCATACCCTACACGCAGGTGCGATACACTCACAGTAGCCAAACTGTTGCTTAGGGAGTTGATACCACGCTTCGGGGTGCCTGCCTCTCTGGAATCGGACAGAGGAACACATTTTAACAGCGAAATCGTGAAGATGCTGTGTTCTGCATTAAAGATCGATCAGAAACTGCATTGTAGTTATAGACCAGAGGCCTCAGGGATTGTGGAGCAAATAAATGGCACTCTGAAGAGTCGACTAGCTAAAGTCTGTTCCTCCACATCTTTGAGTTGGCCAGATGCTCTTCCTTTAGTGCTTATGAGCATGCGGAGCACACCTGACAGGAGGACAGGTCTCTCCCCGCATGAGGTGTTGATGGGGAGGGCTATGAGGCTTCCTACAGTCCCAACTGCTGCCCTATTGAACATTACAGATGATCTGATCCTGGATTATTGTAAGGGACTGTCTGACGCCATCCATTCTGTGTCCCTTCAGGTGCAGGCGGCTGAAGTTCCATCATCAAGGAACCTGTGTCACGATCTGTGCTCAGGGGACTGGGTGCTGATCAAGAAGCACGTCCGGAAGAACTGCCTAGATGTACGTCGGCGTGGGCCCTTTCAGGTAATCCTGATCACGAATACCGCGGTGAAGTGCGGAGGGCTGCCAAATTGGATCCATGCATCCCATACTCGAAGAGTTCCAGCACCTCTAGAAGAAACAGCTCCTCTCCCAGACGAAAGTCCAGTCGTGGAAGAAGAATCCCAAGGGGGGACCAGACAAGCTGTGGGGGTGTCGGAAGAAGTTGGGAGCGCATCTGATCCAGAAGAAGAAGGAAGGCAGGACGGCAGTGAAACTGAAGTTGCAACTGAAGGAGAGAGCTGCAGTGAATACGACTCAGACACAGATCAGTACCAGAGCGATCAAGAACCGAGTGTGAGGACGAGAAATAGGAGAACTAGGCGTGAGGCAACCACTTGGCCGGAAAGAAGGAGGAGGCTAAGCTTGAGGTCGGCTCGGGAAGAAACGCTTGCTCCTATATCCGAAGACTCGGACCCGGAAGAAGATTCCCAGGATCAAGTTCAGGAAGGTCCAAGAAGATCAAGGAGGGTGCGAGTGCCTAGCAGAAGATACTCTACTCCCGATTGGACCTACCTCATTGCAGATGTCCGTGGGACACAGAACCGGGAGGGTGAGGGAAGTGAAACTCACCAGAATTGAACCAATCATCACAGTGGAAATACGGTTCCTGCTACCAGGAGCGGAGGCCGAAAGACTGCTGACACTCAACATCGTCTATCCTCCTCTCCTGAGCGGAATCAGAAAATTGATTTTAGAGACAGTTGACTTTCCAGTTTGTTGTTCACAATATCCAATATTAGAGGGAACTCTCCTTCGCTTGGAAATGCTTGAGCGAGTAGTGGAAGTTCTTGGAATGCTCATCGTCTTGGATTAATACCTTGTTGCGGATGTCTTCAAAGGGGCGCAGAACTGGGAGGGTGAAGAAAGTGACCCTGATCAGAACGGACCCCTTTATAACTGTGGATGTAGAGTTGGTAGTACCAGGAGTGGAGATCGAAAAACTATTAACTCTTAATTTTGTTTGTCCTCTTGTCCTGAGCGAAATAAGAAGAACAATCCTAGAGACAGTCGAATTCCCATGCTGTTGCACGAAGTGTCCAATAATTGAGGGAATCCTTCTTCGTATGGACATATATGAGGACGTGGTGGGGCTTCTTGGAACACGCATAGTTTCAGATTGATAAAAGACTGTTGAAAAGAACTTTGTAAATATTTTGTGCAAAATAACCTAGCACCGAGTGGAAGAAGAAGGAATGATAGGGACTTCCCTTGTAGAGGACGGAGAAGGGCTAGGGTTATCTATTTCTACAGGACTCTAAGACTGTTTTGCGGAGAAAATCTGTCAGCTTCGAGGGGTGTTCAAAGGAAAGAGCGACATTGTTTGAAAGAGAGACTTTGTTCAAAGAAAAGGAGGCGTTGGCACGGAAGAACATCCAAGACTACACTGTTTGAGATCATGGAGGCTGTCAACCCGAACCGCAGGGCAAAATGTATAGTTGGCACACTTTTAGTGGTAGTGATTTCTCTTATAGTTTTAGTAGTTACTATTTCATATATAGTGGGACATGAGAACGAAACAAAGGCAAGATCAGAAACAAAGAAAGCATCAACACAAAAGCCTACCACTGTTGCTGGGGTAAAAGGAGAAAACACTGTGAAAGAAAAGGCTTTGCTAGATGCTGAGATCAAAAGATTACATGTCGACGAATCTCAAGGGAACTTTAGGTCAAATGCTTATGCCAAATTACTTTACGAATACATTGATGTCATGGAAGCGAAGAATTGCTACGTTTGTATGCAATTACCAGCCTCTGTGGATGAGGGTACCAGATACCATCATCTTCCATTGACGTATGGAATCACATGTAGTTTGTTGTTGAGCATATTTTATGGACGAGATGGGTTCGAGTAATATTTCTCGAATTTTGACTCGACATTACCAGAGGTCCCAAATTATAAGCATCTGAATAAGTGGGACTATTACAAGAGCGAAGACAGGTTACAGAAATTTTTCATTCCATGGAAAACATTAGATACTTTACATGCCCGAAGAAACAATTTGACTTGTCATGTGTCAGAAATTGAGAAAAAGTTTATAGGACAGGTGGATACTCGATACAGAAGGCAAAAGATCCAAAAAGCCTCAGGACAATGGGAAACAGATTGGACCAAGGAGGAAAAGGAACATCAAAGGAAGGGTAGCAAGGGTCCAATTGCTTTAGATAAAGAGAAAAAGGGGAAACTATGTATTCATAGAAGTTACTCCTATTATGAGAATTTGTTTGTAGGGGAAGTCAGTTGTGAACATGCTTTCCAATTGGAGTACTACTCCAAGGATTTTTTGAAAGAGATGCAAGCAATACCAAATGTATATTTTGTATGTTGAAGAAATGCTTATGTGAAGTTACCAGATAATTGGTACGGATCATGCTACTTAGCAATTGTCTTCCCCAAAATATATCATGTCGAGGATTTAGAGACAACCAAGAGAAGAACACAAGCTAGAGGGAGAAGAGATCTAGGAGCTGAAGAGGTGGTTGGGGATGTATTTGGTGCTGTATTTCCCTTTTTGGGATTGATACTGAATGACATCAAGCTTAGGAGATTGGCTACAGTCGTAGATAGGTTATCTGTCAGTACTGCTAGATCATTAATGCTGGTGGAGGGGGAGATGCAATCGATAAGGGCAATGGTTCTTCAGAATCGACTTGCTTTAGACGTTCTGTTAGCCAAAGAGGGAGGAGTTTGCAAGGCTTTGAAGGTCCAGGAATGCTGCACTTACATTCCGGACAATTCAAAACCTCTAGAGAAGTACATACGAAACATTACTGCCATTCACCACGAAATTGAGGATCTGACAAAAGTAAATGTGTGGGAAAAGATAGGTCATGGAATGGGTAAAGTTGGAGGTTGGTTTGCCAACCTAGGAAAGGGTATCGTTTGGTACATACTGAAACCCATCATCATAATTGTGATTTGTGTAATCACTTTGTGGGGATTGGTGCGTCTGTATCAATGGTATAGAGCAAACAGGTTGCAGAGATCTATGAGAGAACAGGAGAGAAGACTGACTGCAATGCAAGATACACAATATAAGAGTTTGAAGGCATTGGAGGCAATGAAAAGAGGTGGTACTGCAATGACTTCACTTTGAAGGATCCTACATTTTTGAATTGGTGTTTTGATGGTGATGACTCCTGAAAGTCATCAAAGGGGGGACTGAGAGAGCGTAAATCTGGAAAAAAATGTATAAGTGCACCATATTTACAAGCACGTAGTTAGTTTAAATATACTTTGCACAAGAGTGTCGTATATCCAGAAGTGAAATATACAGAGTGTTTAAGTAGAGTAACAATAATCATAGCAATGTGTAGACTAATGTAGAAATGTTAGAATAAATATGAAAACCTCACGTTCTCATGTTAAGTGATCATGTAAGAGAGAAGTGAAACCTTGCAAACCAGTTAGACTGTGTAGGCCACATGGTGATTCACAGTGAATATAGAAGTGCTGCTAAAATAACGTGAGGTGGGGTTAACATTGTTATTAGTGAAATTAGTACTGAAATATAGGTTTTATAGATGTGTTACATTATAGAAACGTGTGTTAATTAAGAATATTGTTTAATACAAGTTAAATGTTTTCAGAATGCAGGGACCCGCTTCATGTAAATCAAGTAGGCCTGAACAGATAAAGTTGTTTCTTTGATCTGCAATGTGCTCGTTAAGAGAGGAGTCGAGAGGCACCAAGTACAGAGCTCTATACATGTTTTATGGTCCAAGATATGGTGGAGGTTGAAATTTGAGGCCCACAGTACATGTGTCTGTTGCAGGTGAGAGGAGCCCTAATCAGTACCGTGATGAACAGTCCCTTTGTTCAAGAGAGCCAGGCGCAGGCCTGGAGGAGTCTTCAGGAATTTTAGGGGGTACTGTCTCGCTGAAGAAGAAGCCTGGGAAGCAAGGTCAACTTTAACGAGGGTCCCGAAGAGTATCATCATGGAGTTTTGCCGCTGAAATCGATACCACGTGAGGGGCGTCCCGAGGGGCGTTCCTATCGGAAATGTGATTTTGTATTAGGGAAAGCGATCCGGGGGAGAGACAGAGCAGATGATTTTGGGAGCCTAAGAGAGCGGTTGGGTAGGCAGATAGGCTGATCACCGGAGACCGATCTACAGAAGAGACTAAGAGAAGTGTGTGATCTTCTTAGGAAGTCACCACGGCTGACACCTTTTGGGTAAAGATCTTGTTAAGTAGGGATGTCACTTAGTCTAGTGTAGGGACAGACTAACCTGAATTTTCTTTTCTGTAATGACTCTTAAGTTGCAGCTTGTATCTATTCTTGCAACTCTAATGATCTTTGAACTAGTGCTCATTATTCTGTTTTGTAGACTCGGAGCATTCAAAGAATATATGTTTGTAGTGATACCAGTGTACCTTTTAAATCTTATCTTGAGAAGTTTGTATCTTCAATTATGTTTGACTTTATATTAAATCTTTAAACTTTATCACTGGTCAGTGGTTATTTAGAGTGGTGTAAGTTCTTAACTGATTGACCTAGTAGTAGATTGCCTTTTATTCAATGACAGGTACCAACGATCCAGTCGACTTGGTTTGGGATCTGGTAAGGTAACTATAGACCAGAAACCCCGCGTTAACACCTGTATTCCACATTGTGCAGAATTACCTCACATAAGAGATGTTTCCTAAAGCTGCAGGCGCCAGGTACAACTAGGAGAAAGTTTCACAAGGGCAGGGCCAGCTCGTCCGCAATTGCGGAGGAGTGTCGCCCCACTGGCTCATAATATAATATTTAATTATAGTTTTATTTTTATGCAGCTGCCTTAGCCAGCGCTTGCAGAGAGGAGAGGGCCGGGGCCGGGGCATGGGAGGGGGGAGGAGTAGTGCTATGTGCACTCTCTAAGTGCCCATGTGTGTTTGGTCGGCCGTCTCAGGTTGACCAAACACAAATGCACACTTACATTTCTCTAACCTAGCTGTATTGAACAGCCGGGCTGGAGAAACCCCACAGAATACCTGAGCGGAGCGTCTTTTCAGCCCACTCAGGCTAATCCCTGCACTGCACAGAACAGGGAGTCTGTGACATAGTCCCGGTGTCTGTTGGGACAAGGAAGAACCAACATGGAGGTGTGAAGCGGGAGGCAGCCGGCAGCAGGTAGGTTTAACTTTTTAAAATGTTGTATTATCATTAAACTCCCTCCCCCAGGCTCTGCCCCACGCCCTCTTTTCCTGCCTCACCACTTTTTCTATGTGGCTGCTGCCACTTCAGAAGTGAAGTTCATTTTAAAGAAAATGCCGTAATCGGGTGTGTGAATTCAAGTTCTGCCTGTTTGCCTCATAGTGAGCTCAGTATTTTTAGAATTGGGTGTTAATTTTGACCTATAGTCATGCTGAAAAGTGTAGTATCAGAAATTCTCCTGTCACCCTGATTTTGATTGCTTCCTATTCATCAGCTTCCATGGGCTTTATTTCCTCTGATATATTATTGTACCCTTCGACTACTTGCTTTTACAGGCACCTGTATTTTCATTTTCAGGTCAACCATAGCCAGTGCGCATACACTGTCTACAAGATCTGTTGTATGCAACAAAACCACTTTATTCCCACCTGCTACTTACAATTGGTTCACTTCTGCGTCACACTTTTTTTGCTAGCCACTAAGTCGTTCACTCAGCTGCTACGTCACTTCCAGTCAAAACTAAGGAGCACCGGCCGGGTACAGTCTCCTTACTCTAACATTCAATATCTGTGTTTTAGCTAACTTTTTTTAAATAGTAGCTTTACGCCCATCGCTGCTTCTGGTTTTCCACCAACCTCCAACACAAATGCAGCACTTAAACATCGCGGGGTGTTTCCTGTTGTATCTCATAGCTGCTTAATACTGTCATTTACATGTGGGTGAACATGCTCAGTTCAATATGTTTTTTCCAAGCTTGAGTGTTACGCACATTGTGATCACATGTGGCAGCTGGCTCCTCGGCTCCTTATATTGTCAGTTTGCTGCCTGGCAAGTGAGCGCTTTACATGAACTGTGGCAGAGGCACTGGTCTTTGTTTTGTGTTTGGGGAAGGGAGAGCCCATGTTGCTGTGCTTCTGTCCCCGCTCTCATGTTGCTTCAACCCTTACTGACTTGGGTGCAGAGCAGGAATACCGATTGGGAAATATCGTGGAACAAAAATATCGCTGCAGAAATATCATTTGGAAGAAATATCGACCACAAAAATATAGATGACAAGAATATCGACTGACAGGTTAAGTAATATTGAATACAAAAATATCGGTGTATTAAATATCGTTAACAACAATATAGTTTACTAAAATATCGATTTTTTAATAATGTTATGTATTTTAGTGTTTTTAATAAGAATTGTTTGTCATTTTATTATATGTTTTAGAATTGTTCTACTTATTAATTTATTTTAAGTTTAATTTTGCGTTTTTAGTTCCGTAGCGGGTTGTGGGTTTATAGGGGAATAGGGTGGGAAGTAATTTAATTATGTAACATTAATTTATTAATTAATGTGTTCATTTATTAATTATTTATAGTTTAATAATTAGTTCCTAATTGTGTTTATATATGTAAATGGTGTGAAGGGTGGTAAGTAATTAATTTTTTATTGATTAATCCTTAAATAGTTTAAAATTAATTTCTATGAATTATTTAGTAATTATTAATTGTGATTGTGTAATTAATTTTAGCTGTGTGTTGTGGTGTAAATATGTGTAAATGGTGTGAAAGCTGGTAAGTAATTTATTGTTTAATTAATAAATAATGAAAAATTTATTTTAAATAGTTAATTAGTAAATATTAATTCTAATTGTGTAATTAATTTTAGGTGTGTGTTGCGGTGTTTATATGTGTAAATGGTGTGAAAGCTGGTAAGTAATTAATTGTTTAATTAATAAATAACAAATTAATATTCATTAAATAATTAGCAAATATTAAATGTATTTGTGTAATTATTTTAAGTATTTGTTGTGGATTTTATAGTGCTAAATATTTTTTTATCTGTATTAATAATAATATATTTATATTTATATATTAATTATGTTAAAATTAGAAATTACATTTATTGAAAATGTTGATATTTTTATTTTTTATTGTTTTGGGATCCTGTGCTTTCCCTACTGTTGCACTCATTGGAGTAGGAATAGTAATTTTTACCCCTACGCTATCCAGCGTTTTACCTACTGTTGCACTCACTGGAGTGGGAATAATAAATGTTACCCCTACGCTATCCAGCGCTTTCCTTACTGTTGCACTCACTGGAGTGGGAATAGTCATTTTTTACCCCTACGCTATCCAGTGCATTCCCTACTGTTGCACTCTCTGCAGTGGTAATAGTAATTTTTACCCCTACGCTATCCAGCGCTTTTCCTACTGTTGCACTCTCTAAAGTGGGTATAGAAATGTTTACCCCTACGCTATCCAGCGCTTTCTCTACTGTTGCACTCACTGGAGTTGGAATAGTAATTTTTACCCCTAAGCTATCCAGCGCTTTACCTACTGTTGCACTCTCTGGAGTGGGAATAGTAATTTTTACTCCTACGCTATCCAGTGCTTTCCCTACTGTTGCACTCACTGGAGTGGGAATAGTAATTTTTACCCCTACGCTATCCAGTGCTTTCCCTACTGTTGGACTCTCTGGAGTGGGAATAGTAAATGTTACCCCTACGCTCTCCAGCGCTTTCCCTACTGTTGCACTCACTGGAGTGGGAATAGTAATTTTTACCCCTATGCTATCCAGCGTTTTCCCTACTGTTGCACTCATTGAAGTAGGAATAGTAATGTTTACCCTCCCGCTATCTAATGTTTTAACTATTAATGTTTTTATTTTGTTATTAAATGTATGTATTCTTTTTTTATAGTTTAATGTGTTAATTAAATATAGAATATATTAAATATTTGTAATTATTTTTAATTATTTATATATGTTTTTATTTTGTTTTTATATAATTAATAAAGTTTATAAATTAAATAAAGATAATAGTAAAAAAAATGTATTTAAGTAAATTTATGTATATGTATTTTTTTGTTTATATTAATTACATTTAGTTTATTTGTTATAATTAGTTAAAATATATTAAAATTAATTTAATTTGTTAATAATAATAATAATATTTAATTAATATAATTTAAGTTATGTTAGTTTTTAAAGTCGATAATTTTTACATCTATAATTTTTTACATTGATATTATTGAGTCGATATTACTGCACTGACCTTTTTAAGTATAGGGAGGCGATATCTTTGTTAACGATATTTTTACATCGATACTTTTTTTCATCGATATTTTTTATATCGATATTTTAACATGGATCCCTGACTTGGCCCTCCCTGCGCACACACAAAGCATCATCTACTGCCCGTTGCTGCTTCACACAGGCAACATCCTGTAATTATGATAAAAAATGTATATACCACGCATTCATGCTAAGGGTCTCTTGCATTGCCGCAAAAATATAAATAAGTTGGTAGATTTATATAAGGGGAACATCAAAGATGGCGCCTCCTCTGTTCACTATAGCAGGAGGCTTGTGTAAGTCCTTTCGACATTGAGCACCATCCAATGGTCTCCATCATCAGTTTAGGCTTTAGGGCTTCTCTGCAGCGTTCCTTTTCCCTCTGTTTTTGAGTTTCACTAGAGGAACATATGTGCCTTTAGAACCCCAGGCATATGCTACCTTGTCACGCTTCACGTTTTTGTTATGCTTGGCTTATGTTTAATGTTGTAATTACTATTTGGAAGCACTGTCGCAACAATTTCTTTTTATTGCCATAGGGTCTCGCTTTGAATTCACCATTGGTACAGCAGGTGATGAGTCCAGAATAAAAGCCGGCTACCTTTGCTCCTTTCCCTGTAAGTACAGATTGCAACAGCTGCCTGAAACTACCCCAAAAGTTTGACTGCACTGGCATCGGTCTCGCAGCTGTTTCTTCTCTCTAGGGCACAGTTGCTCACCGTGGCTCAGAACTAGGCTGGTGAGGCACTCAAGCAGAAAGGGTGCACACACCGGGTGCTGCCTCAAAACCCCTTTTTTCCCAGCCCACAGAAGTAGAACATGTGAAAATCTGGGTTCCCAAATAAGAGTACACAATGCCCTGGATTGCTGCTACGTTTTTGGGTCCTCCCCACCTCCTCCCAGACACTCCTGGTTTCCCTCATGGGTAATGCTGTTATAGGTGCTTTATCTCGGTCCATTCTTTTGATCCATGGCAATTTCCATAATGAGAACACCTGCCATTATGTGGTCTATATGACAACATTGCTTCTCTGATTCCGCTTTTCACCAGTCTGCCATATATCTAAGTTGTGAAGCTTACAGTGGGTCAAAAGATCCGGTACTCCCACCCCAGCAGAATAGGATGTTGGAAAATTTAAAATAGGCCACCCTAAGCTTTTTCCCTCTTCCAGTGAAAGTCATGCATGTTTTTTATAGTTTTTCAGTGCTGCCATAAAAAGGTACCCTAGGCAAAAGTGTCTTATTCACTGAAGCTATAAATCCACGGCATGATGTTTATAGGGTGTGCCACCTAGTAAGTTCTTTCTCGTAATATTACTAAGCCGAAATAGTTCCCTGCTGATTTTAGGCGTATTGTTAATTTAACAGTATCTGGTCCTTGTCACATTCCATTGATAATGAGGTTATTACATTTTCTTTAAGCCTGGGGTTTCAATCCCAGCGAACACAGTAGGGGGGGGAGAGAGGTGGAAACCCTGCCTCTAACTCCTCTATATATTAACTACTAGGGCCACATGTCCATTAATCCTCATTCAGGCTATACGGCCTGTACAACATGTCCATATCATCTCTATGTGTCTAGGGCAAAACCCAAATGCTTTCATTGTCCCATGCAGAAACCCCCACTCTAGTTGATGAAGTGCCTTTTGACATTGAGTCAGAGAAGCACCACTTTGCCCCTAAGTCTAGGAGTGGCGTTAATGGGATAGACTACTTGTTTGGTGTTATTGTTTATTGTATGACCTGCAATATTGCCTAAATTGTCTGGGTGCACCAGCTTCTGTCATGCCTTTTTTGGCTGCAAAGGAATTAAAATAGGGCTCCAAAATGAACATCATAAATTTAGACCAAAACGCTTGTAAAATTAGACTATGAACCCATCAGGACCCAGGGACTTGACCTTTCATATTTTAGTTGCAGCTTTAAAGCTGCATCTCCCTTTGCCTTTCCATTGCCAGTTACACGTAACTGCAGTCTGCGAGTCTCGAAGAAACCACGTTAGTCCTGCTTACATTTCACCTGCTTTACTTGATCCTGTATTCTATATAAGTGTTTGACTGTTTGATTTTTCCAGAATGTTGTTACTTTTTTTCAGCCAACATATTACTCTTATCTCACTTCCCTCATAACCTATTTCCCATTGACTCCTTCTCTAGCACCGCAAGGTCATACCAATGGCAATAGCGCTATGATAATATAATCACAGACTGCAAATAAAAAAGGGAAAAGTAAAAAACATTGTCATTTTCAACGCCAACGGCTCTAACTTTAACAAATGCGAGACCTATTGCATTGTAAATGCTTGTTTTTTAAGCACCCTACAGGAGTCTGTGTATTTTCCAGATGTCTCCTTCATGTACTTCTCCCCCTCCATGCTCCTAACAATTCCCCTCCTGCCAAATCTCTGTTGTCCATGAGTTTACCTCACCTCCGTTGTGTGGGTTCTGCTCTCCCCAACTTCTTCCACCCACCCTCCTTTGTCCATGTGCTTGTCCGTTCACCTCCCTGGTACCTCCTGCCTGCCATCCATTGTCCTTGCCCCAGCTCCTCATGCCCACCCACTTTTGTCCATGTGCTCAGCCAAGCCCATCGCATCCATCCTCCATTGCCTGTATGCTTGCTTCAGACCCTCCCACACGTCCTGCATTGTTTGTATTCATGCCCCAGCCCCTGCCACCCACCTTCCATTGTCCATGTGCTGGTTGCCGCCCCTTTCGCCCACCCTTATTGTATGTGTGCTTGCCTCGCCCCTACCATCCACCCTCATTGTCCGTCTACTTGTCCCAGTCCTTCCTGCCCACTCTTCTTTGACCATGTGCTCCCCATCCCCTCTGATCTTCATACTCTCACCCACATCCTTCTTCCACACCCTCCATGTTGCCTCACCCACCAAACACACTCCCCCATTTGGTTTTCTTCTCCTATAAATGGGGGAGTGGGGTAGTCCATCTCGCCTGTAACAGTCATAGAAATCTCATTCTCATGGTTAAGAGCAAGAACTTCAGACCTGGTAAGGGAATATATTGAGTCAACTGAAATTTCTACCATCTGCTCTGAAGTCTCACGCGCTGGATCCATCTCACTTTACTTAAGTATGGTGGTCTGAACTTCATCTGAAATTATTGGGCTCACTGCCATTCCAGTCTCCTTTCTTATCTGAAAACTATGATTTGCCCATGCATCTGTAGATTGCGCAGATTTGCTTGCGCAGTGTGTTTTTTGGCTCAGAGGACCAGCGTTGGAGCAGAGTCCAAATTTCTTGCAAAATTCCCTGTTTTAAGGTGACTTCTCATATTTATAGCATGCTGCACACAGTCACAGAAGAAAGATGCTGACCACTGATTAAAGAGGAAGACCCACACGGACACAGTACAACATCAACTCAGGATATCCTGGGGGTCATATATGGAGAAACCTTCCCAGCGACGCTCATCTGGGTAAAGTGCAAGTGCCCCATACAAAAAAACATAGACCACTTACCCATGGTGAGAAACCTGGCGGTTCACCCAGCAGGCCCCTCCTTACGGCATAATTCTGTCAGGCCTATGCCAGGCCTAAACCACCCAATTGCATACATATGTCACCCCTTGGGCAGATCCTAAACAGCCCAGAGGATAATGTGCAGTGTATTTAAAAAGTTGGACATGTAGTTTTAAGCTTTAAATGTCCTGGTAGTGAAAAAACTCACAATTTAGTTTTTTCAGTGTTGTGAGGCCTACCTCTCCCGTGGGATAACATTGGGTTACCCTATTACATTTAACAAACGATAACCTGTGTTTGGGAGAAAATAGGTAAGTCATGTTTGTGTCTGAGAATTTGTAATTTAAAACCCTCTTTAATGGGAAAGTTGGATTTTAATTCACAATGATGAAGATGGCATTTTTAGAAAATTGGCCTTCTCTTTGTGTTAATTATTTGGTACCTCAGCCTGTTCCTGGGTCACATGACTATGTGAAGTTGGCAGTTTTGATTTTGTGCTTTCCCCCAAGACAGCCACACAATAGAGGTTTTAGTTGCTGACAGGATGAGCCACCCTATCTTGATGAGGGAGCAAAGCTGTCACCTATCACACTTGCAATTCAAAGACACTGCCTCAGCTTACACACAACATACTTCACACTAGCCTAATCTGCCTGCAGACAGATCAGGACAATGTGGCAGGAAATTCCAGGTACTTCTGAAGGAGGGAGACTTCAGAATTCTTTTCCACCTCAAAGTGGGTGCCAGGTATAAAAAGAGGATCCTCAATCCTACTCTTCAGTACACTACTGGACCAGTGGATACAATAGGAGAAGGACTGCCCTCATGCCAGAGAACTACTCTACTGATTTAGGCCTTCCCTGCTGTCTCAGAAACAAGACTGGACCTATACCCTGCATCCCATGCTGCTGTGACTTTAAGGGTCAGCTGACTGCCTGTTTTGAGTAACAAGGGCCCTGCTACAACTGATCAGCTGACCTGCTGTAATTGGACCTGCATTGACCTGTAACTGTACCTGCCGGAGCCCTGGTGGGCTATGCTGGAGCGAGTTCTTGATCTCTAAGAGGTGCTTGCAGGTGCAGGACCCTTGGTGTGGCATCAGTAGAGCTCTTCCTTGAAGAAAAGGAGACGTCCTGAAGTTTTGGACCATTTGTGACCGTGAACAGAACTGTTTGTACCAAGATCTTGTCACCTGCGCTGAATCCCAAAGCAAAGCTCAGGTGAACCTGACTCTTCTCACAATCGGCAACATGAGATCTGCACTTCACCCTACAGCATCAACAGCCTGCGGTGACTGCCAATGCCAAACTCCAGCAATGATCGTCTGCGGTGCCCAACAGGATGTACACACTACAGCGACGAGCATCCACAGCACCTGGCCTGATCTTCGTGCTACAGTGACAACCATCAGCGACACTCTCCCTACTCCCAGCACTTTACTTTACTGCACAAGTAAAGAGTAAGAGTAAGAGTGTTAAGCAGAGGCTAATTTAGTGTCTTTTTGTGGTTCAACCTGACAAGCAATATGACTGTTGCTTGAGTAGGGCTCCACCCCCCAACCAACAAGCCAATTTCTCACTGTGAACATCAGTGGATCAGTGTTTCAGTCCCCTGTCTGCAACTCACACACTCACACAATGTTATGTGAATTTCATCTGTGTACATAAATGTTGCAAGTAGTACATTCAATACAGGAATTTTGTGTCCAACAGTTTTATACCATTAGTGATGACCGATTTTCTCCACAAGGCAATACACAGACACCAAAAAGTTATTTGTTAAGACTGGTTTTATAACATTTCTCCCTCCTGTGATGCTCTCTCTCTCTTTAGCTACTTTATACTTTCATTTACTATGGAGCTGCAGGCTCTTAAAAGTGTAGTGAAATTCCCCAAACCTTAAAGTGTCACCGGATTCTTGGTTGGATTTGGAGATATAAATAAAAATGTTATTGACCAGGGCGCATGTGTCAATGCTGTATATTGAATATGTTTTCTTCAGGTGCACAGCCATGTTTCAAAATAAAGTTTTATAAAGTTCTTAACAAATTGAACAACCAAATATTTTAGGTGCTCCACGGGTGGCGTCTTCCGACCAGTGACGTGTTTAATGACATGAAACGTGCTTCTAATGATTCATTAGTCGCATCCCCATGGGCACACAGAAGTATCTCCTCTATTTGGAAAAATGAGGAATCCACTCAATTTTGACTTTGATTAATACTTCCTTTTATTCATTCAATTTTTGAATTTCTTTCATTCAATAGTTCATTCTAATCAATGCTGTATATACCATAAAATGATTGTGATTACCATAAAGGAACGGGTAATCAATTGCACAAAAAGGTTAAAAAAAACTGCACATATGCCAATTTGATGCATGTGCTTTGGACACTCCCCACTCTCATTTAACCCCATGTTGATGCAAATTGGGATGAAAAAAGGAAAAAAAGAAGCAGGACAGCTGTGCAATATGCATAAAGGAAAGGTCCTTGAGCATTTCCACTTAGGCAGATCATTCATAAGGGCAGGAAAGAGATACACAAAAAAGAAGGGCCTTCGCACCTACCCCAGCCAAGTCATACCAATATTTAAATAAGAAAACCTCTCTTGCATTGCTGAGCAGCCTAGGAGGAAGGACTAGACTTGCCCCCTTTCATAACCCATCACAACTTTGCAGAGGAAATGAACATGTGATCTGCTCCTATCCTTCTGTGCAGCTCAGGAGAAGATGGGGACAGTTTTCTTTACAATGGGAGAACTGTCAGATGTCCCCATATCAAATCGCCCTCCCATCCTTACTTAAAGGCTGTTCATTCTTTACATTTTAGTTATTAGTAATTTTAATGCAATTATTTTAAAAAAAGTACATATTGCTTTCATTTTTAAAAGTATTTATAAAACACAGCGGTGGTCGCCACTGTGTAGTTTTAGTTAGGACCTAGTTGCCATGGAAAGAGAATTTTTGGGTTTGCAAGTAGCATTGGCACCGTTAGATGAACTTTCACGAAATGTTCTAAAAAAGTTCATCCAACTCAGCTCCTTCCTGGAAAGTTTTGGGGTGATCTGTCAAGCGGGGCCAATGAAACAGAAAGGCCCCAAAATGCTATTTCCATAGAGATTTTTGAACAGTGCTATAGTCCGAATGGTTGAATGGAATTTACCAATTTTGGCAGAAAGTTAGATCTTGATGCACAAGGCATGTTTATTGTGATTTCAAGTAAATCTGTTCCGTAGTTTTTGAGAAATTAAGGTTCAAAATATTTGTAGTCTCACGAGAATCCTGCAATCACACACCTTCAAATAATAGAGTGATTTGATTGGCTGAAAGGTAATCTTTTCTCGTTTGCCATCACTCTCCAAAGGGAGCAAAAAGCTCAAGCAGGTCCTGGCGAGAGGTTGCACTCTGATTATCTGGCAGCAACATGAAGAGAAAGATTGCGGCTGCCATTTTAGGACTCAGTCCTTATGTTCTGAAATTTGTTTTTCAAAAAGGTATATCGGGGCATGATAGCAGTACCTTCACTCCCTTGACCTTGTGAAAGGGTCCCAGAGGGACTTCCCCAGAGGCCAAATTTAAAAACATTTTGGAGGAGCGTAAAGCCCACAGGACTCTTACAAGTGTCAGTGAGACTCTTGTGAGAGTCTCTTAGGAGCGCAGTGGGCCACACTAGCACCTCCAGAGTCTTGTGAGATTGGAAAACCATTTTAAAAAAGGGTAGACTTGAGTGTCTATGATGGCCGCATGCAGGTGGTTGGCCCCATAGCTAACTGATACTGCTCAGAGCTGAACGCCATGCGCAGTGGGGGGTTGAATGCCCTTGTGGTTTGGGCGGCCATGCCGTGATACCCACCCCCTCACTGTGCATGGCCAAAGGACGTGCATGGAGGGGCTTGGTTACCGTCTGGGCGTTGGGCCTGACTACAGGTGAGGTCCTGTGGCCAGCCCCTCACTGCAGTGACCAAAGGCTCTGCGTGGCTGGTGATGTTTTCTGCCAGCACTATATTGGGTGCAGATTGTTGCTGCAGGCCACAACATATCACTAGCTCCATGCCACCATGGCCAAGCTCATCCGCAGTGGGGCTTGGCTGCCCCCGGGTGGTTGGAGGCAGGGCCTGGCCATAGGCAAGGCCCTGTGGCCAAACCCATGCTGGGGGCAGTGGGGGTATAAAGTGATGTTACAGTTAGGTCTGCTAATAATATTTTACTTTGCATTAAAAATCGTTCAGACATTCACTAAAAAGAACAAAGGTTAAAGTGGGGTTATAGTTAGGTGAAAATATCAGTAAGAAATTGAGCATTTATAGTTATTTAGTGTAACCATAACTCACGCTCTCATCATGCAATGTTAATGACCTCACATATTCCAACACTTATGATATGTTCTACGACATCATTGATAACATCACTGATAACTGAACATACATAATTAATGACAACACTGTGATTGATGGGGCATGAGTTATATTTACTTGGAAATATTTTACCTATCTAAAGCTGTAATACTGTGCCTGGAGTGGTACACGGATTTGGCCCTTTTACAGCTCAGCAAGGATAGCACTGTGTTTATCCTCTGCTTAAAGACTTTGCTGTTGAAATGGTAAAAGACTTTGTCCCTTTCTATCTCGGCATGGATGGCACTGTGCTAATCCTACGCTTTAAGACTTTGATAGAAAAGCAGACATTTAAGGTGAGAAAATTTAGAGTGTCACTGGTGCTGAGAGTGCTCAATATTGGAGCTGCTTTCCACCTAAACTTGAGAACTACCCAGAGTTCTCAGGTTCTTTATTTGCATAATTCATGTGTCACTCTAGGCCTGAAAGGGTTTTCTTTTTACTTATACTGGGTGCTCCCTTGTTTCTGGACAAAGCTATACCTCTCTGAAGAGCTCTAATAAGAATGAAACACGTGTCAGGGGTTGCTTGTATTCATTTGAGGTTGGCTTTGATGGTATTTTACCAATCTAAAGCTGTAATACTGTGCCTGGAGTGGTAAAAGGCTTTTGGCCATTTTACAGCTCGGCAAGGATAGCACTGTGCTAACCCTATGCTTAAAGAATTTACTCTGGAAATGGTAAAAGTCTTTGTCCCTTTATATCTCGGCGTAGATGGCACTGTGCTAATCCTACACTTTAAGACTTTGCTGTGGAAATGATAAAAGACTTTGTCCCTTTCTATCTCGGTGTGGATAGCACTGTGCTAATCCTACGTGTTAAGACTTTGATAGAAAAGCAGACATTTGAGGTGAGCAAATTTAGAGTGTCGCTGGTGTTGAGAGTGCTCTGTATTGGAGCTGCTTTCCACCTAAACTTGAGACCTACCCAGAGTTCTCTGCTTCTTTATTTGCCTAATTTATGCGTCACTCTATGCCTGAAAGGGGGTTCTTTTGACATATACTAGGTGCTCCCTTGTGTCTGGACAAAGCTATACCTCTCTGAAGAGGTCTAATAAGAGCGAAACACATGTCAGGGGTTGTTTTTATTCATTTCAGGTTGGCTTGGATGGTATTTTACCAATCTAAAGCTGTGATACTGTGCCGGAGTGGTAAAAGGCTTTGGCCATTGTACAGCTCGGCAAGGATAGCTCTGTGCTAATCCTATGCTTAAAGACTTTGCTGTGGAAATAGTAAAAGACTTTGTCCCTTTCTATTCCGGCATGGATGGCACTGTGCTAATACTACGCTTTAAGACTTTGATAGAAAAGAAGACATTTGAGGTGAGCAAATTTAGAGTGTCGCTGGTGTTGAGAGTGCTCTGTATTGGAGCTGCTTTCCACCTAAACTTGAGACCTACCCAGAGTTCTCTGCTTCTCTATTCGCATATTGTATGTGTCACTCTATGCTTGAAAGGGTTTTGTTATTACTTGGAAATAACTATAATTGTTTCATTTCAGTGTTTTTGTTTTAGTTTAAAACTTTATATTTAAAATAAAAACAATCATGCTACCACAAAGCTAAAATATGCAAAGTACTTTCATAAACCCATATTCAAGGAGCCAACTGAAAGTATCATAGCAACGCATGAGCACACCAACAAATCAGCACATCATTAATGTCACATGCTTTCTCAAAGTATCAATGCCTTACCACACACAGATTTAACACAATTCCACATCATCCTTTCAAGTCAGTGCCAATCTAGCTACTTTATTAAGGATCATATGAATTCCTAATGAACATTATGTATGCACATCTACACTGAATGAAAACTAAACGCCACTGGTGAGGTGATTTCTGATTGAATTGAATTAAATTTAATTGATTTCTGATTTCCGCAACAGTGATCTCATTGATGTTATTTCTGATGTCATCATTGACAAGTCTAAGGTAATAAGAAGTGCACTGGGATGAGTTATAGCTGCATTTCTCACCACTACATATGAATTTTATTGTTTTTAAGTTTTAAATGGTAACTGTAATGCCACTTGAAGTAAAGTTTATTTAAAGGAATTATTAAGTAGTTTTAGTTTTTCAACGAATGTTGAAGAATTTTTCCTTGTACACCTTATCCCTTTTTAAAGTAATAAATAACATGAGCTTTGGTCATGGGCAGCAGCGGTTGCATATATCTCATGTCAACATAATCCACAGTGCATTGCATTCAGCTGTGGGCAACACATTTTGGGACAGGGTCTGATAAGTTTCAGGCACTAATTTTAGCACTGATGGGAACTTAACCAGCACACATAGTCATTGGCATTAAAGTGCTCCTGACTCCACATATGCTACAGTGACAAGCCTTGCCTAGCAGGAGTTGAGCATAACATTTCTCCTAGGGCCAGCTCTTGAGCCCAGACCCATCTTACTTAAACCAGTTGCAAATGCCACTCAGCCGTAGTCAGCAGCATGAGCAACAGTCCCTTGGTACTGAGCCTAGGCCATGAACAAGATCTGCACACAGCTCTTATTCCACCGACACATACTGCTTATGATCTTTGGTCAGCAATGTTTAGGAAAGCATTTGGACTCTTTACTCTACCCAGCCCTTGACCCACACAAACTATGTATTGCCTTTGGTTGTGCGATGTGGTCTCCCCATTCAACTCAATTCAGCTGCACATAGCCTTTGGCCAAGTGCACTGGTCTTCAGATAAGACCCCTTGTTTCACCCTAAGTAGCTGAGCGGGGCAACCAAAAACTTAAAGGGGAGAGTTAGAAACATGTTTGTTAGACCTGTTATCCGTAGGGTGGTCTTCCCCCCAACATTTCCTGTGTATCTAAAAGGTTGTGCATGTGCACTTAAATTTTACATGTCCTGGAAATAGCAAGCAGCTTCATTCCTTTTTTCCTACTGTGAGGCCTACTCCTCTCATAGGCTAGCATTGGGAATCCTTCAAACACGTTTAAGCTGTAATTCCTGATTAGAAAGGAGTAGCTGCATTATGTTTCATATATTTTAAATGGTAATGATAAATCATTTTACTGGTAAAATTGGATTTGACATTACTGTTTTAGATATACCACCTTGAAAAGTAGACATTTTGCTGCTCTTGCTGCTCTGTGTGCCTTGTAGCCTGTCCCCAATACATGTCTGGGATGGAGATACCTCCTCTGCATTCATCTACATTCTTACAGCTCTTCCTGGGCAGGAGCTGGGAGGGGGAGCTGACAATACATATGAACAGGCAGTGTCCTGTGTCCCACAAAAAGGGATGATTACCACCCATAGATATCCTGGCAGACAGGGCTGGGATGAAAGGGGACCTGTGCACTTCAAGGGCCTGCTTCGAAGTCACCCCCACTTCAAAGGCACCTTTCGATATAAGTACTAGGGCTCTGACCCTTCCCACAAAATACACTACAGGACCTATGAAGAACTCTGCTAGGAGTAAAGACTGATATGCTACAGAGATTGCCATTTTGCCTGACTGCTTCTGTGTAGGAACTGCGTTCTGCTTTGCTGAGCGGCCCTGCCGTCTGCTGATCTCTGCCCTGCTGAGGACAAGGACTGAACCCATCTCACTTGAACTCAGAGTGACCCCAAGGGATTGCTGGCTTGCCCCCTGTTCAGAAGTCTCAGGGTCATCAAAGACTTCCTTCAGCTCTCCAGCAACACTTGAACCCTGCCTTCTGTGAGTCCTGCCCTGCCAAGTTGTGCCAATCTGGTCCTGGACCATTGAAAGGTGATTTATGCTCTCCAGAGACATAATAATTGATGCAGTGCGGACTATCAGAACTAGTGCAGTGCCCTTCGAACAAAAAACACAGGAGCCAATCTATGACATCGCCTTAACGAACGGCACGGCTGGACAACAACATACTTCGCAGCTAAATGCAATGCAGAGCCTCCATCGTAAAGGGGTTCGATGTCAAAGCCTTCTTCGACTGTGCAGATCAGCACCGACGCTTCTCCTCCATCCACAGGATCGACGACCATGCAGCACATCCTCAACTCCTCGCATCAAGTCTTCAACTTCCACACTTGCTCTAACCAAAGTACATTTTCAGTGGGGTTGTCTGCGTCCTTTAGCTAGCCAAATGTCCCAGGACAGAGCCCCTGCCTGAAGACCCACTATACAACTCATGGACATCCACCATCAACCATTGCAATCTCACTGCCACCATTATCACACTCCACCGACAAACACCCACTATCATGACATCCACTAATCCCATCAGGTCCAGCAAACGCCCAGCTAACAAACTCCGCAAGGCTGATCTGGAGCCAGACAGATCTGACACAAACTGCAGTCTCTCCACCACTGAACCTGCTATAACCACTCACCTCAGCTCTACCCTCGCAAACTACCCCCAACTCCAACACTGACCCTACTCCATCTGCCCAAACCATCCCCAGGTCCAACGTTACTGACAATACCTCGTGCACTGACCTCCCTCATATCACTGTTCTCTCTCCTTCCTCCGACCCAAGACCACATGCCCAAACCATCTCCACCACCAATCTCACTGCCATTCCCTCGGACACTGACCTCCCTAATATAACGGGTCACTCTCCTTCCTCTGACCCAAGACCACATACCCAAACCATCCCCACCACCAATCTCACTGCCAATCCCCTGGACAATAACCCCCTCCTTAACTTTGCTTACTCTCCTCCCTTTGACCTAAGACCCACAACACCTCCTCCTTACCTCAAGACTGGAAGCATCATTGACCCAACCCTTCACGTTCAATCTATACCCAAGCCTAAACCCAATGATACCGTTCAATCCCAGAACCCAGAACTCTGTCCCGCTACAGACCCCAGTCATACACTGCTCCTTCCAAAGGCTAGAATTTCTTCTGACTCACTCAACAACTGACCAGAATGGAGCAGAAAATCAACGCCCTCGTTTCCGACATCCTACACCTGCAACTAGCCGTCCCAACCTATTTAAGCCACCTTGCTCATATTCTCCGGGGAGTTACACACCTTCTCCCCACACAGCCTCTTCTATGGCCCCACCCGACCCCCCATGGCCCTCCATTCCTTTGGGGAGGCAGGCTCATCGACCTAACCGAGCTCTCCGCCCCATTTCAGTAATAGAAGCAGAGGAGATCAGCAACTCTCACCTCGCTATGATCCAGAATACAACTCCCATCGCAATCCCAGTCATAATTGGCACAAATATAATCCCTAGAACAGTCCACTCAGCCAGACCATCGACGCTATACACTTCTATCCATACAGTACACACCGACATTAAAACTTCCTGCCCTCTATCGTGCATGCTCCTCAATTGTAGATCAGCAGTACAAAACGCCACAGACATTGCTGAAGTTACACTCGAGGAAGAAATAGACATAGCATTCCTCACAGAATCCTGGCTAAATGACCACTCTACCCCCATTCTAGACCTTTTCGCCCCGCCAGGTTACAACATCATTAGACAGGTCAGACCGCTCAAAACAGTGGGTGGGCTAGACATCGTCTATAAAGAAGGTATACAGATTACCACCTTAACATCAGCAGAATACCTGACTATGGAATACCTTGGTGTCGAACTTGCAGTCAAAGGCACCACGCACATCAAATTTCACACCATCTACCATCGCCCTGGGGAGCGTGCCCTCTTTGCCGAAGAACTAACCGACCTAATAAAACGTTTCTCCCTAACAGACATGAAAGATGTGTTCCTGGGTGACTTCCATATCCACTGGAACAACACAAAAGACACCACTGCCCAGAACCTCTCTAACCTGCTTGAAATAACCAACCTCATGCAAATCTGCAATGAACCAACACACATCAAAGGAGCAACTCTGGATGCGATCATCACTAAAAATAAACTGGTCTCTCTGACATCGATCTCTCCCATTGACTGGTCTGACCACCTCCTCATATTGTTTATTATCGACTCACCTGTCAGATCCCAGCCAATATGATCTGACAAACCCAAGCACTGGATCAGGAACATCAATGAAGTCCCTATCTCCGAAGATGAATCCAAGATTGAGATGACCACACAGCTCAGTGTAACTCAACAATGATGGAGGTGTTAGACAAAGTAGTGCCACTCAAACTCAAATAATTGAGATCCATTAAATCTAAATCATGGTTCAATGTGGATCTCAATACTGAAAGACGACAACTTAGACTTATGGAAAGGACTTGAAAACAAAACCCATCGACAAGACATCTTGCACTACTTAGGTATGCACGGTCGGAATATAAAAAGCACATCTTTAGAGAAAAGGCCTCATTCTTCCGCAGACAACTTGACCAGGCCAAGAAAAGACCTAGAGAACGCTTCAACATTGTCAAAAGGCAAACGAACAGCGCATCTCCTCACGAAATAAAAGCGACCAAGGATCAATGCGAAGAAATTGCCAGCTTTTGCACAGCCAAAGTCACAAGAATTAAGCAATCCTTCATCCAAACCCCCAATACACCTCCAATCCTAACCTGACCCCTATACTCACCCTCGACCAAGCAGATCTTATTCATACCAAGGACAACCAGATCAGCTGCCAACTGAAAAACAAGGCAAATTGGTTGGATTCCGAACTTGTATCAGAAAATTAGGTCTTCAATATAATTGCGAGCTTAAAGCCTACCTCCTACACTATGGGCCCTCTCCCAGCCACAATAGTACAAACACTCAACCACATCATTACCCCTTTCTGGACTAAAATCATCAACTCCTCTCTCACATCAGACTGTGTCCCAGACTCCCTTCAATTGGGACAAATCACACCCATACTCAAAAAACTAGGGGCCGACCCTAACGATCTCAACAACCTCAGACCTATTTCCAACTTCCCGTTCCTAGCCAAAACCTTGGAGAAGTGCGTTTTCCAACAACTTAACATACATATTGATGATTTCAACCTCCTCGACACCTTCCAATCGGGATTCAGGAAAGGGTGTAGAAACGAAACAGCCATGCTCAAAATCTCAGATGATATCCACAGAACCTTAGATGATGGAGAAGCCTGTCTTCTCATCCTTATTGATCTATCTGCGGCTTTTGACACAGTAAATCATCCAGCTTTACTTGAGACTATGAAGGGCCTTTCTGGCATAAATGACATAGCACTAAAACGGTTTGCTTCCTACCTTCAGCTACGTTCGCAACAAATTAAAATCAACTCCTGTCTCTCTTAACCAACACGAGTCCTACTTGGGGGTCCCTCAAGGCTCGATCCTCTCCCCAACCCTCTTCAATCTCTTCATGGAACCCCTTACAATCATTCTGAAACAAGCAGGAGTTAAATATCACCTATATGCAGATGGCACTGCTATAAAAAAAAATCTCCCAGTGACATCCGACACCTCAATCTCACACTAACCAACATCCAATCCTGGTTTAATGCAAACCACTTAAAACTGAACCCGCTACTAAAAGTAACCACCTTCCTATCCAAGACTGGCTCAAGAACCTGGATGCCCTAAACTGCTCTCTCACCCTATCCGACTTGGTTAAGTCACTAGGCATTACCCTGACAAGGACTTATCGATGAAGCACCACATCAAAAACTCTACAAGAAATGCGGTTTACACACTAAAAGACCGGAAGAAAATGAAACCTTTCATTCCCCAAGATGATTTCAAGACTATTGTCCAATCCCTAGTCCTCTTCAAACTAGACTACGGGAATGCCATCCCAACAGGGACGCCAAAAGCTCACCTAACCCCACTGAGGTCAGTCCGTAACATGGCAGCTCATCTCATAACTGGGGTAAAAAGGTTTAACCACATCACCCCAACCCTCCACTCCCTCAATTGGCTGCCCATTGAAGGTAGATGTATCTACAAATTGGCCTGATTCTCACGCACAGCCCTTCACTCACATTCCCCGAACTACCTAAACAGCAAACTGGGTAAAGCTGGAAGATCCCGATCCCTGAGAAGCTCCAACTCACTTCTTCTCACCCTCCGAAATTGAAAAGGAAAACTACTTAGTCCTGATCCTTTTCTGGTAACGTATCCAGGTTATGGAACTCACTCCTGATTGACCTCAGATGCAACCCCTCCTTCCCCTACTTAAAAAGGGACCTGAACCTCCCGCTACTCAAAAAATACTTCACCGGCCAAGTCAACGAACCTAAACTTCAGTAACCTAGCTGACTCCAAGCTCACTTGTCCATCAAGGATAGATGGTTACGGTACTGTTTTCAATCTCTTGAGCTTCCTCCCTACCCTTCACTGTATGCCCAATCATAATGTGTTACTCTATCCCCTTACTCCCTTGTGTCCTGCTATGTAAAGTATGCCTAATTATTATGTTTAGCTTATATCTTTATGCATCCCAATGTCCTGCAATGTAATGCAACTTGCGTTCCCCTGTGTATGGAAAGCGCTCTGATAACTCCGGGTCTAGCTAGCACTACATAAAACGTATAAATAAATAAATAAATAAATAGCCTGCCTTCCATCGTGGTCGGCCCCAATTTTGGATTCACCCCGGTTTGGCATGACCTCAAGTAACCTATTAGAGCTATTGACTTGTAAACATTATTCTTGGTTTATTCTTTAAAAATGCATAACTCTGGTTCTACTTATTGGATTTTTGTAGTTTGTTTTGTTTTACTCATACACTTATTCTCTAGTTTTCTAAACCTTAGTGAAGTATTTGGTGGCGTTTAATTATGTTACTGTGTGCGTGTGTGTGTGTATCTGTGTGTTTCACCAACACATCACACATTGCCTCTTTAGATAAGCCTGACTGCTCTGTGCCAAGCTCCCAGAGAGTGAGCACAGGTTATCTTTTAGTGAATATATAGGTTATCCTGAATAGGAGTGTGGTCCCTACTAGGACAGTCTCCATACCTCTACCAACTTGAGATCCAATTTCTAACAATGTTCAATAGGCTATACTTTTGTCACCATTTGACAGTTAGCAGAAAACTAAAATAACAGTAGTAGGCTTGCATGCTAATGGTCTGCCAAATGTGGTGCATATTTGTGTAATCGACTACCAAGAATAACATACACATACAAATTGCCTGCCTTATTTCCTGCATTTTCATCATTTGAAGCTAAAGTTACAAACAAATCAAAGAGCACCTTTCAGTGGAAGCTGTACCTTACCCAAATTCTGCCCATATTTACATTTGAAACAAAGGCATAATATTGTTTTTGTTTTCTCACAAAAAAAGGTGTTTTCCATGCCTTTATCAGGCTAGTTTTGAAGTGTTTATCATTTGGTTAGTTGATGGTTAGATGTACCTGAAAACTAATTGGCTGGTCCTAGATGAACATTTTTCCATTTGTACCTTGTTTTTGCTTTCACAACATGTCCATAAACTAACTTAATGTCTGTAGAAATTGTTCTGAAAAAAATATTCCTGAAGTTATAGAGAAGATGCAGGTTGGATACTCTCTCAATCGAATGGAAGACTCGGGAGATCGCAAAAAGGAAGGAAAATGCTCTTTTCATTGAAAAGTGCTACATTTAGACATTAAGAGGTCAAAAATGGCTGCAATTTTTATGTGATTGATTCATGTAAAATTTCACCCGAAAAACTAGGTATATCTAGTAACTATGGGTCACATGCATCAAGCTATTTTGTGATCGCAAAAAGTGCGATTAAAAAAAATTGGCCGTTTGCAAATGCAAAATGGCCTTTCCCTATGTAGGAAAGGCTTTGGCATTCGCAATTTAGGTAATCACAATTTTTAGCGATTACGTAAATTGCGAATGCAAATAGGGAATCGCAATTTGCGAATCCCTATTGCACATGTAAGAAGCCTTTCCTAAATATGAACTGTGCATTTTCGAAACGCTATTATCATCAACTTCAAGTTGATGGTAACCATGTACAAACTTTGATAAATGCACAAAACTGCCTTTTTCAAAGTGCCACGTGGCGAACCCATGTCCCTAGGGCATGTGCCTGCCTTACCTGTGCAGCTTTTTTTTTAGGGGTGCCTCAGAGGGGCCTTAGGTCCCCAGGCACCCTTGCCTTTCCATTACCTAATTTGCAAATACCAATCAGGTAATCGTAATTTAGGTAATGCAAGACCATTCTCAACTATGGGCCTTGAGGCCCATGGGACCGAATAGAGTCGCAAATACAAATAGCAATTCCCTAATTGCGTTTGTGATTCTTAAGTAATCTCAATTAGAGAATCGCTATTCCATGTACCTTTTCTTAGATTGCATTTTGCGATTACCAAACAGCATTTCTAAAAAATTGCTAATTAATAATCGCAAAATTATGCTTTCATGCATGTGGCCCTATATCTTCTAGGTAAACAGTGTTAAATGTTTGTTCTTTTAACGCTTGTAATGTCTGATATCACATAGTGTTTAGAAGGGTATTGGTTAACTAATATTCTTTTTATGTTTGTGTATAATGGCATACCACACTGATATTGTGCACAGGTGGGAAAGGGAAAGAGTTTAGGGTAGCTGGGTGATGGCAAGATTTGGATACTATGCATCTTTCTTTGCGTTTCAACATGATTGGTTGTTCCGATTTTAGTTTCTGTCTTGTAGTCAACTGATAGGACAAAGTGGTGAAGATAGGTTTTACAGAAGACACCGGTGTGCTTGGTTTTAAGATGCATTATTTAAGAGGGCAGATGATTTCATCAAGAAAACTGTGTAGGACATTGAGGCTGCTGGGATTGAAATAACCAGTACCTATTGCAGTCAATGAGTAAACTTTGAGTTTTAAATATCAACCAGAAAGGCGCTAACCAAACATGTTTTGACATATTCTAGTAATGTTCACAGTGAGCAATTTTTTCTATATGAAATACAAATTCCTCAAGAAAAGAGTTCAAATATATGAATGAGGTGAATGGGAAGGTAATTTGCCCTGGTGCACAATAAAATGGGAAGGGTAATATTATTTATCATACGTTTCAGGTCGAAATCAGTGGAAAGGGAGGCTTGCATTGAGAACTGTTAGGTAATAAACTACTACAAACAAGGACAGGAATCTTTCTATGTGACAATTGTCCATTCAAACATGATACATACTTCCATCAGTGTTGTCATGACATCCCTTGATCTCCAATTTATTTTCAGTGTCTGCTATACCCACGTTCAGGAAGAACATCAAGGAACACTCAAAACGACTTGATGATCATCATCTCAGCATCTTGGATCATTGAGGTGGCCACGAGATCTTAGCATTCACTGAGCGACAGTGGACTACAAGGTGCTGTTTGTCTGTCTCATTTACCAACCATACTATCAAACTGATTAGATTTACCCACTTAAGAAAATACTGACGTGAACCTAGTGCTTCCTATGAGATGACATGCTATATATACACCATATATGATAGAGATACGTATACGTTTACTACCAGCTGTCCAGGAGGCAGGAATTTAGGCCACGTTATGAATAGCCCACAAGGGTGAGGCAATGTTGCCTTAGTTTCTTGTCTCCTGGTTGCACTGGCATTTAGTCTACTGAGTGGTATTTGAAACAGCCAAGGCTATCAATGAGGCAGAAGAAAAGAAAGAAGGATTGTGATGCCCTGTTGCCCCTTTGGGTTCCATTGATAGTCCGAACCCACGCCATTTAAATAGACAGTAAAAAGGCTGTGTGAGAAGGATAGGAAGAAAGCTCTAAATAGGTTGGGATGAAGGTGTAGTACACGTCTATCCGCTCTGCTCCTAGTAAGCACTTTGGTATTCTGTGCCACCAGTTTCATTTTCCAAATTACAATATACTTTCTACTTACATTTAACTAACATAGGTTTAAAAATACAGGTTTTAATACCTTTGGTTCATTTCTAAAACAAAATGGTAAATATAAACCAATAAGCTTAAGTACTACGCTTATGTGAGTTTTTTGGGGAATTCAGAAAAACGTTCTAGGAGTTCGCCAGGAAACGTCATCAGTTTTTCAGGATTACATACAGGAATATGTAAGTAAGTACGTATAAATGTAGCAGATATGTATTTATTGAAAAGTAATACTTAGAAATAGTGCAGGTATTTGTTAAAATAAAAATAAAAATTCAGCAGCAAAAATATGTGTTCGCTTATAAAAATATAGTTCACCTCAGCTCCCCAATTTTGGGATGATATCTCTCTATTCCCCCCTAGCTAAGGACTTACTCTTGTTCTTGGCAGAAGTAAATCTCTGTTCATACCCTGGTGTGAGAATGTGCCTAACAAAGGTTTCCTAATATCTCCGAACTTGCAATTGTGGGTTCCTCCAACATTTTGAGTCATTTCAGTAAGGAATGGTACCTCCCCTCCTTGCACAGTTTTTATACAGTACCGGTGTACTTTTACATGTGAGTAAATCCGTTATTCATGCACATTCACATTTTGCAAATTCATTTACAGAGGTACATAAGTTGAAAGTAAATTCCCAAATTTATTTCAGAATTAAATCCTAAATGTTGAAGTCTACAAAGTGATAGTATCCATACAATCAAATGTAAAATGGTAATAAGAGGCAACTGAATTGATCTGTGCATGGGCAAAATTCGGAAAACCAAGCATGAAAATGATATCAGAATGCGGGTTTATTGGACAGACCACCTTGGGAGGTATGCTCCCGATGCAGGTTGCGTAGGCGGTACAGACCAGAGAGCTGAGGAGCAGGATTGGACAGGGAAACTAAGGGATTTCACATGAGCTAGGTGCTGGTCTCCAGTCACCATTTTCTTGGAGGTGAGCAGGTTACAATACTGGCTACAATGGTGCAACAAGTAAGATGTAGAGAACAAATTGGTATCCGGTTTTCAAGTGAGTATTTCATTGGATTACAAGGGGAAGCGGATAAGGAGGTGGGCAGAAAGTTTGAAATCTGTGAATCGATACCCTCAGGTAGTACGTGAAAAATTGATGAAATAAGTGTGCGGAAGGAGGAGGACAGGCCCCTGTGATGTGTGCCCTATGGACAATTTTAGTATCACCAATAGGAGTGGTACTCAAAAAAGAAAAGGGACAGTTTAGACTGATTCAAAATCTGTCATGGCTACATTCCAGAAGATTTGACATTAGTAGCATATGCTGAAATTGTCACAGGCAGGCAGGTGGGCTATAAGAGAATACATAGCAAAGAGTGATAAATCAATCAGCCTTTCGCTTGCTATCAGGGCACCTATCAGTATGTGTGCTGTTTGGCATTCTCTTTGATGGACAGTGGATAAGGCGCTGTTCTATTTCCTGCACCCTGTTTGAGGAGTTTAGCACTTTTCTTCAATGGCTCTTTACTTTTGTGATAAGAACTAGACCAGTGATGCATTATGTGACCTAATTTTTCTTTGTGGGACCCAACGGCTCTATGGATCAGAACCGGCTCAAGGCTCCTATTGCATGGACAAGAACTGGCATAGCGCCTCTGCTGTATGGATGGGCCTCAAAGGATCTCCTTAAGAACGACCACTGTGCAATGCTCTTCTCGGCACAAGGTCTTCGCATCACCATTGACTGCATCCTCGATGCATCGCATCTCTTCACTCATCGGACCCTACGCATCGCACTGCTGCGCGGATCAAGACCAGTGCATCACCAACACTGTGTGAACAGACACCGACGCATCACTTTGCTGCACCTAGCATCTTCGTAGTCAACGCATCCAGGATTAAGGTACTTTTGTTCAGTTGACCTCACTGAGTCCCTGACTCCCTGTAACTGGCCTGCGCACCATTGCGGTCAGCCTGAAATTTTTACTTTGTTCTGGTCCGGCACGACCAGATGTCCCAATGCTTATTGCTTCTAAGTATTTTATAGTTTATTCTTTAAAAATCAATATCTCACTTTATACTGATTGGATATTTGTCATTTTGGGCTTGTTTTATTTATTAAAATACTCTCTATTTCTCTAACCTGCTTTAAGATCTTTTTGAGCGATGCCTCATTGTTTTTACTGTTTGAAGTGTTGCACAAATACTTTACACATTGCGTTCAAGTTAAGCCTGACTGCTCTGTGCCAAGCTACCAGAGGGTGACCCCAAGTTAATTTGTGGATTTCTGGAGCCTTACCCTGACTTGAATTGTGGTTACAGCTTGGCCAGAGATCACAACCCAGTAAACCACAAACTTTAATTTCTAACAGTGCTGAAGTCGCTATAGGTGTCTTTACTGATTAACATTGTGTTCAGAGTGCAGCATGTACCAGTTATTGACAATGATATTGCAGATGCAGTGTCTCGACAGTGGAGGAGATTTTGTGTGCATGCCATAGACATGGACGAAGAGAAGACAGTGATGCTAGCAGAACTGGTGGCAACAGGAGTGGTACAGTTACATGCTGATTCATTAGCACAGTCCACTAAGAAGGCCTTTGCTTTAGCATGGTGGGAATTTTAGTTGTCCAGGATAGTTCGGAAGGCCCAGAGGGATAGTGGGGCAAGGAGAGAAGATGTAGTCCAGATCATTTTGGACATAATAAAAAAAGGTTGTTTCCAGGTGACTATAGCAGGTAAGTTTGCAGGGATAGTTTTTGCAGGAAATTGATGTGGGGGTACGCCCCATCAGCAGGGAAACTGGCCAGCGGAATTGTGTAAGGAGGGGTGAGGGAAAGAGGTAATGGGGGCAGATTACGGAAGCCCTTGATGTGATGTGGCCCATCAGGCAATGGCTCAATAATGGCCTTCGGGTGACATGTTGATGTTCAGGTGAGTCCGAGGTGATTTTGTTTTTGACGCTCAAGTTGTGGATGTTTTTGGAGCCTTTTGAGTGTCAGAGCTGTAGGGGGAAGAGCTGTAAGGGCTGGCTATGGGAGATGTGGATAGGGTAACAGATGGGGTGTAGATACAACTGAATAGGACAAAAACATACTGAAGGCAAAGGAAAAGAAGGTGTTGCTTTGAGCACACCCGGTTAGGCGTTTGTGTCAGGTATTTTGGTGGGATAGATACAGAGGCAGTTGCAGGGGTACAATGGCCCAATTCTTTGGGCATCAAGATGGGTCAACAGTGGCAGCTTTCTAGTTGCTGGCAGATATGAGGAGAACTTATGATCAGCTGGGATTGACATTCCTTCCATATAGGGGCAGTAACGTAGGTGCTTAGACAAGGATGGCCTGGGAGGGAGTACATGCAGCTAGGGCATCACAATTCTACAAAAGATACATTAGGACCAGGGATGATGCTGAAGCTTCAAATTGTTAAGTTTGTTGCTGGTTCATTGGTATTATTTGTTGTTGGTTTATTTCAGGGGCTGTTACAGGCCTGGAGAGGGAGAATCTGATGGTCTGGATAGTGGTACATTCTTTTTTAAAATGGACCTAGAGACAAGCGGCAGACAGGAGGTATTGCACTCAGCTTGGTTTTCATGCAACAAAAGTCCTAGTGAGGTGATTTGGCGAAGGGGGGATACAGTGGAGGAATTTATTGTCAATGCTGCGTTCAATGTTGGATAAGGAGGGTTGCCTGGACTTATTGGTTGTTCATGTTGGAGACAATGATCTGGTCAGAAGGAAGGGGCTGGCTCGACTTAAGGCAATAAAGGAGGATTTGAAGGAGGTAAAGTAGAGATGATCTGACACTTATGTAGTATGAACAGAGCTGATGCCTAGGAGCATATGGTGAGGGGCAGATAGTTAAATGGTAATTGACAAGGGCAGGAGAAACATTAACGGGGAGATGAGAAACTTTTGAAGGGAAATAGCAATTGGAAGTATATGCCATACGGATATCAAATACGAGGAAGTGCAGTTCTTTTGAGAGAATGGTCTTCGATGGTCAACCAATGGGCATGGATTTATACTTGCTGCAGTTGAGAGAATGTTTGCAAAAAGAGTCAGGATTGCAGTCTCGGATGAAGTAGTGCCGGATAGGGGTGGGGGGATCTGAAAAACTCCCTTATTGAGTTTTTCTGAGCAGCAAAGTTCCAGGACACTTTCAGGGTTAAATACAGTTAGATCGACAATTGAGGTAGGCAAACAGTTGGAAGCCGGGGTGTGGTGTGGGGCATGTTGATGTTTTGTGACAGCAGGATGTTGGGGGTAGAAGGTTAAAATATTTGAAGTTTTTGACTTAATTAATGTATACAGTGATAGCCACCCGAGTTATTGATTATATTGGTAGTACTTAGGGAGGGGGTAAAGTAGATGAATAAGATGTTTAGTGAGGCATTATAGTTTGTACGGCATGTTTGCCTAGGCATATGTTTATATTTTAACGTGCACCTGCCTCAATAAAGTGGGCTTTTTCACATCATACTGGTTGTCAGTGGTCTGTGATGTCCATTCTTGCCCAATATGGGCAGACAACATTGGGAAGTATGAGTTGAGCATGTGGTAGAGCCCAGAAGGCTGAAGAGCAGGATAGGACAGGGGAAGGAAGGGCGGGCCAATGGGGGCACCTTAGGAGCTAGGTGTGTGTCCCCAGCCACCATTTTATTGGAGATGACACAATGGCTGGGTGTATAAGCAGGACACGAAATAGAAGAATGTAACATGAGATGGGGCGTGCATTGGTGTGAGATAGCTATTTGGGATAGGTGCACAAGAAAAAGTGAGAAATGTGTGTATGGTTGTCGCGGATGGTGCAGGTGCAGGGCGAGGCAGAGTTTTAGTTAATTTTAGGGTTGAATACAGTTTGATTGACAGTTCGGGTAGGTAAACATTTGGAAGGTTGTGGGTGGGGGCAAGTTGATATTTTGTGCAGACAGGAAGTTGGGATAGAAGGTTAAAATATTTGAAGTTTTGGACTTAAAGAATGGGTCCAGTGACGGCCACTTGAGTTCAGGAGGTATTGGTGATACTTAGGGGTGGGGTAAAGTAGATAAATAAAATGTTTAGGCAGGCGTTATAGTTTGTATAGAAATGTTGCCAAGGGATATGCATGAACTGTAATGTGCACCTGCTACATTAAAGCAGCCGTTTTCACATCATATTGGTTATCAGCAATCTGTGCTGTGCTTGGTTGCCCAACAAAAGCAGGGGTGAAAGTATAGATGCCTTGGGTATAGAGGTAGTCAGAATGAATCAAAATATCGGAATTCATTCTTTAGAAAAGGACGTAAAGTTGATGAGTGTTATTTGTCATCAATAACATCACAGGAAAAATCAAAGTAATAATTTTTTGCAATACCAATCAGATCAGTATTAAAATATTGGTACAATTTGTACTGTCAACAGACTTTTATCTCACGTTTGTCTTCAGCACTGTGAAAGTCATCCTTGATCTGTCTTAGACTAATAGGTAATGTCATACCAGAACAAAAAAAAACAACAACAAAAAACGTTCATGGGAGACAGATGTTCTTGTTAGAAGTATCAAACTTTAATTTTGCCTATGTGCCCGAAATGAGAATAAAAGGGAAGGAAAAAACTCTCCAAGTTAAAAAGACAAACAGTGATGATGCATTCAAACAGTTTCATGTTGTTAGAAGCAATTTAAAAGATGTGCAGATTACTTTTTGGATCATTAAGAATATCCGAGGATAAAGAAAACATATAATTAGCAGTAGCAAAATCCAAAATAATTGGGTCCCCGTTAACAGCATGTTGGGAGAACTCAAGATTCCTGACAACCAAAGCATAACTTCTTCATCATAGTTTGCAACCCCTAAAAACACCCCAGTCTGAAGCGAGCTTAGCTCCAGGTTTCTTTTACTGTCTTCAACCATCAATGTCAATGGAGTGCGATCTGCTATTAATGCCTGCTGTCTAGTGGTGGGCCTCCTGAGCACCCTAAGGATGTGAGGTGCCCTGCATCGCAGCGGCCATAGCGTGTATGAGGTCTGTCATTAATCTGAGAAGTACATGCACCATACATGTCTGCTGTCCTGGGAGTAGGGTATACCGGTGGAGCCATTAATGATCTCCCTCTGTATCACAAAAGTTGCACGGCTTTGTTTGACTCCCTTATGTTTCTGAAAAGTTGTGTCTTAAAGGCAATAACTAGGCGAGAGCATGAATATAATGTAACACCCTTTCACACTATATTGACGTATACTCTCTTCAGCTCATTTTTCTATTTTATTTTCTTTTTAAGCTTGAAATCTATTGTTTCATTTTCTTTACCTGTAAATCTTGCAGTCGTACAGACACAAAAAAAAGAGATTTACAAGTGAGTGCTAATGAAAATCTCAAATCACCATAACTCAAACAGAATATGAAGCAACCCCATCACAACAAATCTTCTTCCTCGTCATGTTCAAGAGCAGCACCATAAATTGCTGTGCATCCGTGCGAAAAAAGAAGTGTGCTAAATTGCAAAAAGTAGAAAAAGCTGAATTTGTGCCAGTTGCAGCAAACTGGAATACAAATGAACAAGATAGGCGTAAAAGAGCAACAGATGGAAAAAAAGTTCCTTGCAATTGATTCACAGGATGGCAGCATAGAAATCGTTGTTTGAGGTCAACAGAGCAGTTTAGGAAGCAGCATGGATACATTACATTATCAAGCTGGCTCACATGCACTTCAAATGTTATTTTATAATTCTACAGCTTTATTCCTGCTGCTATATAGGGATAAAACACACTCTATTTAAATTGTACAATCTTTGTTCTTGTTCAAGGATGCAATAACGATATCACAGTGCAATAGTGTATATATTTTAGAGGTGGAGAACCATAAACACGGATAAAGCCAATATATTTTTTTTCCTATAAAGTACACTTTTTCATCAGAGCTATTCGAGCCTGTAAATGTGAGATTGCTGAATGCAAAAATGAAGGTTTAATACTAGAGTGCAGTAAGGGTAAATGAGTGGTAGAGTTCACAGATGGACTGCCGGATTAATGGGTGAATGGATGTGTGAGTGCATGAATGGATGTATGAGTAATAAATGAGTGAGCAGATGGAAGGATTAACAGGTTGCCCCTAAAAAATGTCGTTAAGTAGTAGAAGAAAATTTGGTCGAAATATACCCAGTTTTAAGTGTGTCAACAATTATTACAACCCATAAAAGTTAGAGCATACCAAATTGCAGCCATGCAGCAAAAGTGACTGACTAAAACTAGAATAACCATTAGAGCAATGTATTACCATGTGGATTTTATCAATCATATTGTTTGGACATCAGGGCCTTTTGCTTTACAGAACAGTGTGATTTCAAACTTCAACTACCGAGGTCTCAAAACTCCCCACTGATTTTCAGAGTCATCGAGAAGGTGCACAATGAACATGGGATTCACGATGCTTTTAAGAACACAAGGAAGAATAGTGCTGCAGTATAGAAGTCAAGCCCTGTGTAGGTGAACTACTTAAAGCAAAAGAAACAAGCAGACCTTCCAACTCATAAGTTGCCACTGTGTGTCGCATGATATTGGCTCCCATCACACGCTCACTCTACGAGGAGCTGATCTCACTTGGCCGATATCACATGGTGTGCACACAATTAGCTGGAAAACCCTGCAGAGAGCAGGTTTTCAGTAAATTGTTTGGTGGTTCTGCTCAGCCGATGTCCTTTACAAGTTGTGAAACCTCGCCAGGATATCGCCGCCAGCCTCAAAAGCTTTGTTTTTTTTGGTGTTGGTAGTGGGGAGGGGCGATCGGTGGTGGGATGGGGAGGCTTAGAGGTACTGAATTTAAAAGTGTCTTGGGCTGTGCTCTGCCCCTTTAATGGGCCTGCCTCCAACTCACACGGTGAAAAGGTTTCACAAGTTGGCAAGTCTGACCATGCCATTTGGAATCACAATTGTTTTAGCATTTGAGTAATGAAAAACTCTTCTAAAGTTTCTGTAACTCAGAGTAGAAGCGTCTCTTGTGCACACAAGCTCACTCCCTATAACAACACTAGGAATCTCCGCTCCTCATCAAAAAACCTCCTCACCACTTCCCGATTTAAAAAAACTCGATCTGGTGGAAAAACTTTCCAAGTTTGCACAGCTGCCCTCTGGAACAAGCTTCCAAACTCTATCCGGATGATCCAGGAAGAAATACCCTTTCGGAAGGCTTTAAAAACTTACCTTTTCTGTTAACCACCCCCTCTTTAAATATACTTCTATTTCAGCATAAGATCGCACAGCTATAACAAAACACACTAAATAAGTAGACCCCACTTGGGCAATAGTAATACAACCACCCCAACCAAAAAAAACAGGACCACATATGCATACCTGCCAACTCTCACGGTGCGACTGTGTGACATGCGATATTGGTTCCCATCACATAGTCTCCAGGTGGGGAGCCAATATTGCACGGTGGCAGGGAAAACAAGCTGAAAACAATTGTAAATATTGGTTTTCTAACTCGTTTTACGGGCTTTGAACTGCTGACGTCCATTAAGGGGTGTTTACATCGGTACCAGCCTCAGCAAGCTTTTTTGTTTCTTTGGGAGGAGGGGGCTTGGGGGCAAGGTGGGGTTCAAAAGTTCCTTGTAGGTACTTCTTGGCACAAGGCCTCGCCCCCTCCTCACAGTGAGATTGTTATTCAAGATGGCAGGTATGCATATGGATTGGAAATGCAAGCTTCCCTCCCTAACAGATCAGGTGTTGCAGGGCTTTACACATGGGTCCAGGCGAGCAGGGTTAATATATTGGACATTGAAAATATCCACTGATTAAGTAAACAAGGCATGTTTGTATCAACTGTATACAAAAATACTTTAAAAAATATATTCTGAAATTCTTGCATAGATCTAACCCTATTGAAACTATGTTTGACCACTAAGGTACAACAGGTGGCCCCAACAATATAAGGTTCCTTCCCTTAAAAGAAGCAATAGTCATGAAAGCTTCCAACATTCACATGATGATTGGTATTCTTCAGGAGTGTTCATAGTACTTAATTTGTGCAGCAGTTGCAAGTTGTAGGTGCTGGTCCTTATTTTTGGGAACCATGACTTATTTTTCATCATCATACATTGAGCAAGAAGGAGAAAGGTAGAAAAGTGAAAAATAAAAAGGACCGAGAAATATATGTAAACAGTAAAAAGGGAGAAAGCAGGTCGGAGGAAGAAAAAGAACTTGCAAGTGTGAGATAAAGAGACAGGAAGTTTAGGGTGTTGGAAGAAACAGGCAGGAGATTGGATCAAGTCTAGGCAGCCTTCTAATTTGTCAACTGCGGTATTCATAAGGGCTGGCGAAGGTCCCCTAAGAAAAATAATGAGCCTTTTTTATTTTGTTTGTGGCAAATTAAGCTATGACTCTGCTAGAGCAATGTAGTATCTTAGAAGTAGATAGCAATACAGTGTCCACGTGGAAAGGGATCCTAGAACAGAATATGGTTGAGAGAGCAGTGCAGGATCCAAGGGCCACATGCATCAAGCTTTTTTGCATTCGCAAACGGTGCGAATCGCAAAATTCGGCCATTTGCGAATGCAAAAACCTTTTTCGGGATGCATCATTTTTTTTTCATTTTTCGCAATTTAAGAAATTGCAATTTTTTGCGATTTCTTAAAGTGCGATAGCATTTAAGAAATCGCAAATTTTGCGATTTCTTAAATGCTATGCATGTTTTTTTTAAATTGCGAATTCGCAATTAGGAAGGGGAAAATTACCATGAAGTAAACCTTCATGGTAATTTGCGAAAAGTTTCAAAAATGCACAAAAGTGCATTTTTGAAACTTATATTTTACACACACACATGCCCTTGGGACATGTGTGTGAGTAAAATTTACTTACGTGACATTTCAGTGGTGCAGAGGGTGGTCCTTTGGACCCCCCCTGCACCCTTGAAATTGCATTCTCATATTGCGATTCCTTAATTGCGAATTCGCAAAATGAGAATGCCTTCCCAATGATTCCTATGGGCCTCGAGGCCCATAGGAATCAATGTAAAGCGATTCCTTAATTGCGATTCGCAATTAAGGAATCGCAAATAAGGAAAATTAAGAAATCGCAAAAACTTTTGCGATTTCTTGATGCATAGGAATTTGCGATTCCTAAATTGCGATTCCTTAATTTTCGCAATTTAGGAATCGCAAATTCCTAAAATGATGCATGTGGCCCCAAGAGTATACCGCACAAGACCATGGTAGGAGAAGAGCAATGCCTAGGAAGTGAGAGTAGAGCAGCAACTGGGGTGAGGCAATGCAGGGTCCCAGGGGAACAGCATGTTGTACAGGGGAGCAGCAAAGAGCCTGGGTCCAAGGGGAAAGCAGCATAGGATCCCAGTAGGGAGTGGCACATGGTCAAAGGGAGTACAGTGTAGAATGCATCAAACTATGGAAGCACAGCACGATTAAAGGGCAAACAGCAACCAAAAGATGTACAGTGTGGGCCTACCAATACAATTTTATTTATTTATTTATTTAATGAGTTTTATATAGCGCTGGCTAGACCTGAAGGTATCATAGCGCTTTACAAGAGGTTCCACAAAGTTACAAAATTACATCAGTTAACAGGTTACATCAGTTACTAGTAAAACATTTAAAGAGCATAGAAGATGAGATAAATGGAGCGTAGAAGTGTAGGGGGAAGGGTAAAGGGGTAGGGGGGAGATACAAAGGAAAGTCTGCCTAAAGTCCAGCTTGGTAGGTGACGGCCGAGGGGGAAGTCCACAACCCATCTCCTCTTTAGCTAACAGGTTGTCATCTTTCACACAGAACAGGTAGAGTAATGCAAGCTTCCAACGCTTGCACCACACTTGGCCCTCTGGGGTGATGCTAGAACAGTGTAGGTTCCAAGGAAAAGGAAGAAGTTCAGTGTCCAAGTGGAAAAGATTATCCAAGCAGTACCAGGTGAAGTGTGTATTGAATGATCCAAGGTGGGCGGCACAGTGTGGAAGGGGGCGAGAGGAGCAGTGTCCCGGGCTAGGGCACTTCAGGGCACAGAGGGAGCAGTGTAGGTTTCAGGAGAGACAGTGCCATGTCTTTGAATGCTGAGCAGTGTCTGTTGGACCTGGACATTGAGGGAGCAATTTATGATCGATGGAGGGATTAGCACAGTGAGTAAGGGAGGACAGCAGGGTCAAAGGAAGTAAGGCCACCGCTGCATGCAAAACCTAGGGAATAGCACAATGAGTTGGAGGTGGGGAGCAACCTGGGATTTTGGGGGGCCACCTAGGTGGTGGGTGTAGCAGCAGATAATCCATGGTGGATTGAGCAGTGAAAGGGCCATGTGAAATGGTGGACATGGGTGGCTTTGGGAGAGTAGTGAAGGGTATATGGATTGAGGGAAATCAGGGATAGCTGAAGTACATGGTCTTGGGAGAGCAGGCCAGGGTCAAGTTGAGAGAGAAGCACAGCATCCAGCAGGGAGCAGTTCACGGCCCGTCGGAAAAGGAACTCAAAATCTTGGAATGGAGAACTATCCAAAGGGAAAGCAGTGTAGTGTCTTGTGAAGCAATACAATGCCCAGCCCCGAACAACTCTAGGTCCCTGGGAGAACATAGACCAGAGGGCGGTGCTGGGTCAAGGGATGGAGGAGCAAACATTAATGAGAGCCTGTTTACTATGCCCTCACAAAACATAACTGCAGTAAAAGCTTCCTCACAAAACAATCACATCTCAGCAGCAGCAGCAGGGCACGATTTGGTAGAAGAGCAGCCATGCCTTGAATTTGGTGTTTCTCCTGGGTGCTGACTGAGGCTCAGGCTACCCAACCTGCAAAACTTACTGGCCATGTGCACCTGTCTTCAGAGGTGTGTGCGTGTTTGTGTGTGCGTGATTGTGAGAGTGTGTGTGTGTGTGTGTGTGAAGGTGGTTGAGTCAATGTCCAAGCAAAATACAGGGCAAGGATAGATACAAGGAACCAACAGACAGAAAGGGACATGGGTCATAATGGGAAACAGGCAAAGATGATGAGAGATTTACAAGTGTGATGGAAATACATGTTGTATTACAATCAACTTATGACACTAAACTCAGTGATGCGCACGTGATAAATACTCACTGAAACCCCCTCAGTAGCTCCTGTTTAGGCCCTATTTAGTTTTACAAATTGCACGTTGTTGGAAATTTAGTGGCCAATTCAATAGGAAATTTGGTTTGTAAATGAAATTTCGCTACCACACCATGCTTTAGTAACATATTTGCAGCAATGTGCTCCAAAAATTCGCCACATGCTACATTCCAAACCAATTCTGCTCACCTGTTTATGGCTCGTTTGCTACACTGGTGTTTTTGTGTGACACGTGCATTTTCCACAATCCCCTTAACTTCAGTGATGTAAAACTGATGGCAGCATCCCCACTCTGCAACCTGATCCCACAACACTGGGGGTGCGTCAATATTTCTTAAAGGGACAAAGGAACTACTGTGATCATTTCTGGATGTTCTCATTCATTTGGTTGCAGCCCAACGCGAAGATGGGGTTCTCCCATTTGCATGGTCCATGTTCCCTTTCAAATGATAGAATAGCTTTTCTGTGTACATGTTACATATTACCGAGGCAGATGCATGGGCAGAAGGCCCTCTGGGATATGGCAACTGTGCACCATTCAGAAGCTGATGTACAGTTAATGAAAAGCAGGGCTCATGGGGAGTCCGAGAGCCCAACTATGTGGAGGTCATTCAAAGACTGCATGTGATTGTGGAGAGGGCCCCTGCCCCCTCCTGAGACAGGACATTATGGACCTGCAGAGACACTGACCTCCCTCTTAACAGGACCGGATATGCTATGGCATGCCATTCCAATCATGCTTTTCTGCCTGATAAACCCTTCTGTGAGCTCCCAGCAAAGGGAGCATTCCCGCCTGGAGGACTAGACACCGAGAAATCCAAGGACTCCAAACTGTGTGAGTCTGTGGAGCAGCTGATTTAAAGTATGCAGCTGTATGCTCTCAGCAAACAATTGCTTGCTCTTCAGAGAGAATATAGGGCTGTCTGTCATGAGAAGAAACATTTCTAAATATCATTACACCATAAGGTATGCATTATTTACATATTCAAATGTGCATGATTACTGAATAAGTTTGCCATCGATTAGAACGCATCAGCATATAAAACACACACTGACAGACGTAAGAAAAACCAGACACTGCTGCAGTGAAACAAACAGCAGTCATTAGAGCAGAATACCTCTGATTAATATGGAGGCTGCTAAATGACTAGTAATGTGATTACCTTGCTTCGCTGGTGCCCAAAGGGTACTTAAAGTAATTGCATTTTTACAAACTGCACTCTCATCACTTCATGCTTTTCATGATGTCATCGGACAGCACTGAGAGCTTAGTAGCACTCAGCAGTTTTCGCCCAGCCTGCTAACAGGAATTTTCATTTCACGGTTCCAGTTGTACAACACTGACATAGGTCTTACAGTTTAAGTCATCTTTTAAACTCCTCAAAAAAGAAATATGGAATCTAACTAATTTGCTGCTTGCTATCTTTGACTGGAAGCCTGGTGACAATGATATTTTAATATATATATTTTACATTTTTAGTGCCCAACAATTGCTTTCGAGCCACATTTAAGGTCCTGTTTAGCTTATGTCAAATTCATGAGTGGGAAATAACAGTTGAAATTCCCTAAATCTTAATTTAAACTCGTAAATCGATCTGCTCGTGATAATATACAGGCGTGTTGTCTATGTACCTACACTCAGGGGCAATGAGCAGACATTCCAGGCCGGGAAAGCCCTTCAAAATAGGTGAAATTCCAAAAACGCCCTTTTTTTTTGTATATTCACCAAGATTTGTTACGCGCATTCCCACCCTGGATACCATCAGAGATTTACTCCTGTCAACAGCAAGCTTAAATCTGTCTCCAGAGAGAAATGGTGAAAGAATACCCACAAAAACGTTAGTATGCACAAACACACTTTTGTTAAGTATTTACACACATGTAATTATTCACTATAAGTAGTACTGGAATTTTTCAACTCTCAATGCTTCCCAGGAGTATCTGTGGTATTTTTGGAGATGTCCAAATAATATGTGCATCAACTTCTAGCGACCTGTAGAATGGCAATGTGCTTTGAAAACTGGGTTATTAGTTTACTGCATGTTGTATGCATAAAAAGGGTTTTGTTGTGTAAACTAGCATGGTCACAATCATCTGAACAAGATAAACATTTTCCTTCCAAAAATGTTCGTAGAGAATCGGATCTTTTTTTTTAGTTTAAAAAGCTTTATTAAAGAAGATAAACCAAGTAAAATATCATTACATAAAGAAATGTCAGGGGTATATTATCAAGGGGTTTATCTCCGCTTTTTTGGCTTTAAAAGCCAAGAAAGCGGAGATAAAATTATCTCCCTATTACCAAGCTGTCGCTAACACCAGTTAGTGACAGCTAATAGGAGATAGCGACCATCTTGGGCCCCGCTTTGCATGTCAGTGATATTTATCACTAATGACATGCAAAGTGGGCGTGCCAAGATGTTAGCGACTGGAAACAGTCGCTAACATCGCTATCTCCTATTACCAACTTTTGGAGATATTCGCGCTAAGCGCGAATATCTCCAAAAGCTAACACCTGCCCTGAGCAGTTCTTAGCCATGTTATCCAATGGGAGGTGGATAACATGGCTAAGAGCATTTTCTCGATAATGCATGAATATCGCTGACTTTTCAGCGATATTCATGCATTGCGGCCGTTTTTTATCGCATTTGCGATAAACCTTGCTAATAGCAAGGTTTATCTGCGATAAAAATTGCAGATGTGCGGCGATAATTTTTGTCTCTAAACAAGTTAGAGACAAAAATTATCGCTAGTTGTTGGTAATATACCCCTCAATGAAGATAGATAGAGGTATAATACAATATAACAATATGCCAAGAGGGCTATAGAACTATACTAAAGAACAAAGCTTTTAAAGGCATTTTATTTTGTGGGAAGGAGAAAGAAAGAAAAAGGACAGAGAGAGAGAGAGCAAAGAAGGGGAAGAAAAAGAGGGCAACTAATAAACAAGTTCAATATCTTAAAATACTATAGGAAAGTGAAAGTGAAATGCAAATAAAAAATATCGGTGAGGAAGCGAAGGAATAACAGGGAACAATTCAAGTAACATGTCTAGAGAGGAAATCAGTTAAAGGCAACCATAAAAAAATCCTTTTTGATTAATAAAGGTATAGTGGTAGCAAAAGCACGATCAAGCCTATGGTGATGACATAACAAATTCCACCAAGCATTATATGAAATCTTCGAATCGGATCATTTTTGAGATACGTGGAAACGCTTTGGTGTCCTTGTTGCACACATGGGCCCACATAATGAACGTCCCCCGGTGGTTTGGGGCACCTCCTACATAGAAAGCAAAAGGGAAAAAGCATGTATCAAAGATGAGGCAGGGTGGAGATGCTTGTTTGCACTGGGGGACCGTTTCTCGGGTGGAGTAAGGTGCAAGGTTACATTGGACACACTGCTCAGGGTTGTCTCGGCACAGATTAGGAGCAGTAACTCTAAAAGCTGTAAACATTCAGGGGACTGGTTCACAATAGATTTTGTGATCACAAATCAAGTTTCAGTTACACAGGTTTGGATTTAGGTCCAGGATTTCCAAATATGCAATATGTACACCAACATGCCTAATTTGTAAAAATAAATAAATAAATAAGCTCAGGGGCTCTTCTCCTACGAACCTCCAGCTGTTTAATGCCAGGGCTGTCAAATACAAGGTTACCATGTCTTGGTTCTTTCACTACCCTATTCTTCCTACCTTTTGGTTTCACTCCTCTAGTATTTCTTTCCTCATTGTTTCTCCATTTGTCACTGTTTTCCTATCTCCCTTTTTGGCTTTCTTTAATTTATTGTGGGTCAAAGTCTTATGGTAAAAGACAAATCATCTACAAGGACACCATCCGCTACACAACATCTCCAGACGACCCAATCCTAATAATAGAACAGCTCATCTTCTAACTCCGCACAGACGGAAAAAGCACCATCAGAGGCACCCTTGTCTACAGACCGCCCGGACCACACCCCAGAATATGTGACACCATTCATGACCTCATCGCCCTATTCGTAATTGACTACATCTCCCTAGGAGACCTCAACTTCCACATCCGCGACCGCAGCGATGCCACACCATTGACGTCCTGGAGAGTATGAGCAACATCAGCCTCAAGCAGCTCGTCACAGACCCTACACATTTTGCATCACACACCAGACCCCATCTTCACCTCCAGCAACAGTGTCAGGTACAAGCATGCCAACAATTCACCTGGCCCGACCACTGCAGAATCCACTTCACTATCTCAGGACTCACCTACTCCGGCACCACACCCCTCAGATCTACACACAGAGACTGGGAAAAGGTATCAGAAGACCAGTGGCTCCCACCTCCCAGACCCTACACATGACCCAGAAAAGGCACAAAAAAAAATTCCAGTGGATCACAGAATTCACCAACCCCATCGCCCCTGCCAAGACAGACAAAGCCATAGAACCAATCAAAAGAGCAGGCTGATTCACCGAGAAACTGCAATCCACCAAAAGGAACTGCAGGAAACTAGAAAGGAAGTGGCACATCAGCAAAAAGACACAAGGACGCACCGCATTCAGGCCCGCTCTCAACCAGTACCACCACCTCCTGAAAGACAGCAAAAAGAACACCCGAACAGACCACATCGAACCTAGCACAAACTACAGCAAGAAACCCTTTGCCATTGTGAAGGTATTCTCCAATCCTGCAGCCAACAAGAACGACAATACACCTTCTCAGTAACTGCGTGACAACCTTGCTGGCTTTTTCCACTACAAGATCTGTCATCTTCTAAAACTTCAAATGCCAACCCTCCACCACCAACTGTATCAACCAACTTACGTCCATGAACACAAACCCCAAATTCCTGCTCACCCACAGGGACCTCCTCACCATGAAAGACACCATCGCTATTATGAACTCAGTGCACCCTGGAGCCCCCATAGATCCTCACCCCCACCATGTCTTCAACCGCAGGTGCAAGACAGTTGGCAACGGGCTCAAGAAGGTCCTAAACACTTCCATCATTAAGGCCTAATTCCTGGGAGACTAGAAACACGCAGAAGTGAGGCCCCTTCTCAAAAAAACATCCGCCAACCCAGCCGAAAGGAAGAACTACCGGTCCATCTCCCTGCTTCCCTATACAGCTAAAGTCCTCAAGATAGTGATAAACCAGTAACTCACTCAGCACCTAGAAGTCCACAGCCTTTTTGACCCCTCCCAATCCAGATTTTGTGCTAAGCACAGCACCGAGACATGCCTTATCGCAGCCATTGACGACATCTGAGCCCTCCCGGACTGCAGAGAAACGGCAGCCCTCATTCTCCTGGATATGTCCGCCGCGTTTGACACCATCTCCCATCACATCCTGAACAACAGACTCCACCACATTGGGATCCAGAGAGACGGCCTCAAATGGTTTACCTCGTACCTCACCGGCAGAACCCAATGATCCTTCTCCCACCGTTCACCTCAGAGCCCAAGAAGATCATCTGCAGAGTCCCCTAAGGATTGTCCCTCAGGCCCACCCTCTTCAACACCTACATGACCCCCCCGGCTGACACCATCACATCTCACAGACTCAACATCATCTCTTATGCCGACGACACCCAGCTCATCCTCTGACTGTCTGAAGACCGCTCCACCACCAAAGCCAACTTCCACAGATGCATGATGAACATCATAGACTGGATGAAGGACAGCTGTCTCAAACTCAACATGGACAAGACAGAAGTCCTCATCTATGGTAACAACTCCTCACCATAGAAAGACTCGTGGTGGCCAGCGGAACTCGGGCAACCCCCCAGCTCCAAAAGACCATGCTCACAACCTCGACATCATCCTGAACAGCAAGCTATCCATTAAGAAACAAGTCAGCACAATCTCATCCGCCTGCTTCCGCACCCTTCACATGCTCTGCAAGATCTTCAGGTGGCTAGCAGTCAACACCAGAAGGACCGTCATGCAGGCACTCATCACCAGCAGACTAGACCACAGACACATACTCTATGTAGGAATCCCTGCACTCCTCCTGCAGAGACTCCATACAACACAAAACTCAGTGGCAAGACTCATCCTTGACCACCCCAGAAGGACCCACATTACACCCCATCTCAAGAAACTACACTGGCTCCCAAATCAGAAGAGATGCCAGTTCAAGATGCTAACCCATGCCTAAAAGGCACTGCACAGCGAAGAACAAGCATACCACAACAGGCACCTGACTTGCCACTAACCAACCAGATACCTTCAATCCTCCTCCCTCTCCCTTGCAGACACCCCACAGATCCACCAAACATACAGTAGAAGACGCTTCTTTATGCACCTGGCAGCCAAGTCATGGAACAACCTCTCCCTGCACCTCAGGACCACACCGTCACTCCTGCAATTAGGGAAAGAACTAAAGACGAGGCTGTTTGAATGATCCAACCACCAGCAGGCAACATCTCCAGTGCCTTGAGACCCTCACGGATGATTTGCCGCGCTCTATAAATGTGTGATTGATTGGATGACAAATCCCAGACTGTAATAATATATGACAGTGCCCAGCCACTGGCAAAAATCACGTAATGTGCACACTCCCAAACTAGGGGTCATGGACAGTCATTAGAAACGTGGGAATATATACAAACAAATTCACGCAAAAACGATCAAAACGTTGGTATTCACTAATGTCCTAATAGATTTCTCACAGTCAACTTGTCCCTTAACTTTAGGAGCAAAAAATGCTGGATTAAGAATCAAATTGAAAGATAAAGCACCACAAACGCGATACTATTTGCAGGGTATGTATGAGATAGAGAAAATCTGAAGTTTTCCCCATTTAGATGAATCAAGTCCTTAATCCTTATTTGAACTCGATGTGGCAGTATCCATTTCATAGCATCTCCATCAGATGGCTTCAAATGAGTTATAGCACTTCACTGATCACTGCATTATCTAAGAACAGGCACAAATTACACATGGATGCCACACGCATTTGTTAGCCATTGCAAAGTGCCAGTTGATGTTAGCGCATTGGACCAGCAGATACCTCACTTAAACAGACTCAATCAAGTGACCACTTCACAATACAGTTATCTTTTGTTTTGGTGAGTTTCTAAATAAAGAAAAGTGTTTTATGTGACGGGGAAATAAAATACAAGAGCCAGATGTGTATTGAATATAGTCTTAAGTGTTATCCGCACTGCTCACATGAGCAGCTGTGTTTCTGAAAAGACAGTGATTGTAGTGCTCACACATGGTGTGGTAGAAAGTGCATAAACACTGTAAAATATATGAGGCCCATACGAAGAATTCAATGAAGACATTGGATTTCACCAAATCTTGATGAGATACTGCATAGACCGCAATTCATGTTCACACCTGGGTTCGGTGCGTCACATAAATAGGTAGCTATTACCTCACATCAGTTTGAATACGAAGATTACACTTTAGTCACGTGACAGTCAGTCCTGTTCAGTTCAATAACCTTTATTTGTACTTTCGAACAGTGACACTGTAAATTAAAATATAGAAAATCAGAAGGAAATATTAAAGAAATTCAAAAAACAAATATAGATATCAAGTTGGCTCTGGTGCACAGAGTACTAGAAACACTTTGGGAAAGGTATAGGGATGAGGAAGGGAGAAAATTGATTGGAGGGCAGCAGAAATAATTCCCATTTTCTGCATTTCAAAGTATCATTGAATATGTTCCTGTCCAAACTCGAAAACTGTTAAGGCGATCTCAGATTGTGGCTGGCAACTATTGTACTGTTGGCTAGCGGTCTGAGACTTCAAATTCTCTTCTCGAAACCACCAGACTTTTCCAAGGAAGTACCCCATTTATGATATAGTTGAACCACAAATGCCAGTCAATGTATGTGGCGCTTCTATAGCGCAAACCAAGCGTAATGGCAGCGGAGCACTGTACAGGGTCAAAATCCAGCATAAAGTCAAGAGATGGGAGAGGTAGTTGGTTTGTTGACTGTTAATGCTTTGTGCTGTAGTCACATTATCACGACAGCAGGTTCCTACTAGAGATAACCTAGGGGAAACAAATCACAAAGTCTTAATAAAGGGTGCCTCCTTCATGTCATGCTGGATCTCAAATCCACAAATATGTTCTGCCTTGTTTGATAATATTGGCATCTAAGTTGATGCAGAGTTTCCAATACAGGGTATTTGTGACCCTTGTTTGGGTGGTTTCATTGTAATCTCCCATTGGTTCTAAGGAACCGACATACTTCATGTTTACTGAAAGCACAGAAAGCCCTGCTACAAATGAGATTTGCTTGTTTTATAAAGTCAGCTAAATTAATTACGTGTATAGCATGTACTTTGCATAGTGTGAAACAGATACACCTTTCACACAATTCCCTTCAGTTCGGCATCATAACTAAACTGAAAAGCAGATGGTTCAGTGTTACATTTCAACCAAGTAACAGACTATTTATTTGCATTGTGTAAGCTGGGCTGTGTGTAAGACTGTCTATTGAAGGCGCAGTTGTGTGCTAGTAAGGTGTGAATGTTCAGTGACAGTTCTGGCCACAGTTCAATACTCTAATGCGCACTCTAGCCGAGTCCTTAATTAAACGAAATGTAAATGTACAGTAGTATGTCTCCCCTGAGGGCACCCCCTCCTGGCTACTAAATGCCACATTAATGAAAATGTATCGTTTGCCCATCTTTGGTTAGACCGGGCTTATTTGAGGGAACAACCTTTACATAGCAAATCTTTAGCTCTTTAGCAACTTTGGCAAGGAAGGAAATTGAACGATTGGTTATAGTGGGAAATCAAAACTTTCTTAAATGTGGAGTAACCTCGTCTCCAGACTGTAACTTGCACTACGAATGCTATCATTTTTAATCTTTCCATTTGCTGGTACTGGAGAAGCAATTACAGAAAGTGCACTGGCTCTGTAACAGCTGTGTTAGTGCTTGTGGAAAAAGCCAGACTTCGGAGATGGTGTTTTTTTGTTTGGCTGAACTTCAGGTTTTGTTATCAATTTGTATTTTCTTTTTTTTATTTCACAAGAATTGTATTGCGATTTTTATAAGAAATACAGACATCATAAAGACAATGCAGGTTTTCCCCAGTGGTTCTCTGTTACACAATGGCTTTTTGTTCTCGCTTGTTGTTGGAACATTTTCTCTTTTAATCGTTAGGTTACCCTGCATTGTCTTACAGAAAGGTAAGTAAGAAAGAGGTAAGCGGATTATTGACACTTCATGGACACGTACAAGTCTTTCTGTGACTCGAAATTGTGTATCACAGATAATACTAAAAACAGGGCAACTTAAGTACTATTTGGTTCCTAATCACATTGCGGTCTCTATGAGACTGTAATGACCACAGTCATTGGATGGTGTCCACTTCCTACAAAGATCTATGGTCAGAGCTGGTGGAGTTATAAGATTATGTGGCCACAGAGTATTCCACATAATTATGATTGCCACATAATGTGCCACCTGCTGTATGAAGTGCAGATTGCAAGCTTTTCTAGCTCAAAAGGATCGACACTTATTTAAAAAAAACTCGCCAGATGAAGTCCACTATAGCACTGTCACTTGCAGTACTTTGTAAAAGTCAACTGATTGAGTTTTACCCATTGAAGGGTGCATTATGACATTACAAAGGGGAGCTTTCTTCCCAGATGGTGGCTTTATTCCTAGGTGATGGACTGGGGAAAGGGTTTTTGTCTGAAACAGAAAAACGACCCCCCACCCCTTTTTCAAACGCAAGACAGTGCACAGAGAATGATTCGTTCTGGGATATAAACTGTTTTGTTTGACTTCTCATTGACTTTCCATTCTCGAAGCAGCGATATTTCCCACGTTATGCCGCTACCTCAACATCAGTCGTTTGAAATATTAAAACGCCCAGTAGTTACACACTTTCTTAACATGAATAACTAAAAATAAATTACATTGATCTGTTGGAAAACTATGTGTATATATGTTATACTGAAAATATAGAGTGCCACATAACTCTAGTGGGCCAGGTTACCCGCCCCTTCCTAGTACTTCCTAGTCACAATGTCTCTTAGTATCTCACAACCTCTTCACATGGTGTGCCTGCTACTGTCATGTACATAAATAAAATATGCCGAAACAAAAAATTACATACAATTAATCATATACACCGGCTGTACAGCAATGAGCCAACAGGCTGGCAATGGTTCAGTATCTCAAGTGTGTGTGACTGACTATAACTCCAGTTTTAGCTATAGATTTCTAGTTTCTTTCAAAATCGAAAAATTCCAGTAAATTGGGAAGGAGGTAATGAAAAAAAAGTTAATCAAGAAGCATGTTTGCTATGCAATATAAGCACATATTTTCAGGCTGGGTGAGCCAGCTTTGCAACTGCAGAAGTTTCCCTTTACCTGAAAAAGCTTTCTTCATCAAATTGCAATCTGCCATCCAGTTATAGAACTTCACAAAAAAGGGTTTGAAACTGTTATGACTTTATATGTCACCCTCTTGATAATTACTTTTTTTCCCCAGAGAGATATTTTACCTAAGTGCTTGTACATGTGTACGTCGCCATGTAACAAAGCATAACTTTCCAGCCTCAGCATAGCCAGTGAAGAGATACATGCATTTTAGCCGACTCCGTTTTAGGAGACGCTGCCCATCCCACGGACGTACAATGATAATATTCTTTGTTACGGGCACACCACGTCCCGTAAATTGCTGCCAGTACTCACCGCTGACAATATGCTGGGCATGGCCGTTCTGCCAGCAGAGGATGGCACCCAGCAGCGCGGGGAGCATTCTGGGAATCATTCCGAGGAACCAATGTCTCGCGCAGTCACAGCCAAGAAGGCGCTCGCGCACCTTCACGCGAAATGAAAGTTTCCAAAAGCCCGTGGGGGGGGTGCTTCCTGAGAGCGACGGCTGCAGCTCCAATTTAAACACCAACTCCTGCTTCTTCTTCATAAAAGAACACCTCTGCTTTTGTTTTGGTCTCCCTCGTGCGCAGCCACTACTTCAGCCGCTGTCTTACGCTGTGAAAAACAGCAGCTCGGCTGGTGCACGAAGTCCAGCCTCCCCCGTCTTTCTTTCTGGCTCTCTTCCCCGCTCTGTCTTACGCACACACACTTTGCAAGCTGCTTCTCATTATATAGACAGCTTGAGGCATTCAGCTATAATAACCAGCCCCTTACTATTGATTTTTTACTAACTGGCTGGAGTATAAAACAACCGGTTGGAGCAGCTTCAGCATTAGGTGGAAAGCTGCTGTGAGAACGGGTCACTGCGAAATGCGCATTCGACGCACTTGCTGTAATATTTACCAATTAATTGAGAAAAAAGATTTTACTTTTCAAACACGTCAGTTCGGAATAGAAATATTTGGACTGTTGCATTTTTGCGCCTTTCATGCCGAAACAAGATGACGATTATCAGAGGTTAAGAATAGGCCATTAAAGTAAAACTGGCAATTTTGTTGCTGATCTAAAATGAATGGAGCCCCCTTTAACTTGCAGAGCATATGGAAATCATTATTTACGCTCTATAAACGCTTAGCTCGTAGTCACAGACAATGCTCCTATGAAACCGTCTCCATCTGTTGCTTGTCTATGCTCATCATTTCCAAATTTCCCGGTTTAAATCATTATCCAATGGTACATTAACATCGTTTAGGAAAACACTAGTTATCACGCTAAAACATGTCACACTTGCATTGCCATTGGACACTGAAGCAAACTGTTCAATCAATCAATCAATCAAGCATTTATATAGCGCACTACTCACCCGGAGGGTCTCAAGGCGCTGGGGGGAGGGGGTCCGCTACTGCTCGAACAGCCAGGTCTTGAGCTGCTTCCTGAAGGCGAGGTGGTCTTGGGTCAGGCGGAGGTGGGTCGGGAGGGAGTTCCAAGTCTTGGCGGCCAGGTAGGAGAAGGACCTTCCTCCTGTGGTGGCTCTTCGGATTCGGGGGACGGCGGCGAGGGCGTGGCTGGTCGATCGAAGCTGGCGTTTGGGAGCGTAGAAGTTGAGGCGGCTGTTGAGGTATCCTGGGCCTTGGTTGTGTAGGGCTTTGTGTGCGTGGGTGAGGAGCCGGAAGGTGATTCTCTTGTTGACCGGGAGCCAGTGCAGGTCTCTCAGGTGTCCGGAGATGTGGCTGCGGCGGGGGATGTCCAGGATGAGTCGTGCTGAGGTGTTCTGGATCCGCTGGAGTCTCTTCTGGAGTTTGGCGGTTGTTCCGGCGTAGAGGGAGTTGCCGTAGTCCAGACGGCTGGTGACGAGGGCCTGGGTGACCGTCTTCCTGGTCTCGGTGGGGATCCATCGGAAGATCTTACGTAGCATGCGCAGGGTGTTGAAGCATGACGAGGAGACGGCGTTGACGTGTCTGGTCATGGAGAGGGATGAGTCCAGGATGAAGCCCAGGTTGCGTGCATGGTCTGTGGGTTTGGGTGCGCTGCCCAGGGCGGGGGGCCACCAGGAGTCGTCCCAGGCGGAGGGTGAAGATCCCAGGATGAGGACTTCCGTCTTGTCCGAGTTCAGTTTCAGGCGACTGTTCGTCATCCACTTGGCAACGTCTGTCATCCCTTCGTGTAGGTTGGCTCTGGCGGTGGCGGGGTCGTTGGTGAGGGAGAGGATCAGCTGGGTGTCGTCGGCTTGTTGACCAAATCAGCGAATTTAAACTATGGCTGCAGTATCAATTGTTTCCGTGAACTTGCAAGTAAACACTTTTCTTATTGGCTCATTTGCATAAGTTCATTTGTACAGTCCTCAGCGGAAGGTGTGCTGGTATAAGGAGCTAACCCCCAGATGCATCAAGCCCAGATTCTGCAAATTCTAATGTGCGAAAAATACCGAATCCCAAATTAGAATTCGCAGAATGGGATGCATCAATAAAAGCCAACCAAAAAAGCGATTCGCAGTCGGCCGCAGTCTCCGATTGCGAATTCCGCTAAATCCTACAAAAATCGCAGAATCGCCGGTTTCCCATGTTGAAATTGCGATTTCGCATTTACCGAAAGCGCAAATTGCGATCTCGCTAACTGCGAGATCGCAAAAACGGGGAAGTTGCATTTCGAGCACAATGATGACATCACAACCAGGAAGTAGGCAGTTCCCTCACTCATTCTGAATACAGAGCTTGAGAGTGGAAGAAGCTCAGCACAGAGCTCCATCAGACGCACCCTGCAGCCCCACAACAGGACACACATCCAGAACCAGAATGTCCCAGGAAGCAGCAGGAAGCAGTGCACCTGGCAGAAAAATAAAAATAAAATTTTCTGATCAGGAGCTGGAGTTCCTCATTGGGGGTGTAAGCAGGGACCATGATAGGCTCTTTGGAAAGCAATCCCGGAAGGTCCCTGAAGCAGACAAGAGGCGCATTTGGCAGCGCATCAGGGCTAAGGTCAACTCTGTCGGAGTGATCCAGCGCTCTATTGATGAGCTAAAGAAGAGGTGGTACGACCTCAGAGGCCGTGCCAAAGAGCGCATTGCAGAGAGGCTGGGGGAGCAACATGCGACGGGAGGAGGAGACCTCACAGTTGCGCCCAACAAACCACTTGAAGACCTGGTGAGGGAGATCATCAACCCTGCAGCCTGCGTGGGGGTCACCCAGCTGGACACCTCCCGACCCACCCAACAATCCAAAGGTAAGAGCCATGCAACTGCGACCCCGTCCCCTAACAATGCCATGCCCCCAGAGCTAGCCATCTGATAACCCCAGTAATGCAGGTCATGCACATCAGAAACTCCATATTGCATTGTGGGACCTGTAGTGTGATAATAGTTTCCTGATAGCCACACATAGCCAGACCTGTCAAGTGAAACATGTCCCTAAAGCCAGTCAGTGAATGCAAGCCTGCATGCGTGTCGCAATATCCCATGTGCAAGATTCATATAATTAATCATGCACCCATTTATATCACAGGTGCTGCTGAACCACAGAGCACAGACAGCGAGGCACTCCAAATTGAGGAGAACACAGAGGACACCGAGGGAGAGAGCCATCCTGCCCCACGACCTGGACCTTCAGACACACCTGCAACAGTACCACCACCTCCCCATGCAAACAGGGCCACCCCTGCAGCCACAGGAGGAGAACAACCACCCCATGCGTCACACATGGCAGTGGAACCGGCCACACCACCACCCAGGAGGCAGACACGGCGCGCAGCCACTGTGCGGTCGCAGTCAAGTGGCCAGATGAGGCAGCAGGGCAACGTGGCAACACGGGCTGACCGGGGTCAACTTGATCAGGAACAAGGGCTTGGCATCGAACGCCGGATGCTAGCTGTCCACCAAAAGCAGGCAAGGCACAATGCAGCCATGCAGCTGCAGCTTTACCAGACAGCGCGCAACGTGAGCCAGCTCACCGAAAGCGTGCAGGTGTTAATGGCTGCAGTGAGGGAGAACAGCCAGATCATGGTGTCACAGCAGGACATCAGCCGCCACCGCCAGCTGCTGACCCGCATATCGGCATACAGCAGGTCAAACCACCTGATCGGGAATGCTACTTCCCAACTATCACGCCGGTCCCTGGCAATGCAATGCCAGATGGTGCAATGCTGCCAGGATGTTGCTAGGGCATTCGAACAGGTCACAACCGCTGTCCGGAACCAGCAGGTATTTGGCCGTGCCCATGCAAGGGGGGGATTATACCAATGAGGGCACCTCCAGTCTGAGCAGCCTGTCCCTGCCGGTGGCACAAGAAATACGCCGCAGTACCAGGCCCACTGCAGCATCAAGGCCCGATACTGGCGAGGTGGATGTGGAGAGGCGACAGGGCGCGTCCGGCCGGAGGCGCTAGTGATTTACTGACTATTAGCAGCAGTGCCATGCTGAAGTACAAAGCAGGCCTGCTTCCCAATCATGTTGCTGTATGACTTAATACAGTTTTCATGTTTTGTGAACCAAAAAATGTAAAAGAAAGATCCTGTTTACATTATAATAAGAATGTATTTCAAACGCAAATCCTACTCATAAGATTATTTCATTTGGCATGCATGAGTGCAGTGTTGTGTGAGGGGTATGGGAGCACTAAAAATAATTCAGTGTGATGTTGTTGCGGCACCTATGTCCTTCAGCAGGATTCTCCCCGCGTGCATGACGCACATGTGCAGGTGGGCGGTTGTCCTCCTCCGACTCACTGCCAGAGATCTCCACAGGTATCCTCCGCTTGATAGCAATATTGTGGAGTATGGCACACACGGCCACGATGCGGCAGCACACCTCAGGCTGGTATTTGAGGGCCCCACCAGTCTTATGTAGGATGCGGAATCGGCTCTTTAACATCCCAAATGTCAGTTCAATGACATTCCTGGTGCAAATGTGCCCTGCATTGTAACGCCGTTCCTGTGGTGAGGCAGGGTTGAGGTATGGGGTGAGGAGGTACTCACGGAGGCCATAGGCGCTGTCACCTGAAGGAAAGGAGCAGAGGGTCAGTGCCTGTCATGCGCAGCTACATTGGCTTGACGTACTGTATGTGGGCATGTGTACTTACCTAGGAGGTGTCCTTCGCCAAAGTCCCCCCTGGCCAAGCGGGTGTGTATGCCACTGTGCCTGAATATGAAAGAATCATGCGTGCTCCCCGGGTATTGGGCCACTATGTCGGTAATGATTGTCTTTGCATTGCAGACCATCTGGATGTTGAGTGAGTGGTAGGACTTGCGGTTCCGGTACATGTATTCTGTCTCAGCGGGTGGGCAGGTGTGGATGTGGGTACAGTCAATGCATCCAATTACATGGGGGAATTGCACAATGTTGTAGAATTGAAGCTTTGTTTGATTTAAGTCCTGTTAGTTGGTTGGGAAGGCTATGTAATGGTGTATCCGGGTCAGCATGGCGTCCAGGAAACTCTGTAGGCAGCGGGACAGTGTGCTCTGGGAGATCCCCCCTGCAACTGTAACTATCCCCTGGAAGCTTCCGGAGGCCAGGAGGTGCAAGCAGCACAGGACCTGGACATGGGTGGGCACCGCATTGGTCCTCCTTGTTGGGTGCAGCATCAGGGGGTCAAGGTCTCGGATGAGCTTGGTGATCATTGCCCCATTCAGCTTGTATTTTGAGTAGATCTCCTCTTCAGTGTGGCCCAGGAGTGTGATCCGCAGCCGGAAGATGCGCTCCTGGATCCTGCGTCGGTTCTGGGCTGCAGCCTGGAGCCTTCGCCGCCTTACCACGATGTAGAGTCCTGGCATTGTGAATGTCCTCATGCTCCTACTGTGTCTCCTTAAGTGGGTCTGTTTTGCCCCGCACCTGTATCTTGCTAGGAATTATAAAAAAAAAATTCCAATTGAACTTTATGGTTACTACCTGGTTTGAGTTCTCCTTAAATTGTGCCTCGCTAATAGCGATTTTGTTTTTTTCGCAAATTGCGATTATTGATGAATTTGCTTTGCGATTATTTTGCGACTTCGCAAATGATTTCGCAGAATCAGTGGGACATCGCTATTACAGAATCGCAAAGGGGGTTCCAGGTTGATTCTGCGAGTTTTTACTATCATGAATTGTGGTAACAGAAATTGCGATCGCAATAGCTGTTTCGCAACTATTCCGATCGCAATTGGGGTTGATGAATCTATGCATATGCCACTAACGTTCGTTTATCTTACCTTCAGCCACATCATTGTGCCGTGCTATCTGAATACAAGGCCCTTTTCTGATAAGTCAACGGTCACTGTCCCCATTAAAACCATTATAAGGATTTTATGATTGTAACTAAAGCACAAATAGGACCGTGGTTTAATAGCAGATGGCTGCATCTCTGGAGCATACCCCATCATTTTGGCCTTCCAGGCAGCCAAGAGTGGCCAACATTATTGGATTAGGACTGTCAGCAAATACTAGGCCAGGGAGTCCCTTTGGGAGAAGTCCTTTCCATCTCAAGTACCAATAACGAAGATGCAAGTCTCATCTTCATCATGTTTACTGTGAGCCTTCACCCCTTGTTCTGTCCTGCTTGATGTACACATCTGGCACCTACTTCTTGGTTTACCTAATGGTGGTGCAGTCATGAATGATTCTCTGGGATACCAGAGAGGCAGGTTGCAGTTCAAAGCACAGTGGCGGCTACAGTTGCGGCCCTTGCAGGTAAATTTCCTAAATAATTAATTTTCCCTCGTCATCGTCTGTCCAAATACCCCACCACCCCACTGCGCTTACCTGAACAGGCCACGGCTGGGCAGCTGTTGCATACAAACTGTGGTGGGGCAGTGGGAAGGGGTACGGGGGCATTGGAGTGGGCGCTGGGGAGTGGGGCGACGAGGGGCTATAATAATAATAAAAAAATAAAAATGGTTACACTTACCTGCTGCCAACCACCTCCAGCGTCGCGCCTCAGTGCTGGGTCTTCCATGTCCAAACAGACACTATGACTATGTCACTGACTCCCTGTCCAATCCCCACGCTGACTGAGCGGGCTGGAAAGATGCTCCGCTCGGGCCAGGGAGTCTGTGGGGTTTCTCTAACCCAGCTGTACAATACAGCCGTGTCAGAGAAACGTAAGTGCGCATATGTGTTTTGGTCGGCCTGAGGCTGCCAGCCAAACACATATGCCGACTTAGGGAGAGCACATAGCACTCCTCCTCCCCCTCCCATGCCCTATGACTCACTGCACACATTGGCTGAGCCAGCGGTTGAGAAATAAAACAATAATGAAATATCGTTTTATTTTTTGGCTGCTGGCTCTTAGCCGGTGGGGCAACGCTCCTGCTAAAGCACAATGACTGACAGCCAAATTAAAACCAGTCTGAGTGAGGAGTAAGCTCAGAACATGTAGAGGCAACCATTTTGGAAACAGGCAGCAAGAGTGCTCAGTGGACAGACTAACTTCAGCTCTTAGAACGTCTATTGGCTTTGCAGGTTTAATAACCCTGGCCTCTAACAATTAGACCTCACAGCGATATATAGAATAGCCTGTACTCCTGCTGGACTCTAGTTGGTACGGGTCTGGACCCTGTCCATGTAGGGATCCCCATTCTAGTCAGTGTAAGTCAGTTCCACAAACTAAAATAACCTGTGCTCACCCTCTGGTAGCTTGGCACAGAGCAGTTAGACTTAACATAAGAGGCAATGTGTAAGGTATTTGTGCACACTTTAATTACAGTACCTCAATGGAAACAGCACAAAAAGACTCCACAACAGTTTAGGAAAATAGAGAATTGTTATCTGATTAAAACAAGAACGGAACTACAAAAATCCAATAAGTAGAAGCTGAGATATGAATTATTAAAGATTAGCGTGAAAACAGTGTTTAGAAGCTGTCGATCTGTGGATGGAGGCATGGGTCGGCACCGATCCGCGCCATCAATGGAAGCTTACCACTATTTAAAGCAGGCGCTGCGTCAATGCCAAGTTGCACTTTCGTCGTCGAGCGGCTTCGGCAATCGGATCGTTGTCATTGTCAATGCTGAAAATGTAGTCGACCGGCTGCTGCGTCGATGTCAAAGGGCAATGCGTTGGCACTGTGTGGCGAAAGTTGCTGCTGTATTGACGTTGAAAGATAAAACAGCTGGAAAACCCACTTCTGAGGCCAGACCCGGGGGGGGCACCTCAGGTAAGGGTGATACTCACAGATGGCAGAGTCCAGCAGCACCAGGTGAGTTGCAAGCAGTATTTTGTGTCTCTGAGACTTCAGAAGAACAGGAGGCAAGTCAGCAAGCTGTTGAAGACTCCTGGGTTCAAGAATGTAGTGACCATGTTCTGCCCCTCTCTCTCCCAGGCAAGAAGCAGCAGGCAGCACGCCAATACAGCAGAGCAAGTTACAAAGTGTCAGTCCCTCCTACAGCAAAGCTATCAGCAGGCCAACACAGCAGAGCAAGTAGCAAAGTGACAGTCCCTCCTATAGCACATCAGCTCTTCTTCCAGGCAGAATGTCGATGGCGCCAGTAGAGTTCTCATTTGGTGGTGTCAGGGGTCAAGCACTTATATCCAAATGTGCCTTTGAAGTGGGGGGGACATCAAAGAGGCCTTTGAAAATCACAAGGTCCCTGCCTTTCCTGCATGGCTCCAGGGAAATTACACTAAAATATGTTTTCAGGCAATACTCATGTTAACCTATGGGAGAGATAGGGCTTACAGTAGTGAAAACAAATGTATCTGTTTGTTACTGCTAGGACATGTAATACTCACATGTACATGTCCTACCTTCTAAATACACTGCACCCTGCTCATAGCGCTACCTAGGGCCTACCTTAGAGGTGACTAACATGCAAGAAAAAGAAAGCTTTGGGCCTGGCAAGTAGATTCACTTGCCAGGGAGAAATGGCAGTTTAAAACTGCACACAAAGGCTCTGCAATGGCAGGCCTGAGCCATGTTTAAAGTGCTACTGAGTAGGTGGCACAATCAGTGTTGCAGGTCCACTAGTAGCATTTAATTTACAGGTCATGAGCATATATATTGGACTTTACTAGGCACTTATAAGTGAATTAAATATATCAACTGTGGATAAGCCAATATTACCATGTTTAAAGTACAGAGTATGTGCATAACTCAGCAACACAGAAGGCAAAAGTATGAGGAAACCACACCAAGGATGCCAGGTCCTACAACTCCCACATTCTTCCCCATTTGCTGGTGGAACTGGAATCTTCGAAAAAGAAACATTGTGTATGTTCTTGAATACAGTAAAGGACAAACACTGGCAATACCTATGGCCAAACCAGGACATGAAACAAAAGAGCTAACAAATCCACCGTGGTTCTGGAACACATTTGAGTCTAGTGGTGCTGGGCACTAGTTTCCCCTTCATAAAATCATTGGTTCATTTAAAATCCTAGGGCTATTTAATAAGCACATGTATCAAATGCCCCAAACATTTTCCGCTGTAGATTGTGGTAGGGAGTGGATATCTGCATTTCTTGATGTCCCCCCCAGGCCAACCCTTGCTGATGGCCCGAATCACCCAACATAAGTCACAAATATTATTAGCATGATATTTCCTGAGACAAATACCAAGGTCATATGGACAGCAAGAACAGTGACAGTGAAGAGGATTTGTCAATAGGCAAAGTCTGTGTGACTAGGTATTCAGGTGCCAATGAATTTCTGCATATTCAGGTGCTCATGTGTGACCCAGTAAACTAAAGTCACTAAATCTGCACCGGCTGCTTTATATAATTTTCACATTATGGCCCGGTTGGCCCCCTGATGCCTCATTACAGTGGAATGTCATTGAGATCCTGCCTGGCTTCTTCCAATTTCACAATAATGTTTGCTACTTATGATTTTCAAAGCTTAACATGCAAGCAATGATTTCCACAGGTCATTATTCAAGAAACAAACAGCTTCACATGATCTTGACTCTTGTACCCATGGGTTCTGGCTGCCAGAGTATTTAGGTTTCTTGCAAGTTGACATACTATTGTGAGGAAAGGATGTGGACGTGTGCATGTTTCAATAATTTATTTTCAATAGAGCTGACAGACCAGTGATCTATAGGTCTGCTCATGTTTATAGTCAACCCTTTGTTATCAGAAGACACGATGCATAGTTTTTACAAATCCAGCATTCATCAGATGAGAAAAGGAAGGGGAGGAAGCAAACACCAACTCTGTTACTCAAGAGTAGTGAGCCATTACTGTTTTACTCAAATTATCCAATGACTGAAGGGTACCTATGAGTTGTTTATATATTATATGTAGCAGCAATGTGGATCTAGAGAAACACCAATAGGAAAGTAAAATGCGTTTTATTGAACGAGGATACAGTGCTAAAATCATAGTTATAGCTATCAGGAAGTCCAGGTTAATGGTAAGGGAAGATTTGTTACAGGACAGGGAGCTGTCGCATAACATTCAAAAGAAAAACTTGTCAGTCCCTGGAGAGTCTCCTAGACTGATTTAACCTTTAGTAGACAGCAAAAGGAATTGTGCAAGATTATTCAATGCAATTGGAACATAGTCAAAGACGATCCCATTATAGGCAGTTCGCTCCCAGAATTCCCATTGATAACATACAGGAAATCCACATCCATGGCCAATGTACTGGTTAAAAGTAGTTCAGAGTACAAGGAAGAAGCCGGGTGGCTTACGGCCAAGAAGGGATTTTTCAAATGTTCAAACTGTAAGGCTTGTAATTATGGGTGCAACAAAACTTCTTTCCTGACAGCTTTTAGTGTAAAACCTCAACTCGGTACAAAACAGCTGAACGGGCTAAATTTTAGTGAGGACCTTTATACATACTTAGAATAATAAGACAATCTCTGTTCCCTACCCAGATAGCTAATGTGTATATAATGCACTGTAATGAGAAGAGTTCAATTGTCTAAATCCTGTTAATCATCAGTATAAATGTGAATACGTAATACAAAATAACTAAGGTTCACAACTACTTTTGCACTTTGAGAATCATGAATTACTAAATGAAATATTTTATTGACTATGAATATTTTTAGTATTGTTGGTTTTTATAGAAAGTTTTTTTAATGATAAATGAATTATATTTATGTGGCTTTTTATCATATGTATTTATTTATTTATTAATTACTTATGTTTGATTTTAAAAGGATCATATTTACAATTTTGGGAATCATTTATCTATTTCCATTTTTCTGGTTGAAACCTCCGATTTAGGAAACTAAGAGGCAATTTGCACATGCAGTTTTTTTGTACATACTATTGCACATAATCACGCTATAGTGGCAAGACTTTTAGTCAAAGACCATTAAATTAAAACAGGAGTGGAATAAGTACAGTACATTTTCAATAGGGACAGTAGCACTTTGAAATTTGTAAATTTGCACATCTGAAGTAAAGCAAGGGAGCTATACTTTGAACACATTTTGCACTTTAAATTATGGTATTATAGGGGTTCTACCCTATCACTTTCGATTATTCCTATAGGCATGGATAAGAACAATACAGGTAAGTGAAGAGCAATCATGCATTTGTGCTAAAATTGTTCAAATCAATCGGCTTACAAATAATCGATAAACACATTTTGTGGAAATTAACAATACCATAGAGTATCATGTTAGGATTTTTCCTTCCTTAAAAAATGTATTTATACGTATCATTTGAATTCTATGGTGCAAAAAGAAAAAGAAAAAAAGAATTTGAGCCCTTACACAGTATGTTTTCCATGTCTATTTATGCATTGTCACTTTAAATATGGAGGTGGTACACATCAATGTTGTCATGTGATCAAGGCAGGGATCTGCCGAAATGCGTCGTGGTGGCGGCTGGTGGTGTTTTTGGATAAATTAAAAATAGCACCAAACTTGGGTCTACGCTCATCTTTTTGCAGTTCGGAAGTAGCTGTGCGAGGTGTGAGGTTCGTGGCATATTACAAGGTATGTTAATAGCAAGTACGATGGGACCCCCTCAACAAACTAAATATGGCCAAGGAACAGAGGGGAAGGGAAAAACATTACTGTGAGAAATTGTTCCAACATAGGCCATTGATCTTTAAATACTGGTATACATCCCATACTTAATTTAACAAGAGGTGACAGATACATGACAATTTTTTTATTTTTATTTTCTTCAATGATATGAAGTTTTCTTTATTTTCAATTTTTCAATCTTTTTATATTCTTCATTATATCTAAGTTCATAAAAAACATTTCATCACAAGTGCAATCTATAAATTTATACATACAAAGAAAAAGAAAAATATGATACAACAATAATTAAATACAAAATTTATCACAATATACCTAAAATAAATAAGCCCCTGGTAACATACACTCAATCAAAAAATACTACCACAATGATATCCATACTTCATTCAAAACCACAACAAAAAGAGAAACTGAATTTTAATTGGCAGAATCGTCACGCCAATTAATAGGTCTCAAAACACAGTATGAGACCCTGCACTAGGTCGACGAGCGTTTCGGCGGCTCACGGCCACCTTCTTCAGGACCTCTTCCAAGCAATCTAATCCAAGAATCCAGGGGACGATTAAAAGCAGATTCCTGTTCCCAATTTTTGATCCATAATGTTAAAAGAAAGGGAGGAAATATCAAGTAACTGAGTGGTTTGAGTTGTTGTGTTTTTAAAGATTCCAAAACAATAGAGGAAGTGTAGAGGTATTGACAGAATCACCCTCCAATTCGATATGCATAAACAAAGAGATTCTATCAATGTGTGGTGGTTTAAATTTTTATTTTTGTTTTAACATGTGGGTGGTGAAAAAGATAAACTCTCTCTTCGGGTGGTAAAGATGAGAGCACAATGTGCTTGTTAAAATACCCCTCACACACTAAAAAAATCCTTTAGTGTCATGCTTCATCATTGGGGTCTTCCCGTCCCTCTACGGGGCGGGGCGTGCTACGACCTGACGAACTACGCGGGAGCACTTTTAAGGTGACCAAGGCTATGTGACAGTGCAAGGTGAGTGGTGTCAGTAAAGTGTAGGGACCTATTAATGTGTGGGAAATAAAAAGCTAAAAATCCTCTGGCTAGTGGAAAAAAACAATTTATTCACTTCCCTAGCTGGGGACGTTAAGAAGGGGGTTTTGAGGTAGAGCAATTAGCTAACTACCTGGTCTACATGTTTCGTAAGCAGTCCCCTACTGCTTACTCATCAGGACCTTCTAATGGTCCCTACTAGAAAATGCTCGGTTTCTAAGTATGATATGCCTACAGTCCTAAAAACTAGCAGTAAAAATCCACTGGTAGTTTTAGCTTCAGGGCATGAGCTGGCCCAAGGGAAGCAAGATAAAATGTATCAAAAAAGTTGACCTAAATGTGGTCTTGCTGTGGCGCATGTTGTATGCCCCATGAGCTGACAGATGGTAGGTGTTCACCGCGGTAATAATGTCCGCATAAGTACAATGCCTTACTCCTACCCGTACTGCCGCTCTGAAGGTTTTTAAAGAACCACAATTAAAGATGACGCAAAGGGGGGTCTTTAATGCTGTGTCGGTAAATCGTGAAGGGCGAGTCTACTATTCAGCGAGGAACTATGCCAGAGAATAATAAACTTTTCAATAAGTGGGTCCTGCTCCATATACTTAGTCGGAAAAATGCTCAATAGTATTCAGACGGTAATGGCAAAATGCTTGCCTCTATCCAAGGTGACTGAGACAAAAAGAGGATACAGATCCTGTAGTTGGCGTCATAAAACACATCATGATTGAACAGGTCTCATGATTGCAAACAGGGCTTGAGTTAGCCTTCGAACGGCACGGGAGCATGACATTTACAAAGTTCGGCAGTAGGGTATTAGGGAAGAAATTTCTTCATGTAAAATAGTTTTGCTTCCTTTTTGAATGTTGAGATGTATGGAATTCTTCTTATGTCCGGGGGGAGGGTGTTCCAAATTCTCGGTGGTGCCCCTGAGAATGCTCGGTCATAGGTTTTTTTCTTATGGAAACGTGCCGGTTTCAGTAGAATGTCCTCTTTGCTCCTGGATGCGCGAGACCCTCCCGACAGAGTGAGTTTCTGGGCAAGATAGACTGGGGATTTGTTATGCACTGCTTTATGAGTGATGCATGCTAGTTTGAACTGGATTCGTGCTTCGAATGGAAGCCAGTTGAGAGCTTTCAGATGCAGAGAGATATGGTCGAAATGTTTTGATCCCGCTATCAGTCTTGTGGCTGCATTAAGGCATGCTTTCAATTGAGCTGTTGAGATTTTAGGGACCCCTGCTAAAGTAGTGCAACCATATTCAATCCTTGAGATGACCAGTGCCTGAACTGCTGTTTTAAGGTCAGCTTTATTTAGAACAGGTTTTAGCTTTCGTAAGTAGCTTAAGTGAACCTAGCGTTTTTGCCATTGTGTTGACATGCACTGACATGTTAAGATTTTTGTCCAGAATGATACCCAGAGATTTGGTTGACTCCACAATCTTCGGAGTGCAATTTAGAACAGTGATGAGGTTGGCCCAGTCTGCAATCATTACTTTACTTTTCTGTGGAGTAATCAGTAGGAATTCAGTTTTCTGAGGGTTTAGCTTTAGGTGGTTCTTGGATAACCATAGTAGGGTTCTCTTTAAGGCTAGATTCATTGACTTTATGTCATCCGCTTGAGCGATCTTGATGTACAGCTGAGTGTCATCAGCATACATATGGAAAGCAATGTTGTCTTTTTGTAGAATTTCTGTGAGAGGTTCTACATAAAGATTGAAAAGAGCCGGAGATAGCGCTGAGCCTTGCGGGACTCCTATATTATTGTTGGTTGGGCTTGAAAAGGTTTGGTTGATAATGACTTTTTGTGATCTATTTTCCAGAAAGGAGCTAAACCAGGTTAGTACCGTATCTTCAAAACCCATCCTGTTTTTCAGACGATCGAGTATATAGGCATGATTAACCGTGTCGAAGGCAGACGACAGATCCAGCAGTATTAAGGGACATGTTTCATTCTGGTCAAGAGCCAGTAAGGCGTCATCAACTATGTGTAGCATCGCAGTTTCCGTGCTGTGGTTTGGGCGGAAGCCGGATTGGCAGTCGTTTAGCAGGTTGAAGTCCGATATGTGTATGCTAAGTTGTTGTTGATTTTGGAAAAGGGGGTGGTGATGGACAGAGCTTCTGAATGATGCAGAAAACTCTTACCAAGTCAAGAGATCATGGTTTTAATCCATCACCGTTTTTTAGCTCACTGTACCATCCCAGCTCAGAACCTGGCTATATGCAAATTAGTCTGTTCCTGTCCCAGTGCATGATGGGAACAGGGCAAACCAAACTACCAAGCCAATTCTTATACTGGTAAGGAAACAAGCTTCCGGGGACCGGTTTCTTGCATCACAGCCTTTTTTCGGCCCGGCTTGCTTGAATCCTGAAGGTGCAATGAGCAAGGGACTCACGTCTGAGTATACCCTCCCACACATAGTGTGGATAAAACCGATTTTGGAAAAAGGGGGGTGGTGATGGACAGAGCTTCTGAATGATGCAGAAAACTCTTACCAAGTCAAGAGATCATGGTTTTAATCCATCACCGTTTTTTAGCTCACTGCACCATCCCAGCTCAGAACCTGGCTATATGCAAATTAGTCTGTTCCTGTCCCAGTGCATGGTGGGAACAGGGCAAACCAAACTACCAAGCCAATTCTTATACTGGTAAGGAAACAAGCTTCTGGGGACCGGTTTCTGGCATCACAGCCTTCTTCGGCCCGGCTTGCTTGAATCCTGAAGGTGCAATGAGCAAGGGACTCACGTCTGAGTATACCCTCCCACACATAGTGTGGATAAAACCGATTTTGGAAAAGGGGGGTGGTGATGGACAGAGCTTCTGATAGATGCAGAAAACTCTTACCAAGTCAAGAGATCATGGTTTTAATCCATCACCGTTTTTTAGCTCACTGCACCATCCCAGCTCAGAACCTGGCTATATGCAAATTAGTCTGTTCCTGTCCCAGTGCATGATGGGAACAGGGCAAACCAAACTACCAAGCCAATTCTTATACTGGTAAGGAAACAAGCTTCCGGGGACCGGTTTCTGGCATCACAGCCTTCTTCGGCCCGGCTTGCTTGAATCCTGAAGGTGCAATGAGCAAGGGACTCACGTCTGAGTATACCCTCCCACACATAGTGTGGATAAAACCGATTTTGGAAAAGGGGGGTGGTGATGGACAGAGCTTCTGAATGATGCAGAAAACTCTTACCAAGTCAAGAGATCATGGTTTTAATCCATCACCGTTTTTTAGCTCACTGCACCATCCCAGCTCAGAACCTGGCTATATGCAAATTAGTCTGTTCCTGTCCCAGTGCATGATGGGAACAGGGCAAACCAAACTACCAAGCCAATTCTTATACTGGTAAGGAAACAAGCTTCCGGGGACCGGTTTCTGGCATCACAGCCTTCTTCGGCCCGGCTTGCTTGAATCCTGAAGGTGCAATGAGCAAGGGACTCACGTCTGAGTATACCCTCCCACACATAGTGTGGATAAAACCGATTTTGGAAAAGGGGGGTGGTGATGGACAGAGCTCCTGAATGATGCAGAAAACTCTTACCAAGTCAAGAGATCATGGTTTTAATCCATCACCGTTTTTTAGCTCACTGCACCATCCCAGCTCAGAACCTGGCTATATGCAAATTAGTCTGTTCCTGTCCCAGTGCATGATGGGAACAGGGCAAACCAAACTACCAAGCCAATTCTTATACTGGTAAGGAAACAAGCTTCCGGGGACCGGTTTCTGGCATCACAGCCTTCTTCGGCCCGGCTTGCTTGAATCCTGAAGGTGCAATGAGCAAGGGACTCACGTCTGAGTATACCCTCCCACACATAGTGTGGATAAAACCGATTTTGGAAAAGGGGGGTGGTGATGGACAGAGCTTCTGAATGATGCAGAAAACTCTTACCAAGTCAAGAGATCATGGTTTTAATCCATCACCGTTTTTTAGCTCACTGCACCATCCCAGCTCAGAACCTGGCTATATGCAAATTAGTCTGTTCCTGTCCCAGTGCATGATGGGAACAGGGCAAACCAAACTACCAAGCCAATTCTTATACTGGTAAGGAAACAAGCTTCCGGGGACCGGTTTCTGGCATCACAGCCTTCTTCGGCCCGGCTTGCTTGAATCCTGAAGGTGCAATGAGCAAGGGACTCACGTCTGAGTATACCCTCCCACACATAGTGTGGATAAAACCGATTTTGGAAAAGGGGGGTGGTGATGGACAGAGCTTCTGAATGATGCAGAAAACTCTTACCAAGTCAAGAGATCATGCTTTTAATCCATCACCGTTTTTTAGCTCACTGCACCATCCCAGCTCAGAACCTGGCTATATGCAAATTAGTCTGTTCCTGTCCCAGTGCATGATGGGAACAGGGCAAACCAAACTACCAAGCCAATTCTTATACTGGTAAGGAAACAAGCTTCCGGGGACTGGTTTCTGGCATCACAGCCTTCTTCGGCCCGACTTGCTTGAATCCTGAAGGTGCAATGAGCAAGGGACTCACGTCTGAGTATACCCTCCCACACATAGTGTGGATAAAACCGATTTTGGAAAAGGGGGGTGGTGATGGACAGAGCTTCTGAATGATGCAGAAAACTCTTACCAAGTCAAGAGATCATGGTTTTAATCCATCACCGTTTTTTAGCTCACTGCACCATCCCAGCTCAGAACCTGGCTATATGCAAATTAGTCTGTTCCTGTCCCAGTGCATGATGGGAACAGGGCAAACCAAACTACCAAGCCAATTCTTATACTGGTAAGAAAACAAGCTTCCGGGGACCGGTTTCTGGCATCACAGCCTTCTTCGGCCCGGCTTACTTGAATCCTGAAGGTGCAATGAGCAAGGGACTCACGTCTGAGTATACCCTCCCACACATAGTGTGGATAAAACCGATTTGGAAAAGGGGGGTGGTGATGGACAGAGCTTCTGAATGATGCAGAAAACTCTTACCAAGTCAAGAGATCATGGTTTTAATCCATCACCGTTTTTTAGCTCACTGCACCATCCCAGCTCAGAACCTGGCTATATGCAAATTAGTCTGTTCCTGTCCCAGTGCATGATGGGAACAGGGCAAACCAAACTACCAAGCCAATTCTTATACTGGTAAGGAAACAAGCTTCCGGGGACCGGTTTCTGGCATCACAGCCTTCTTCGGCCCGGCTTGCTTGAATCCTGAAGGTGCAATGAGCAAGGGACTCACGTCTGAGTATACCCTCCCACACATAGTGTGGATAAAACCGATTTTGGAAAAGGGGGGTGGTGATGGACAGAGCTTCTGATAGATGCAGAAAACTCTTACCAAGTCAAGAGATCATGGTTTTAATCCATCACCGTTTTTTAGCTCACTGCACCATCCCAGCTCAGAACCTGGCTATATGCAAATTAGTCTGTTCCTGTCCCAGTGCATGATGGGAACAGGGCAAACCAAACTACCAAGCCAATTCTTATACTGGTAAGGAAACAAGCTTCCGGGGACCGGTTTCTGGCATCACAGCCTTCTTCGGCCCGGCTTGCTTGAATCCTGAAGGTGCAATGAGCAAGGGACTCACGTCTGAGTATACCCTCCCACACATAGTGTGGATAAAACCGATTTTGGAAAAGGGGGGTGGTGATGGACAGAGCTTCTGAATGATGCAGAAAACTCTTACCAAGTCAAGAGATCATGGTTTTAATCCATCACCGTTTTTTAGCTCACTGCACCATCCCAGCTCAGAACCTGGCTATATGCAAATTAGTCTGTTCCTGTCCCAGTGCATGATGGGAACAGGGCAAACCAAACTACCAAGCCAATTCTTATACTGGTAAGGAAACAAGCTTCCGGGGACCGGTTTCTGGCATCACAGCCTTCTTCGGCCCGGCTTGCTTGAATCCTGAAGGTGCAATGAGCAAGGGACTCACGTCTGAGTATACCCTCCCACACATAGTGTGGATAAAACCGATTTTGGAAAAGGGGGGTGGTGATGGACAGAGCTTCTGAATGATGCAGAAAACTCTTACCAAGTCAAGAGATCATGGTTTTAATCCATCACCGTTTTTTAGCTCACTGCACCATCCCAGCTCAGAACCTGGCTATATGCAAATCAGTCTGTTCCTGTCCCAGTGCATGATGGGAACAGGGCAAACCAAACTACCAAGCCAATTCTTATACTGGTAAGGAAACAAGCTTCCGGGGACCGGTTTCTGGCATCACAGCCTTCTTCGGCCCGGCTTGCTTGAATCCTGAAGGTGCAATGAGCAAGGGACTCACGTCTGAGTATACCCTCCCACACATAGTGTGGATAAAACCGATTTTGGAAAAGGGGGGTGGTTATGGACAGAGCTTCTGAATGATGCAGAAAACTCTTACCAAGTCAAGAGATCATGGTTTTAATCCATCACCGTTTTTTAGCTCACTGCACCATCCCAGCTCAGAACCTGGCTATATGCAAATTAGTCTGTTCCTGTCCCAGTGCATGATGGGAACAGGGCAAACCAAACTACCAAGCCAATTCTTATACTGGTAAGGAAACAAGCTTCCGGGGACCGGTTTCTGGCATCACAGCCTTCTTCGGCCCGGCTTGCTTGAATCCTGAAGGTGCAATGAGCAAGGGACTCACGTCTGAGTATACCCTCCCACACATAGTGTGGATAAAACCGATTTTGGAAAAGGGGGGTGGTGATGGACAGAGCTCCTGAATGATGCAGAAAACTCTTACCAAGTCAAGAGATCATGGTTTTAATCCATCACCGTTTTTTAGCTCACTGCACCATCCCAGCTCAGAACCTGGCTATATGCAAATTAGTCTGTTCCTGTCCCAGTGCATGATGGGAACAGGGCAAACCAAACTACCAAGCTAATTCTTATACTGGTAAGGAAACAAGCTTCCGGGGACCGGTTTCTGGCATCACAGCCTTCTTCGGCCCGGCTTGCTTGAATCCTGAAGGTGCAATGAGCAAGGGACTCACGTCTGAGTATACCCTCCCACACATAGTGTGTATAAAACCGATTTTGGAAAAGGGGGGTGGTGATGGACAGAGCTTCTGAATGATGCAGAAAACTCTTACCAAGTCAAGAGATCATGGTTTTAATCCATCACCGTTTTTTAGCTCACTGCACCATCCCAGCTCAGAACCTGGCTATATGCAAATTAGTCTGTTCCTGTCCCAGTGCATGATGGGAACAGGGCAAACCAAACTACCAAGCCAATTCTTATACTGGTAAGGAAACAAGCTTCCGGGGACCGGTTTCTGGCATCAAAGCCTTCTTCGGCCCGGCTTGCTTGAATCCTGAAGGTGCAATGAGCAAGGGACTCACGTCTGAGTATACCCTCCCACACATAGTGTGGATAAAACCGATTTTGGAAAAGGGGGGTGGTGATGGACAGAGCTTCTGAATGATGCAGAAAACTCTTACCAAGTCAAGAGATCATGGTTTTAATCCATCACCGTTTTTTAGCTCACTGCACCATCCCAGCTCAGAACCTGGCTATATGCAAATTAGTCTGTTCCTGTCCCAGTGCATGATGGGAACAGGGCAAACCAAACTACCAAGCCAATTCTTATACTGGTAAGGAAACAAGCTTCCGGGGACCGGTTTCTGGCATCACAGCCTTCTTCGGCCCGGCTTGCTTGAATCCTGAAGGTGCAATGAGCAAGGGACTCACGTCTGAGTATACCATCCCACACATAGTGTGGATAAAACCGATTTTGGAAAAGGGGGGTGGTGATGGACAGAGCTTCTGAATGATGCAGAAAACTCTTACCAAGTCAAGAGATCATGGTTTTAATCCATCACCGTTTTTTAGCTCACTGCACCATCCCAGCTCAGAACCTGGCTACATGCAAATTAGTCTGTTCCTGTCCCAGTGCAAGATGGGAACAGGGCAAACCAAACTACCAAGCCAATTCTTATACTGGTAAGGAAACAAGCTTCCGGGGACCGGTTTCTGGCATCACAGCCTTCTTCGGCCCGGCTTGCTTGAATCCTGAAGGTGCAATGAGCAAGGGACTCACGTCTGAGTATACCCTCCCGCACATAGTGTGGATAAAACCGATTTTGGAAAAGGGGGGTGGTGATGGACAGAGCTTCTGAATGATGCAGAAAACTCTTACCAAGTCAAGAGATCATGGTTTTAATCCATCACGTTTTTAGCTCACTGCACCATCCCAGCTCAGAACCTGGCTATATGCAAATTAGTCTGTTCCTGTCCCAGTGCATGATGGGAACAGGGCAAACCAAACTACCAAGCCAATTCTTATACTGGTAAGGAAACAAGCTTCCGGGGACCGGTTTCTGGCATCACAGCCTTCTTCGGCCCGGCTTGCTTGAATCCTGAAGGTGCAATGAGCAAGGGACTCACGTCTGAGTATACCCTCCCACACATAGTGTGGATAAAACCGATTTTGGAAAAGGGGGGTGGTGATGGACAGAGCTTCTGAATGATGCAGAAAACTCTTACCAAGTCAAGAGATCATGGTTTTAATCCATCACCGTTTTTTAGCTCACTGCACCATCCCAGCTCAGAACCTGGCTATATGCAAATTAGTCTGTTCCTGTCCCAGTGCATGATGGGAACAGGGCAAACCAAACTACCAAGCCAATTCTTATACTGGTAAGGAAACAAGCTTCCGGGGACCGGTTTCTGGCATCACAGCCTTCTTCGGCCCGGCTTGCTTGAATCCTGAAGGTGCAATGAGCAAGGGACTCACGTCTGAGTATACCCTCCCACACATAGTGTGGATAAAACCGATTTTGGAAAAGGGGGGCGGTGATGGACAGAGCTTCTGAATGATGCAGAAAACTCTTACCAAGTCAAGAGATTTCCAAAATTGCTCAGTTGTTGTTGTACACATTTTTCCAGAATTTTGGCCAACATGGGGATGTTGGTTACCGGTCTGTAATTGTTCGGATCTAAGGGGTTCTCAGTCGTTTTTTTTAGGAGAGGGGCTACTTGGCCTGGTTTTAGGCAGGCAGGTATTTGACCTTGTGATAGAGAGGCATTGATGATCTTAGACCAAGTTGGGATTAGCAGGTGATTTATGGAGGACCAGCATTTCGCCGGTAGGGGATCATTATAGTGATTATTTGGTTTCGAGGAGGCCATGATCTTTGAAATGTCCAGTTCACTGACCTGTCTAAAGACTGACCACCTGGCATTGTTTTTAGGTTTGGCTGTTGCTCTGGTACCACATCTCCCAGGCTCTTTTCCATTTCAATTTCCTCTGCTGCTTTTTTGAGTTCCTTCTCCGATGAGTTAGCTTTGTCTGAAAAGAAGACTGAGAAGTCTTTGCTATTTAGGTTAGTTTTGGAGATGACTGGAGCCATTTTGGCCACCTTGTTTGATTGTTCTTTGAGAATATCGAAGAGTTTCCTAGGTCTATTTATTGCGCTATCCAATTCTTTCCTAAAGAATTCTTTTTTAGATTTAATGATGCTTTTGTTATACGATTTCCTGGATTGTCTCAGTAAGGATAGATGTGGTGAAGACGGGTTTTGTCGCCATTTCCGCTCTGCTAGTCTCAGTGACCTTCTTTCTTCATTAAGGGCTCCATTGAACCAAGGATTTTTGTCTTTCTCCGAGAGCCTTTTCAGTTTTAGTGGGGCTATGTCCTCCATAATGCAGGACATCGTTTTGTTATAGTGCAGCGTGAGGTCGTTGACGTCAAACATGCTCTTGGGTGGCTGCAGATCAGTTTCGCAACGTGCGGCTAAGTATTCCATATTAATTCCTCTAGTGTCCCTAGTCCACTTTTTGGGTTTAGTAGCTTGTGTGGACGATTTATATTTACTCTCACTTATACTGAAGTCAACCCTGAGTGTAAGTTACACTCAGTCTGAAGATGTGTTTGCCTTGGGTGAGACATCTACCTGTTGGCAATGGGTCAAGTTAAGTGAAACTATACCTTAGGCAGACCTGGGAATGGTGTTCTTTTTCTCAGAGGACAATTGTTCCCAGGCGGTGCCTCAGTTTGTGAACATACATTTTCACTTTACCCACCTCTAGAGAGTACTTGTGTGTGCCATAGCCTGGGAGTTGGTACCAACTCATTGACTCAATGTAACATTTAGAGTTTCATACAGAGGGGAGGGTTCACCAAACTTTAAAAGGAAAATATGTTTAGGTTACCCGGGTATGTTAACATGATGAATAGTCCTAATTCATCAGTGTATCTATCAGACTGTAATGAACTGGGATACTTGTTGAGGGAGGTGAAACTCTTCTCAAGAAGCAACCACAATTCTTCTTAGGGTGAAGTGAAAAGCAAACCGTGCTCAACAGAGCAGTCAGGCTTAACTCACAGGCAATGTGTAAAGTATTTGTGAAACACATGAAACAGTAACACATGGAAACACTGCAATCAGGCTTTGAACTGCCAATATTCGTTTGTTTTGAGTTCAGGTGGGAGCAGAGGGTAATGGCCTGGCAGTATGTCAGAGGCAGAAGATTCTTGAATTGATGGTCCTGGACACCACTGAATACCAGTGAAGGGCAAATGACGCCACAGACTGAGGACAAGTAGGGACAGCCATTTTGAAAGAATCTGGTCCAACTCTAGCGACTGAGAAAATTAAATGCCAGCACAACACAATGAATGTGCTGAAAGCAGAACACATTGTAGGCTCTTGTGCAACAGTTGTAACTGATTGAAACATGTGGCCAACACTGCCTGGAAATGAGCCTAAACCGAAAACTCCTGATCAAAATAAAAACTCTAATTCGTAACAAAAGACAGTTAGACTTCTAGAGGGCACTGGCACCATGCCAAAGATGTGATGTTTCCCCAAAATTCAGAACCTCCAGTTTATCCGGGTTTTGTTTCAGGAAGTTTCGCATCATACAATCTTGAATAGTTTCCAAATAAGGAAGGATGTATGTATGGAGTTGTAGGAGTGCTGGGCGAATCTGATGATCAGTTGTGTGCCAACACCGTTTTAGAGCAATTTAAAGTTATATAATCTAATAAACTCTCACAAGACTTGTGGATGTATACTGAAAAACCGTAATGAATTGGAATCCCATATGCATATGGTAAGGAGGCCGCTATATGGGTTCTCTCACCCACAAATGAAGTGAACCAGTGAAGAACATTCCCCTGTTTTCCACCTCTGCAAGAAGGGCTATTGAGCTAGTGTGATCATCTGCATCAAAGGGAGTTAAACGGTCACACAAAAGCAGCCTGGGACAGTGCCCACTGTCTCCAATCAAACGCAGTGCTTCTGCCAAAATGCCCTGTGTCCCATGCAACAGAAGTTAAGTTTCTCTGGCACCAGCCCAGTTTTTACTGTTTCATCAGTGCATTGACACTAAAATGTACTCATATATTTTGAGAAAGTATTAATCTTTTGCGTCTCAACAGAAACCTAGCTTTACAGTCACATCTTTATTTTATTTGTGATAACTGTATCATGCTCAATTTCAAGCTGAAGACAACGTTTATTTCAGACTACTTGATCCCTACTTGCATCTTAAAATAAAATGGAAGCTCAATAAAACATATCAAGTAAAAAAATCATATAATATAACTATACAAAAAATGTGTAACAATGTATATGACATCATGCTTAAATAAAGTTATATTCTTGTAAGACATCTTCTATACAAGCTGTCCATGTATAAAATCAAATTCCAGTGATAAAGAACATTAGCAAAATTCTGTGACACAATTCCCCTGTGTAGTTGTTTGAAATTTCGAAACCAAACTGATTGTGATAAAGTAATCAATCATGTAGAACCCAATATAAATAAGCACAATCCCGGGGACTTGAACATGTATAAACAAACTGAAAGCAAAGAACCCCAAAATCTCTCCATGTCTTGTAAGTAAACATAATTTATACATAGAGAGACTTATTATCTCCATGTTACCAAAATCAGATATTCATGTGGCTAATTCAATGTGCTCTGGCTGGACCACACCAAATATAAAACAATCTCGACAGGCCAAGATTACTGATTCTGAAATCTTCAATTTACAAAGTGTAAGTGCGAATTGCAAATTCTTAAAACCCAAATTTCTCAACTTTTACTGCAGCCAAGTCCTATGTGGCTATAGGTACAAGGGACAGAAATATAAAACGTGTGATTCAGACTTTTCTATGTTCCACCAATGTAACAACGTTTTGATTGAGAGGAAGAAGAGCACAGTGAGTAAGTAAATGTGCTAAAAGTAAAGTTAGTGTGCCAATCCAAAATGTACTATGTAACACCTTGGCCAGATGGGGATTATTAACCTCAAAATAATGATCAAATTAGGACACACATTTAAATAGTATTTTTTCAAATGGTTGCATTTCTTAAAGACTTCATTTCATCCCAATTCCTGTAAGCCAACTTGATGCAGAGGGTTGGACCTCTATTAACCAATTCTTCGGAAGACAAGTGATGAATGAAATGTATGGTGACCAAAGATTGAATGAAAGTCAGCTTTTGGAAGTACCACTCCCGATAGAAAGCACGGTTCACTTTTTTGTGTTATAAATTTAGTTATACAAGGCTTCAAATCACTTTTCACATTTAAAGGTGGACTATTTGATGTCAAAAGTAGACATTTAATCATGTCAACAATGTTTCCCTTTGACATGCTTGCTGCTTCTTCGCTTGCAGGAGCTCAGTGATGCACCGACATACTTGAATTTAAGCCTTAAAACCACTTATGTGGTTGTTGTAGATCTCCAAATATGAATTTCTGCCACATGTGCATTTCTCACAAAAAAATACTGCAGCTTTTCCTAAAAGTTAAACATGCCAATTGGGGTTACACAATCTTTCACCATGCATATAGCACTGAATACAAATGTTTAGCAGCTTCCCAATGCACCGATTCAAAATATACCAGTAAAGACCGTTTCATAAAAGTGAAAAATCTTTGGAGACCATGCGATAAGTAAGTCTACCTACAACAGCTTGTAAATTACCACGACTCAGGATAGCACAATTGTTTACAACACAGCAACGACCTCTTATTATCTCTGCTAATGTGCAAAACTATTTTGAAGGGCTTGGGGAAGATGGATGATAAGGTTAAGAAATTATTCTTTGGCATTTTTAAATTTCAGCTCATTAGTAGAAGAAGATATGCAGATGACTGTTTTTCAAATTCAAAATGTTAGGCAAAATTATTATAAAATATTAATTGTTATCGGAACTATCAAAAATGCATTTCCGGGTCATTTAGATCAGAGTCAGCATAAAAAGCACCACCCGTGCCGTGTCAAAATTATCCATGAGGCCACGGGCACGTTGAAGCAGGGAGGCCGAATCTATTGAGACAGGTAAGTGAACTAATATCGCGGTGTAACTAAACCTCTGTTAGAGATAATTGAGATCTGATGTAATCGAACCCTAGACATAGATGGTGCCCCGTTTTTGGCTTCTTATTTCAGTTTAAATCTGTATCCCATACCATGGGGGACTAGATTATGGACATAATTAATCCACTACCATAACAACATTAAGTCAGGATCTGGAAAGGGGTATATGAACCGAGGAGCTTTCCCCCTTTTAAACTGAGAGAATAAATTCAACATGGTATAAGTAACATGTTTATCGTACCTAGCAGGCTCAGTGTATATATTTATTACACCCACAGGCTCACGACAAAAGGAGCAAAATACCCCTTGTGGACCGGAAGCACAAGAATTATAATCACCACTCAAGCACAAACGGGATTTAGAGCCGGTGAGTAGGCTCAAAATAGACAAACTTCTGGTAGGACGGTATTTATACAGAGACCGACATTCCAATGCCCTTTATTTTACTTTTTTCAGTGATTCCAAATTGAAGAAGGAATCTGCAATTTTCATAGAAAAGCACCAGATAATTTAATACGGGGGCTCCTTCGTGCCCATTTTAAGCACCGATATTTCCATCAAGGTAATACAAACATGAGAGAGTTTTTTAGTGATTTTAATAATGAGATCAAACCGCATATATTAAACTCAGTGTTCTCTCTTTTTACACATAAGGCCCGTCATATCACAAGACGAAAATGCAGTAGTGAAACCTGAGCGGTACTTCTTATAAAATTGAATTACACGGTCCGCTGAAACAAATCTTCTGTTTAAGGTATCTACCTACACGGATTGGGCAATACTTAGGCCTCTGAACCATAAAATAATTAACACCCAGATATCTTATTTTGAAAGGTTGTTTAGTTTCTTTATAAAGATGCGAATTTAGCGGGGGAATAAAAGGTTTTTGTAAGAATAAAATTGTGTGCACAGGAGAAACGAAAATAGCAAATAATGTAATGTATGTGTCACTGCAACAAAGAATAGGTATCTAAAACATTGTTTTCTAATTTCTAGATTGCAACTTAATAATGTCAATGTCCTGATGAAGGTGACACCATTTTAACAACACCGAAACGGCGCGTCCGAACCGCCGCGTCGACTGTTTTTTTGACTGTTTTTAATATTTGATTAAGTACACCATAAAATGATTCTTTTTATTCATTTTAGAATGTAACCCTACAGGGAGGTATCTAATAAATTGCAGAAAAACTTTTTAAATCTTTGTTGCATATGTCTAATACTTACTGTTCAGTATATAGTGACACAACTTCATGATATTATTATATCTAGAGAGACTAGCTTACCTGTGGGACCCTTTGCAGGTCCTTTCCCCCATACACTTGTCTAAAAGTTAGTAATTGGAATTAATTCTTGGAAGATCACAGGGTCTGATTTTCTGTACTATCTACTCCCCTCCCTGTGAAAGCTACATGGGGATCCTTCCACAAACCTTTTTGTTTACCTAACACAGAGGAAGAACAAGGGAGTTTTATTTTTCACACCCCTACCTAAATCACTTTTCCATTATTTGGTCTCAAAATCATCAAAGTGTATTCATTATTGTGAGAATAAGAAGAAAGAATCCAAAGTCAATGAAGCAACATGGCAGTTTCTGGTATAGTTATATGGTAATAAAGAAGAGAGAATTCTTCCCTGTTAGAAGTGGGGGTCTGTAGTAGGAAGAGGTATGCATCTTTGTCCAAATTGGGACCCTTCCTTCTAGTCAGGATGAGTCAAGTACACACCTAAATTTGCATGTGCTTACCCTTTGGTAGCTTGGCACAGAGCAGTCAGGCAAAACTACAGAGGCAATGTGTAAAACAGTTGTAAATAACCAACAGTAATACAGTGTTAACACCATAAATGGATAACACACCAGTTTAGTAAAATAATGTATCTTTATCTAAAGCAAACAAGGCCAGAACAACATAAATCCAACATACAGAGATCAAAATATGACTTTTAGAAGGTAGAAACTGCTTTGTCCATAGGAAACTATGGATACAACACTTTCAGCACAAAGTACCTGGGATGATTCAAAATAACAAGCAAAAAAACAGCCACAGGGAAGGTGAAGCGTTGGTTCCTTACACACAGGGTAGGTGATGTATCAGTTCCTTGCTCCAGTGGAGATGATGCATTGGTTCCATACTGCCATGCCGGGAAGGTGACGCTTCGGTTCCGTACTGGAGAGGTGGTGATGCGTCGGTTTCTTACTGTGTAGAGAGGTTATGTGTCAGTTTCTTACTGCAGCCCCAGGGTTGTTGTAGATTTGGCACTCAGCTGCAATGCGTTGAAAACCCAGACAAGCTTGAGGCGATGCATCAACAGCGAGTGAGTTGCTGTGTCGCTTTCTTCAGCCTCCGACCGGTGATTCATCGATTCTTCTTGCAGCTCAGCAGGGCCTTCATCGGAGTCAGTGTGGTGATCTTCAGCATTAGAGATTGGTGCATGGGACTCGCGGTATGTCAGTTTCTTGGGCCACCGGCAGGTGGTGCATTGATTTTTGAGCCGCACAGGAATGTGTGTCGGGAATTCTCCCACACGGCTGTGCTGCGTCAGAAAATTCAGACAAAAGGATAGCAAAGCATTGATATCATTCAGAATGTTAGCTATTGGTAGTTTCCTGTAGCAGGAACAACCTCCGGAGGCCTAGGACTGGAATAGGAACATCCTGGCAGGTCAGAGCTCCCCAGAGTGGAGTTCAAGGAAGCTGTGAGTGAAGTCTTTGTGTCCCTGAGACTTCAGAACAGGAGGCAAGCACACTCATGCCCATGAAGATTCTTCTCAGGCAGGTTCACAGCAAATTCCAGCCTTTGTCCTCTCCATGGCAGAAGCAGCAACTGCAGGCCAACCCAGCAAAGCAACACACAGCAAAGGGGCAGTCTCCTCATCAAGGGTCTTCAGCTCTTCTCCTTGGCAAAAAAAGGGGCCAGGTCCAGCAATCCAACATAGAAGCTCAGGTTTTATATTTTTCATCCAATACAGAGTTCAACAATCCACCACTGTTAGACCTGTCAGCCTTAGTGTGGTCTTACCCCCAACCTTTTGCCTTACTCCGCCATTGTTCTGATGTCGTTTTTGCTTGCCTTAGGACTCTGCACATTTTATCACTGCTAACTAGTGCTAAAGTGCACGTGCTCTCCCCTCTAAATATGAAACTATTGGCGTATTCCCAATTGGCATATTTAATGTACTCATTACTCCTTAGTAAGGTGATACCACATGTACTCAGGGCCCGTAAATTAACTACTACTGGTGGGCCTGCAGCACTGATTGTGCTTCCCAAACCAGTAGCCTTTTAACCATGTCTCAGGTCTGCCACTGCACAGCCTGTGTGCGCAGTATTAAACTGCATTTCAAACTGGAAAAGTATACATTTTTCCAGGCACAATCCTTCCATTTTAATACATACAAGTCACCCCTAAGGTGGGTCCCCAATAGTCCAAAAGTCAGGGTGCAATGTATCTAAAAATGAGGACATGTACTCTTAAGTGTTTCATGTCCTGGTAGCTGCAAGGCCTACATCTCTTATAGGATAACATTGGAGTTGCCTTATTATATGTTAGAAGTATAATTTCCAAATGGCTAGAGATAGCTGGTTCATGCTTGGTGTCTCTGGAATCACAATTTAAACTCCAAACTTATGGTAAAGCTGGATTTCAAATTGTAATTTTGAAAATACACTTTTAGAAAGTTGCCATTTTCCTGCCTTATCTATTTAATGCCTGTACCCTGTCTCTGGTCACATGACTGGGTGTAGATGACACGCTTTGTGTATTCCTTCTAGACAGCCACATACAATAGAGAGCATGGGTGGGCCTGGATGGGCCATCACTTGCAGGACGGGAGGGAGGAGCTGGGCACGGCCCCACTTACACCTGGATAGGCTGTGTCCTACCGCCACACAAAGGGCTGCATACCCCGTATAGTTAGCCTGGTGCTAGGGCAGGGAAGGCAAGATGCCTGTGGACCTCAAAGGGAAACCTCCAGAAGCTTCTCCTCCACTTCGAAGTCGCAACGTCTTATAAATACTGGACCTCAGACTCCACCACTTCAGTACACCTCTGAACCGCTGGCTACTCTGCCATGAGAAAGGACTGCTGTGCTGAAGGACTGCCACTCTACTGGATTGCACCCTGCTGGACTTCTACTTTGCTGACCTACTGCCTGCTACCCTCCTGCGTGTGAGAGACCTGCATCTCTTGAACTCAGAACCCAGAATGACTCCAAGTCCTAATTGCCTGGCCTACTGATCAGAAGCCTCAGGGACATAATTTGCTTCCAACAACCTTGTATCTGGACTCTGCCATCTGCGAGTCTACACTGCTTAGTGGTGCTATCCCGGTCCTGGACCTTTGGAAGTGGGCTTAAGATGCTTTGCCAGCCTCTGTGGATCAAGCGGAACCAAAGCATCTCCTCTCCTGCGGAACACAACCTCAAGTATGAACTAAAGTCCTGCGCACTCAAAACAGAAAAAACAACAATGTGTAAGTAAAAAGTTCTGAAGATGAAGAAACAATCCAACGTCAGTAGTATAATCTGGAGTAAATGTTCTCCCTTTTTAATAGGTCATCAGGTATAGGTTTATATACAGCCAGCAAAACCGATGCATCTCAGCAGGTGCGTGGATTGGACTTGTCACAAAGACTCGCACAGCCACTGTGGCCTGTATCCCCTTCTGTGGATACCTCTGTTCCAATGCATCTTGTCTGCTGTGTGGTGCTACACGGAGCTGAACCGCAGCTTTGCAGTTTGTAGCCTCATCGAACCACCACTAGGTGAAACCTCCTCAGCGCAAACCTTTGCATCCCTCATTTATGGTAGACTGATGGACGGTGCCAGACTCCTCATTGCAACCTAGCAGCTCCTCGTAATTGATGCATTGGTCCGACTGAACGACGCACCCTTGAAGCCGGACTTCACATCACAAGCCCTATCAATGGGACCCTTGGCATTTTTGCAGGCCCTCACATTGCAGCCTCCCCATATCTTTGAAGCTACGCATCACTTTAGCTGCACAAGGTGTGTTCGACGAAGACCCTTGCAACGCTTCGTAAACCAGGGTTTAAGATACTCTGTTCAGCGGGCCTAACTGGGTCCCTGCAGTAGGCCCTTGCTCCATCTAGGTCAGCATGAGCTTGTAACTTTGCCCCAGTCTGGCACAACCAGATATCCACAAATGGCGCTTTTTGCTTTTTGGTGCTATTTTCACTGAAATCTTCAAAATTGGATATGTCCTTTTCTACTAACTGTTTTTTTATTGTTTTAGTCTTGTTTTATTTATTAAAAATGACTCTATATATCTAACCTGGTGTGGTATCCTTTTTGTGTGGTGTTTTTTACTTTATTACTGTTTGAATCGTTGCACAAATACTTAACACATTGCTTCTGAATTAAGCCTGACTGCCCTGTGCCAAGCTACCAGAGGGTGCACAAAGGTTAATTAAGGGTTGGCTGTGCTTCACACTGATAAGTATTGTGATTGCTGCTTGACCAGGTATCACACCCCAGTCAACCAGTAACCCCATTTCTCACACATACTATTTGCCTCCTCACTGTGTATGGAAGGGTTGTTCCATACACAAGGCATGATTCACAAAGGCAAACTTACACTTTTGAGTAAGTTTACTACTTTATTATTTACAATATACATGGGTTGTTTTATGACTACACACTCCCTCTACTAATGTGTGCAGTGTTCCTTGCTACTGGAGATTCTGCAATCCGTGCTGAGAATTTCTCACACATAAGTATAGGATTGCCGAGTCATAAACTCAGCATGTTGTTTGTCAGTACCTAAAAGTGGTAGTGTAAGTTTACCTTTGTGCATCAGGCCCAAAGTGTTTGACTTCCCTACAGCATCAGTTTGTGAACATTTTGTTGGTCTATGCCTTTGTTCTTTTACAGTATCTATCTGTTTGTGGAGGGAGAAATGGTGTTGGAGTCAGGTATAATAATGTAGCCAAGCAGGACATCTATTCCCCTTGACCCTGCACTGTGGTAGTAATCACTGTTCTAGGTGGCTACTCTTTGTCAGTGTACAGAGTTGTCTAACAGCCCTAACACCGCGCTCATACACAACCCACGTTTTTTTTATTTTTTTTACAGAGTTTTATACAGGGCAAACTTGACCCGAAGGCATCGGGTATCAGAATGCTTTACATAGCACCAGTTGCGTTACATGGGGACACATTCATTTTTGTTGGGCACGGGGAGATTAAGTGATTTGCCCAGAATCACAGGATGTTCAGCGTCATTGCCGAGACTTGAACCTGGTTCCCTAGATTCGAGGTCGATCGCTCTAGCCGTTAGGCCAACTCCTCTTGCTTTACAATACCCCACTGAGTCCCTTTCCACCCCCACCACACCACCTAACCCCATATACAGGCTTACACCCAACCCCCTGCATAAAATCACAGGTTAACTTACCCATCATTTAGTCAACAGGTGCATTAATAGAATCCAACCCAATTGGAGTTGTCAATGCTTTTTCTCAATAGATCTTAATATTGAGTTGGAGCAAAGTTTTTGGTTTTCCTTTTCTTTCCAGCACTGAAAATGAATCGTTGATTGTAAAGTAGAGGCAATGTGTTCAAAGTAAACGACTGGCACGAGTACCAGAGTGAAAGAATGCTCCCCCATCACCAATTAATAACTGATATTTTTGTTTATTGCGATGGTCCTCTCAGACGGATCCATCCAGCAGCTGCAGAACTCCATGCTGATGTCATGAGTCACATCTGCAGCAGGTGGGATGAAGCGGTCGAGCCTTGCTGTAAGCAACATAACAGGATATTTCATACAAGAGCAGTTTAATGCAAAGTGGAACATTTTGCAGTAACGTGTGAGTGATAATTGACCGTGGAAAGAACAAATTGCACTGTATGACATTTTCACATCTGTCGGCTAGCAAAGGCCGAAGCTTTTTCTGCCATCCATGAACATAATGCATCAGATGGTGACTCAGTGCAAAAAGTATTTCTGAATCTATAATTTGAAGCGTTCAGAAGCTGAGGATTTCACACTAATAATGATAATAACAAATGGTTAGATAACAAAGGTTAAAGCATCCGACATTTTGTGTGTGCAATAGAAATTTAAATTATTACACGAGGGCGCAATAACGACCGGATTGTAACCTGATGCACCCTGGATGTAAGGCCATGTTTTCCTTGGGGGAGTGTTGAACGCTCCTGTTAAATTGAAGCGAGGGAGTGTTTAACTCCATGTGACGGACTTGAGATTGACTTGTTTGTTTAGGAAGAAAGGGAAACACGTGGTGTAGCTGCCAGGGACAGACACGTAGCAGCATTTCGTTCAAGACTTTTCTGGATTACTTTCCTTATTTCAACATCAGTCATTTTATCGTTGACAATTTACTTCAAATATTTGCTTTATTAGGTTTTATAGATAATGAATTCCAGAGAAACTCAGAGATATGCTATGACTTTTCATCAGACAAGGAGCCGAAAACGAATTGCCTGTTTTGAGCACCAAGACATTTAGTCGACCCGTTAGAACATAGCTTCTCCGTGAGTGTCAAGGGCTGATTCCAAGCCATTCACTTTAACCAGTCATAGCTTTGTCCCACAAAGAACAGTCCACATGGAACTGTCAAGCGTGAGCCCCAGAAATAGGGGCAAATGGAATCCCAGACTGGTTTCTGCTTTGTTAGGCCTCATCAGGGAGATGCAGAATGACTGATTTAAAAAGGCAAACTTACACTTTTGTGTAAGTTTAACCTTGTTTTGGAATTCACAAACCTGCATTTTAATAGTAAGTTTACCAGCCGCGGTCGGTAGGGGAGTACCAGCCGGGGCGGTGACGTGGGGAGGGGGAGGGGCAGGTTGGGGGTTAGTAATGTATGGATAATGGAGGTTTGCAGGTAAGTAAACATATAAATAAATCAAACAAATTTTGTTGCGTGCACTGCATCCCCAAATGCAATGCAGTGTGCACAACGAAATTCGTTCGATTTATTTAAATGTTTATTTACCTGCAAACCTCCATTATCCATACATTACTAACCCCCACCCTGCCCCTCCCCACGTCACTGCCTCGGCAGGTACTCCCCTACCGATGTTGCGCTGAAGTTTACAAGTACGAATACTCCGCAGTCTGAGCGGAAGAATCCGCACATAAAAAGATAGGCATGTTGTATCTTTGTATGTTGTGGAGTTCTATTCCCTGCTCCCCTCTCATCCCCCCACCCAACTGCGGAGTCTCCGCACTCGGAAACTTACTATTAAAATGTGGTTTTGTAAATTCCACAACAAATGTAAACTTACACAAAAGTGCCTATTTACCTTTGTTAATCAGGCCCTATATCTCCCTCTTACTTAAGGAGGCACTCACTTTAGCACACAAACTGATGGGTGGGATACTTGAATTACTGTCAGCCACTGATTATCTGGGTAACATTGCCGTTCATAATTTATTGCTACTTGTGGCTATTTGAAGGCAAAGGTCAAGGACTATGATATACTTCTTTGCTGAGGATGTGCTTTATGTGAGAACACTATAGAAAAAATTGCGTAGCTAACAACATGCCTAGGCCGATGCGCAAGTAAAATTGCATGATTGGACAATATTCATCTTGTTGACTCTAGGAAACAACGTAAATAGCCTTACAACATTTTAGACCCACATGTCTGTAACACAAGTCAAATGGTAGAACAGTGGGGTTCAACTGGAATTTGTTTATCTCTCAAGATGTTTGGATATTTCAAGAATTTGTGTTCAAGGACAAGTGTGCATCCAGAACACACATAATAATCAACTCAAGCAGACACATGGAAATCAAAGTGTCACGTGTGACACGGATTTTGCATGACGGCAATACATGTTAATTGCAAGAATGTCCTGTTTGCACATAAAAGTGACATAATTTCATATTAGAAAATATGTTTTGCAACACTTAGCATCCTTGGTGTGGAATTCCCTAGAATTTACTATTTCACTCCCCTGTTTTGCTGAACTTATTCTCATTTGCATTACTACTCTGTGCACTTTACCCCTGCAAACCAAATGTAAAGTGCGTGTCTTCTCTTCTTAAAGCATGGTAAAATTGGCCTACACCTAATTGGCACAATTTATTTACTTACAAGTACCAAGTAAATGGTACTTCATGTACCCAGGGCCTGTAAATTAAATGACTTTAGTGGGCTACCACAATCATTGGCCACCCACTATAGTAGTCTTTTTAAAACCTTTCCAAGGCCTGACTATATTTGTGGGCACCCATAAAGTAGCATCCATCAATCAAAAACTGAACCCAGTCATGTATCCCCTACAGCATCAAGCCCTGAGGAAGACCTTAATTGATGTGACAGGCCAATCCGGAAGGTCGAAACATGATCTGAGGGTCCTCACTATTCATATAATGTGAAAAAAAACACGCAACAGAATGAGAAGATTAATCTCTCCACTTTATAACTGTTCAAATAATTTTTTGTGCCCCGATCCCACAGGGCCACTTGGTATCTGAAGGACTATACAGCGGAGGGTGATAATATACACGCCTGGGATACAAAATAATTAGTGTGACAGTAAATTCCAATCTATAGGGAATACTATAGGTTTATCGTTCGGCTATTAAGAAAACAGCACTTTATATGTTGAACACTTATGTAGGTTGTTTTTGTTGGATAAACTAAAAACAAGAATTAATGTATGTACAGATAAGTTGTGACATTTATGTGAGACTTCATATTTTATTGTGTGGTCTTAAGTTACCATTTATGTAATTTGCTGTCTTGTACTTGTGTATTAATATAATTATGGGTACAGACAAGTACATAGGAAAAAGTTTTTCTGTGTTCCAGATGTAATTTTTTTTGTCTCCTCTTCCTTTCGTTTCCAATGTGAGCATTCAATTTCATTTAGAATTTTGATATGTATTGGTCAGCAAGTCAAGTGTACTAGTAAGAGGATATCTATATAAAAATAAGAAGTGGAATAAAATTTCCAACAAGTGTTGTTATTGAGAGGTACTGAACAATTACCTAGCCTTCTTACAAATTATTGATACATCTATGGTGTGAGGTGTCCCTTTTGCATTTCTTACACTGAATGATCATTCCCTTCTCTACCCCAACAAGATCTCTCCCCTTTTTGATATATACTTTTCGAAAGTTGGTAGTTTTCTGCCTAAGCGAAACAAGACGTTCTGCCAGTGTCTACAGTCACATGGCTGTGAATTGTTCTACTGTGATGTTCTGTGTAGTCCTAGCAGACATAAGTCCTGGACCCATAGCTAGCATCAGTGGGTATTCCTGAAGAAAAGGTGAAGATACTGATAGAGCGCGCGAGGTCACCCAACCAGTAATTTCGCCGCTTCCGGCCCATATATTTCAATTCACCATATACATTGACCGGGTGACTTCACGGGCTGCTACCAATTTGTGTGAATTCCCTACTGTTATTACTCAGCGTACCCGACTTACCATCCACCGACACGGGTACCTATGACCACAATGGATCAGGGAGCTAGCTGTAAAAGGAAAGGCAGCAAAATACAACTCAAAATGACATTAAATACCTTTGTAAAATGACCACGGACAACTGGAAGTTTAAAGTCTTTATCTAAAGTTCGTTTTCAGTAAGCATTAGATTTACAAGGATAAGACAATCGATAATCAAGATAATGAAAAGTACATAACTATAGAGAAATAAAGTCAGGGTAATCATTGAAATGCAAATATGAAATACAACGGGAAATGCTATGCATTTAGGGTAAAAGTTCTTTAGACAGTTTAAGTAAGGACGTTCTAGACCATATTAGAAAATGACAAACTGCAATGCAAAATATAATTTCTAACAGATAGGGTAACATGAGAACACGTTATGAATATATGCACATGACTTTACGATTCAATAGTTGCGGCAAAAGCATGGAAAAGTCAACATATGCAAAGGTGTGTCTTTATTAAAGCAAAAGACAGAAAAATAGAAAGGTGCAAGGTCAAAGAATTTAGAGCAATATTTACCTAGACTGGTGTGGAAACCAAACCCTGGCCACGGGTCAGTTAAGGACAGGAAACCCTCAAGGAAGGATACCCCTCAAAGGACAGCAGGTGCAGAATGGACACCCAGGACAGGACAGGAAACCCTCAGATTAGGAATCAGGACAGGACCTCAGGACAGGACAGGAAACCCTCAGGACAGGACCAGCACCCGCAGTTCGGAAGCAACGCCTGCGCTCCACCCTCTCTGCAGCTATCGATCAAGACCCCGATTGGGTCAGCGAACTCCCAGCAAAGTGCTTCGCCAGCACTTTAAGGTTCAGTAGAAACCTTAGTCTATGGTCAATTTCGGACAGAGTACTCCGCAGTGCTCTGTATCTTCAGTCACCTATTGAGTGCGATGGGTCAGTGACAGGTCAGCTAAACCAGACAAGTCGGACAATTTCCCTAGGTGAACCCAGGGTAGATATACAGTTTGGGGACGGTGTATCACCCCCCAATGTTGCAAAGTGTCAGAATCCCTCAATTTGGATTGGTCCTAAGGTAGGCTTTGGGTAACACACCAATCAGAACAGACTATTTGGAGGCCTTATTTACATCTCTGGGCACCGCCTAGCAAGATTGGGGTTCCCATGAGAGAATCGCGCAGAATACATTGAAAGAATACATTTTAGCAACATAATGGAACAATATCGTGATGCTGCGGGGCGAAGGTACAGCTTCCCAGGGTGGCTTCTGGTATCAACCTTCTTTGGCAGCAATTCAATGCCATAATGGCTCCTGGCGAGTCTGCGCACAAGTACCCTCCAAGATGGACTCCCCAGCCCAGCACCCCTCCGAGTCGAGGATACATGAAAAGTAAGCGAAAACAAATTAATACATAGAAACAACGATATGAAAACACATCATTGGGTTTGTACTTTCAACTTATCACTAAAATTTATACTTATGCAGTCTAAATGTTAGCTACATATACACGGGCACAAGAGCAATGGCACGAGCAGTACCACGTTATTGCCAAAGCTATGTATTACGCATGCGCAACTATTTCCCTCCAAACCTGCAAACACGTCAGGACACGTGAGTGTGACTGACGCATGCGCAGGAGCTATTTCAAAGCAGCGGCCATTTTAAAGACATTTATTAGTTGTATTAGAAATACACGTATGCAAGCTTCATTGATTTCGTTTCAACATGAAATAAACGTTAGTAAGACGTACAAATTATTACTTGGTTATACATGGACGAGGTTCATGACAAAAGCAAGTCGCAAATGCGAAGCTTTGCTTCATCAATCCCCTCTTTGATGATATTTACTATCATCACAAATTAAATGGAACCAGATGCCAACTTTTTCACACCTTATACAGCTCTATCTCTTCCAGCAAGCTATTCAGCTTTTCTCTCTCATTTTTGGTAGGGTGAGAATTCTTCACCCTTTTGTATATCTGATCATTCATTTCCTCTAATTCAAGTTCATCCACACTTCGTTTCACTCCTCTCGCATTCACTTGATGCTTTCCGGTGTGCTTGCGACATTTGCAACAGACAAATATGAAGAATAGGTTAAGACCTATAATTCCAATTGGCATCAGTATCTTAAACAATAAGCCTTTACCTAAGCTAGCAAACCAATGACCTACATTTGAGAGACCATCTACCAGTCTCTTCCAGGCACTGTCAACCTCAAGTGGTTTGAGTTCCCTTTCCAAATTAGTAATGTTTTCCACATATCTTTTGAGCTGTACACTTTTGTCCGGAATATAAGTGCAACAATGTTGCGCCTTCAACATCCGGCAGACTCCGCCCTCTTTTGCTAATAAGGTATCAAGAGCAAGTCTGTTCTGCAAAACCATTGATCTGATCGCAACCATTTCGGTATTGACCAGCAGAAATCCATGAGCTGTGTCAGTAGACAACACGTCCACTATGGTGGACAATTTGCAAATTCTGTGAGTGTTCAGAACCACTCCCACTCCAGGTATCAGTGCACTGAAAATACTACCCATTATTTCACCTATGCTTTCTCTTTTACTACGCACTAAGCCATTAGTATTTTCACTGCTTCCAGCAACTTTGTTCACATGGTATATTTTCGGGAAGACAATGCCAAAATAGCAACTTCCATACCAGTGATCCGGCAATTTGAAATAAGCCTTGTCTCCACATATATAATAAATTCCAGGAAACACAGGTTCTGACCCATTTTTAAAACCCCATCCTCCAATTACCTTGTAATTATGTTCACATTCACTGGAACCAATGAAAATGTTATTATAATAGCTAGTCTTCTCGCGGTGAAGACATAGCTTGCCTTTCTTTTCAAAATCCAGCAACAGAGCAGGACCCGCTCCACCATTTGAGGTGCCTTCCATGTTCTCAGCCCATTTTGGCCTTTTCTGTCTTTCGTCATCTGCCTTTCTTTTTATTTTTATTCTCCTCTTCTCTGCCATGTTCAGGAACATCTTTTCCTGCTCACGCAAAGAACAGGTCAAGTTATCTCTGTGTGCGTCACCTATGTCTATATTACCTATAGTCAGAAAGTATTCGCCCATATAGCGAGTAACGTCACTTTTAGTATGTACAGGATTCAAGTTCCCACGTATAGGGAGTTCAGAAAAGATCACGTCATTGTTAGAGTAATAGTACTGTAACGGTCCTCTTTTGTAAAATAAGCTAGCTAAAATGCTACAGGAAATTCCATAGGTCAAGGGCAGGTGATGGTATGTCACGCCTTCAGCTACAGAGGTAGGTAGCTTCATGCAGATATAGCAATCTTCAATTTCCATAGTCTCTACATAGTGTATTAACAGGTTTGCGAAGACATTTAAATGTGTCTTATTCTTAACTCCATGATAATGTAGTCCTCCCTCATCTGATGCTTCTAAGTCTCGATTTGTTTGTTTAAGTGCTCTCTCATGTCTTGCTACACTCTGTGTTGTCAGCTCCTCACTGTCAGTATTTACAATTTCAGTAGGGACAATATTAGTATTTTTGCTCACCGCAAAAGGAATGAAAACTGTTAGTCCTATCCGGAGTAATATCACTATAACTATACTACATACACATACCTTGCAGCATGTTTTGCAACGACTGCAACTAGGTCTACCATTCACGTTTGAATCAGACATTTTGGCTCAGAAGAAGTTTCTCGACCCCTCTTTGTGTCTTTACACCAGTAGCTTACTTTGTGCAAATTCACGGTGGCTCGTCTTCTTCTTCGGCAGAGTACTCAGGGACGGGTTCTCCGTCGCTTTCGTCAGTTAGATCAAGATCTTCAAATTCCTCCAAAACGAGCATCCATTCAGGAGACTTGTACTTTTTGTTTTGTCTTTTTATTCGATCACTCCTTCTCTTGGAAGTATCTTCTGGTTGTTCTGCTATGCGAGCACTTCTTCTTTCTTCTGCACGTTTTTCTTCTACTGTTTTTATTCTCAGTCTCAATTTCTTTATGTATCCAGGCTCAATGTGCTTTCTTTTCTTAAGTCTTTTAGTGGGTACTGAGACTTCGTTCTCCTCTCTTGCCCTTTTATTTTCATTAGTTTGTGGCAATTCTGTTTCAGTTTCTTCCCCTTCTATCTGGCTAGTTCCAGGGCTAGCATCTATTTTTTCTGCCTTGTTACTAATCTGGCCTTGTTCAGGACAGTTTTGCGTTTGTTTTTCAAAAGTCTCTGTTTCTGTTTCCTGAACACGTTCTTCTAATCCTATCTGATCCTGTTCAAGCACTTCGATCTCTTGATTTTCTTCTGCTCGAACTATTACGCTATGTCTAGTCTGTCCCTTTTCGACATCAGGAGTCAGTGGAGGAGTATCAATCACTTGTTCTGACCCTGTCTGACCTTCTCCTTCCTCAGTTTTGATGTGAATCTCAAGATCCTGAGGTTCTTCGCCTGTGCCTTGCTTTTCCTCTCTAGTCCACTCCTTACCTTCACAAAGTCGCTCTCTTGTTCGAATGGGGTCTTCGGTGAGATCAATCAAGGGTATCCACTCCTCTGGCCATATGCTCGGCAGCTCGTCTTCAGCTACTTCTGGCTCAGTTTCTTGGACCCCTTCAGCAGGCTGGACTCTTGGTAGTTCGTTATCAACTATTCCTGGGCCAACGTCTGCTGATCCCGCAGCTTGACTGGTACCGGGCTGTACGTCGTCAGCTACTTCTGGTCTGGCTCCCGCAGAGTCCTCTGCTGGACGCCCTTCTTCTGCAGGCTTTTCGTCTGGTAATACCTTCTGGGTGTGGCTGGCGTGTATCCAATGTGGAACCCCTGCACACTTTACTGCTGTGGTTGTTACCAGGATCACCTGACGCTTCTCTCCCCACCTTGGCTCCAGGCAGCTCTTCCGAGTATGCTTCTTTATCTTGACCCAGTCCCCCGGGACCAGTTTGTGGAGAGGGGTCGTTGGATTGAGGATGGCGTCTTCTCCGATCTGGCGAGAGATAGAACGCACTTGGTCACCTAATCTCTTGCAGTATTCAAGCACCAAATCATCAGTAATACTCAACAGTTTGCTTCCTCGTACCCATGCTTGTCTCATCACTCTTCCCATCAGGATTTCATGGGGACTTAGGCCTGTCTTGCGGTCAGGAACACTTCGGAGTCCCATCAGGACCAAGGGCAGGGCCTTCACCCAAGTCATGCCAGAAGCATCACACCGTTTTGCTAATCTGTTTTTGATAGTTCCGTTTACTTGTTCCACTATTCCAGAAGCCTCTGGACGGTACGCACAGTGAAGCTTTTGTGTGATTCCAAAGGCCTTACAGAGTTCGTCGATTACCTCATTCTGAAAATGTCGGCCTCTATCTGATTCAATAGTGACTGGAACCCCGAACCTAGGTATCAGTTCTTTAAGTAAACACTTAGCTACTGTCATTGCGTCATTTTGGGGCGTAGGGAAAGCTTCCACCCACTTCGAAAATAGGCAGACCATGACAAGGACATATCGTTTCCCTTCACAACGTGGCATGGTGATGAAATCAACTTGTATTCTCACAAAGGGACCCCCTGACCTCCCAATTTTCCCCAGTTCCACCGAAGTTCTTTTGCCAGCGTTCATCCTTTGACATGGCAGGCACCTCTGGCAGAGGGACTCTGCTACTTTCCTGAACTTTTTACTGTACCAAGTCTGTTGGAACACTAGAATCATGGCGTCCCTACCAATGTGTGATCCTTCATGTATCAATCTCGCCATTGTGCTAAGTAAGTGTCTAGGTAACACAGGCATACCAGTTGGGCCCAAGATGACACCATCCACACGTCTTGGTCTACACCCATCTTCCTTCCACTTCTCTCTCTCTTGCCAAGGTGCCGCCTGCTGCCACTCTTTCACTTCATCCCATGTAGGCACTTCTTCAAACACTTGAAGTTGGCAGCTGGTTCCGGGCCCCCCTCGTTTTGGATTTATGATATACCGATCTCTGGCGCACCATTGGGCCACTCGATCAGCAAAATCATTTCCCAGTGATACAGTGTCCATGCTCTTCTTATGAGCGACACACTTTACCACTGCCAGTTCCTGTGGTAACTGGATTGCCTCTAAAAGGTCTTGAACCACTTTTCCATTTCGAATAGGGGTACCTGATGAAGTCAGGAACTCCCTTTGTAGCCACAACTGGCCAAAGTCATGCACAACCCCATAACAGTACTGACTGTCAGTATACACTGTTATGCGTAGGTTTTTCCCAATTTTGCAAGCTTTTATCTAGCTATCAATTCGGCTACTTGTGCAGACTTTACGTCAAATAGATAACCTGCTTCTTCAATTTTGGTTAAGGAGACTACCGCATAGGCGGCACTCAGGCCTCCTTGCTCATGCCTTAGACATGAACCATCCACAAATAATTCCTTGTCATGCACAGGCAATGGTGTTTCTTTAATGTCTGGGCGGGGCTTGGTGTTGAATTCTGTTAAATCAATGCAATCATGCTCATCATCCACCCCACCTTCCATATCTATCGGGTCGGGGAGCAAAGTGGCGGGGTTCAGAATACTGCACCTAACAATGTTTACATTTGCAGCACCCACAAGAATCCTCTCGTATTTAGTCAGCCGACTAGGGGTGAGATACTGAGTCTTCGTCCTGGTCAGTAAAATTACCACTCCATGTGGAACATACACAGTTACAGGATGTCCCATGACAATGGACTCACTCTGCTCTAAACTTGCGCAGGTAGCAGCTACTGCTTTCAGGCATCCCGGTAATCCAGCAGCTACTGGATCCAGGGTGGCAGAGAAATATGCCACAGGCCTTCTGGTTGTGCCATGTTCTTGTGTTAGGACTGACAATGCGCAACTATCGCGAGTGTCACAGAATAGGGCAAACTCCTTGGAATAGTCTGGCATTCCCAACGCAGGGGCTGTACACAGACAATCTCGCAATTTTGTGAAGGCTGTTAAGCTTTCATCATCCCATTGTACAATATCCGGTGTTCCTCTCTTGGTCATTTTTATCAAGGGCCTAGCTAGGACTGCAAATCCCAGAATCCATTGCCTGCAGTATCCTATCACTCCCAGGAACATTCTGATCTCTTTCTGAGTACGGGGTAACTGCATCCTTTGAATTATTCTCACCCTTTCTGATGTTACTTTCCTGACACCTTTCTCTATCTGGTGCCCCAGATATTTCACTGATTTTGCACAGAACTGTAATTTGTCAGGGGCCACTTTATGTCCCTTCTCACTCAGGTGATTCAGTAGGGCAATGGTGTCAATCACACAATCCCTATGACTTTTAGACGCCACCAAGAGGTCGTCGATGTATTGCACTAGGACAGAATTTCCAGGTAAGACCAAAGTTTCCAAACATTTTTTCAAGATCTGATTAAAGATAGAGGGGCTCTCTGTGTACCCTTGGGGGACCCTGTTCCAGACATACACGTGACCATTGAAGGCAAATGAGAAAATAAATTTGCTATCTGGATGCAAGGGAATGGAAAAGAATGCATGACATAGGTCTATCACAGTGAACCACTCAGCATCCCAGGGAATCTGATACAGAATCACTGCTGGGTTCGGGACAATAGGGCAGCAGGGGACCACTATCTTGTTGACTTTCCGTAGGTCCTGCACTACTCTGTACTTGCCACTAGGCTTCTTTATACCCATAATCGGGGAGTTTCATGGGCTACCCATTACTTCCTGTATGATGTTTCCTTCTAGCAATTTCTGTATTTCCAGAGTGACACCTGCTCTCACTTCTGCATTCATCCTGTAGGGTTTAGTATTGGGGTATACTGCATTGTCCTTGATTGCTATCTGTATGGGGTCCACGTTTTTCATTAACCCTACATCTTTCCCAGTAAAGTCCCATACTTCTGGCTTCACTGCTTCTTGGAGTTCTTTGGGCAAATCCTGCATAGTCATTCGTTTAATTTCTGAGTCAGGTCTGATTAACATTAATTTATAAATGCCATCTTCATCTGGGGTCTGAATCTCAACTCCTTTTGGTGTGCAAAAGATGGTACAGTTCATTTTGCACAGCAAATCACGTCCCAGTAAGTTCACTGGACTGGTGTCACAAACGACAAATCTATGCATTTCCTTAAAGTTTCCAATTGATATTTCCATTGGTTTGGTAACAGGAGTACTAATCAATTGATTAGATACACCCACTACTTGGATGGCTTCTCCCGAGAGGGGTAGGTTTGGAACGTCCACTGTTCTCACAGTAGAACGGGTAGCGCCAGTGTCCAACAGAAAAGTGACATCATTTCCGTCAACCTTTCCTTCAATGTATGGTCCGGACTGGTCTACCGGCAAGGAGGCACCAAGTACGCACTCCTCGTCCTCCCCTCTCAGGCCCCGTCAGTACTGGTCATCACAAAGGAAGGTATCGTTTAACAAATACTGCGAAGTTGCTGCATTTCTGTTCTCATTGCTTTCCCAGACTTCTATCTCATCACCCTCTGTGACTTTTCCCCTATGTGCCTGCTTTGGAGCTCGGGGCACCTGAATCGTTTTTACCTGTGGTTGAGTCTTTCTTGGTCTTTCTTTCTGCGTCTGTGGAGTTAAATCAGGTATTTTGGTGTTATCGTCAGGCAAATAATGACACTCGTTTCGCCAGTGTCCAATTTCTCCGCACTGGTGACAGGGAAATTTCTTCATAGCCTCCTCTCTGCTCATTTTGGGCCAGGGCTTACCTCCTCCCCCACCCCCAGGACCTTGGTTCTGAGTGTTTTTGGTCATGTTATTCAATTGTTTTTCCTGCTGTTCTGCGAGCTTCACTTGAGCCCACATGACCTTCTCTTTGAGAGCCTTTTTCTTTTCTGCCATCTCGTCCTCGCAGTACTTTGCGTACCGCAGGACCTCATCTACCTTTTTGGTATGCCAACAGATTTTATTATCCGTTATCCACTGACAAATTTCGGGTCTTAAACCGTTTACAAACCTGTAAATAAAATGCGTCATATCCTTCATCTCGATGTTATCTATACCACTGTATGTTTTAAACACCTGCAACAGCCTTTCATAATAGGAGTGCGCTGTCTCATCTCTTTCCTGCGTTGTTCTATCTATCCTGGTCCAATCAGTTTCTTTTGCGGGCACCTTATTTTTCAAATGCTGAATTACTTGTTCATATTTTTTCATTACTTCAATCGATGGTTCCCCTGTGTTAGAGTCCCTCGGGTACTCCTCACTAGGCCAGGCTATGGCTATTTTACACTCGTCCATAGATCTACCGGGACCACGATATCGAAAAATCCATCTAGGTCTTTCCACAGGCATTTTTGCACCTTCACGAACCTTTCCACCTGCCGGTACCAGTCAACTGGTTTTTCGCGCAATTTCGGGAAATCGTTAGTAAAGGACACAATATCCTGTCTGGACCATGGAACGTGCACATACCTCCCACCTGGAACTTCACGCATGGGGCATAATGTTTCAGGCTTGTCTACTTCTCTCACAGCGAACTCAGGGGTCGCTTGTCTGGATCGAGCCTCATCTTTCTTTCGTGCCCACCTGCTTTTCCATTTTTCCACATCTCCCCATTTCTGCAAAATTGCCAACAACTCTTTAATCTGTAACTTTTTCCCTGACACATTCAGGTTCTCTATATCTTTGTCTGAGAATTCAGCTCGGTATGGTTTCTGCAAGGGCTTGGATCTGGAAATATCTATCCCCATACTAGCTGCAGTGTCCGTCAGCTTTTCATGGAGCACTCTGGTACTTCTGGTAAGGCTTTTACACATAAACAGCAATTCTTCTTCAGAGTAGGTATTTAATCTGTCTAATCCCACATTTCCTGCCATTAATTCCTCTATTTCTACCCTCAGTTTGTAGAGGTCTAAAGGTTTCGTTTGCGGAGTCTGTTTTTCTAACTCACGACTCCAATTTTCAATTTCTTCCGGAGTTACCAGAGAGACACTCCTAGTACCTGACGCTGATTCTAATTTAATTTCTTTCGCATTAAAAGGAGTATGCCTCTTCTGCATTCCCTTCCCGGTCTGTTTGTTGGGCAGGTCTGATCGTCTATCAGTAGGGGCTCCTGCCTTGGTGGGGCCATGATTGGATTAATAACTGGAGGGTTTGGGCTTCCCTGATTATTCCCATACAATGGAACCACTGGTCCAATTGTTACCGGAATAGTCAAAGCCTCAGGACTGGTATTTAACTGGGAGATTTTCTGAATTATTTCTGTTCTCTGTCTAGCTAGGGCCTCTTGCTCCCTTTCATCTAGTACTCTTCCTAATGTCCGGTCAGGTATCATCTGTGGGGTCAGGTGAGGGGTAAAACTCGGGGCAGTAGGATGCGTTTCACTTGGTCCTCCACCATAATTTGGTTTTGGGAACAAAGTTCCTGCCCCAAATGACCTGCGCTCTTCCCCATATGGAGGTTGTAAAAAGGGCATTCCTGAACTTATTGGTTTTTCTTCGTTTTCATAAAGAGGTCTGGGGAAAAAGACTCTCTCACTGGAATATTTTTCCTCCGGGCTCACGGGCACTCTAGGATATATATCTCGTACCTCCGCGGGTCCGGGATTCTCAAAATAGGGCAGTACCTGACCACCTCCCCCCCTACTTAGGGATCTGTCCTCCTCCTTAATAGATGGACGCTGGGGATTTTCTCCTGTACTGGAAGGTCGGGCTCCCTCATTATAAGGGGGCGGACTCCGTGTAAAGATGTCATCTAACAATTCATCGTCTGACTCCCCCAGGGCCCCCCAATGCTTACTCTTTTCTGTCCTTGTCTCTCCCGCAGGAGGGGTACATGCTGGCATCATAGGAAACAGACCCTCAACAATCATGCTCTGTCTCCACTGTTTCATCTTTTTATCCCTGGTCTCTTGTTTCAGCCTTGGGTACCACTTGGTCAGACCTTTGTCCATTCGGGGCTTCTCTCTTTCGAAAGCCTCAATTTCCCATTCCTCTAATGCCTCATACTGCGTTAGTCTCGGTCTGGGATGCAATTCATTCATTCGGGTTCTCAAATTAAATAAAATCCTACCATTGAAGGTACCGTCTAACGGAAAAGCCAATATTCCGTCACCTTTTGTGTACTTCACCCAATTTTCCAACCACACACAGGTATTGTACCCTCGATCAAACATCATGAAAGAGGCGGGCGTATTGGGTGGTGGGACAATAACGCCCTCTCTGGATTTAATCGGTTTGTCCGTTTTGAAGTAATTCTTTACCTTATTTACAAGAGACATTTTTCTCTTAGTTCCGTACATAATATCGTATCTGTTGGCTTTCCACTGATCCCTTTCAAACCCTTGGCTTCTTGGATCGGGTCTAGTCTCTGGACAATACGAATGCCACATACGATTTCTACGCTTAACTTTGTTTACAAAGTTACCTCCAATCAGAACGCGTCTTGCAATTCCGCGCGACCAATGGGGTGCACGCGTTCAAAATAGTTTCGACCAATGGGTGCGCGGCCCCTTCGCGAGACAGTTCTCACTCTTCGGCGCTCACCCCTCCTTCACAATTCCAGCCCCGCTACCCGCCCGCTGTTTCTGCCAATCCCAGCGCGGCACGGAGTGACGTCAGAGACGCTTCGCGGCTGACTCCCTCCCTTCACAAGGTAACGGAAACTTTCTTTCTTTCTAAAGTGCTAGTGCTTGGTTATTTTACAACGAATACACATTCGCCACAGTGCTCAAGTGTCTAGACAGAGAAAGAGTTATTTTACTGCAAGTAAACTACTTCCATTTACTTTTCACACGCTGCGGGTAAATCTCTTCCGCCTACCCTTCACTCTAGCATCGGTGAACCTGTTATTCCCCTAAACTCATCCACTTCTCCGGGATATATCTGAGTCTAAGGTTTCCCAGCGGACCCCTTCTGCTTTCACCCAAGCTCCGATGAACCTGCTACTCTTCCGATGTGACCCTTACTAGGTTACGCCACTATGGGAATTTTGCCAATGAACCTCGTTACTGACATTTATTCATACACGTATTCAGAAAAACCCTAGTTAGTGCTTCCCGGTTGTACCTAACCTGCACCTAACTTTCCTCGAGCCTGCGACCTCAAGGCAAATGGATTCTATTCACCACTTTGCCATTCAATTCCCCGGGGAGTTTGGACAACACTGAACGAGACGGTTTACAAATGCATGGATTAATACATATAACAATATAAGAACAAGAATAACAATGATAAAACAATTCATACATTTCAAAGCAGCGTATTCTCAAGAGAATGATCAGGTCCCTCGGAACGGCCACTCTTATAGCAGCATCAATATACTAGCAGCTACCGACTTGACTAGACTAACTAGTCCTTACCTAACCTTTAACTAGTCCCTAACCATACCTCTGCTACCAGAAAAACTGATAGAGCGCGCGAGGTCACCCAACCAGTAATTTCGCCGCTTCCGGCTTCGGGCCCATATATTTCAATTCACCATATACATTGATCGGGTGACTTCACGGGCTGCTACCAATTTGTGTGAATTCCCTACTGTTATTACTCAGCGTACCCGACTTACCATCCACCGACACGGGTACCTATGACCACAATGGATCAGGGAGCTAGCTGTAAAAGGAAAGGCAGCAAAATACAACTCGAAATGACATTAAATACCTTTGTAAAATGACCACGGACAACTGGAAGTTTAAAGTCTTTATCTAAAGTTCATTTTCAGTAAGCATTAGATTTACAAGGATAAGACAATCGATAATCAAGATAATGAAAAGTACATAACTATAGAGAAATAAAGTCAGGGTAATCATTGAAATGCAAATATGAAATACAACGGGAAATGCTATGCATTTAGGGTAAAAGTTCTTTAGACAGTTTAAGTAAGGACGTTCTAGACCATATTAGAAAATGACAAACTGCAATGCAAAATATAATTTCTAACAGATAGGGTAACATGAGAACACGTTATGAATATATGCACATGACTTTACGATTCAATAGTTGCGGCAAAAGCATGGAAAAGTCAACATATGCAAAGGTGTGTCTTTATTAAAGCAAAAGACAGAAAAATAGAAAGGTGCAAGGTCAAAGAATTTAGAGCAATATTTACCTAGACTGGTGTGGAAACCAAACCCTGGCCACGGGTCAGTTAAGGACAGGAAACCCTCAAGGAAGGATACCCCTCTAAGGACAGCAGGTGCAGAATGGACACCCAGGACAGGACAGGAAACCCTCAGATTAGGAATCAGGACAGGACCTCAGGACAGGACAGGAAACCCTCAGGACAGGACCAGCACCCGCAGTTCGGAAGCAACGCCTGCGCTCCACCCTCTCTGCAGCTATCGATCAAGACCCCGATTGGGTCAGCGAACTCCCAGCAAAGTGCTTCGCCAGCACTTTAAGGTTCAGTAGAAACCTTAGTCTATGGTCAATTTCGGACAGAGTACTCCGCAGTGCTCTGTATCTTCAGTCACCTATTGAGTGCGATGGGTCAGTGACAGGTCAGCTAAACCAGACAAGTCGGACAATTTCCCTAGGTGAACCCAGGGTAGATATACAGTTTGGGGACGGTGTACCACCCCCCAATGTTGCAAAGTGTCAGAATCCCTCAATTTGGATTGGTACTAAGGTAGGCTTTGGGTAACACACCAATCAGAACAGACTATTTGGAGGCCTTATTTACATCTCTGGGCACCGCCTAGCAAGATTGGGGTTCCCATGAGAGAATCGCGCAGAATACATTGAAAGAATACATTTTAGCAACATAATGGAACAATATCGTGATGCTGCGGGGCGAAGGTACAGCTTCCCAGGGTGGCTTCTTGTATCAACCTTCTTTGGCAGCAATTCAATGCCATGATGGCTCCTGGCGAGTCTGCGCACAAGTACCCTCCAAGATGGACTCCCCAGCCCAGCACCCCTCCGAGTCGAGGATACATGAAAAGTAAGCGAAAACAAATTAATACATAGAAACAACGATATGAAAACACATCATTGGGTTTGTACTTTCAACTTATCACTAAAATGTATACTTATGCAGTCTAAATGTTAGCTACATATACACGGGCACAAGAGCAATGGCACGAGCAGTACCACGTTATTGCCAAAGCTATGTATTACGCATGCGCAACTATTTCCCTCCAAACCTGCAAACACGTCAGGACACGTGAGTGTGACTGACGCATGCGCAGGAGCTATTTCAAAGCAGCGGCCATTTTAAAGACATTTATTAGTTGTATTAGAAATACACGTATGCAAGCTTCATTGATTTCGTTTCAACATGAAATACACGTTAGTAAGACGTACAAATTATTACTTGGTTATACATGGACGAGGTTCATGACAAAAGCAAGTCGCAAATGCGAAGCTTTGCTTCATCAATACCAAATGTTGAGCTCCTCGGGACAGTAAAGTGACATCTTTATGCAGAGAATCCACTGCCCCTGATGACTGCCAACACAAAGCACTAGCAGAACCTGCTCTACATGTTGACAGCAACCATCCACAAAAAATTGCAAACTTGAAGCTCCAGTGAGACCTGCTCTTCACAGCGATAGCCCACGTTGACCGCCAACTGGAATGCACCGCAACAACTGGCTCTTCATGTTACAGCAGCAACTGATCATTATACCGTACCTGTTTCTCAAGCCAACAGCCTTCACAAAGTGAACGACACTCTTAGTGCCAGAGTTGAGAAGGTATCTCCTAAACTCGACTAATCTAGGCCCTGTATTCAACCCACACTCCATCATGCTCAACCTGAACTTATGACTGTCCTCCAGACTGGGTCATTATTATTATCTATTTATTTGTCTTATAAAGCACACTGTCGCCTTGCAGGCATCCTGGCGCTGGTAGCTCAAGAGGGGTGGAAGGGAATGTCAGGTCAGGCCGGCCAGCAATTACTTGGGAAACAGCCAAGTTTTAACACTTTTTCTGAAAGGAAGAAGCTCCTTGATTTGCCTGATCTCCCATGGGAGTCAGTTCCGTAATTTGGCTGCTGCCACATTATTGACAAGAATTGCAGTCAGGTTCAAAAGGCCAACAAGTTTTCTACAAAAATCATGTGATGACCGATAACCAACATAACCCAATCACAAGGCCTCAAGCAAGTAATGGCAGCAGGGCCACAAATGCCTGGGCAAAAAAGGAAGAAGCCATTGCCAAACTCCTCTCTGGCTCAATACAGACAAGAAGATTGCCGGACAACCTATCAATTGGACCACAAGGCACACATAGGGTATACAGACAATAGAATGTCTTATGGCGGGAAATTACTTCAAGTAATTTTTGACTCTTTAATCTGAATACTACCTTCATCAGGTCCAACAGTGGAATCCCTCTTAACTATGCTCTTGTTTAACCAAGTCCCTAGGTCCTCGAATTAAAAACATACAATCTTCCACAGTGTTCAATGCACTTGCTGGGAAATACAAAAAGCTTGTATTATGTTTGTATTAGACTTTTCTTGACTATCTATACTCCAAAGTCACTGCTAAGTACCTGGAAACGGAAACTACCCAGACAATACTCTAAACAGTAATTAGCAGATCTACTATGCAACCATGATAGGAGCCTTCATAATCCCGCTTGAATTTCAGCAACTTCAAAGTTCTCCATGACTAGCATTGGTCTGCACTGGTCCACAGAGAAACTGTTTAGAGTGAAACTACTCCTTCAATTTCCTCTATACTGGAGGTGTCAAAATGAGGCAGGAGACATGATCCACGTTCTATGGTTAGCCCAATATTACAACCGTTTTGGGTCTCTGTATGGTCTGAAATACAAGCTGCCAGTGATTTGCAGCTTACACCATTTCCAGAACTGTCTCTCTTACATGATACAGATCTCCTAGAGGAACTCACGAACCACATAAAATGCTTGCTCAATTTAGCTTTAGCAGTGGCTAACGTGTGCCTTCTAATGTTATGTTATGTTATCGTATAAGGGTTAGTATACTGCGACATATCACCGGAAGAGTATCCACGTGCTCGAGCTGGCGTGTAGGTCATCTGCTGGGGTTAACTGAAGAGCCAGGTATTCAGCCTTTTGCGGAATTCAAGAAGCGAGGAGGAGGCCCTGATGTGTGGATGCAGGTTGTTCCATGTTTTGGGTGTGATATAGGACGCTAGGCCGCCCATTACGCTTTTGCAGATACGGGCTGTATGCAAGGGGGAGTGAGGCTGAGCATAGGAGTCTGGTGGCTTTGTGGAAGTTAAGGCGCAGTTAAAGTACGCTGGTCCTAAGTTGTGCAGTACCTTGTATCCATTCAGAGGTGTTTGAATTGTCAGATTTTGTATATCAGCAGCCAGTGGAGATCTCTGAGGTGTGGTGTGACGTTTGTGCCACATGGCAGATCTAGGATGAGTCTAGCTGTGGTGTAGGTGGAAGAGGTGACTGGAGATTCTGGCAGTGAGTGCTTTGCCGTAGTCTAGTCTGCTATGACTAGGGCTTGAGTGACTGTATGCTGGGTGCTCATAGGGATCCATTTCAAGATTTCCTGAGGAGGCATATTATGTGGAAGCAGGAGGAGCTGACTGCATTCACCTGTGAGGCCATGTTGAATTTGTCACCTAGGATTATTACCAAGTTTTTTGCGTGGGTAGAGGGTATAGGTGTTGGACCAAGTTCTGATGACCACCAGGTGGTGGCACATGGGGAGTTTTGGTTCTTGAAAATCAGAACTTCCATCTTGTTGAAGTTGAGTTTCAGGCAGTTGTTTTTTATCCATTCTACCATGCAGATCATGCATTTGGTGAAGTTGGATCTGGTCATGTAGGACGTGTCCTACATTGAGGGGATGAACTGGGTATCATCATCATAGTAAATGATGTAGATTCTGTGAGATCCGATGACACTTCTAGGTTGTGCCATGGAAATGTTGAATAGAATGGGGCTGAGAGATGATCTTTGAGGGACTCCATAGACCACATCCTTGGGTTTTGATGTGTAGGGTGGAAGCCTGACTCTCTGTGTCCTCCATGTGAGGAAGGAACATCCATTTTGGAGCTGGAACATGGATGCCTGTTGCGTGAAGTCTTTTGATAAGGCAGGACTGTGATACGTGCCAAAAGCAGAGGAGAGATCCAGAAATACAAGGGTGGCTGTTTCTCCTTGGTTCAGTAAGGGGCAGATCTCATCTGTGGAAGCTATGAGTGCTATTTCCATACTATGGTTGCTTTAAAAGCTGGATGGGGTGTGGTCCCAAAGATGGTGAAGTTCCAGGTGGTTGGTGAGTTGATGGTTAACTGACTTATCTGGAGAAGCGTGGCTCAATGGTTAAAGCGGCAGACCCTGATGCAGAGGTCTGGCCAGGGACCAGGGTTCAATTCCAACCTCGGCGGCTCTTGGACTCAATCTCCCCGGACCTGATAATTCTCGCCTCGGTGCCTAGTCTAATCATGGGTCCCACTCTGTGACTCTGGGCAATAGCTTGCTTAATCTCCACAATGGCCCCAGCAGCGCTTGGATGCCTGGCTTCACCTTGGGGGTGCCCAGGAGTGGAGGTTTCACAGGAAAGCCAGGATGGGTTCCACAGCGGTATGAATACAGCGCTACGAGACCTCTGGGTAGAAGTGTGCTATATAAATACAAATACATTTACATTTATCTCTAACTTTGGCTGGGTACAGTAGTAGGGAGATGGGGCAGAAATTGCTCATCTCTTTGGGGTCGGCCCATTGTTTCTTGAGGAGGGCCGAGACTGCTGCATGCTGCCAGGGAGGGTTTCAGAAATGATGGAGGAGTTCATGATGTGAGTGAGGAATTTGTTGATCAGAGGTCATCACAGGTTGCAGATATAATATTGACAGCGGTCTGTGGCGGCCTGGAGTACACATTGTTCATGATTGAAGCTGTATCTTCCTTGGTGAGTGTCTCCAGTTGGTTAGGTGTATCTATTAAGGAGGTGGGCTGGTTGCTGATCATGTCATTGGGGTTTGGTTGTTTGTCAAACTTATTGTAGATCTTTTTGATTTTGCTGTGGAAAAGTAGGAGAGGTTGTAACAGAGTGCCTGGGAGGGGGTGATGCAGTTGGATAAGGCTTCCAGGCTATAGGACTCCTTGATAATGGCAAAGATCCCTTTGCTATTGTTGGAGCTGGCTTTGATCTGGTCAGTGAGGTATCTCCTCTTGGTGTCTCTCAGAAGGAGGTGGTAGTACCTGGGTGCAGCTTTGTATGTTGATCAGGTGGCGGTGTTGTGGTTGGCTCTCCATTTCCTTTCCCACTATTTGCAGTACTTTTGGAGACCTAGAGCTCTTCTGTGTACAAGAAGGCCTGCTTGTTGGCTTTGCAGTGTTTGTGAGTCTTGAGGAATGCAAGAGCATCAGCAAAGATGGAAATCTACTGGTTAAAGTTGGTGATGTCCTGAACAAGGTTGTTGGTGTGGGATGGTCTGTTTCGAGTGCTCTGCGCAGGTAAGTTCCCATTATCTGTTTCATTTCCAGCTGGTGCCTATGGAGGTTTTGACTAGTGGAGTGGAGATTTTGAAATGGATGATGGAGTGGTCAGTCCATTTGAGTGGGGAGGCAGAGTGGTAGCTGATGTTGTTGCCGGAGGAGAAGATAGCCTCTAGAATGCGTCCTGATCTATGTGTTGGGTCCCTGATGAGATTAGAAAGTCCAGTGTTGTGCAGGCTCTTGAGGAGAGTAGTGGAGCAGTGGTCAGAGGGGTCTTTCACATGGAACTCGAAATTGCCAAGAAGTAGGAAGTTCTTGGAGTTGATGTTGAAGGGTGCGATGAAGTCAGCGATGAGGTTGCTGAAGTTGCTTTGTGGTCCAGGTTGTCTGTATGCTAGGGTGCCCTTAAGGGTGGACCTGTCGCTGTCCACCCTTTAGGGTCATTCTAAGACACTGGAAATCCTCTATAATTCCAACCTACACAGAATGGACTGAAGTCATGTTACAAATGGCTCTCCATTAACACCTGATATACAAATTACACAAACAGATGTCAGTCTTTGTAGACATAAATGGGGTTTATTCCTTAAAAAATTATACTGAATAACAGTAAATCGTTACTTAGACAGACAAAATTAAAAGCGCATAAGTAAAAGGATATTTTTGAGATATGTAGAGTGTCACACTAAGGCATACTATGCTAAACGTTTATTTGTTTGCATGTTCTTTAATTTCCTTCACTTTAACAGATGCAGGAGTCGGAATAGACTTACCCCTAATGTTTATAATGTTATTAATTATAATGTAACATTCTTACTGAAGGTTTTTGAAGTTAATGATGTGATAGAACAGTATGCCTGTGATAAACAGGGATCATGCCCTATGTATACAGAGTTCCATTTGGCTTTATTTCAGTATATTTAATTTCTTATCAGTTAACACTTCTATAAAAATTATTTTAAAAGACACTACTTAACATATTACAACATAACATATTCACATTAAGAAAGTGCTAAATTACATAAAGCAGCATAATATAAGACAGTATATTATAGCATAAAAGATCATGATAGAGCATGAAATGTGCAGCTTAACATAGCACCACATAGAAAATATTACACAGGAAATTGCAACATAAGAACAGAACAAAGGATAACAGTGAATACTTTGGCATAACATATCACAATGTAAAATAGCATTTGCAGCAAAAACTCAATTTGCAACACGTAAATGTGACTGGATAATCTTTTAATATAAGGCTTCAGTACCCTTTTAGTTGTAGCCATGAAGTGAACTCCTAAAACACTGGCACAATACTGTTTTCATTGTATGTGTACATAGCAGATGTACATGAGTTTGGCCCACTGATGTTGACAAGATCAGAAATAACATAGCAATGTAATGTGAAAACCTTAGAATGACACACTCAAGCTCGCCCCTTGTCATCAGCTCTCATTGGCATAATGTGCTGTGAACTATTTTTTTTAAATATTGGGAAATATTTTGAGAATTAAGCCCCTCCTTGTAAAGCATAATAAAGTGAATGTCAACAATGAATAACATGAACAGACAACAGGCGCAAAATAGTAGAAAATTAAAGGCTTAATTTATAGTTTCATTTTATAATCCCTAAGGTGTGAGCATGGTCAGACCACTTTATCTTCCATTTGTTTAGATGCATGGTGCAGGAACCCAAGCAGTTGCAAAGGAAGCCCATCAGCATCCACACATGAGCACACACCCAGGCTTCTAGGAAAAGAAAACCCAAAAAGATTGCCTTTTCATGGTCGGACCACCGGTTCTTAAAAAAGCAGGTACCTAGGGGCAGATTTACAAGTCCCTTGCGACATCTTTATGACACTGTTGCGTCACTTCTGTGATGCAGCGTTGTCGTAAACAATGCGCCACGGTGCGACATATTTACAACGTGACACATCTAGGGAGATGCGTCACGTTGTAAAGCTCTGCACTACATTATACCTGACGCAGGTATAATATATGCAGGGTGGGCGTTCCGTCGCAAGGAAGCCTTGCATAAGTAATGCAGTGAAATCTACAAGATTTCACGGAGTCACTTTTACGATGCCACTGCGTGAAAACCTAACGCCTGCTTGAAGCAGGCATAAGGAGTGACACAGCATGTTAGGAATAGGCATTCCTATCCATTGCTGGAGTTGCATTGTTCTTGAGACACGACTCCAGCAATGCGCTGACCTTATGCCAACAAGATGCATCACGCATCTGTCTATCCTTGCGCCACGGTGCGCCGCTTTGTACATTTGTAAAATTTAGAAAGTGGAGCATCAATGGTGGCGCAAGGCTATTTTTGCATCACTCAAAATAACTGGCGCATACCTGCTAATATGCAGGGATGCGCAAGTTATTGTAAATCTGCACCCTAGATGCTAATCCGTTTAAGATGCAGGAATGTGGAAGTCTACTCATCCATTCATTCATTTCTTTGTTGATTCGTTTATTCGTTCATATACTGTTGACATCTGCCAGAGGAACTGATGTGAATTACGTAGATTAAAGGATGGTCCCCCACCAGAAGTGCTCCAACCATGTGCAAGTTGAATGAACATACTTCAATTATGCCGATCAGGAGGCCCCTCTCTAAAACAAAGCATCCCCATGGAATCATTCTATTGATTTTATAAGTGATATAATTATTTTTATAGTAACTTCTATGGTATAATGGTATGCTAATTTAGTTTCCGGAAAAAAATATAAACGAAAGGTCGGTTAAGGACCTATTATTAGCTGTAGCACAGCCCAGTGTATTTTATTGTCCTAGTAGGCCATTCTATTTCCCTATAAGAACCTACATATTTCTACAAGACTCTCTTATAACACCTTCAATAAAGGATTTTCTGACAGATCACGAAGGCAATTAATATGAAAACTTATAGGAGTACACTAGGAGTCTGCAGCATGCATCTTAGGCAACACATTGTAAAATGCACATTTGTAATATGCTTAGTGTGCATTTGAACTTCAACTCTTATACATATATACATGTTTATTCTTCATGAATTAAATCAGTCGCTAGCTTAAAGAATGTTAAAACACCCATGTTTTCAGACACCCTCTGTTTTGCTATCCCATTTATTTAAGAAAACTGTTCTCAAATTATCTTCCCACTAGAGTTGGCATATCTTACTGAATGAGATCCATTGTGTACATTCTTTCCAATAACTCTCCACTTCCTTTCAGAAATTAGGTCTAATTGATTCTTACTTGAAACACCAAATGCATTTCAGCTTCCTAAGGGAAATTAACACTGCACTCTGCTCTGTTTGCCTTTGGTTTCACCTTTCTTTTCATTTCAGTGTTTTGCAGTAAGTGCTCGTTTGATAGCCGAAAATGGATTGTTTGAAAGTAAACTCAGGAGATTGACACGTAGGAAAATATTAGTCTACAAAATAATGTAGTACAAACCTTCCATCTTTGCTGCAGAGAACATGATAAGCAGATTGATAAGCACATTCGCTTGTGTACTTGTTAGAAAGAGTCTGGTTAGTGACTATCCCAATGTTTGCACATGTTTTCTGATGGGGCAGCTTTGATTTGTTTGGAATATAAATGCAATCTTCGTCATCAATGAGGCACAGCACATTTCAAGGGCAGCGTCTACAGCTGTAATACATCTAGCATACAGTTGTGCAGTGGCCTTACAGCAGCTAAGATGTAACCACAGAACAGCTGTTTATTGTTAATGCCCCTTATAATATGGTGAGAGAGAAATCTGCCATCTGTGTGACAGAGAACCCTGTCCACCAAAATCTAATTAACTTCCTAAATATTTGGACATTCTTTCAGTTACTTTCAATTATCGAAAATAATAGTGAGCCAATAGCAAATATCAAATCCCTTCTGAGACAGAGATGAGATTTAGAAACCTAGTGAAGTTGGAGAGGGAAGGAGTGAATGATCAAACCTATAAGGAATTGATTTCTGAATGTCTTCTGTTAATTATAGTATCAAAACATTGATTCAAGATGGTGCTAGCCACTTCAAACATATCCACTTTCTTTTTGCAGCATCTGCACGTGCGCAGAATGAAGAAGAACCTGAGTCCCATGTTGGACACATAAAGAATGAAGTGGAACCTGAATCCTAAGTAGATTTGTTTACACTGGAAGAGTCTCTGCTCGACAAATCCAGTGAAATCATTGAATCTCTTAATATCTCATACTGCACTGATTAGCTAACAGACCTGTTAATGGACCCTGCTAAAGATGAAACTGGAAGCACACTATTACTTACAATGAAGGTCTCACACCTTATCACAAATGTTTGATAGGCTATCCCCCTTCCAAGATAGTTGCCAGTAATTGTTACAATCCCTACATACTCAAGGGACTAACTCTGTCGGTCACCTGCACATATCATTAAATGTAAGCAATAGCACCCTGATTACATACTGATACTCCATTTCTCTTAGTCCTATCCATCAGTGTGCCAGTCATTCCTTATGAGTAAAACTACTTTGAGACAGAAAAACTGCTTCAAAATGTTGTGAATGCAAATTTCATCTCCAACTGAGCCCCATAAACAGATTAGGATTCGTAGCATCCTTCTAATGTACCAAATTCAAGATGAAGGCCTCACAGTCAAGGGAAAACAAGATGGGTGGCTTGCAATGACCAGGACATGGGTAGATGGGACTGAGAGTCATTCATCCTTGTTACAGTCAATACGTTTGAGCAATATCCAAGCAAAATTGGACTTCTGTTTATGAAAATGAAGAATAATTCTTGAGTACTTAGCTGCCATGCATCACTCAATTAGTTTAATGAATTTCCAAATTATGAAGGACATGATAGAACTTAGTACTCCCACACTAAAGTTTCATCCACCACTGGTAATCCCCTTCAGTCTGTAAAGGTTGACAAAGGTTGAAGGAGAGGCTAATGATGGAACACTCCTAATATCTGCCCAGGGTGCAGCTAGTCATTTCATGAACCTACCCTGTTCCCAGCTGCAGGAGGGATCTTAAAGAAAGAATAGTTTGAGGCTTTTGTATAACATATCCACTGTTTAATTATCATGGTTGAAGCTTTTTTACCCTGGCCTGGAGGTTCAAAGGTTAAAGAACATGGGTAAACTTACTTCATGAACTTAATGTGATGCTATGGGAATGTTGGGAAGGAAATTCAACTTGAGTCAAAGAATCACCTTATACTCCATGACAAAAAAATATTTTTACAAAAGAAGCACCTAATACCCCCATTCCATGAAGTGAAGTGGGGCTCACCAAAAAAGACTTTTTTAATTAGAAATGTGATATCACGGGCATCTCCTCAAAACTTGAGGATGAGAGTTGGTTAAAGTATGCAAAGACCTTCGATTTTATCAGTATCCAGGAAACATGGGCGAGGGAGAATATTGAGTTGGATGGTTATTATTCCCTTAATGTGCATGCTATCGCCTCGCCTGCCGGAAGAGCAAAAGGAGGCCTGGCGACTTTGATCTCTCTAAAGTATGGGTCTATTAATGTCAAATCTGTAGTTAATTCACCATGGTACGAATTGATCTTGATCTCATATCTGTTACAGGTAAAAATTCATTAATCAACTGGTACTATAATATCTTTGATTCAAATAGATGTGACGTCATTGTAAATCTCAAAGAGGAAATTGAGAAAACTGTGGGGATGTGGCAACCCTCGTGCATCTATTGGGTCCGGGATTTTAACTGCACCTTGTGCAGGCACAGTTCAGAAAAAGTATTCGGGCTAACAGATACTGATGGTCAACCCTTAACCCATTTTACATACACCACAGGGAGAGGCCTTAAATGATATTATTGTTACAAATGATTTGTGTTTTATGGATACACTGGTTAGCAGTTCCGAAACTCCCTTTCCCACGTGTATGGGTAGAGGAAAGGGAAGTGTTATTGATTTTATGTTAATATCTAAAAACTCTGCCTCCTTGGTAGATGGTTTTGAGGTGGTGCCAAATAACGCTAGCGACCACAATCCGCCCACTGCCTCATTATATGTAGTTACTCAAGAAAAGGAAGGTGATGGTCGCCCCCTTCACGATAGCTCAAATCAAGGCGTGAGAGTAAAATGGAATAAGACAAATTCCATTAAATTTGAGGAGAAAACGGTTAGGGCAAATTTACACAAGATCTTGGTATGCCTAGTTCATGACTCCCCCCCCCCCCCGAAACGGTTGTGCACAGATTCCAGGAAATTTGTAGAGACGTAGCAAATAACTTGACGAGCTCGTTGGCATCAAGGGAACCAAAGGGCATCAAATGGTTTGATGCCAAGTGTACAAGGGCCAAGAAGGACCTAAAGAAGGCTCTACATACCTGCCCACGAGAGCAAGCTCTTATTAGGAATGCAAGGCAGTCCTATAAGCTTATAGTTACACAGAGGAAACAGGATTTAAGGAAAAGGGCTTGGGAGGACCTAGAGAGAGCAGGTGCGCTAAGGGACTCTAACAGCTTCTGGGAGATAGTAAATCGGCCCTTGTTCTCCGAGGACTCAAGGGCCATGGACACTTTAATACCAGGCGATATTTGGGAATCCCATTATACAAAAATATTTAATCCGCACGGCATTACTAACTTGGTCAAGGTGTTAGGGAGGGTGATATTAGCGCGCCTTGAGACGTGGGCAGATTCCGAAGGTATGATATCCCAAACCCAATATGGCTTCCGAAGAGGCATGGGGACAAATGAACAGTCCCTAAATCTAGCACTGATCATGGACAAGTACATGAAGGCAAGGAAGGGGTCCCTACACCTTGCCTTCATGGACTTGTCCAGCGCCTTTGATACGGTCAATAGGGGTAAACTTTGGGACATGATGGGGGTCATGGGTTTTGAGGAACCCCTGGTCACTTTATTACGTAGGCTGTACGCATCCACCACAGTGTCCATATGATATGGTCCAGGGGGTGAAAGAACGGGCCCATTATCTCTATGGAGGGAGTACGTCAGGGGTGTATATTGGCCCCCTTCCTCTTCCTCTTGTACACTAACAGCCTTGAATCTGCCCTGAAAAGCGAGGAGTTAGATCTGCCAAGAATAGGAGAGAAAGTAATTCTGTTGTTGTCATATGCGGATGACACGGTTTTAATGGCCTTAACCGCTAACAGCCTACAGAAGTCATTGAATGTTTTTAATAAATCTATGTCAGCCTTGGATTTAAAGGTACATTTCAATAAATCTTATATTATGGTCTGTGGTCCTAGTCAGACCAAATCAAGAACGTTTATGGTAAATTACAAGAAAATTGACAAGGTTTCAAATTTTACCAAGTTGGGGAATGTTTTTAATGAGGAATTGAATTGGGAACAGCGTATTACATCCAGGGTCCAGAACACTAGCCGTGCAGTGGAGGGTCTCTTCCGCTTTGCGAGTAAATTGGGCCATAAGCCGGTAGTGGAACTGATAACTTTATATATATCAAAATATTTGTCTATTGCCACTTATGGGGCGGGAGTATGGGGATACTATCAAAGCACAAAACTCCAGATATTGGAGAACAAGGGCTAGATGTAGGTAAATAGATTTTACCGATTCTAAAATACCGAATTTTACCAATTCGGTATTTTAGAATCGGTAAATCCTATGTAGGTAATTAATCGGTAAAAAATACGGAATCGTTAAGATTCGGTATTTACCGAATCGGTAATTACCGATTCGATATTTGCCATTCATTCCTATGGGCCTGGAGGCCCATAGGAATGAATGTCAATTACCGAATCGGTAATTACCGATTCGGTAAAATTGGGAAAAATTCAAGGGTGGCAGGGTGTCACTTTGACACCCTGTTGCACCCCTGATTAGTGCTGGTGTGCACATGTGGTATACATACATGCCCTAAGGGCATGTATGTCTGTCACATGGCACAGGTGTAAATGCACATTTATGCACTTACATAGGAATTCCTTATTTACCACCGACTAATAGTTGGTGGTAAATAACGAATTCTTAAAGCCCAGAAGCACTGTTTACAGTGCTTCCTACATCTCATTTACCGATTCGGTAAATACCGAATCGGTAAATACCGATTCGTTATTTACCGAATCGGTAAAATAACCTCCTAAATAGGAAAAGGCTTTTACCGGTCGGTAACGGCCGATTTCGGCCGTTACCGACCTGTAAAAGCCTACCTACATCTGACCCTAAGTTCCTAAAGAGACTACTGATGATTCCCCAAAGTGCCCCTTCAGCATTTTGTCATACTGAGCTAGGGGTTGATTTTATTGCGGATAGGATTAATATTGCCCCATTAATCCTCTGGCCGAAAGTTTGGCTGTCAGAAGACTTAACTCTAACAAAAGAGATTGCTGGGGAATGCATGATGATGGACAATGCCAAGGCCATTCCATGGCTCAGTTATATAAAGGGAAAGTTCAAAGAAATAGGCCTTGGGCATTATTATGACAACTCGGACAGCATAGACTCAAACGCGAAACAAACCATTAATAATTTCGCAACGAGCATGATAAACCCAGGAGGATAGTTGGGCTGCAACCATACATTAACCAGCGCTTTTTGCATCCCCAATTTTACTTGTCTTTTACCACTAACACACATTTTAGATTTTACTTGACTAGATTTCGGCTCTGCACTTTACACTTTTTATTGGCCTTCCCCAAACAGGCCGATTGGTGCAATAACCTCTCTCCTTGTCCGTGCGATAATTCAACAAAACAAAGCACCTTGCACCCTATTCTATTCTGTGCACTTTATAGGAATCCAAGGGCCCGGTTCCATATTCCTTTTTTAAAAAAAGCTTGTCCTTGTAACTACCAGGAGGGTTTTAATCTTTTATTATCCTTATCGAAAGAAGCAATTTGCACTGTAGTCATACATTTTATCAAGAATGCTTTCATAATAAGGAAACGGTATGAATCATAAACAAAACTGACGTCTCCCATATATATATGTAGAATTTTAGAGTTCTACATTCTAATAATTTTATGAGAAATTGTGGTTTATTTGAGTCAAATAACATTTTATTGTATTAACTTGACATTAAATATTTGTATATATTGTGTACGAATGTCTTACTTTTATGGTTTATTTAAACCGAATAAAGTTATTTGACTGACTGAATTAGAAATGCAACATGAAGAGATTCTTTTAACTCAAAAGATATTTTACAGAGCATACACAACTATGGGCAAATTCTAAGGAAGTGATAAAGTCCAAACAGCAAGAGTTGTTAAAGAAAACAGTTTTTGAATACTGGTTGTTAGAATCTCTTAAATTGTGTCATTGTTACCTGAAAGCTCAAATAGCTGGTCAGTGAGCTCCAATGGCTGACATAAAATGATTCATAAAAAAGCCACCTCAATGAAACTGCAGAATTTTGGATACTCACAATTTAAAGCAGAAATGGAATGTGACCCTCACCAATTTTGAAATGCCCTCAACAATCAGCACAATATTTTATCATTGAAGGTCTACAGGATTTTTGAATGATCTTCACTCAGTGGGAGGGGAGACCTGCATTCTGCAACCCTGTCCTCACAATTTGACAACCAACAGGGGCAGTCTTCTTCAAAATGGAGAGGACATGAGGTGCAGAGATACTAGTAGATATTGCACAGGGAATCACAATGGACTGTGAGATAGGAAACCGTGATCTCCGAGGTGAAAAGGGAACCCTCACAAGCACATCTCAATCCTCCTCCCTGTTCTGAGTTGGTAGCTTGTGAATCAAAGAAATGGGAAGAAAAACATGAAAGACTTTCTCAAAGTCCTTAATCGTTAGACTGTTCACCCCTCAATACTCCTCTGTTGGAAAGCAAGAGCAAATTTAGATAATCTGACCACTGTCCTGTGATGTAATTTGGTCCATAAATAGAGACTCGAATGTCCAGCAATGATTTGAAAAAATGTATGAGGACATGGTTAATGGAAATACTGTCCTAAAGGTAACATTATCTACCCCCTTTGATGTATGTAGACTTCAACAACACAAAGTAATCTTCCATAAACTCAAGTTAGCTGCTGCCAAGCCAGAAAAGCTGGTTCTGGTCCTTCCTTACCGATAGACATAGGCTACACTCATGATATTATCTGTTTGAACAGGAACATGTTTCCTTCTAATGTTTCAGAGCCTCGAACACTGCAATAAGTTCCCTCCAGTTGAAAAATTTACTTTCTAACATGAACGAGTTATTCCTGATTTGATGATTCCTCCATCATAGGTTCCCAACCAATAGATGCTTGGATTTATTGTTGCTATGACCAGATTCCTTGGAAGAAGAGCATCGTTTTGGCCACATTTGCTCCTATCAACCACCTTTAATTGCTTCCACCGACATAATGCTGGAATCAATGCCTCTCAATGCTGGGAGTCTAGAATAAACTGCATATGAGATGGAGTAGAGGAGGATGGACCGATCAATGATCCCTTGGTGCCATGAAAATAAAGGATGCCATTAAACCTTGAATCTTCAACAACAGATGGTTACAGAGAGAATTGTATCTTGGATAAAACCAGTTGGCAAATGTTTACAGCTTGAGGTTTGGGATGGAAAACCATGTCCAGATCATTCTTGAACCTAGATCCTTTGCACACTAAATCTTGAGATAGAGGAAGTTAAAACGTGCTCCTGTGGTGTATAAAAATGTGTTGGTTTAGACATGATCAAATTGGATTCAGGCCTTCCTATGTTTGGAATTCTGAAGAAGAAGTCAATCATTCAGATATGGATTTTCATGCCAGCCCTGTAGATGAATTAGCATAACTAACATGGCCAACAAGGAGCTGACTCAAGGATGATTGGTTAGACCTGAAACTGAAAATGACTATGTGGGGCCAATATCTCAATTTGTTTTATTGTGATGAAGTCAGAGTAGCATGAAAGTACACATCCATGAGATCTGCTGTCACCATGAATCTCTCTGAGAAAAGCAGAGAATGTGTCCTTTGAATTGTCTTTTGAACAAAATTGATTCCACCCATTGATTCATAGCTTTCAGATCTATAACCATTGTATAGCTTCTTGATGTCAAGCATACTAGGAATATTATATGGTAGCAGGATCACTGCCTCTTGTCTTGGTTTGAGTTTGAGTTTAAGTTTTATTTTAAACAATTGCTTGGTTACTTATAACCCTTGCAATAAATATACAGGATATATATTTACACAGTGAGTTGAAATTATTAATAAAATATTCCGATTCAGTTTTTCAAATATAACAGTTTAAAAAATTGAAGATGCTGGTACAAGGAAACATTTCAATTCATATATAAGTCAATAGATGAGGATTCGCCCACTTCGGCTTACCAATTAGTGTTATCATTTGATAATCACTTATATATACATAATAAAACCTGGGATTCATGAGGAGGCAAAATTTGAATATAAAATCTATAGTATCAAAATATTTCTACTGGTAGGAGGCAAGCGTAGGTCGTGAATTAGGCAAATAGAACATTCAAGGAAAGTATTCTAGTTCATTAGTTGTCCTTAGGGGGATTCAATTAGACTCTATGGTTCAGCCCCTATTAATATTATGGGGGCCCTATTTTGATTCTAAAGGTTTAGTATTACAGTTAAATTGCTTCTTATGTCAAAAACACTAGATGATTTTCGTGTTCTTTAAGTCTTTGCTACACTTTTAGTAGAAACTTGCCTGTCTTCCTCTTCGGTTAAAGGCCTTCATTAACAGTTGTTTTCTTTCTTCTTACAGTATTACAGGAGCAAACCAAATGCAAAAGATCCTCTTTGCAGCTCCCTCAAACGTGACAAGTGATGGGTAGATTATTGCGTTGCCAGGGAGCTATCTGTTCTTTGTTTGGTAGTAACCCCAGCCAGTATCTTAAGAACTGCTGCTTAATAAAATGTGGATAACCGGTGGCAAAGTAATCTTGTGGTGAGATGGACTATAATTGTTTAGTGTCATCCACCCATGTGCCCTTTGAGCTAGTGTAGCTTTATCTTCTGTATCTGATTGGATTTTAAGAGACTTCTTTACTAAACGTTTAAAGGCCTGTAGGTTGTATGGAATTATGTTGCTGTTAGAAGACCATGATGTCAACTCCTCCAGGACAAATCCGGCGAAGTACTTGGCCTCAACATCCATCAATGTTATAAGCCGATAACTCCCGGGAGCGATCTATTCCCCCCTTTGAATATGGGAGATATAATCGAACCCTTCCAGCACTTAGGAATAATTTGTATGCTCTTAACCTCAATAAATACTGGTGCCAAAATTTCAGCCCAAAGGTGTTGCTTGTATTTGAAGACCGCAGGAGATATGCAACTTGGGCCCGGGGCCCCCTCTTTCTGTCTTTTCATTATATGTTTTTTGATAATTTCTATGTTTGACTCCAACAAGCCCTTGTACTGCATGTTTGATGGAATTACCGGAAGATTCAGTAAATATTCTTCTGATGGATCGTTGAAATAGGTTCTTAAATATTGGACCCACGTAGCCTCTGTAATATGAGAATTAATTCCTATGTTGTCTGGATTGAGGAGTTGATTTACTGTGGACCAGAATCTAGTGCTATTTTTACATTTTATATCGAAAAGCAATTTGGCCCATAGTTTGTTGTCTTTGTCTCTTTGAATTCTCCATTTTAGCTTTTTGATTTGTTCTTTATTTGACTTCTGTGCTACAAAGGCAATTAAGTCACCCGGCTTACTCCTAAGCATTCTCAATGCTTTGTTAAATCTAGATTTATATTTCTGAAATCTTATTTCATGGTTTGCAGTAGCAGCTTCTTTGTATATTTTGTTGTTACCTTTGGGTTTTACTACTTTAGAATGCCTTTCTTGAAGTCTACATATGAGTCGTTTCCACATGTTTACTGCTGTACTTTAATTTCTTGAGATTTCCTGGAGATTTCCTGGAGCTTATCCATTACAGTTTCGTGCAATTGGTCAAGCCCAACCATTGAGCTCTTAATACGTCTACAGTTTATTAGAAATGTTTGTCTGTTATCTCCCTTATATGCATTGAATGAGTAATGTGTGGGGAAAATATAACTTCTTGTGGGAGATGGTCACTACCAGTTCTGTCCTTTGTTTGAAATGAGCAAATATGTTGAAATAGTCCAAACACATACTAGTATTGCTAGAATGTTATAAAGCATTAGGCAGGTAATCTGTTTGGAACCTTCCATTTAAGGCCCTAAGAGATAGATGTTCAAGATCATCCAGAAGTTGGCGACCTGTTTTTGACAATTTCCCCAGTGTGTTACTGCCCTGATCCGGTATTCCCAAAACGCAGATTGGGAGATTAATAGATCACTTGCCGAAGAGCCCATTAATTATAGGTTGAAATCCCCAGATACTATGAAGTGGGTTGTAATCTCCGTCTCCAGCAAGTTCACACACTAACTTTTTATACCGTCAACTTTGTTTTTAGGGTGGATGTAAGTGTTGACCAAAATTACTTCTGTCACAACTTTTTGGATGTCCATAGTATATTTGGTCATGTTCATTCCTGTTTCCTTTTTGTCTAAAGTTGTTCCTAGGATTCCAATAGCTATCATAATAAAAGTGGCCAGCCCACTTGAAGAATGTCCATGTTTTGCATGTTTTATAGCAGGTGTGAAAAAGCCCACTTATCCTTGTCTAAAGATGGGTTCCACTAACGAAGTTTCCTGGAGGAAAATAATATCGAAGGACGCTAAATAAGTATGCAACTCTGGATCAACTAATTTGGAATTTAGGCCATTTATATTCCAGGAGCACATACGTAGTGGTCTGGAGTTGAGCCTTTTTTTATTCATTTCGCCTGAATTTTGTCATGGTGAAATACGAGTGAGTGTTACTATACTTACTATATCTCTAATGCCGTCTTGCGGCTTTAACTGGGCAGCCCGTTCTAAAACTTCATGGGATTTGTTTGCAAAACACACTGTGTCTGTGGAGCCCTTTGCTCCCTTTAGTACAGAGGTGGTTTGTTCCTTCCTCGTGTCTACTAGCCCTTTTTGTCCTTGTGGTAGCAGAGGGAGTGGGGAGCAAGAGTGAATGCTGTCCATTTTTCACAGGACAAAGTGATAATGGAGACCCTTGGAGAGACTGTATGGAGAAAAGAGAACTCAATTTAATACCTAACTTGAACTAACTGAAACAACCAAGGGCGTATTACAGATGGTGCCCCCCTGGCGCAACGGGCGTTTGCGCCCGATTTGCGCGCCCGGGGCACTTTTGTATTATAGGAGGGGATGCAGACGCTTGTGCTTCCCCTTCTATAACACTGATAGCATGGGCGCACTTAAAGTGCCAGCGCTATCAACAGAGGGTTTTCACTCATTTGCATAGGGGCATCCCTATGCAAATGAGGGAATTCCTTTGACTCTGCGCCTGCACCATATTACAGACGTGGGTGCAGAGTCAAAGAAGCTGCCAGGAGGCGCACTGACGTTGTGCAATTTAAAAGGTGGCGCACTGTTAGTACGCCTCCTGCCAATAGCCCTCTTCAGGGGGTAATGAGACCCCCCAGACATCCCCTTGCAGGCGGGTGTAGTCACTGTCCGCACCCGCCTGCAAGGGGATCTCTAAACCTCTTTGAAAGTGTAGGCGGGTGCCACCTGCACCATGAAAACATGGAGCAGCTGCTCTGTGACTTCACATGAATGTGCTGCACCATAATGGAGCGCATTATCACTGTTTGTGCCTGGCACACCTTTTGAAAGGTCCCACTGAAGAAATCTGGGCCCCATTTTAGAGACTAAGGGCCTTATTATGACTTTAGCAGTGTAGTAGCAGGCTGCCATGCCAGTGTCACGCTGCCACACCGCCCAAGCTATAAAGAGACCACCTGCCAGATACCTACTGGAATCCAGGTCAGGCGGTTATGCGGCAGCTGGTCCACAGCAGTGCAGTTCTAATCCCATTAGATGTTCCTGCAGGGCATGAACTGTCAAGTCCCTGCTCTGCAGGACCTGGGGGTGCATGTGGACCGGGGATGCATGCAGACATGGCAGTGCAGACACCTTGTTGCAGCAGCATGAAAACTGTGGTGGTGAGGAAACTAGTAGCATTATTTTCAGTTCCACAGCGACACCGCCAGCATATTATCACATTCACACTGCTGTAAGACTGCCAGGGATTGCAGATCTCTGGTGGCAGCAGTGGTTGTGTGGTGGTCCAACTGCCCTATTCGAAATATGGTGGGTGGACAGCCACCATGAAGGCCCTAAGTCCAAGGTAGAAATCCTAACCATGCAAAGGTACAAAAAACATCTGACTGCCAGACGAGAGCCCATAAAGTAAAATTTTACTTTTCCCATTCAGAGCTTTTCCTGCCAAAATCAATAGCGTCGACAGGACCTTTCTCAACACCTATCAGGTTTCAGTGAGATCTTCCTGGATACAACCTGCTGTCTTTTCCCGCTGATAGATTCTGACTTCCATTTTGTTGACTAAGTCCAAAGGTAAAATCTTTGACTGGACCATTCCAGTTGGTGTATCCAACCACGGGGTCCATCGATGTCACTTTCAAAGGGAGCCTCGGTGCCGGTCTACCGCGATCACATACTATCATTGACACTTATCGTTTTTTGGTGCTTTTTCCATAAAAAATGTAAAAACTCATGAATCTGGTTCCCCTTATTAATGTTTTGTCATCTGTTTGTCATTTTGTTACTTAAACTTCTCTCTATGTTTCTAACTCAGTTTGGGATTTTTATTGTTTGCTTTTCTGGTTTTATTACTGTTTAGGTACTGTATAAATATATTGCCCTAAGTTAAGTAAGCTAAACCTGTCTTTTTTGTGTAATAGCTACCAGTGGGATGAGCTCAGGTAAATTTTGAGACTTTTGGCATTCACCCTGACAAGAAAGTATTATTATTCCTTGAGGTGGGCAACATCATTTCCCAAATAATACCTCAATTTCCTATTTTCCCCATCCCTCCAGATTGTCGGGAATATAAAGCATGTCTACACATGTACTCGTAGAAGAGGTAAATGTATTCACATTCCTAACTCACACATCTCTCTAACTCAAAAGAAAATAACAGAAGTAATCCAGAGTATTTAATTAAAATAAACTTTGTGCCATTTGGCTAGTATTTCATATTGCAATTTTATATTGATATTCCCTTAATGAGTTCAAAGGTGTATTTCTTCTAACTTCACTATCAGGGTGCTACCTGGAGAACAAAGAACAATAAGACTTAAAACCCATATGAGCCTCTTGTATGGGAAAAAGACAGAAGCCCCCTGGCATCACACATATATTTCTTATAGGGGGTTCCTATCTCATAGGAATCACCAGCAAGCAAGTCAAAGGAAACAAAGAACTTTCTGTGATTTTCTCTAACTCATGCAAATTGTTTGGTGACACCAGTATGTGTGAACCAAAACTATGTTGTGATACCTGAATTTTGTATGCCTGCTTTTTATTGAAATCATGTAAACTAAGTATGTGTTTGGCCTGTGTGGAATGTTTCAATATCATGGGGACCTTATATCGATGTCATAATATTACGGCTAGCAAAATATTAAGGAAGGGAATATTGAGGGACAGTATATATTTTTGGGGATTAATAAAAAAGTTTTCACTATTGTTTACCTAAAAATTGAGGTATTTTTGGAATAATGGCCATGGGAAAGGATTTTTGAAGGCTCTCTACTACAACTAAACAAGCATGTACATTTTTATCTAATAATTTTTTTTAGGGTAGATTTTGTGATTCAGTTAGATAATAAATGTTATCTTGTTTCCATTTTGATTTATTTGTGTTTGAGCTATTATTTTAATGTTTAATATTTGCAATTATCTGTATCATGGTTTGGGGAGGAGGAGTCTAACATTTATATAACCTCTTCGCTGCTAGGACATTTCTCCCCCTGCGCAAAGCCTTTATTTGGCTATTTGGGGTAATTCACACTCAGATCCCCATAAGTGTTTGTCCACATAAGGTAGCAATGCCAAATGTGTGTCCTTTTTTTATGACGTCCTGAAGATTTAAAAGGTTGCTAGGGTTTGTTGATTTCCCTGGTGGGAACTCAGAAATTTGTCAAAATATACGTACATTTTGTTTTTTTGGGAGAAATAGGAAAAAGTGCTGCAGAAGAAATCGTCTTGTTTTTCCCCTGCAAATGGTATCAACGTTTTCTGGCTAAAATCACTATCTTCCCAGCTTTTAGGAACTAACAGACTTATGTCAGAAAACCAAAATTTTCTACACAAGTTTGGCATTTTACTAGAACATAGACTAATTTTCCTATTTTTTGTGCTTTCAACCTCCTTCCAGTTAATGGTAGAAATGGGTCTGAAACCAATAATGGAGACTGGAAAACTACCAGGAGGCGATTCGTATCTTGGATAAAGCTTAGGTAATTATAATAGGCGATGTAGCTATATCTTTTACCCAACATTTAGCTATAAGTATCTAATACAATCTTCGATCTCCCCTTGTAGATTTGTGTATTTTAATCATATCGCTATCTGTGCAATCACATCAGTTGCCACGCAGCATTAGGTAATTCGAAAGAAATTACAATAAGTTTACATTACCTTACTATTTCTGTAAAACTTGAAAAAGATTGAGTAAGGAGTAAAATGGGCTTTGCTTGTTTGTTTTAGCCTTATGCTCCAGTGTTTTTAGACAGGAACCGTTGAAGCACAGACGTGAGCGCCACCATTATTGGCAAAGCTCCGGTATTTGAAATTAAAGGTAACGTCCTCATTGGTATGGTTTAACATGTGGTTTTCGAACCTTTATCTAGCCCGGATAATCACAAAATCCCTTTTCTGTGATTTCTTCTCACATTTTAGTCATCGTGACGACGCTTCATTAAGCACAAAGATCTGTTTTTGCTGAATGTATCGTCTTCCGCAGTTAACAACAAAAAAGTCCGATATCTATGAAATTGGAATATTCTGGAATCGAACCAATAAATTTCAAGTGTCTGCTGATTGTAAGTTCTTGAATTTTAAAAAAAGTTAGTACAGCGTGTTTCTTTAACGGAACATGCCATGCATGTAGGATCTTAAATTATGGCACATCAATGTTATCTTTTAAAGTTATTCTTCTTTGATCAAAAGACTGCGGGCCCCTTTGCTGTTCCAAGCCATATATTCAGCGGTTTAGTAAGTATGGACTAATATTATTGAGATATATGAGAATTAGGACCAATATCCACTTAGAAGTCCATTTTTGTTAAAAATATCAAAGGTGTTATTAGATAGGTATCCAATAAATATGGTGTCAATCAACACGTCCCTTATTCTATATATTCTCCAATATAACCTTACTGTCCTTTTATTAAAATACAGTATTCATAAATGAAATGAGCAATGAAATAAATTTATCATTTTGACTGTTATGAAACATCATGAATCATTATTAGTTTGTATATACTTGTCATATAATGAGAGGTTAGTTTGAAATTTTATGAAGTATTACGCCATTATGTTTATGTTTAAGTTTAAGTAAGAACTTGGATGTATTATTATTATTATTTTTATTGATCTGTTAAATGGTATCTGTTATATATTATTTTTCTCTTTAGGTAATACGTGGCTACTCCAGAAGAAGGCGCTGGTCGCCGAAATGCGCATCGAGATATATTTGTGCCACTTTCAAACTTTTAGCTAATTTGTTTTCATATAATTTTGTAGTGCTGAATTGATCATTACTGATGTAATTTGATAGATTGTACTTGAGAATCAATTTTTTTATGTAAACATGTATTTTCTAAATGAATATGTGAATAAACAGTAGAATTCATATTATGATTAGTTTCTTTCCTCTCTGTTATTATATATGACAAGTTAAATTTAATTGCCTAGGTTGTTATGTTTCACAGACTGGAAAACTATACATTTCTGAAAGGTAGCCACAATTTTTAATTTAACAAGTGGTCATTCATGTAGATCCTTCAAGGTTTTCCTATAGAAAGTAACAGTTGAAATAAAAAACAAATTAAATTGAGTTGAAAAAAACAGGCAGTTGTTTCTAAGTTTTCAATTGTAACTTCTAACTATGGCAGATTTTTGAAAATAATATGCTGTTACATCAACTGGACCCTCCTGTTTGTAGGGATATATAGGGTTTGTAGGTTCACCAAGATCCCAAGGTACGCAGAGCCAATAACTGAGCTGCACCTTGCAATGGTTTTTCTTTGTGAACCGGATATACAGCAATTCATTTGGTGAAAATTAAAGAGTGAAAAATAGATATCAAGGAAATCTTTGTTTTTCCGAAATGGGAACAAGATAAGGAGTTTAGAAGCAGTGGTCATTTGCACATTTATGGGTACCCATATTAGCATGTGAATTAGAGGGCAATGTTCGAAATGACTTTTTTTTACACGCTGTCATTTGGAAGGCAGAAATGCATAGAAAGACTATTGGTACATCAAATTTGATATTGTTTTAGCAAAATATGAGGTTTACAGGGGATTCTGGGTAAGAAAATGTTGGGGGATTAACACAAGCCACACCACCCTGGACTTGCCTGGGTGTCTAGTTTTCAGAAATGTCTAGGTTTGGTAGGTTTCCCTAGATAGCAGCCGGACCCGGGACCAAACGCAGGAGCCCTCTTTGCAGAAACAGGTTGTTTTGAGAAAGATAGGGAGACACCTGCGTTTTTGTTCCTGGGCTTGGCAGCCATCTATCGAAACCTACTAAACCTAGACATTTCTGAAAACTAGACACCCTAGGGAGTCTAGGGAGGTGTGGCTTGTGTGGATTCCCCAAACATTTTCTTATTCAGAAGCCCCTGCAAACCTCAAATTTAAATAATGAAATCAAATGTTTCTCACATTTCTTTGTGGAATCAGTGTAAGGAACAAAATTTTCCTACCACTGTGCTCCCGTTAAAACTGATGCCTCACTTGTGCGGTTGGGCCAAATGCCTGCAACAGGGTAGGCACCAAAACTTGACCATAAGGGCAGTTTTTATTTATACGTTTTTAGGCTCACCCTTACTTGGGCACCCACACAAGTGAGGTATCATTTTTGTCAGGAAGATCGAGGGTAACACTGGATTGTAGGAAATTTGTGCCGGCACAGGGATCCTTAGACTTTCACACACAGATGTGAGGAAAATTTATCTTTTAAGCTAAACGTGAGGTTTGCGGAGGATTCTGGGTAGGAACGCACAGGGGATCAATGCAAGCCACAGTGGCAGCTAAGCTACAATCCACACACAATGCCAGTCAAGTGCCAGTTTATGCAAACAGCCAGAAAAACACCATCCACGCACACTGCCAGCCAAGCACAATCCAATGCAAAATGCCAGCCAAGAGCCATCCACGCATGCCACCAGCCAAGTAACAGTCCACGCACACTGCCAGCCAAGTGCCAGACCACGGACACTGCCAGGCAAGCTCCAGTCTACACACACCACCAAGAGGTAGTCCAAACATATCGCCAGCCAAGAGCAAGTCCACACACACCACCAGCAAAATGCCAGTGCACACACAGCCAGCCAAACGCCAGTACATGCAGACCGTCAGCCGAACTTCATTTCACACACAAACATAGACACTTTCCTTGGTATCTAGTGTTTTTCTGCCCTCCCTGAGAGCAGATGAACCTACAAATATCACAGATCTGCTGGCAAGGGGGGCATAAATGGCTAAAATGTGTGCTTAAAGAAAAGGGAGGAGGCAGAAAGACTGTGCCCATTTTTCTTCTGGGGTGGGGTGTTGGCATGCCCATTCTCGGCAGCCCCCAACCCTACACAAAGTAAAACTAGTCCCTGGTGTCTAGTGAGCTTTCTGTCCCCCCAGGAGGGGGCAAATCAGGGGCTGTTGCCCATATCTGCCATGCAGGGGGACAGAAAGACGGTGCTCATTTTTGGGGGTTGGTGGGGGGGTCAGTATGCCCCTTCATGGTAGCCCCCACCGTTGCACAAAGAAAAAATTGGTTCCTGTGCCTAGTGGGCTTTCCACCCTGTGGGGGGCAGATTGGGGGGGTAATACCCTGATATGCCCCCCCACGGGGGCAGAAACACTGTGCCGATTCTTTGGGCAGGTGTAGGCATTGGCATGCTCATTCTGTGAATGCCCCCACCCCAACACTAAGAAAATAAATCCTTGGTGCCCAGTAGGCTTTCTGCCCTGGCAGGGGGGCAGATAGGGGGCTATTGCCTCACCGGCTCCCTAGGGGAGTGTGGTAGGGCGGTAGGAGGTACAGAGACTTTGCTTGTTGTGAACAGATGCTTTATTGGGCGAATGACACGCTTTTTATAGGGAATGGGTCTGTAATAGGGTAAAGGGGGTAAGCATGGGCGTAAAATCCGCTCCGCTCGCGGATTTTTCGGATTTTCGGCAAATTCGCAATCCGCGAACGCTCGCGAATTTGTCGAAAATCCGTGAATCCGCTCGCGGCGGATTTTTTGCTTGGTTGCGGCGCGCGGCGTGGTGCACGGCGTTCACTTTCCGTCATTTAGCGTTTGCCGAGTTGTTTTTCTTTGCGAGTGACGCGCCATTTTAGATCTTGCTGCGTGTTCCCGCGGGAGTTTGGCGCCCGCGAATACGTAATCGCGGCTTGCCACCTTGCACAGCACACCTCGCGAGAGTTCGCAATTGCGAACACGTAGTTGCGGCGGAAAGGAACAATGTCGCACTTGCGAAATAGAGATTTTGCAATTTCGCACAAGAAAATCACCAGCAAACAGGATAAACCTTCAGAAAATTATGATTTTTATCAGAATCACTCCTCAGGTTGACATTTGCATGGCCTTTTTTTTTGCAAGGAGTCCATTTGGGGGGGGGGAGGAAGGAAGTGCCCCACAGTCTCCAACTTCCTGTTCCTGTCCAGCAGGCTCCTCCCAGTGCTTTGTCCATCTCCTGGTCACTTTCATTTGGATCTGGAGCTGGAAGGATTACTTTTTGTGGGTGCTGCTGGATATTTGGATTTGAGGCCTTTTTGACTGTCTTTGGATCACTTTTGGATTAGAAATCAACTTTCACAAGTAAGTTTGTTTGGGGCATTACAGTTGCTGCAAGTAACATTTTGGAACTTTTTCAGAACATTAAATAAATTATATTGTGGGTAGCCACAGTATCCAGTAGGACCAGGGTTGGTTAGGGGTGCATGATACAACTGTTTTGTTGAATTTAAACACCATTGAGGCCATGGATGGGCTGGGATTGTGCTGATTTTTGTCCTTTTTTTGGGCCTGCTGGTGGGGCCCTTTGCCCAGGGGTGGTGAGTGTTGCATGGGCCTAGTCTTTCTGTGGGGTGTCTTCTTGAATTTAAACATAATTGAGGCCATGGATGGGCTGGGATTGTGCTTATTTTATTGTTTTTTGTCGTTTTTGGGGGGCTGCTGGTGTGGCCTTTTGCCCAGGGGTGGTGGTGCATGGACTGAGTGTGCCTGTGGTGTGGTCTCACTCTCTGTAATGTAAACATCATGGATGGCATTGGATTGTGGTGATTTCTGGCTGTTTTTCTTTTTTTTGGGGGTGTACTGTTGATGTGGACTGGCCATGTGGGTGGTGGTGGTGGCCATCTTGAGTGCTGGCTGGTACAGGCAACATGTGCTTGGGGTGTAAGGGGCCATTTTGAGGAGAGGCAGTGTCTGAGGCCTGCACTTATTTTGCCTACTTTTCATCCATTATGCCCAGGGGTAGTGAGTGTTGCATGGGCCTAGTGTTTCTGAGGGGTGTCTTCTTGAATTTAAACACCATTGAGGCCATGGATGGGCTGGGATTGTGCTGATTTTATTGTTTTTTGTCCTTTTTTTGGGCCTGCTGGTGGGGCCCTTTGCCCAGGGGTGGTGAGTGTTGCATGGGCCTAGTCTTTCTGTGGGGTGTCTTCTTGAATTTAAACATAATTGAGGCCATGGATGGCCTGGGATTGTGCTTATTTTATTGTTTTTTGTCGTTTTTCGTTTTGGGGGGCTGCTGGTGTGGCCTTTTGCCCAGGGGTGGTGGTGCATGGACTGAGTGTGCCTGTGGTGTGGTGTCACTCTCTGTAATGTAAACATCATGGATGGCATTGGATTGTGGTGATTTCTGGCTGTTTTTCTGTTTTTTGGGGGTGTACTGTTGATGTGGACTGGCCATGTGGGTGGTGGTGGTGGCCATCTTGAGTGCTTGATGGTACAGCAACATGTGCTTGGGGTGTAAGGGGCCATTTTGAGGAGAGGCAGTGTCTGAGGCCTGCACTTATTTTGCCTACTTTTCATCCATTATGCCCAGGGGTAGTGAGTGTTGCATGGGCCTAGTGTTTCTGAGGGGTGTCTTCTTGAATTTAAACACCATTGAGGCCATGGATGGGCTGGGATTGTGCTGATTTTATTGTTTTTTGTCGTTTTTTTGGGCCTGCTGGTGGGGCCCTTTGCCCAGGGGTGGTGAGTGTTGCATGGGCCTAGTCTTTCTGTGGGGTGTCTTCTTGAATTTAAACATAATTGAGGCCATGGATGGGCTGGGATTGTGCTTATTTTATTGTTTTTTGTCGTTTTTGGGGGGCTGCTGGTGTGGCCTTTTGCCCAGGGGTGGTGGTGCATGGACTGAGTGTGACTGTGGTGTGGTCTCACTCTCTGTAATGTAAACATCATGGATGGCATTGGATTGTGGTGATTTCTGGCTGTTTTTCTGTTTTTTGGGGGTCTACTGTTGATGTGGACTGGCCATGTGGGTGGTGGTGGTGGCCATCTTGAGTGCTGGCTGGTACAGGCAACATGTGCTTGGGGTGTAAGGGGCCATTTTGAGGAGAGGCAGTGTCTGAGGCCTGCACTTATTTTGCCTACTTTTCATCCATTATGCCAGGGGTAGTGAGTGTTGCATGGGCCTAGTGTTTCTGAGGGGTGTCTTCTTGAATTTAAACACCATTGAGGCCATGGATGGGCTGGGATTGTGCTGATTTTATTGTTTTTTGTCGTTTTTGGGGGGCTGCTGGTGTGGCCTTTTGCCCAGGGGTGGTGGTGCATGGACTGAGTGTGCCTGTGGTGTGGTCTCACTCTCTTTAATGTAAACATCATGGATGGCATTGGATTGTGGTGATTTCTGGCTGTTTTTCTGTTTTTTGGGGGTGTACTGTTGATGTGGACTGGCCATGTGGGTGGTGGTGGTGGCCATCTTGAGTGCTGGCTGGTACAGGCAACATGTGCTTGGGGTGTAAGGGGCCATTTTGAAGAGAGGCAGTGTCTGAGGCATGCACTTATTTTGACTACTTTTCATCCATTATGCCCAGGGGTAGTGAGTGTTGCATACTTGCATGTCCCTAGTCTTTCTGTGGGGTGTCTTCAATGTAAACATCATGGATGGCATGGGATTGTGCTCATTTTTCTGTGTTTTGTCGATTTTTTGGGGTGTTTAACTGAACTGATGTTCCTCTGTCTTCCATTGCTTTTAGGTGCACAAGAAGACTCAAGAGAACCACCAGTGCCAGGAAGAAGTCCTGCAGCGGTGTGTGTGTGCAGCCTAACGTCACGCGACGTCACGTCTGGACACAGAACCCTCTGCAACTCGTGCAACTGCTGCCTGCTGACCTGCTCTGAAGAAGATGGCCCCAAAAAAAGTAACCCGTAGCTCCTCTAGCAAGAAAGGTGCCAGTAAGGAGCAGAAGAAGCAAGTTACCAAGGACACTGGTGTGCCGCCCGCCCCTTTTTTTGGGAGTAAAAAAAAAAGTATGCCTGCAGCAGCAGCAGCGGGATCTGCTGGGGACCAAGCTGGCAGCAGCACCCCCGCTCCATTGGGCTCAGTGCCACCACCACCACCACGCCAACTTAAGTCCAAGCCCTTGAGTGCTGCAGAGGCAGCCAGTATAGTTCTTCAATCACCATCGACCAGTGATGTTGGCTCATCACAAGAAAGCAGCAGCAATGTCCCTCAATCAACACAGGTTGTTGTAGCTCATCTGACGAGTGTTGAACAACCACAGCCGCAACAACAATCACATGTGCAAGTACAAGCCCAAGTACATGTGGAAGGAGAGGCAGCGCAAGGAGATGCGCAAGCAGAGGTGCATGGAGGGTCACAAGTGCCCACAATAGTTGTTCCTCCCGAAGTAGGGGCACATCAGGAAATCGACAATCAAGGCGAGGTATCATTTGAGGAAGCCACTCCTCCTGATGATCCTTCATTGTCTTCCACACCCCTAGCAAGGAAGAGATCAAGGGTGGTGTCTACATCCTCTTCAAGCACACCTCCTTCTGATGATACGGATCAAACTTGGGAACCAGCACCACAGCCGTCTGAGAGTGAGGCACACCATGATCCAACAAAGGTAGTTAAGCGTAAAAGGAAGCTCGTCCAAAGTCTCAGAGTTATGGAGTGTGATGAGGCTCAACAAGAAGTGGCGGATACTGCTGCTGATGAAGACTCTGCCAACGACGACCCAGTCATCATAAAGGTCACTGCAGCCCCAGCGGGCATGCAGCAAACAGACATTTTGACCCTAGCCCGAAGAGCTGCTGAGCGTGATGATGATGATGATGATGTTGTCGATGAGGGGGCAGTGGAAACACCACCATCATTGGAGTTAAGTAGTACACCAACTCGTCCCGCTTCCATATGTCTTTCGGGCAAGAAGAGACCTCCGTCAACCTCGACCTTAATTAGTGGCGGTGAAAGTGCAAAACGTACAAAAGTTGGGCAATCCAGATCCTCCACTTCATCTGGCATTAGCTTCATGACCACCACCACCAGTATCGCCGCCTCCTCCAGGTCCCACAGACACTTCAAGTCCCCAGTTTGGGACTTCTTTACTGTTTGTCCCAAAAATCCAAAGTTTGCCATTTGTACCCTTTGTAAGCTTGCAGTTAGTCGTGGTAAGTCAGGTACCAACTATGGTACCGGCGGCCAGAGAGGTCATCTTGAGAGAAAGCACACTGTCAAATGGTTTGGGCACCTAGATGCGATCAAGAAAGGCCAAATTCAAGGAAACGTTGATGTTTCATCTGATGATGACGAGCAGGAAGAAGACGTGTCAAACACTTCCCTTACACCCAGTACCCCTGTCAGCAGCACACCCAATGTGAGGCACACTAAGAGTGTTGGAGCGAGTGAGACACCAACGCACAAAAGTTCACCAGCGAGCAAAATTGGGTCAACGAAGTCATTATCAGCCCGTAAATGCTTGGTCCAGGGCAACATTAGAACAATGCTTACTTCAGACGTGCCATATGAACGCAACCACCCACTGACGCGTCTGTATAACACTACGCTGGCTAAAATGCTAGCTGTGGACCTTCTACCTTTTTCTTTTGTAGAAGCGGTAGGTTTTCTTGAATTAGTGGCAACGCTCTGCCCTAAATGGAAGGTTCCGAGCCGGTTCTATTTTGCCAGAGTTGCGGTTCCAGCACTACATGAAGATGTGCTGGAGGCGATTGGGGCAGCTTTGCAGAAGAGTGCTGTTCACACAATACATCTGACAACAGACATGTGGACCAGTGGCGCAGGCGCTGATTACATGTGCATCACTGCACACTGGGTCTCTTTTTCAGGTGTTAAAGCAAAGCTAAACGCAGGTGTTGACCCGGACAAAGTTTTCAAAGCTGCTCGGAAACATGCAACACTAGCCATGTTTGGCTTGGAGAAAAGTCACACAGCAGAAAACCTTTTGGAAGAGTTTAACAAAAAGGTCTTGAAAATGCTATCCCCCCTAAAACGCAAGATTGGTTATGTTTCCACGGATAATGGCGCCAATGTAGTTAAGGCCATGTTGAAGGGTGACCATGTTAGAGTGCCGTGTTTGGCGCACTGTATCAACCTGGTAGTTCAAAAATTCTTGAGTGATAAACAGAGTCCAGCGTTCGAGGTAATGGCCACCTGCCGCAAAATGTGCAACCATTTCAGCCATTCTTTTAAGGCCCGGAAGCATCTGCGGAGACTGCTACTTCAACGTGGAATGCCAGTGAAAGCACTCATCCAGGAGGTGGCAACACGTTGGAACTCAACCTTCTACATGCTTGAGCGTCTGTATGAGCAGTATACGGTACTCGATCACTATTTCTTCACAGAGGGTACATCTCAGAACGAGGACCTGCGGATGAGTGCGGCGCAATGGGACATAGTTAAAAGCCTGACAGACATGCTTCGTCCTTTTGAGTTCTTCACGCGTGCAGTCAGCCAGGAGGACTGTAATTTGGGAAAAGCTATCCCTTTGTTGTGCATGCTGGAGCACCAACTGATGGCGGTGTCTTCTGAGTTTGAAAAAGATGTACAAAAAAAAGACCATTTTATTTTGTCTGAGAAATTATTAGAGCGCCCACGTGGTGATGAACGTCTTCAAAAGATCAAGTCAGATCAGCATTACATTTGTGCTACTATTCTGGATCCACGCTACAAAAAGGCGCTGGCAGGCGAAGCATTCTTTCCTTTTGCTGATGCAGATGTTCAAAAGTACAAACATTGGTTAGCCTGGTCAGCCAAGAGGTTTGAAAAAGAACGGCAGGTTATTGAAGGAGAAGACAGTACATCAGCATCAGCAGGCCATCCCCAGTCACAAGAATCCACTTCTGCACCTGTGGCTGGGGCACAAGTGACCTCTCAGCCGTTAAAGACACCGGCAACTGGATCATCTGCACCACACACAATGACAACACTAACAGTGGCTGCGGAGGAGGATTGGCTAAGTTTGATGGGGTATGGTTCTCGAAAAAATGTCACAGGCACAGCAAAAAGTAAGCAAAGTGGAGGAACAGTTGATGACCTTGAGTCGATGGTGCAGGACTATCTGAATGACTCAACAGAGGTCTTTCTTAATGATGAGCCATTGCAGTATTGGCATGGCAAAAAACAATTGTGGCCACAGCTCTTCAACCTGGCTATAAACTATTTGTCTTGCCCACTCGCAAGTGTGTCTTCTGAACGTATTTTCAGTGCTGCTGGTGGCATTGTAACTCCCAAACGGAGCCGCCTCTCACCCAAAAATGTGGAGCGGCTGACAATGATCAAGATGAATCAGCACCTCATACCACCAGATTACAAAGTACGAGAAAGCACGCCGCATGAAGACGAGGAGGACGGCAACGTAGATGAGGGGATTTGTTCTCTGTTCGGTGGCACTGACCTCATCCAGCCTGAATTCGCAGAGTATGATGACGAAATCTTGTTCTTATTCCCTGACACCGAGCCCTGAAAATGAGACAATCAATCAAGAACTTTCTTTTTCGTCCTTATTCACTTTTATTCCTGTGTGCTTTGTGTCTCTCTTTCCTTGTTTTGCACAGTTAATTTAATTCAAACTTTAATCACCTAATCCCAAAAACAAGACCATCATCAGAACTGTCTTCACTTGTTTGCTTATTGATTTGAAGGTGCCGCAGTCTACATTCCTCAGGTTCACAAGTTCTGAAGAACATGCTCCTCTATCCTCCTCCTCCAGACTGCGATTTCCCTCAAAGCAGAGTGCTGGATTACGCCCAATGAAGAAAGACTCAGCACTTGTGGGGGTGTTGTACTTCTTTGCGGGTGAGTTGACGGATTTGGGCCCATTGCTGTGAAGCTCTAATAATGGACAAAAGTGTTTTGGACCAAATATGAGGTGGAAATTTCTTGCCGTTTTTGCTGACTTGCTTGCCTTTGAGGTGCTCTTTGGCGGGGTTCCGGGTGTTTGTGGGTAATTTTTGGTGTCTGGGAGCACTGCTGCGACAGTCTAATCTTGATTGCATTTGCTTTTCAGGAAATCCGTGGTGGAAAACAGGAGTTATGATGATTGATGATGATGATGAGTGACCTAGCTGCACAGCGCCGCGTTTGGACCGAAGGCCGAGAGATATTGTAAGTATGAGATTTAGCTTTTTCGCTGTTTGGGGGTGTTGTCGGGTGGTTTTTTCCGGGTGGGTTGGCGGGTCTTGCCTGGGGCATTCCTGGGAAGGTCTAATACCGGATAGAAGTGTTTTGGACAAAATCCTGAAGGAACAGCCTTTTTTTTGCTATTTCTTCTGTCATCTTGCTCAATGTAGCGTTTTGGGGGGCTTCCTGCTGTTCGTGGGTGGGTTGCGGCCGGGGTCTCTGTCGAAGCACTGCTGCGACAATCTAATCTTGATTGCATTTGCTTTTCAGGAAATCCGTGGTGGAAAACAGGAGTTATGATGATTGATGATGATGATGATGACCTAGCTGCACAGCGCCGCGGTTGGACCGAAGGCCGAGAGATATTGTAAGTATGAGATTTAGCTTTTTCGCTGTTTGGGGGTGTTGTCGGGTGGTTTTTTCCGGGTGGGTTGGCGGGTCTTGCCTGGGGCATTCCTGGGAAGGTCTAATACCGGATAGAAGTGTTTTGGACAAAATCCTGAAGGAAACACCAGTTTTGGCACTTTTTGTAAGTTAGGGTTCGTTAGGGTTAGCCCTACCAGCAGGATTGCATGTGTTTCGGGGGGTTCTATTGCAACGCAGTTCTGGTGTTGTAGAGCACTGTTGGAGCGATGCTGGCTATGGATACTTTTGCTTGCTTGCAAGTGGTTTGAATACAATCCACGGTCTGTATTTGGGCCTACTGTTACTTTCAAAGTACGTTTTGTAACCATTTTTCTGCTAGGCATCGTTTTTGGAGATCTGATTGGGGTTCTTCTACATTTTTGCGACTGGCTTTAGTAAGGGTCTTGGTGGGAGCATTGCTGGGAAGGTCAAATTTTGTTCTAAAACACAGTTTACAGTACACCTACCTTGAGGGGAAAGATCCGCTATAATATTTTGGCCATACTTATTTATCCTTAAAAAGGTGACTCAGACAGAGCACGCAATTTCAAAAATATTGTACTGTCTATTAGGGAAATCAAAGTGTCACATTTTGAACCACACAGCGTACATACCTTTTATTTATTTATCAGTGGTATTGTAATAGCACTTCCTGTTTTCCGTTCAATAATTACAGGCCGGGTTTCAGTCAACATCCGCCAGGCAGGCAGTGGACAGGGTGTCTTCTGTCAGTGGTCACCAACATTGATGGACGAAGCGTCAGCTGGAATGGAGGAGTGCCGCCAATAAGAGGAATTGTTTGCTGCATGCAACTTACTTACCAAATTCAAGGACAACTCCAACAACATACGCAATACAGATACAGTATCCATTGTATTATTCTATGAGTGTGACTGCATCTGCTTAGCTTTAGTTTGTAACCAAAGATTGTCTTTATCTTCAATTATTGTTTGTCCATGCTATGCTTTTTTTTTCTTCTCTCAACAAAACCTACCCAAAAAGAAACCCCCATTCCCATCCATTTTACAAACCCTAACCCTCTTCCCCCGGGCTGTGTTGTTTTGCTTGATGTCTGACTAAAATGACATCAATAATTCCACACACTTGCTGGGGAGGATAAGGTCATAGCAACAGGCTGGTGAAGGAATACAAGGATATCTTCTAGACTTACTCAGCTTCAGTACTATATCTTCTAGTAGTAGTAGCCAATGTCAAATAAATTCAACGCAAGTACTAGTTATACTTGCAAGCAAATACTTTACCATTTGTTAGGCTACATTATGGCACTGTTCTGTCTGTCACCTGCTATATTCTCGATCGTACCGTAACCGTTGTAATGCTACAGTAAGGACAAACAAGGTTTCGTTTTCTTTTTTTCCATAGGCATGCAACTGCCACTGTGTCACACCACTAGTACCACCGCAATGAGGAAATGTCACCCGCCCAGGATTGACAACGTTAATCCCCATTTCACGTGGAGCCAGCCCTGGGCCTAGCCCTAATTTCTAACACAAATTACAGGTAAGATAAGCGTTTGGTGGGAGGTAGTATAATGGAGTATTATTTCGGAGTAGACAAGAGATTGACGGTTGTACTACTAAAGTCCTACGACTGTTCAGGAAAACAAAGTTACTGTTACACCCCCGCCCCCCACCCACCAGACTGAAAAGCAGTAAAAAACAGGTATGGTCAGATAAAGTTTAAAAATATATTTATGTAGCCCTAACAAAATAATCTCCCTCACCCACCCTAACCCCAACGATTGTCTTTGAAACGTCCCAAAACGATCCCAACTCCCAAATCCCACCCCCCAAAAGTCTATAAAAAAAGGGCAAGGGACACTCCACTACTGGAGGGTGCTGGTGCTGGTGCATTTTGCGGCATGGGCATCATACTCCTTGCGGAGGGTGGCAAGCTCGGAGCGGAGGCCCTTAACCAAGTTCTTATACTTCAGGACCTCCTGCTCCAGGTTGGACATTCGGACTCGTAGGCGGCGTTGGCGTTCCTTGCAGCTCCTGTGGGGGGCAGCTGGTATTTCTGTTGCTTGGCGGTGGCGGTTGTCTTTGTTAGCCCGGCTCGGTCCCGCTGGCTTAGTCACGGAGGAGGATGCAGTGGTCACAGTCGAGGATGTTGTTGTTGCCCCGCTCGACTGCGTGTCCTCCTCCTCCTCCAGGGCCACCAGCCGCCGATATTCGGTGACAGTGGCCTCCAGCCTCCGTTGCCGGGCCATTCTAGCCTGCTCCCTCCGTGTTGTTGATTTGGAAGGAGCAACTATATGAAGAAAGAAAGACATAGTCTGTAACCCATGCTCCTTAGCATTAATAACACAAAGTGATTGAGCCGAAAGTTGGGTCACAGTACAAGTAGCAAATTGAAAGCACAGTACATAACTATTGAGGACAGTATCTATGTAACCTCCCACTTCTGCATCCTTGCTCTAACATTAGTGGTAGTTTAATGAAAAAATTCTACGACCACTATGGACTTCCATTACAGTCGACTATGACAGTACACCAGTCTTATTCTTCTTCTTCTCTCTTGTTTAGGGAAATTGGTACGTTATCCGCAAGCCGGCAGAATGACATGGACAGCGCAGTGAACTTGCACCCGAGAAAAAAAGTTGCACACCATGATGAGTGAGACAGACTTGCGTTACTGTACCGGTCCAGTACATGCAGGTGGTGAAGCTATTACTTTTCTATTACGGGTGGCACTGAGAATACTCTGTTACAAGGGCTACTGCTTAATTAATTTACCTTTCACCCTACAGTGCAAATGAGTACTAGAAAAGGAAAATGAAGAAGCTAACTAATTTGTTTATCTATCACTTCACATGGGACGTATTTGATGACATATGGGATGACTTTAGGTGCTTTGCTTAATATTGAGTGAACAGTGATACACCCACACATGAATGACGTACTACAAGTAAACTAAAGTTATTAAGAGAGGTACGGAGTGTCCACCGTAATAACCAGATATATGCTGTGATTGCAGACGCAATACAAAGTACTGCTACTATTCATGGTAGTATTGGACACATTTACAATTTCTTTTCCTTGCCTTCCCTGCACTGGAACGGACGTGCGGGTGCGGTGGTACATGCTCTTCAAGGTAACACTTACTTCATCTGGCGACCATCTACTCTCTCTAGATACACATGTGCTATCTAAGAGTCAGAGAATACCATGCTCCAGGCATCCATTCAGTCAAAGTATACGCACACATACAGTTTCTGTTTCACCCACCCAGGCTGCTGTCCTTCCACCCATCCTTGCTTCATCATTGACCCAGCCATGCACCATACCATATTCTTTCCTTCCCAGCCACCTCGGGGGCCAAGCAAACACATATCGTTCTTCTTTGCCAGCCATCATACAAGTTCGCGTCCCACTTACTTACACCCTTCTTTCGCTTTTCGTTCATCCCATCCATCACGTTCGTCTAAGAACTTATTGGGATTCTTCTCACCAAAAACTTCACAGCTAAGTCGAAGTACATTTCGAGGAGGCTACTACCTGGTTGATTTGTAATGCACCCGTGCAGAAAGCACACTATGCAGTCTTCAATCTCAATAAGTAAGGAATATATAGCTTACCTGTTTCCGCCACCACCGTTTGAACCCCCACAGGACCGTCCGCCGGCTCTTGCACCGCCTCCTCCCCAGAGTCCGCCGAGTCCTCGCCCAACACAGCCACCTCCGCGCTGGCCCCGTCACCAGATGTTACACCTACAAAGTACATTTAAGAATGTTAGAATACACCACTCACTACTATATAATATTTGGTCTAGGAGAAATGTTAAAAAAACTGAATACAATGTAATAATTTGTGACTGTCTACTCCAAAGTAAAAATGTCCCATTTTCCAGGGAAGGCTGTTGTCTTGCTACACTTTTATGCACAACTGATGAATGCTTGCTTTTGATTTTTAACACGCACCACTTTTTCTCCTAACAGACAGAAGCTTGACTCCTAAGAACACGACCAGGATCAAGTTCAAACCAGGTGAGAGCTCGGCTCGACCACAAGAAATGTGTCCAATTAATCGTCAGCACTAACCACTTTTCCGTTTTCAGTTAAATAGTTTTATGACAAAGTAGATTTTAATAAATGTGTTTACTTTTAATAAAGCTTTTAAACTTAAATAGACTCTGTGGTTTTTGTTCCTCCAGACTAGAGTGGATGAGCTAAAGGTTTTGGAATTTTTGCAAGCATGAGTGCCTCTGACACTTCTTGACTGTGCTGTGACTCCGTACTCTCTTGTCCTGCGTACGATAATCTAGAGATCATTGGGGATCAATAATCGGTGACTTCGGGAGCTGAATGACTCTGCCACACTATCTAGTCAGTAAGGAGACAGTGCATAGAGCTATTGCTGAATAGAATGGGAGTCCAATGGAATTGCCAAATGTCCAATCTTAGTTAGCTACACAGACAGACTAATAAGAATAGTCTAGTAATACCACAGGGAGTCATATTCGAGGCAGGATAAGAATTTATATCCAGTCTACAAGAAGATCAAAGACGATTTAGAAAAAATCGAATGAGGAACGCTAGGAAAAAATAGGTACTCTTTATTAAAATGTAAACTTACTGGGGCCAGCAAAGGAGCCCTCGCCTGCCCGATCCTGGCCTGCATCCTCAGCACCCTCCTCCTGTGTCCTCTTGCCCTTGGGGGGAGCTGATGTACAACATGAAAGAAAGAAAAACCAGAAAACATGGATGAGATTTTTCAACCAAATCAAACATTTCAAAAGAACAATAACAACATATTTTGGAGAAATAGCAAATAGATAGACAACTATTCCACGGGATCTATCTCATGTGGTATACTACGTTATTCGTATTGCCTGATTTGCGGAACGTTGACTTAGAAAGTTCCTATGTAACTCAATAAACAGACTACTAAAGAGGTTTGCCTAGGCCTGGCACTGCAGGCAGCAGTCCGCAGCACGCGAAGTGACAGACAAAGTCCATCCTGCTTGCAGATCAGTGAATACTCAAACTATCAATCCACCCACCACCGCCACTATTTCTTCTTATAGCCATGTGTCTAAAGGAAGGACTGGACTTCAGTCTGTTGGGGCTGATTTAGAAGTCCCTTGCGGCTCATTTTCCTCCATTGTTGCGTGCCTTTTGTGACGCAGCGGCAGAACAAAAGACTCGCCATGGTGTTGGTGCGGCGTATATATTAAAAAAAAACACATATGGGCATATGGGCGATGCATCACGTTGTAAAGCCCTGCGCCATTAGGGGGCGTTCCGGCGCAAGGGAGGGCGTACCTGCGCAGGAACGAATCCTAAAAGTGGCTGAGGGAAATCTACAAGATGTCAATAAGTCACTTTTAGGACAATGATGCATGACTCAAACCCTGCGCGCTTGAAGCCGACGTACGGCTTGATGCAGCATTGGGGAGATAGGGTACCCCAGAGCATTGCTGGAGCTGCGCCATCGTTGGCACGCAACTCCAGCAATGCGCTGCCTTTACGGCACAGATGCGTAAGGCTTCTGTGATGTTTTGGGCCAATGGGTGGTGGTGGCATGGCACACAATTACTGCCGCATCCCTGCTACTTTGCAGGGATGCGCCGGTAATTGAAAATATGACCCTTAGTGTCTAGCATTACGCAGTTCTTATCTTTACACTACACTCATACATAATTTCTCAGGCCAATGAAATGAACACAATGTACAAAACAAATAAGCATAGTAGCAAGCAAGGCTACTGAGAAGGAGAGCAGTGCACCTGAAATGCATTGAAGATTTTGAAATATAATTTACCTCAATGTAATCGGCAGCATTATTGCTCTTGGTAAAGAACAAAGATTTGCAAATAACAGAGCCGGATAAAACAGAGTAGTAAATGAATAGCTACTACTACTCACCAAGCCCGGGGACCTCTACGCCGAGCGCGTCCAGCAAGTCCCGTTCCCGGTCCATGACATCGGTCCAGCGGTGGGTGGCCTGGTTATATGTGCGCCGGACCCCAGAGAGCTTATACATGGCCCGGCACACCTTCTCCCACCGCTTGCGGCGCTCCCGGATGCCATAGCCAGTCGCGATCTTGCCGCCTCCCAGGATCGTCTTGGGGAGGCGGCGCTGGACGTGGAAGATGAGTGCCGCCACTTCCTCCGCGCTGAAGATCTCCCGCGGGACCACTTGCTCCCCCCTCAAACGCCCGCACGGGAGCCAGGCACGGGGTGCGGGACCCTTCCCCTTCTCAGGGTGCTTCCCGGCTCCCTTTACCATGGTCTGGGCAGAAATACAGTTAAATGATAAACAAGAAATAGAATAGTGAAGAAGAAAAGAAAAGAGTTTAAAAAAGTAGTTTAAAAGTAACTAAAAGCAGCAGAAAACACAAAAATATAGAGCTAGAAAAATAGAGGGATAGATAATAAGTAAAATTAGATCAAATAAACTTCAAACAAGCAAAGGATGGCAGAGATTGAGAGAGGATAGAGAAAGCATGCCCAGAACCATAGCAATGAATGAGAAACAAGATGGCCGCGCCCGTTCACGACCGCGTGGGTAAGTTCGCGCAAGATTTTCCTTGCGAGCACGCGCGAAATTGTACTAGCGAGCAGCACACTTTGCGAGATTACACATAGCGGCCGGAAACGGAATTACGTCACGCAAACAAGATGGCCGCGCCCGTGTACGACCGATAGGGTAACTTGGCAAACGTATAGCTAGAAGCGCCTCGCGAACACGCGCAAGATCACGCGAACATACACGTCGCACAAAAAACAATTTTGTATTCGCACGTATTCGCGGCTTCCGAAATCGATCTCGCACGGATTCGAGCCCCAAAAAACGCGCGAAATTGCAGAAAAAACGATTTTAGCTAAACTGAAAGCAATGAGCAGGTGCAAAAGTTCAAACTTAACATTAGTAACATTCAAGGTAGTGCTTCCTGAGGGGCCCCTCCAGAGTTTGCAACTATTCTATGACCCTGCTATGACCCAAACAGCAGGCTCATAGAATAGCTACAAGTAGACCATAAAGGTCCTGTGAAAAAAAATTTCACTGCAACAAAAAGCAAATTACAGATAAGGAAGGAAGCAGGTGCCAGCCAGACTGGAAGTTTCAAAATTACTGACACATTAATGACCCACAAATGAATTGATGGCAGTTGAAGAAGGGCAGGTGTGCTTGCTTTTTTCAACCACCATAATCTACAGTGATAAATAAACCTAATGGGTGGCAGTGAGGATGTACCAGAGGGTGGCATGGGTGTCCCAGAGGGTGGCAGTGGTGAAACAGAGGGTGCTGTGAACCTGTGATGATAAACCAGACGTAGAAACAACATAGTCGCGGCCGTTGCGAGCCGAAAAGTAAGTTCGCAATTGCGAACTTGTCCCAAAATCGGCGCGAACGCGCGCCAACACAAAAAACGGGAAAATCCGCAAATCCGCTAGAGTTCGCGTATCTTCGCGGATTGCGAATCCGTAAATCCGCAATTTCGCGTACGCGAGATCCGCTAGATCCGCCCATGCTTAAAAGGGGGCTCATAAGCCTTCTCAGCAGGGTTCCTGTCCCGTAGCGGGGTCCGTCCTCTCCTTTTGCACTCCAGTGCAGTGCCGTCAGGTCGAGGATCCAGGTAGGGGAGGCGTGTAAAAAAAACAAAAAACAAAGGACCTCGTATGAGAACAGTGTTCAAACGCTGAAGCAGTGTTGAGGGAAGGGCAGTGCAGGGACACTCGTGCACATCAACTCTAGCTAAGTGAGGGAATGTGCTCGGGGTGGGGTTACCGGGAGGTTAGGTACAGGTTTGTTAACTCGGGGGTCTTCCCCTTCGGCCCGCCCAGCCCGTGAAGCGCTTGCGTACCTGGGTAAGCCACGCTCTTCCTCCTAGAGCGTGGCTGGGCGACTCGTAGGGACGTTGGCCTCCTGGCTCCGGCGCGTCCTCAGACTCCTTTACTCCTTCGTATTCTGGATCTGTCCGTCTGCTTCTCGCGTTCTCCCCGACTCCATCTCCTCCGGTGGACTCACACACCGCACTCAGCTGACTTCCTGGATTTGAGGACCCAGTTCCTTCGACGTCATCAGATAGGGCGGGGCTTGTGGACAGCTCTCCCCAGTTAAAGAAACAGTGCCCTTTATCGCTGTCCTCGGAAATGAGCGTTAATCCTGGGTCATTCCACTCATCCTGAGTGAGAGGAGAGGGTGAGAAGGAGTTTTTAGGAAATTCAGTACTATAGTCTCGTTTTCCTTCTGTGATCAGGTCACTCTTGTCACAGGGAGGCAGAAAGACTTCGGTCCCCATTCATGTGTGGTAAGGGGTGAGCAGCCCCACCCCTATTTTCTATAAAACATCCCTGTTGTCGGTGCACTTCTCCCCAAGGGCAGATGGGGTAATAAGCCTCAGAGGCCTCCCAGGTGGGCAGAAAGACTGTCACATTTGTTTTTATGTGTGGGGGCATTGGCATGCCCATTTTCAGCACCCCCCACCCCTATAAATCATCCCTGGTGCTTAGTGGGCTTTCATCCCTCCGGAGGGGCAACTCAGGTGCTGGTGCCCCATTTTCCCCCGGGAGCTGGCAGAAAGACTTTAGTTCCAAATTAATTTGGATGGGGGCATGGTCTTGCCCATTGTGTGTAGCCCCCACCCCTCTTTTATATAAAACAAATCTGAGGTAATAACCCAATAACCCCCCCAGAGAGGGTAGAACAACTTTCTCTTTTGTGTTTGGTGGAGTGGGGGCATTGGCAATTGCCCCCATCTGCCCCCAATGGCTGTATATGCCCAAAAATATTTGGGAGGAGCAAAGGCCTTTGCCCAAAGAGCCGCTCCCCCCCCCTCGGAGTCTAGTGGTGGTGGATCCCTGCTTGGGGATCCCCCTCCTGCAGCGATCCGCAAACAGAGATCCATTAGGAAAGGGTACCATAGGAAAGGGGAGGATTCTTCCCTTTCCAATGATACCTCTCTTGTCTGCCTAGGTGCTCAGGGGGCTGAGATAGCCCTCAAAGCACATATGCAGTGAAAGTGAAATGAGCTGTTTGACTCATTTCACTTTCACTTTCAATGTAATGACTTCAGCGTGCCATGCGCGGCAATCATCATTACACTAAAAAAAAATGCCTTGGGCGGCCAGGAAAGGTCTTCCCCAGCAATCAGAGCTTGAAAAATAAAAAAATAAATCAGTCTATTGTACACAGCAGAGGGATTTCCTGGCCATGTACAGAGGACGGAAAGGGTCCATCCTCAGCACATGACCACAGTGGCTAAGGATGGAACTGCGCCGTCCTCATCATGAAATGGGTTAATACAGTAAACTATTTATGTACTGTAAGTATTAAAAACTACATTGTTTGGCTTGGAAGATGGTACATTTTGGAATGTTTTGGATACTGTTATTTTAGAGTAGGATTTTAAGTAGAGTGTAGGCTATTGAGTTCAAATACTCTATAGCTTCTAGCAGTAGCAGTCGGCAGTAGGTGTTTCTGCAGGGCGGTGACGTGGGCAGGGGGAGGGGCAGGGTGGGGGGTGGTAATGTATGGATTACGGAGTTTTACAGGTAAGTAAACATTTAAATAAATAAAACAAATTTCGTTGCGCACACTGCATCACATTTGGTAATGCAGTGCGCGCAACGAAATTCGTTTTCTTTATTTAAATGTTTACTTACCTGTAAAACTCCGTAATACATACATTACTACCCCCCACCCTGCCCACGTCACCGCCCTGCAGAAACACCTACTGCCGACCGCTACTGGCTTTTAGTTATTTGTATAGTTCTACTTTTTCACTTAATACATTGTTCATCTTTTGGATAGTTTGGGTTTTCGCATTTGCACTAGGAATTGCTTAATATTTAGATCTGACTTCCTTTTGTAGTGTTTCATTCAATGGGTAGAGTATAGGATGTTGAGTATAAGATGGTGTCTTACTATGCTTCTTTATTTAAGCCACTGTAAAGATTCCATGATTGTATGTGTAACTGACTTGATGTCTGTGTACTAAAAGTGTTTCCTGAGGGAAGGAGTGCAGTAATAATCAATAAGTGGGGTTAGTTACTCCTCATGTCCACAGTTAGTAGTTGGGTAGTTTGTTCTGCTTTATTGTGTTGAAAAGTTCACTTTAAGTAATCTTCTGTTTATGTAGTAGTAGTATGAAAATAAGGGGAGTGCTGTTGTTTTGGTTTTGTCCATGGATGGTTTATAATTAATAAAATGGTGTTAGGAAGGCTTTAAAAGTTAACGAAAGTAAGAGAAGAGAACAACAAAGTTGACAACTAAAATAAAATCCTCTTTTGTATGCGCACGCTTTAGGTATTGAAGGATGTCTATTTCCTCAATCATGTATTTTTTCCTGCAGAATGTGCTATTTGGGTTAGGTATACAGGGTAGGTGGGCTATAAGTTGGATTGGCATCTTATGGACAGCCCTTTTAGTATAGTGCCACTTAGAGCAGTGGAACTTGTAGAGACCTCTTTCAAGTCTTGCATTACGCTGTGGAATTCAGTCTCTGTCATATTTGGTGTGTGTCTGTTCTCAGTTATATTTTTATTTTGAGTGTTTACAGTGACGACTCTTCAATAACAACCATTAAAGTAGTATTTAGTATGCTTGCAATTTAATCAATAAATCAAAGTTGGTAAAACTCAACTACTCACCCGTGAGGGTCTCAAGGCGCTGGGGGTGGCTCCGTTGAGTGGTGGGGTCATCTGAAGAGCTAGGTCTTGAGGTCCTTTCTGAACTGGGGCAATATGGAAGCTCGCCATAGGTGGAGAGGGAGGTCATTCAAGGCTTTGGCTGTGAGGTAGGAGAATGACTTTAATCCTGTTCTGGTTTTGTAGATATGTGGGACAGTGGCCAGAGATAGAACGGTCGATCGGAGGTGTCTTTTTGGTACACGGAAGGGGGGAGGGGTTGTTCAGGTATGTAGGTCCAGTGTTGTGAAGGGCTTTGTATGCGTGGGTGAGGAGTTTGAAGGTTATTCTTCATTCAACTGGGAGCCAGTGGAGATTGTGGAGGTGTTTAGTGATGTGACTGCTACGGGGGATGTCGAAGATCAGTCTGGCTGAGGTTTTCTTGACGGTCTGGAGCTTGCAACGAAGTTTCTTGTTGATTCCGGCATAGAGAGCATTGGCCCGAAGAAGTGTGGGAGTGTCACATCTGGAGGCACATACTCTCTGCAGGCAGGCAAGGTGAGAATAATAGTAGATCACATCAAATACTGGAAGATTGTGGTGGGCATCTTGGATTAGAAAGAAGTGTCTATTCTGATCACCATGGCCATCGTGATATGGGAAGGTTGGGATGATAATGCATGTCCACTAATTGTGCATTATGTTTACTTTTAATGTAGCAAAAGGTGGAAGGTAGATTATTTTTTAAGTGCACCCACATGAAAAGTTGTTTCACTGTATGTTGATGAAAACATTTTAAAGTAGAGGCATACATTTCTTAGATCTCTTAAATCTCTTTTCTAGTGTTCTGGAGAATAGATACTATGCTATCCATTTGAACAGAAAAATGAAAAAGAGGAATTTTAGAGATTTGCTGTGCTCTTGCATTTTTGCTTGCTGGCAGCTTGAACAAAACATGATGAAAAGTACCCTGGAAGAAATGTTACTTAAAGTGAATTTCAAGGAGGAGGAAGGTGGGGTTCTGAGACTGAAATATGCATCTAAAACCTCCTCATACTCTGAAATAGCAGTGGTATTAGTAGTGATGATACGAGTGGAACTGAGGACTGTAGTATCAGTTGCAGTACTTAGTAAGAGTGGTAGTGAATATTAATATGGATTTTAGAAGATGCGAATGGCCATTGCTAAGGCATGAGCACCACTACAACTTAGTTATCCTATATGATAAGACATCCTTTTAAAATATTTATCCTTTAAAAATGGTGCCTTTGATATTTTGTTGTACAGTACTCTGCGGGGTTGGAATTATTCAGCACAGTGCCACAAACCTCCTTCAACAAACACCTATAGTGCAATTTTCCTTCTAGTCTTCCTCTAACGGAGGTCATCCTTAACAACGCTATAGTGTATATGATTTGGAAATAAAAAGATGTCCTTAAATTTACTTTCTCTAATTCAATTTATTTCATTTTACTTTGAACCTTTATAAACTGCAAAACTCTGAGTTTTGTCAGGGAGAACGTAGCATGTTGTGCTCTCCTGATAGCGCATGTGGGGGAGTTCTGATTGATTTTTCAATTTAAAAAATCGAAATGAAATTAAATAAATTGTTGGACGTACTACCCCTGCATACCGCCAACAAGAGAGTTTTCCAGTGTGTCATGGCAAATTCAACATTATACATGCCCCACATAATTCTTTTGTCTCTCTGAATCATCAGCAAGGAATTTGAACACAAGAGTGAGTGAAGGAGACAGACACTTAGCATAATATGTACTGACTGGCTGATTTCTTGACACAGAGAGCAGCAAATAATCAAGCATGATAGGGACTTAGAGGCTGAATTTGACTTTGATGGAGAAGGGTCTCCATTAGAATGGTGACAGAGTATCCTGTTATGTTATGTTATGTTATGTTAATTTTTCTTTTATAGCGTGCGGCTACTCCGTAGAGTGTCCCGGCGCTTTTATTGACAGCTCGTAGCAGAAAAACACAACACAGTAAAATAAACAAACCCAGCAAAAAGACAGAAGAGCGCACTAAAGGGCAAAAAGCCAAGTTTTAAGGCCATTCCTAAAAGTCAGCAGATTAGAGGTGCTGCGTAATGCCAAAGGCAGAGCATTCCAAAGCTGTGGTGCCATCAGCCTAAAAGAGCGACCTCCAATGCGGGCCTTTTTTACTCGAGGGACCACAGCAAGGAACAATGATTCAGATCTCAGAGATCGGGCCGGATGGTAAAAGGCGAGCCTCCTTTGGAGATATTTTGCTCCCGAGGCGTGGAGAGCCTTGTGGGCCAAGGTCAAGGCCTTAAAAACTATCCGCTTCCGGATAGGCAGCCAATGAAGTGACTGCAAAAGGCCGGAGACTCTGGCTCGCCTATGGAGGCCAAAGATGGCCCGCGCGGCCGAGTTCTGGACCACCTGCAGCCGTTGCTGTAGATACTCCGGCAGGCCAAGGTATAGGACGTTGGAGTAGTCCAGTCTTGAACCGATTAAGGCCTGCACCGTAGTCTTCCTATGATCTTCTGAGAGCAAAGGAAGAAACCTACGGAGCATTTTAAGGAGGCCAAAGCATGTTCCAGTGAGACCAAGGATCTGAGATCTTAGCGTCAGACCGTTATCGATCTTGATCCCCATCAAACTCTTGCTCAGTCCGCCAGATTTAGGGCTGAGTAGACCAACAGTATCTTGACAATGGAGCCTTGTCGGTAAGTGGGTTACTAGTACTGGTAAATATAAATCTACCACTGGCAATAAGGCCACTAACACAATATAGGGCTCAGTACAGGTCTTGGAAAATGATTCCCATGCTCATCGATTGATAGCTGGCTGCGAGAAGGCAGGCTTCCCTTTAATGACAGGTATGTAAAGCATTTAAAAACACCAGGGCCCAGATGTACGACCTGCAAAATAGCGCCTCGTAAATTGCAAGGCGCTAATTGGCATGTACAACAGTGTGGTTAACACTGTTTACGATTCACAATGAGATTGAAAATTGCGAGGCTCATGAATATTAATGAGCCTCTCACAATTTGCGAGCCTATTGGGAATGACAGGCCCTCCCAGGAATGGTGGCCAGCTGGGCTCAGCAGACCACCATGTCTGGGACTACTTTTAAATAAAGTCGTTTATATTTTTTGTTAAATGCAGCCCGTTTTCCGTAAAGGAAAACCGTCTTGCATTTTTTTTTTTTTAAATGAAACGTTTTCATTTAATTTTTAAAGGGCAGGTGGTAGTCCCTGGGACCACTGCCTGCCCTTAAAAAATATTTTTAGAGACAGTCACAAAGTGGAAGGGGACCCCTTCCAAATTGCGGTCGCAAAACATTCATGCATTGCTTTTGCATTGCTTTGCGGACGCAATTAGGAAGGGAACGCCCCTTCCTAATTGCGACTTGCAATTCCTAAATAGGGAGTCGCAAATAAATTGCAACTCGCTATTAAGGAATTGTGCATGGCCCTGGGCCAGTTTGCATGCGCAAATGGGTCGCAAACCCGTTTGCGCATGCAAATTAGGGTTGTACATCTGGCCCCAGGTCAGTAAATAAATAAGACCAATCACACAATAAAAATCCAACACCAATTTATAAAGATAGAAGGAAATATTTATATCTTTAAAATGAGTGCAAAAAGAAAAAAATGCAATGTAGGAAACCGGAGATATGAATTTTGATAGATTTAGCACTATATAGCACATAGATAGCTTCTATTGAGACATCTGACCGCGCTAGAACAAGTCCAAACCAAAGTTTCAGGCAGATCACGATGTACGACTACCCCTCACAGTAGGCATCTGTCAAAGATTTTACCTTATGACTTAGAAACGTTTCGGTAGCTTTTCTTCCCGGCGTCCCTCAAAGCTCTCAGCCAGCCTGGATTCGGTGAGGGTTCACCGGCTTGCCTAGCGACGAGCTCCTGGTCAAACTTGAGGAAGTCCGACTCTGGAGCTTTCCAGGGGGATGAACCAGGGATCCAGGCTGGCTCGCAGTTGAAGGTGGGCAACTTGGCTGTAGCCGTTGGTCCCAGTCACCTTTTCTACATTCAGACTTAGAAACGTTTATGGAGCTTTTACTTGTGGGGTACCTTGATGCTCTTCGTTAGGCAAGGATCAGTAAGGGTTCGCCGGCTTGGGTTCTAGACTATACCCCATCAAACATTGGAAAATCAAACCTCTGGAGCTTTTCAGCTGGCCAAACCTAGATTGCAGGCCGGCTTGCGGTTGAGGGTTGCTGGCTTGGCTGGCCAGGTTGAGTCAGTCCACTTATGGAGCATTTTTCCAAAGTTGCTCCAAACTTCTCCAAACCTCTGGAATATCTTCCAGAAGTTCGCCAAAGGACCCCAAAGCTTCCAAAACTTACTTCAAGGGTCTGGAAGCTCCAAAATGGTCTGTGAAAGTTTGGGACTTCAGTTCCCACAATCCACTTGGAGAAAACCCTTACAATTCCACTGGTAGTACTCCAGGCTGAGGATTCTTGGAGGTGATGCTCCAGGTGAGCTCTGTTAACCTGTAGCTTGCTGGGAGTCTACCCTTTAGTCCTCTTGAAGCAAGGTAATCCACAGGGCTTTAGTTCTTGATTGTGCAGTGGGCGCAGTTGTCAGAGAGCAGGGTCTGGTTGGTGAAAATCAAACTTCTCAGCATTGATCCTACTTCTTTATTGAGTTTCAAGTAGCAGATCTGAGAAGCTTTGCCCCTCTCAGATCCTTATTACAAGTTCTCTCGATCAAGCAGGAGGGCACTGCTTTCCAATGAGATGAAAGGCAACACTCCAGGATAGGACCACATTCTTCAAAGTGTGGCACTATTCTCTCCCGGAGAGCACCATAATAATAATAATAATAATAATAACAAGGCATTTATTAAGCGCACAGCTGCCCCAACGGGGTGTCCCGGGGCTAGACAGAAGCAGGAGCAGAGACTAGTCCTGGCGGCTGAATAGCCAGGTTTTGAGAGACTTGCGAAACTCGAGTTATGACTGAATCAGGCGCAAGTGAAGGGGTAGTTTGTTCCAATGTTGAGTGGCACCCACCTCAAATGATTTACCTTCTGATCTGGCTTTTTGGAACCTGGGGGTGGCAAGCAGATGTTGAGTGTTGGACCGTACGGATCTGGAATGACAATATGGACGAAGTCTCCTCCTGAGGTAGCCCTTTGCCTGCCCGAAAAGCTAGTGTCAGAGCCTTAAATTCAATTCGCTTGGCAATAGGTAGCCAGTGTAGTTGTCGTAGATAGGGGGAGATATGTTGTCTGAGCGGAATGCTGCAGACTAAACGGGCTGCAGCGTTTTGTACCGTCCAAAGTCTGCGGAGCAAGCCTAAAGAGAGACCCAGGTATAATCCATTCGCGTAGTCCAGATCTGAAGTTATCAGAGCATGGACCACGGTTTTTCGATGAGCATTGGGCAGGTAGTTAATGATTTTTCTAATAGTTTTGATTTTGCCAAAACAGGCGGAAGAGACTGTTTGAACGTGCACGGCAAGGGATAGATGTTTGTCCCATCTAACGCCCAAATTCTTAACCAAGTCCTTGAGAAGTGGGGCCATGCCTAGTTCCTCAGGCCACCACAGATTAGAGGAGAGGGTTGGTTAAAAAATAAGATATCGGTCTTATCTGCATTGAGTTTCAAGAAATTGCGGTCCATCCAGGCCGCAATATTCTTAAGACACACTTTAAGGGGATCAAAAGTGGCGGCAGATACAGCATTAAAGGTGAAAAGTAGCTGGGTATCATCAGCATATGATGTAATTATGATCCCGGTTTTAGAGATCATCTCAGCCAGCGGGGTTAAGTAAACCTTAAAAAGAAGCAGGCTCAGGGCTGAGCCCTGCAGCACACCCCATTTAAGAGGTTTAACAGGAGACATAAAAGGGTGGATCCAGACCTGTTGTTTGCGGTCGGAGAGAAAAGATGTTAACAGGTCAATACTGTGCCCTGAACTTCTATGGACTTTAGTCCGTTCAGGAGGATGGGATGGGAGACGGTGTCAAATGCTGAAGACAAGTCTAACAGCAGTAACACCGCCTTTGAACCTCCATCTACCGCCCAACGTATCAAGTCTGCCATTTCAATTAAGGCTGATTCCGTACTGGAGCCAGAACGAAAACCGGTTTGAGAGTCTTGGAGAAGGTCATTTGACTCAATGAAGCTGGCCAGTTGCTGATAGACTGGCTTCTCTAAGACCTTCGCAGGAGCGGGTGATAGAGAGATGGGAGCTTCTGAATCTGCGTTGACTTTTTTTAGGATGGGCAGGAGAAAGGCATGTTTCCAGGCTGCCGGGTAAATCCCCAGTCTGAGCGATAGATTCCAAATGGGGTTAAGTTAAGGGTTGAGGAATCCCGCAAGGGCGTTATATTGTTTAGCTGGCCAAGGGTCACTCGGGAAACCAGATTTGCACTTCTGCAGCTCATGGAGTGAAGCTTCCTCCGATATTTCCACAAACTCCGAGAGCCCCGAACTGGGAGCCTGCACCAGATCTTGGTCCTCGGAAGTCTGGGGATCTTCCCATGGCTCAGGAAAGGAGGCATAAATCAAAGCAATTTTGTCCTCAAAGAACTGAGGGGCATATTATCAACACAGGCGATAAAATTATCGCTGCTTTTATCGGCAGAAAAGCAGTTTTCTGCCGCAAAAGCGGCTTTAGCGGCAGTTTTCTGCCGATAAAAGCAGCGATAATTTTATCGCCTGTGTTGATAATATGCCCCTGAGAGTTTGTTGCATAAGCTCTGTGAGGGGGGGTGGGTGTGAGTAAGAGCCAGTGGGTCGGTGAAAGATTTAAAAATTTAAAAAATCTCCCTGGATGAGTTTTTAGCATTATCAATTCTGTCAGCTAAAAAATCTTTTATTTTTAGTGAGCAGTCTGCGATATTCTTTAAGAGCTGCATGATAACCTGACTTACTTTCCACAGAATACGTCAGTCTCCAGCTATGTTCAAGTATTTTGCGTTCTGACTTCTTTAGTCTAAGCTCCTCCAAATACCACGGGGCAGAAGGGGAGGATCTAGGCAATTTTACTACTTTCAAAGGAGCCAGGGAATCAAGCGCGCTGCCGATCTACTTATTCAGGTTCGAGATGCTAACCTCAAGATCATTGGAGGGGCAGGCTTGGAGTCCTTCATATGTTGCTGTGACGGGGCGGGATGCCCCTGCGAGGAAGACTGGGAGGAACATACAATGTCCCGTGACTGGTGGTCAGCTGTTCCCTTGTCGTGCCTTTCTCTTCCCATCCAGCAGCCATCAGGGCGGCCACTCCTTCCCCGTCTTCGGAGGAGTGGCCGCCTGCTAACGCTGACTTCGAGCACCATTGGGGATACGAGGAAGAAAAAGGACGCTGCCCCTTTAACCCTGCCTTGGGCGACGACGAGACTCCGCCCATCCAAAGCGTCACCGAGCCAAAAGGAGGAGGATCCCGGAAAACAGGCGTTGGGGATTGGAGACGGAGTACGGAAAGTAGAAGCTACGCGGAAGACGACGCCTCGAATAGCCCAGCTGAGACCTGCAAGCCAGGAGGCCAACGTTCCTGCGAAGCGCCCCGCCACGCTCCCGCGGGAGGAGCGTGGCTTACAAAGTTACGGGGCAAAGTGGCGGGTTGGGCGGGTTGGAGTAGCCAGCCGACTGTTTAAGCAACCCGTGTACACCCGAGTCCCTGTACCCTTACCTCACGAGCACTACCGGCTACTGCGGTATCTTGTATATACACTTTGCACGTGGTTTTCCCTCACTCCCGGCCCTTGCATAAAAAGCTCCGGACGTCCCAGTGATTGCTCTCTCTCTCTCTTTCCTTCCTGTTGGTATCGGCGTACCCGCTGAACATCGTGTGGAGGACATTTGTGAAGTTACCATTCTGGCTTCAACACCTCCCTTGCATCGCCGCAACACCCTGGCACTCCCTGCTTTCCCGAAGGGCGTCAGAACGGAGCCTGACGAGTTCGCCCAGATAAGTCTCCCAAGCAGGAGAAAGAAAGCGTATCTGAAAATAAAGCCCTCTTTGAAAGCATTATTTCAGACTTCTGACTCAGTTCCTTCCCCTCCAGACCCTACCCCGGTACAAGTGGTGTCAGAAGAGGGATTTCCATCCCAGTCCATCTGTGATCCCGAGATGGACGCCCTAATTCAGCATCTTATCAAGGGGCAAGAGAAACTGGAGTGGGCAGTAGAAAGACAATTGACAGCGGCTCAGGCAGATCGGGACTTATTTAAAAATACCATCACTGCTCAACTAGAATGCATGAACAAAAACGTACCGCCTCCGACTGGCCTACCTCCTGTAGAGAATAGAATACATGTGCCCAACCCCTCAGGGATTGCCCTGCAAAAGTACGTACATGGTGAAGACCCTGATGCCTTCCTTATGAATTTTGAGCGAGCAGCGAGAGCACTGGGTTGGCCTGAAGAGAAGTGGCCCTTCTTCCTGGCGCCATTATTAACCGGAGAGGCGCAGTTTGCATACCAGGTGGCTAATCCCGTAGGTAATGCCCCCTACCACCTTATTAAGAACGTGATCCTGGACCACTTGGGGTTAGACCCCGAAGCATACAGAGTCCGGTTCCGAAAGGAGAAGGGTTCACCTGGCGAGAATCCTAAGACCCTGTTTTTCAGACTCAAAATGATGGCTGACAAGTGGCTGAAGCCCGAGTCCAGTACCAAAGAGGATGTCCTGGGTAAAATCTACCTGGAGCAATTCATGGAGGCTCTTCCATATGGGTCTCAGAGATGGCTGAGACAACATTCAGGTGTCACGGTGGAGCAAGCCATAGAAATGGCCGCCAATTATGCCCGGGCACAACCTCGTGGGTCGGGCTGGGAACAAGAGAGACATTCCAAGCACATGATACCCGCCAAGCCCGAGAAGAAAACAAAAATGATAATGGAACAGATAAGAACAAGACCTTTGAGAATGGAATCCCCTATGTCACGTGGGCCCCAGTGTTTCGAGTGCGGCGAATGGGGCCACATCGCCCGCTTGTGTCCTAGGAAACAGCAGACAGAGGAACCAATGGAAGTGGGTTATCTACCAAAAACTGTTCTATACTCCGCCGAGATGGGAACCTCGTTCTATGTGAGTATGATGATAAATGACCATGTAGTGAAATCCCTTTTAGACTCCGGGTGTAGACAGTCCGTGGTCCAAGAACGACTTGTACACACCAGCCAGTACGTTCCCGACACCCTGGTTCATATTTGATGCGTCCATGGGGACGTCAAGCCCTATCCTTTAGCGCAAGTTACCATACGTCCAAAAGACAAACCAGCTTGTCTAGTGAGAGTGGGTGTAGTGGACTCTCTTCCAGAGGACATGATATTAGGGGTAGACAATTCCGAATTCCTCGCCTTGTTCCAAAAGACTCTCTTAGAACGTTCCCCGATGATTGAGGGTCCCCAATCTGCTCTTTTAACCCCTGACCCTTGGATCGCAACTTCAAATTTGCCCAAGCAGAGGACAGAACATTATATAATGCATGGGAGGCTGCTCATGCTACACAAGACTCACCAAACACACGGTTCCCCAGGTTTGTTATACAAATGATCTCCTATATAGGGAGGCTGTTGGGGGAAGCACTCTTCAACTCCTGGTCCCCTCCTCCTTCAGGGATCAAGTCCTATTCTTTGCTCACGCTCATCTGACAGCCGGTCACGCAGGCAAGGAAAAAACCACTGAGAGCATTGTACGGCATTTCTATTGGCCAGGAATATACAAGGATGTGCAGGAGTACTGCAAGAAATGTGAAATCTGCCAGAGAAAGAACACCCACAGACCCCCATCTGCACCATTACATCCCTTGCCCATTATTGGTGTACCCTTTGAGAGGGTAGGAATGGACTTAATCGGGCCCCTCCCGAAGTCATCTAGGGGTCATCAATACGCTCTTGTCATTGTGGACTATGCAACAAGATTCATAGCGGCGTTTCCCTTACGGGCTCCTACCACCGCAAACGCCGCAGAAAAGTTTGTGGAGCTGTTCGCCCGTGTAGGATTCCCTAAAGAGGTCTTAACAGACCAAGGGACACCCTTCACGTCCCACATGATGAGGGAGGTGTGCAAATCCTTGAACATCCGACATCTGAAGACATCGGTCTACCATCCACAGACCGATGGTCTGGTGGAGAGATACAACCAGACGTTGAAATCCACCTTGAAGAAAATGCTATCAACAGAAGGGCCGGCATGGGACCGCTTGCTTCCCTTAGCGTTGTATGTGCTTAGAGCTAAAAAAACTGAGTAGTCTTGGATGTTCAGCCTTTGAGCTTCTATATGGACGCCTCCCAAGGTCATTGTTGGAAATGACTAAAGACACTTGGGAAACCCAGGAGGCTCACGAACAGAAGACGCTCCTGGATTATACAACACAGTTAAGAGCGAAACTGGGAAAACTGAGAAACCTCGCAGACACCAATCTGGAACAACAAAGACAAAAACAAAAAAAATATTACGATCGAGGGACCAGACTGCGAAGGCTCAAAATCTGGGAATGGGCGCTGGTGCTTCTACCATCTCTCTCCAACAAAAACGAATGGACGGGACTCTATGAAGTGGTGGAGACCATAGGGGATGTCACCTATAGACTCTGGCTCTCCCCAACGAAAACCCAAAGCTACCACATTAATTTATTAAAGAAGTGGATAGGACCAGTTCCACGTGGCAATAACCTGGTGCTCCCTATGATGACAGAAAAAGCCTCTACAATACAACACCTCGTTATCAACCCGGAGCTAACCGACCAGATGAGGAAGAGCCTCTTTGACATCTTACGCCCCTTGGTCACCATCTTTTCAGACTTACCAGGGAAGACTACTTTGGTAGAACACTGTATTGAGACGGCCCCAGGAAAAATAGTGAAACAACGACCGTATAGAATCCCTGTGTCCAGACGAGAAGCCGTGAGAAAGGAGGTCCTGGATATGCTGAACCTAGGTGTGATCCGGCCGTCGAAAAGTAATTGGGCCTCACCGATTGTGATGGTTCCTAAACCCAATGGATCCAAAAGATTTTGTATGGATTTCAGAGCTCTAAATGCCATCTCTACGTTTGATGCATATCCCATACCTCGTGTCGACGAGCTGGTAGAAAAACTAGGGGACGCTGTCTTCATCACCACCCTTGACCTCACCAAAGGTTATTGGCAGGTGCCCCTCCATGAAGAAGACCGAAAGAAGACCGCCTTCATCACAGATGACGGACTTTATGAGTTTACGGTTCTTCCTTTTGGATTACACAGTGCACCTGCCACTTTTCAGCGACTTATGAATCGTGTGTTGAAACCCTATACGTCGTTTAGTTTGGCCTACTTGGACGACATCGTGATTTACAGCACAACGTGGGAGGAGCACCTGAAGCACATAAGTACCATTCTATCAGCGCTACGACAAGCCGGACTACACGTCAACTCAAAAAAGTCCCGTGCAGCCTTCACCAGGGTCAACTACTTGGGATATGTCCTGGGAGAAGGTACCATCGCACCACAAGCGGAGAAGGTGAAGGCCATTCAGAACACCTGCTTTCCAAGCAACAAAAGAGATCTAAGAGCCTTTCTCGGATTGGTTGGCTATTATAGACGGTTCATCCCTAAATTTGCTGAAGTCGCTACACCCCTCACGGGCCTCCTATGTAAAGACGTCAGACCTAGGGAAATACAGTATCCGTCCCAGGAATCCCAAGACGCCTTTGAACGTCTGAAACACATCATAACCACCGCCCCAGTCTTGGAGTCCCCCAATTTTGAGAGAACCTTTATCCTTGCCACTGACGCTTCAGACGTAGGATTAGGGGCCGTGCTGTCACAGGTGGGCGACGATGGTGTAGAACATCCCATTCTGTATACCAGTTGTAAATTGTTCCCAAGGGAGTGTAGATATTCCACTGTAGAACGTGAGTGCCTGGCCATCAAATGGGCCATCGAAAAACTACAATACTACCTGGAAGGGAAGACATTCATCCTACAAACTGATCATGCTCCATTAAAGTGGATGTATCAGAACCGAACATTGAATCCCAGGGTACTCAGATGGTTCCTATCCCTCCAACCCTACTCCTTTTCCATTCAACATAAAAAGGGCACGGAAAACGGCAATGCAGACTTTCTCTCTCGGGACTTTCCTCTCCCCGATCGGGAGATTTCAGGGGGGGAGGTGTGTGACGGGGCGGGATGTCCCTGCGAGGAAGACTGGGAGGAACATACAATGTCCCGTGACTGGTGGTCAGCTGTTCCCTTGTCGCCCCTTTCTCTTCCCATCCAGCAGCCTACTTCCCCGTCTTCGGAGGAGTGGCCGCCCGCTAACGCTGACTCCGAGCACCATTGGGGATACGAGGAAGAAAAAGGACGCTGCCCCTTTAACCCTGCCTTGGGCGATGACGAGACTCCGCCCATCCAAAGCGTCACCGAGCCAAAAGGAGGAGGATCCCGGAAAACAGCGGACGGCGAATTCCCGGAGGAAGAAGGCGTTGGGGATTGGAGATGGAGTATGGAAAGTAGAAGCTACGCGGAAGACGACGCCTCGACTAGCCCAGCTGAGACCTGCAAGCCAGGAGGCCAACGTTCCTGCGAAGCGCCCCGCGGGAGGAGCGTGGCTTACAAAGGTACGGGGCAAAGTGGCGGGTTGGGCAGGTTGGAGTGGCCAGCCGACTGTTTAAGCAACCCGTGTACACCCGAGTCCCTGTACCCCTACCTCACGAGCACTACCGGCACTGCGGTATCTTGTAAATACACTTTGCACGTGGTTTTCCCTCACTCCCGGCCCTTGCATAAAAAGCTCCGGACGTCCCAGTGATTGCTCTCTCTCTCTCTTTCCTTCCTGTTGGTATCGGCGTACCCGCTGAACATCGTGTGGAGGACATTTGTGAAGTTACCATTCTGGCTGCAACACCTCCCTTACATCGCCGCAACACCCTGGCACTCCCTGCTTTGCCGAAGGGTGTCAGAACGGAGCCTGACGAGTTCGCCCGGATAAGACTCTCAAGCAGGAGAAAGAAAGCGTATCTGAAAATAAAGCCCTCTTTGAAAGCATTATTTCAGACTTCTGACTCAGTTCCTTCCCCTCCAGACCCTACCCCGGTACAGTTGCGTTACTGAATCCGAAGTGATTTTAGTCAAATTCCTTCTAAATTCTTTAGGAATAGAAGTAGCTTTATCTGAGCTTGTCAGCTGAAATTGAAAAGGGATCAGGAAGTGATCTGACCATGTTACTGGCAGGGGTGCATGAACTGTGATATTGGGGAGGTTGGAGCAGATCAGGTCCAAAGTGTGGCCTGCCTTGTGGGTTGGAAAGGAGACATATTGTGTAAGGTTGCATCCTGCTAAGGTGGCAATAAAGGTAGAGCTGTGCGAACATGAGATATCATCCACATGTAGATTCAAGTCACCTAACATTGTGAAATTAATCATCATGGATGATTTTCTAGCAGGGAGAGAAGAGCTGGCTAAACACACCTCCAGGATGGTGAATCTCCATAGTCTCTCCCTCTTGCATCCACTCATTCCTTCCTTAATCCTCTACTATCTGACTCAGTTCAAAGAGTAGAGTTGTAAATGAAACTGGTTTCTTCTGCCTGTCTCCTCCTTCCATTGAAGGATATTGTTCATGACCCCCACTGCTCTGGCATTCCTAAGTAGGAGAACCCTGCCTTCCCAGAAGAGCTGGCTATCCCCAGGGGCTATTGATCACCTCATTAAAGGAGCCTGGCTAATCCACCTAACTCTAACCAATCAGGGCAGTACACTAGAAGACTGAATTTTGGCTTACAAACAAGAAAGTCTTATATCTTCTGGTCTGTACACTTCAGGAGAAATTCAATTATGATTCTCTTTGCGGGAATTATTAGTTAATAACTTCTTGCCATGCTAACCTATGTGGCAGGGAATTTGCAATAGGAAAAACAACTTGGTAATTTTTCCAACACCAGGGCTTATAAAAACATCTTTTATAAGAACCCTGCTTATTTTTAACAGGACCACCCGCCCCTGGACTTTAGGTGTCTGGATATTGTAGATCCTCACTCCACAATGCTCCTAGCACAAACTTCGATTTTGTGAAGCACTTTATCACAGTGTGGGAAGTGAAATGTGCAATTTCACCTAACCCAGGGCATATAAAACTCATTTTATAAGGGCCCTCCTTATGAGTACCCCTCCCCCTACCTCTGGGACGCCTAGGAGAGACCCTGGAGGTACCTAATATTCCCACACAATGTAATTTATCAATTTATAAGTGCCTCAATCACCAAAGTAGACTTTGGGCACAATTTGCATTTTAAAAGCAGTCCTGCACCCCAGGGCTGCCTTTAAACTGACCTCAGGAGTCAGCAGTGCACACATGCAAGAGTAGAAAGGGCTGCTGGCCTCTAAACTGCCATGCCCTATTATTCACTAGGGACTTGAAGGTAGTTTCAATCACCTGCCCTATTTTGAACCAGGCCTAGAGTACCTTAGTGTATGTAGGTGTTTTCACTGTGTTCTAAATGTCTCTTTTAGCATACCACTGGCCCTGGACCTGGTTAGACGGAGCGCAGGGTCAGTCAGAGTCAGTTACCACCAGTTCCAATCAGAAAAAATGTGGGGGGTGTCCAGGGCACAGGATGACTTTGCAACAAGTTTACTATGTTTTCATCACTGATATACCATAGTACATGCTATTGGAAATAAGCCATCTGACAATCCACTCAATTCAGAGTGGGCAGTCGAATGGCTATTTTTTGCTGTCCTTCACCAGCAGAGAAGTGAGGGACAGAAAAAATGAACAAAATGACCCCCACACCAAAGCTCCCATAGTGTGTGGGACATTAGTTTTACATGTTTCAAAAACGAATCAACACCATGGGAGCTTATTTAAGAAATATGTAACATTTTGGAAATGTTGACATCTTTTGTCCATCAAACCTTTCCAGCATTGACAGGAACCTCCATGAGGCCAGCTCTGTCAATGTAGAGCGATGTCTGTGGTGCAGGTGAACATCTTTCAGCTTGATGGATGGAGTAAAGGCAGGGTAGCAGATGTAACATCCTCCATCAACCTGTCTGCCTATTCTCCATCTGATGAACCATAAATCATGCCCATAATCTGGCACCTGTGCTTTGTTGTCCTGGTGACTCACTGCTTGAGCAGAGGAAATAGTGGATGCAAGAAAGGCTCAGTGGAAGTAGTGTCTCCTATTTACGTAAATAAGACAGCAATGAAATGTTATTCCACCGTTGTGACTGAGCACAACAGTGCACAACTTCTTTCATTGTGCAACGTTGTGAGGTGACAGTGTTACATAATTACTTTTATATTGCATAGTAGCTTTCTTTATTTGTAGAGCATCCTGTAAAGATTAATAATGTGATGGCTCTGAATGTCTGCATCCGAGGATTTCAATTCTTTATGCTAATACAAAACATTGTGATTGAGCTAATCACATAACTATTGTTTCACACAGGGCTTTAAGTAGGGAGAGTCTATTTGGGTCTCAGACCAGGCTGTAATTAAAAACGGACATTGAAATGGGTCCCTCACTGGCGACTGGTGAACTTTGAAGAGAGTGGGGCGTAAAATCAAACACTAAATTTGCTTCCATGAGGGACCCCGGCTGCCCAATGCATGAGTAGCTTATCGAGACCAGATATTTGCTTAGCATTATGGGACTTGTAGTCCCAATTGTATAATGGCCTAACTTATAAGACTACAAGTTCAAGAATGCAAGTAAAAAACCTGAACTGGATGAGCTGCTCAGGCATGCGCCTTGGAAACTTGGGGCAATAGAAATGCAGTCCTGCAGCTCCCACTAACACAGCAGTGTGGTGCACAGTCATGGGACACTGTATTGTGCATACCCCTAAACTGCATCAGGGAGGAAAATGTGAGATGGAATGTCAACCACTTCTACCCATTCCAGCTGAGCAACAAACTGAATACTGCAAGGGCATGTGGTGACAACACCAGGTTCACCAATGCCGGCTTTAGCACTGGTGGTGCCCGATGTGACATTTTTGGCTCTCCCACTGCCGTGGCCTTCTACTGCATGGATTTGACTCACTGTCACCCTCCAACAGTTCCCACCCTCGATCCATAGGCCCTCTCTCATATGCATTTCATTTGTTTTATAGTGCTCCTCATGCCAGTTTAAGGTGTCATAGTACTTTACATCAAACACATTATATAGAGGCAAAGAACCATACGGCTGTAAATAAGTCTATAGAAAATGTTACATAAAACAATGATGACTCCAAGGTGTAGGAGTCACATGACATCCATACTAGTAGGCATTATATTTGAAGAGTGTTTGGTATGGAGAACCACAAACTCAGGATTTAAAACATATCACCGTGATCGGGGTTGGCTTTACTAATAAGGAAGTATTTCTACCCAAACAAACCCCTTTTTTGCAGCATTAGTATAATGAAAGACTTTGGAAAAACATAACATTCTAACCTATACCATGCAGTTCGCATGCAGCTTTTTTATGGCAATTTGTGAGTCACTGTACTAGATATGGGTTTATAATCTATGCAAAGCAAGTGAGAAACGGATCTCTGTGACACAAGCAGTAACCCACTGAGCTATCAAAATAAAATACCGTTCTTTCATCTTCATGGTACAGGTTGTTTGCAGCAGGCACATTAACCCTCTGTGCTACTTTATGATGAGTCAAAACTGCCACTATATGAAACTCTATCTCCCTCCAGCAGGATCATTATTCATCAGTTTTATCATGACATTTTATTGTTGCTTGAAAATGGCTGGTCATGTAAGGAACTATGCAGTGGGTGCTTTTAACCCATAAGTTATTTCTAAGCACAGCACCAGAGCTCAACGCCATTTGTGGTAAAGTCAGCCCTGATGTATACTCACCATAAAGTTCAATCATTTAAAAAATGGTTTACAGACATGAACACAGAACATTTGTCCAATGTGATAATTTCTCTGTAACATTTTCAAAATCATTTAACTTTATGGTGAGTGAACAAGGCACAGCAAGGCATCCAAGAAGAGCAGACATCACACAACACAAGAATGCTCCAAACTCCACAAGTCTCCAACTGGTGCCCGTTAGGGACCCGTGTCAAGGTCCACATGTTTTCGTTTGTCTTAAACATTAACTTGCCCGCTCATCCCCTACCTACCTCGCTTTCATGGATCTTTCATCCGCTTTCGATCTTGTAAATAGATCGAAGTTGTGGTCAATTCTTGTCTCTAATGGCCTTGATGATACTCTCGTTAGATTTCTAGCCTATCTCCATACTGACCTGAAAGCACGGGTACGTATTGGGATGGGTGGAGAGGTCTTGGGAGCCATCATGATAGGAAGGGGGGTGAGACAGGGGTGCGTTTTAGCACCCCTGTTGTTCATCATTTACATTAATGGCTTATCCAATTGCCTGAAAAAAACTACACCAGATGTTCCAATGATTTTAGGAAATCCTTTGCCCGTGCTTTTATACGCAGACGATGCGGTGCTTATGGCTAGGACTCCAAATGCCCTTCGTCTGCTGGTTCACTGTTTTGTAAAATTCATGGAGGGTCTGGACTTAAAGGTAAATTAAAAAAAATCTTTTATTATGTCGTGTATCCCGGGTAAAAGGAAGCTAAACATAATTCGAATAGGCTCAGACAAACTAGAGTCGGTCCATAACTTTCCCTACTTAGGGTTGGTTTTCGCTGCGAACAGCTCCTGGAGTGGGCATTTGGCCCACGCCACGAGCAAGTTCTCGAAAGCCAACAATTCCGTGCTGAGCCTCCCGCGCCCAAAGAAAATTGGTGCCACTAAGGCTATTTTAAAGATTTTTAAATTGCAGTGCTCACCTGTTGCCACGTATGGAGCAGAGGTGTTGGGGTTGGGAAGTAGTACATGTGTCCAAAGAGAGGAAAACCGCTTTTGCAGAAAAGTGTTGGGTGCCCCGATCTCCACATCTAATTTTATCTGTCACAAAGAATTAAATCTTCCATTTATAAGTGATTTTATTAGAGCCAGACCGGCTCTTTTCTGGATCAGGATCTGGAGAAATGAAGCCGCTGTCCTTACACAAAATATTATTAAGGACTGCCTAAATTGTGAACATGGCATGAACATTCCCTGGCTCACAGAAGTTTCTAAATCACTTAACGATATTGACAGAGGTACCTTGTTTACTGATCCAACGTTAATTGAACTAAAGGACAAGGTGGAGGTTCAAAACGCACTCTATGCACTTTACAGAAATGGTCGCTTGAAAGTGAATCCCAGAAATCAAGTGTCACAAAATATATTGGAAATGGACTGTGTGGGCAAACCCTCCCGCCCTATCTCTCCCTCCCTATGTCCAGTTGGGAGAGATCTTTATTGTTTCGACTGAGGGCGGGAACTGTTAAATTCTTGTTGTCTTTTCCTCTGGGGTATCGACACAGTGCTGATCTTACCCCTTGTCCCTGTGATGGAATGAGTACTCAAGATGATTTGCACTTTTTGTTTTTTTGCAAATTTTATACAAGATTTATTAAATGGCTTTTAACCCCTTATTTTAAAAAATACAGACCACTCACCCTCAAAGACTCATATATAATGTTGCTTACTCTGGACACTGAAGAATTGACTTTTCGCACCAGCACTTTCTTAAGAATGGCTATACGAGCACGTAAGACGATGGAAAACCCTTGACATCAGTAACTTTTGCAAACAGATGTCACTTTGCACTTTGTATATAATGTAATGAAATGAAACTTATCGTATTGTACAAAATTTTGGGTTGTTCCTTTGCACAAAAACTTTTACTATTTGTTTGTATGTATTTTATTTTAATGAATTGTCATTGTAATCGGTACTTTTATGGATTTTATGAAATTCGAAAAAAAGGTCTTTTGAACTTTGAACATTAACTTGCAGCAGCTGTAGGCGCCAATCTCCTTCATCCACAGCCTGGTGTGCACCCCACACATTTCCCAACTTCTCTCAGGACAAGGAGGGGCCATGGAAGCTTGTTCCCACCCCAGTTCGGACAAGTTGGGAAATGGATGGGGTTGCACTGGTACATAGTGCAACAGCCTGGGGAAACCCAGGGTTAAAGCTTAAATATTCCAGGCTGTTTTCAGTATGCGAGGCTGCACTGCGCCATGGGAGACAGTGGCCTTGTAGGTCACAAAGCACCAGGGCTGAAACGTGGTAAGCCCTATAAATCCTGCAACTGCAGGCACATGCACACTATAACCTGTGCCTTTCTAAAGAGCCGCCTCTTGCCTGACCTCAGACAGAGCGAGGGCTAGAGCTCCAAACAATTCAATACTGATGCATTTAAAATAAGTAAGAGGTAAGAATTGAGGCAGGCGAGTGAGGAGCTGCCCTTTTGCCCTAATTTAGCAGCCACCCCTAGGGACCCTATTGGGCCAACTATTCATGTCCTGCAACTTTTGGGGCAAAGAAACTCCATGATTTCTGAATTACAAATGTGGAAAAGGTAATGTGTTTCGTATCAGCAATTTAATTCCTGCTTATTTATCACATGTTCTTATTAATGTTGACCTTAATTTTTCACACCATAAGAGTGTTTACTATTTCAAGGATGGTGTGTTTCTGTATTATTTGTTGTATTCGTCTTGTAAAGAGAATTCTATGAACTGAGCCACCTTTGGTTGTTTACACAATGTGCCATGAATGAGAGCTCTTGAGTTGAGACTGAAGGCTGTGTGAGTTTTACACAGTGCCTGTCAGTGGGTCAGAAAGATGTTCAGGGTAGATGGTCATGCAGTTCTTGGCCTCTCTGCGGAGTGCACCTCACAATGTTCACGTATTCCAGTCGCAATTTTGATTTTGTGCAAATGTATGAAAAGGAGGTACTCAGTTGTTAAAATTCACAGTCTCATATTTTAAAAATATTCAGCATTAATTATTTACAACAAAATTATTGACAAAGCCAATAGTCCTGGTTAGTTTTAGGTGTATATCAGTTGTTGTGTTTCTTTATACAATGACTGAGAGCTTAGAGAGGAACCAAAATCCTATTTCACAGAAATTTAGTTTACGTGTTGAAGCCACGCCCTTAATGGTATAGGAAACGCCCCGTTTAGAGACCGCCACTTTTTCCACCCCACTCAAAGCTGTGGTTTCGCAATATATTTAAGAGGTGTGGGTCCAGAATAACCAGTAGGGAATATTGTTGTAGCTTAATATTGCAGTTATAATAGCGAGAAAAAACATCAACAGGTAAGAATGTATATATTTTCTACACCTAACATCACAGATATGTATCTTGTTGATAAATATTTATCTTCAAGCTACGTAGATGTGGAGTTAAGAACAGTAAATCTAACCTTCTTTATATGCAATTGCTTTTCAATATTTTTGTAGAAATTATGATTACCATGTTATCTAACATATAACAACATTCACTACTCTAGTTTCCAGACTACAACTGAGAGAAATATATTCAAACAATTACAATTCTTTTTAAGCTAATTTCGTGCGATTGATTTCTACTTATTTGTGATTTGTTCTTTTATTGACATTTTAAGCAATCAATGGACTCACAAATGAAATCCTTGTTTCATTGCCATGTATTGGACAGGCAGGAAAATAGTGGTTAGCGATTGGCAACGGTAATTTGAAAGGTATAAAGGTGAAGGTAAATTAACCAGGGCAAAAGCAAGCGGAATGAGATCATCCTAGAGTTGTATACCTCTTTTAAAAAAAGAGCACTGCATTGAAACTCACCTTTGAGAAGATACGACTGAACAGCGCATTTTTAACAATGATGTGCCTTATGTTTGGTGCATACTGAAATAATTTCCACGAAAAACTACTTTCCCCACCTTAGTTCATTTTGAAATTCCGAATTCTATGTGTGATGTTAACTCTCGTTTTCAAATCTCAAAAATTTGAATTTATACAACATCACCATATTCCTCTTGCTTCTATGTATAATGCACTCGGTTGATTGGACAACTTGCATGATAATGCCATTAAATTATGGGTTTTGAAAAATTGAGTTAGTTAACATAAATGATTGGGGCAATTTACCCAATCTATGTAATAGTTCACAGCTGTATGTTAATAGTTCGCCATTTAGCAAACGAGATGATTCAGGGTAGTGCATTAGCAGTATTTATTTAATGTTTATAATTCTCTGCCACCTGGAGCCGTTTGAGGTACCTGGTAAAATTTTATGATTCTTTAGACTGAAGGGAAGTAAAGCTCTCTACGAGAATCAGAACAAACATATAAAATTGATGCATTTTAAGTGATCTCCGATGTTTAGTCTGGCAGGTCCTTAGGGAATACTTGCATATTTTAAACTATTTAACATTTTTTATGGAAATCGCTCATTCATTATCAAGTGAAACGGATAACCCTCCATTTAGCTAAGTTGAACGTGAATTCTTGTTTAAAGATATATGGTGAAGACAGAATGTTAGGTGGTTTGAGAACATATATTTTCTAAATCGGTGAATGTTTTTCAAATAAAAAAAGTTTGCTGTTTGGAAAATAACTAGCAGAAAGCAAAATACATTTTAATACATGCATGTCTGAATGATGCTTTAAATATGTTGGCAGGATCAGTTTTCGTTTGTTTGGTTTGCTGAGATATTACTTCAAAATCTGCCTTTCGATACCTATTCCCAAATATTTGTGTAGGTGAGACTTACTCTCATAATTCTCCTGGCACGCTCATGAATTTCAGGAGTAAGACAAAACTACACCTGTCTTACTCCTGTAATTGAGGAGTACAACAAGAATAAGTCACAGCATAATCTTTGTGATTTGAATGAATGAATGAATGAAGGGATTTTTATATAGCACATGGCTACCCGGGAGCATCCCAGCGCTAAATGATCCCTAGAGTCGGCACTCACTTTTAAGGAAAGAGACAGGTTTTGAGTTGCTTACGAAACACAAGATGATTGGGTTGTTTCCGCAACTGCAACGGCCGGCTGTTCCAAAGCTTGGAGGCATTGTAAGTAAAGCAACGGCCTCCACTTCTGGTCTTCCTTCTCCTTGGTACCACTGCGAGGTTCATCTCATCCAAACGGAGGCTTCTGGAGGACTTGTAAGGGTGAATCAAAGATTCAATGATAGAAGGCCCATTACCCCCTAGGGATCTATGAGCGACGCACAGAGCCTTAAGGTAGATTCTTTCTTGTACCGGTAACCAATGGAGCATGTGGAGTGCTGGTTTAGCGGAGCTTCGTTTTTGGGTACCCGTAAGCAGCCTTGCCGCAGAATTCTGCATGGTCTGTAGTTTTGAGATTACATAGAGGGGGGCACCCAGGTAAAGGGCATTATTATAATCTATCCTAGACAGGATCAGTGCTTGGACCAGTGTTTTTTTTGGCTTGCTCTGGTAGCAGAGGCAGAATTTTTCGAATCATTCTGAGTAGGCCGAAACAGAGTGCTGTGGTTTTCCTGGCTTGGACATTGAAAGACAGGTCTTAGTCCGGCCAAACACCCAGACTCTTTAATTATGTTTTCGGTGTGGGTATTGGGCCCATGCAAGCTGGCCACATGGCGTTGACTTTGCGGGTAAGCTGGCTGCCCAGTAGCATAAGTTCAGTCTAATTGCCGTTGAGTTTTAATTGGGAGAGACTCATCCAATTGGTGACTTACTCCAAGCATTGGTGGAGATTCAGGGATGCATGGGTGGTTTGGGTCAACACTACCACCAACTGGGTATCGTCAGCGTATGTGACTATGTGGATCCCAAAGGGAACAACTATCTCCGCCAGTGTGCGCATGTAAACATTAAAAAGCGTAGGGCTCAAAGACGAACCCTGTGGGACTCCACATTTGAGGGGGACTGGTTCAGACAGAGCGTCACCTGAGAACACATAAAAGCACCTGTCCTCCAAAAAGCATTTGAGCCTCAATAGTACCCTACCCGATACGCCTAGATCCGTCAGACGGTGGATCAGAATCTGGTGGTTCACCGTATCGAAGGCCGCACTTAGGTTGAGGAGTATAATGGCGGCTGTACCTCCTGAGTCAACAATCTTCCGTGCTTCCTCCACCACCGCCAATAAGGCAGTCTCTGTGCCCTGGCATGGGCGAAAGCCCGTTTGTGAGGAATGGAACAGGAGATTGGATTCCAGGAATGTGGATAGGGTGTGGTTGACTATTTTCTCTGCGATTTTACTAATTGCCGGGAGCAATGAGATGGGGCGATAATTGCCCAAATCTGACTGGTCCAGGTGTCGCTTTTTTAAGAAGAGCTTTTACCATGGCTTTCTTCCAGTCCCGGGGAACAATCCCCAGAGAAAGGGATTAGTTGATCAGACAGGTCATACTGGGAGCCACCATAGATGCTGCCAATTTTAAAACATTAATGGGGGCGGGATCCAGTGGTGATCCTGACTTCACCTTCATTAAGGTGGCTAAGAATGACTCCTGAGTCAATGGTGAAGGTTTCCGATCAATTTTATCTCGAGGCTTACCTATGGCAGTTAATTCGGGGGTGTAAATTTTTCGTTGTGGGAGATGTTTTAGAATGTTAAACACCTTAGCAGCGAAAAATTCTGCCAGTTTATTGCAATGGTCGCCAGACGGGTCGGGGGCTGCCAGGGGGTCTGGGCATTTGAGAAGTTTTTTTGCGATCAGGAAGGTCTCTCTGGAGGAATTGGCTGCCCCTGAGATCTTTTCCGCAAAGTAGGAGGCTTGGGCTCGTTTTATTTCAACCTTATAGTTGCCAATGGCCATCCTATATTCCAATTTCTTTGCTCCCGAGAAATCCTTCCTTCAGATCCTTTCTAGGCGTTTACATTTTTGTTTTAACACCCGCAATTCAGGAGAAAACCATGCAGTCTTGTTGCCGCCTAGTTTGTTTAGTATTAATTCCTTAGGGAGCACTGGGTTCTGTGAATTCTCAATCCAGTGGGTGAACTTCTGATAATCTGTGCTGGGATTAAGTTGCAGACCAGGTGCAGTGTTCTCCATTACCTGGACGCTCTCTTCCAATGGAAGTTTGGCCCAAGGTCGGGCCAGAACTCGCGTAGGGTGTAAATGCGGTACCAGGGAGGGTGGGTCCAAATTGTGGGAATGAGGAAATTGATCAGGCCATGGTATGGGCATGGGTGCTTTGGCACTGAGGTCAGACATGTTGGAAAAGATCGGATCAAGAAGGTGACACTTAATATGAGTCGCTTAGGAGACTTTCAGGTGAAGTTGACAAGCCGCAAGGTCGTGCATTAATTCTCTGGCTGATGACGCTAAAGGGTCATCTAAATGTAAATTCAAGTCTCCCAGTAGAGTAAAATTAGCTGAGGAACTGGCCATCGTTATAACAGTTTCCATCAGGGATTTATTGAATTGGCCTAGTGTCCCAGGAGGGAGGTAAATAAGGATGCCCGAGAACGATAGTGAGGGGTTAAATTTGATTGCAAAATGCACATTCTCACAGTCTGTGAGGGGGCTGTCAAGTAGCCTACAGACCAGATGATCTTTGTATATTATAGCAATCCCACCAACCATCCCCAGCATTCTGTCTTTCCTCTGGATTAAGTATCCCGGGGGCAGTGCCTGGGCCATATCCGGCTCTGAACTAGGGTTCCACCACGTTTCCGTAAGGAACAAAACTTCCGGCTCCCGATCCATTAGGAGCGTAAAAATCTTGGCCGTGTGTTTGGGAAAGGATCTGCAATTAAACAAAAGGAGCTGAAAGAAGGGCCACCTGGAGCCGAACGGAATAGCACCAGTACAATATTAAAATTTTAGGAGGAATGAGGGAGGCAGCAGGCCTCGTAGCATGAGTGAACAGATCGTACCTCTTCTAGTAAGCAATGCGCGGTCGCGCCCTCTGTCGTATTTGTACAGTCAACTGGGCGTCGGTTCAGCAGCTAGAAAGCTGACCCTGAGCCAATCTGCAAGATTCCCAGCCCAAGAGTGCCCTCACTTCCACTGGAGCATTGAACAGAGCTCCTTGTTACCAATGTCAGCGAGCAACAGAGAGCGTGAGTAGAAGCAATTCAATTTTAAAACAAAGTGTCAGCTAAACAACAAACACCGAAAAGCACCAATACAATATTAAAAATGTAGGCGTAATGAGGGAGGCAGCAGGCCTCGTAGCGTGAGTGTACAGATCGTACCTCTTCTAGTAAGCAATCAGCAGTCGCGCCCTCTGTCGTATTTGTACAGTCAACTGGGTATCAGGTTCAGCAGCTAGAACGCTGACCTTGCGCCAATCTGCAAGATTCCCAGGCCAAGAGTTCCCTCACTTCCCCTGGAGCATTGAACACAGCTCCTTGTTACCAATGTCAGCGAGCAACAATGAGCGTGAGTAGAAGCAATTCAATTTTAAAACAAAGTGTCAGCTAAACAACACACACGGATAGCACAAATAGAATATTAAAATTTTAGGGGGAATGAGGGAGGCAGCAGGCCTCGTAGCGTGAGTGTACAGATCGTACCTCTTCTAGTAAGAGCTAGTGATTTAGAGCTGAGGTGACCCCAGGACACCCCCCTACGCCGCACGGCTCGCCAGCTGTAGCGCGTCTCTGCCCCGGCACCACAGGCTCGCCCCTGACCTCGGTGCCCCTCGCTGCTGCTCGTTCCTTCTCTCCCCGCTGTTGCCCTCATTTTGTGCACCTCGTGATCGTAGTCTCTTTTTCTCTGTTTAATTGTTTTGTGCCTCATTAGTATTGTAGTGTTGCCCTCATTTTGTGCATTTCTTAATTGTATTCTCTTTATTTTCTGTTTAATTGATTTTGTGCCCGTTAGTATTGTAAATGTAAATGTGTAAATGTAAATGTGTTGTATCTGTAAAGCGCACGGCTGACCACGTGACGCGCATCCCGGCGCTGCACTCATACCGCTGTGGAACCCTTCCTGGCTTTTCCATGTGAAATGTCCACTCCTGGGCACCCCCAAGGTGAAGCCAGGCATCCAAGCGCTGCTGGGGCCGTTGTGGAGATTAAGCAAGCTATTGCCCAGAGTCACAGAGTGGGACCCATGATTAGACTAGGCTTTGAGGCGAGAATTATCAGGTCCGGGGAGATTGAGTCCAAGAGCCGCCGAGGCGGGAATTGAACCCTGGTCCCGGGCCAGGCCTCTATATCAGGGTCTGCCGCTCTAACCATTGAGCCACGCTTCTTGTACCCCTGGTTTGCCCCCCCCGCTTCCCACCACTGCTCCCTCGTGGCCCCGCCCCCTTTTCTATTCTGTGACCCCATTGGCCGCCCCGCTCCAGCCTCCCAGCTGCTCCTCCCTCCCACTTCGCCTCATATGGAGCCCGCGCGTACGCGCAGCGGGCTCGCCGATTGTGCGCCGAAGGCGCGCCAAAGGCAAGCCCGTCTATGCCCGTCTGCGCCTGGACCGCGCCAAGCGCCGGAACCCCTGGTCCTCGACGTTGCCAGCGCACCCGACGAACCTACGACGCCGCCACCCTCCACGCACTCAACACCGGCCGGAACCCCGCCTGCCACCGGGCTACCCCGAAACGCTCCCACGGACCCTTCACCTGCCAAGCCTGCCAATTCGCCTGCCTCAGAACCAGCACCGCACCCGCAAAGCCGAGCACCAGCAACAACCACCTCAAGTGCATCCTGCTCAACATCCGCTCCGTCCACAGGCACGCCGTCGAACTCTGGAACCTTCTCGACACAACATCACCAGGCGTCGCCTTCCTCACAGAAACCTGGATGAACGCCTCCTCAGCCCCCAACATCGCCATAGCCATCCCGGATGGCTTCAAGATCACCCGGAGGGACCGCGTAAACCAAACCAGAGGAGGCATCGCCATAGTCCACAGAAACACCATCCGCATCACAACCAACTCCGACGACACCCTCACCGCCGCCGAACACCTTCACTTTCAGATACACACCGACCCCAAGACCACCCTCAGAGGCACCCTCATCTAGAGACCCCCCGGACCACGCACACAATTCAGCGAAGCCATCGCAGACTTCATCAGTACGCACGCCCTCACCTCCACAGACTACATCCTCCTAGGGGACCTCAACTTCCACCTGGAGAACAACAAGGACCGCAACACCGCCACCCTGCTGGACAACCTCGCCAACCTTGGACTCAAGCAGCTGGTAAACACCCCCACCCACTACGCCGGCCACACGCTTGACCCCATCTTCTCCTCCAGCAAACACGTCTCCTTCAGCCACTCCACCGGACTACACTGAACAGATCACAGCTGCGTCCACTTCAACTTCAGAAGAACCACGACCCACCACCACCCGCAACAGGTTCCCCGCAGAAGCTGGAGCAAGATCACCACCGACCAGCTCACCACCACCCTCAGCCAGAACCTGCCCACCAACACGACGGACCCCAGCGAAGCAGCCCGCAACCTCACACCGTGGCTCACCAACTGCACCACCGAACTCGCACTACTGAAGAACCCTCCCAGCAGACCAGGCAGCAAGAAAGCCTCCTGGTTCACCAATGACCTCAAGAACTCCAAGAAAACCTACCGCACCCTCGAGAAAGCCTGGCGATGCGACCAGACAGCAGAACACATGACAGCCCTCAAGAACGCCACCCGCAAACACCACCAGCTGATCCGCACCACCAAGAAGACAGCATTCAAAGAACGACTGGACAACAACACCCACAACAGCAAGGAACTCTTCAGCATCGTTAAGGAGCTCTCCAACCCCAGCGCCTGCAACAACGACATCACACCCTCGCAAGACCTCTGCGACTCACTCGCCTCGTTCTTTCACCGAAATATCGCCGACATACACAACAGCTTCGGCGCACAAACCACGCACCCAACCACCGAACCAGCGCCCCCCACCACCACCCTCTGCACCTGGACCCCTGTCAGCACCGAAGACACCACCCGCCTGATGAACACCATCCACTCCGGATCCCCCCGACCCCTGCCCTCACCACATCTTCAACAAAGCCGACTCCATCATCGCACCCCAACTCCGGAACATCATCAACAGCTCCTTCGCATCCACCACCTTCCCGGAGAGCTGGAAACATGCCGAGCTGAGCGCCCTCCTGAAGAAACCCACCGCGGACCCCACGGACCTCAAGAACTTCCCTCCCATCTCGCTCCTCCCCTTTCCAGCCAAAGTCATCGAGAAGACCGTCAACAGACAACTCTCCGCCTTCCTCGAGACCAACGGATCCCTCGACCCCTCACAGTCCGGTTTCCGAGAAAACCACAGCACCGAGACCGCCCTCATCGCAGCCACCGACGACATCAGGTCCCTGCTCGACAACGGGGAAACTGCTGCCCTCATCCTCCTGGACCTCTCAGCAGCCTTCGACACCATATGCCACCGCACCCTGATACAGCGCCTCAGCAACACCGGAATCCAAGGAGCGGCACTGGAGTGGATCCTCTCGTTCCTAGCCGGAAGAACCCAGAGAGTCCGCCTCCCCCATTCCAATCCGCGGCCACCGAAGTCATCTGCGGCGTTCCGCAAGGATCCTCACTCAGCCCCACCCTCTTCAACGTCTACATGAGCCCTCTCGCAGCCATCGCTCGCCAACACAACCTTAGCATCATCTCCTACGCCGATGACACCCAGCTGATCCTCTCCCTCACCAATTACCCTGCCACCGCCAAAGCCAGCCTCCAGGAAGGAATGAAAGACGTCGCAGAATGGATGAAGATCAGCCGTCTGAAACTGAACTCAGACAAGACGGAAGTCCTCATCCTCGGACCATCTTCTTCTGCCTGGGACGACTCCTGGTGGCCCCCTGTCCTGGGCACCGCACCCAAGCCAACGGACCACGCAAGCAACCTTGGCTTCATCCTGGACTCCTCCCTCACGATGACCAAGCAAGTCAAAGCGGTCTCGTCCACCTGCTTCAACACCCTGCGTATGCTCTGAAAGATCTTCCGATGGATCCCCACCGAAACCAGGAAGACTGTCACCCAGGCCCTCGTCACCAGCCGTCTGGACTACGGGAACACCCTCTACGTTGAAACCACAGCCAAACTCCAGAAAAGACTCCAGCGCATTCAGAACGCCTCAGCACGACTCATCCTGGACATCCCTCGCCACAGCCACTTCTCTGCCCACCTGAAAGACCTGCACTGGCTCCCCGTTAGCAAGAGGATCACGTTCAGACTCCTCACCCACGCACACAAGGCTCTCCACAACGCGGGCCCGAAGTACCTCAACAGCCGCCTCACCTTCTACACACCCACCCTCCAGCTCCGATCCGCCAGCCTCGCCCTCGTCGCCGTCCCACCATTTCGGAAATCCACCGTCAGAGGAAGATCCTTCTCCTGCCTGGCAGCCAAGACATGGAACTCCCTCCCCACTCGCCTACGGCTGACCCTGGACCATCTCGCTTCAGGAAACAACTCAAGACCTGGCTGTTCGAGCAGTAGCGACCCCCCCCCCTCAAGCGCCTTGAGACCCTTGCGGGTGAGTAGCGCACTATACAAATTCTGTGATTGATTGATTGATTGAGCTCAATGACTATGGCAGTCAAACGAGCACCCGTCTGCCACCGTTTTGTACGTGGGACTGTCCAACAAGGAGTCAGCAATCCAGACAGCCCAATTGCAATACGAACGCCATGTCTCTTTCTATTGTGGCTTTGCTGAGGCCCAGAAAAGGACTGCAGCACAAGCTGCAATAGAAAAAGGGATGTTTTCAAACATCCATGCACTGTGTGCCAGGAGTCATTTGTTGCATGGATGTTTCGGCAGGCACCGCGTGTGCCCCCATGGCCCCATAGCGGAGGTCCATGGGAGAATAGGGCCCTGCTAGGAGCCCTCAAATTCCCTTGCCGTCTCCCTTTACATGGCGGTCGGACAGCCATGTAAAGTCAGATGGAAAGGGGCATCTTAATCCTTAAGGCGGTGCCTCCACAGCCACTGCCCCATTTTAGGGATTAAGGTCCGACTGCTGCCCCGATGGGCTACTTGAGTCTGTTGAAAGCGGCGGTCTTTCCCCCAGCCCAAATTGCTCCAACCGCCGGCATTGTGATCTAGTGGTGGGACCGATACTCTGGATGTTAGACAGACAACCACTGATGGCCTGTCCGTCCACCTGACATTCTAATTGGGCCCTTACTGTTTGGGAGAGCTGGAGCTCCATCATAGATTGGCAGAGCTTCTGCCCTATTAAACACGCTGTTGCAACCCCTCATTTAGGGTTGGAGGTACTGCTGGATTTCCAATGGCAGAGTCTCAAGATCTTCGCTGTGAGGATCCTTTGACTTACTCTTCTGTTAATTATCTTTACTGCCTGGGAACGCAGTGCAAAGCACGGTGGTCCTGAGCAAGGAAAGCAAGCAATGTTCCTGATATACAAGGATAACACTCCTTGTATTTGAGGTCCATTCTTTTTTTGATTTACAGAACCAAGATTCTGTGTTGAGAGTTAAGTAAGTATTTGTATTTGTATTTGTATGTTGGATTTATATCGCGCCAATCACCTACAGGTCTCTAGGCGCGCGGAAATCGATGGAATTTATACCACAACCACATACAACACAGAGCGGTAATGCATCAGCCTACACTGCACCCAAAGCCCTCCCGAACAACCATGTCTTTAGAGACTTTCTAAACCTTAGAAGATTCCCCTCTCTGCACAGTGCCTCTGGCAGCTTGTTCCATAACTGAGGGGCCAACACAGAGAAGGCTCTCCCTCCCTTAGTCACCAATTTGTACCGAGGACAGACCAGCAGCTGAAAAGCAGAGGATCTAAGTGTTCTTTTTGGGCTGTACACATCCAAACGGTCTTTGATGTAAGCGGGTGCATGGCCATAAATTGCCTTATGAGCCGTGCATAGACTTTTGAACTCTACCCTCTCTTTTATAGGAAGCCAATGTGGGCTCTGCAGTAGAGGAGAAACTTTAGTCCTTCTGGGGAGTCCAAAAATCAATCGCGCCGCATCGTTCATCACAACCTGCAATCTATTTGTCAGAGTTTTTGGGAGGCCAAGATAGACGGCATTTCCATAATCTAATCTAGAGATAATGGTTGCCGCTACGATTGTTCGCAGCATTGCCTGAGATAGAACTGGGGCTAGCTTACATAGCTGCCTGATGATATTCGTACAGCTCCCCACAACAGAGGAAATTTGGCTGCCCATTGACAAATCGCAGTCCAACTTAATCCCCAAACTCTTTACAGTTGCACTCGGCTTCGGAGTTGGACCTAACTCCGGAGGCCAGTAAAGATCACTCCAAGGTAAGGTGGCCGATGTGATTACCAATACCTCAGTCTTATGTGGGTTGATCTTCAACAGATTTCCCGTCATCCACCCAACCGTGTACCTCAGGATGTTCTGTACTTGGGACTGCACGGCCTCGGAGTTATCGATACTCAGCACAAGCTGAGTATCATCAGCATAATTGAAAACTCTGCAGCCAATGCTGGCCAGGGACACAATCAGAGGCTGAAGATATAAGTTAAACAGCAGTGGGGACAGCGCGGAGCCCTGGGGCACCCCACACCCTAAAGTCCCCACATCTGATGTCACGTCCCCCAGTTGTATCCTCTGTGTCCTTCCCGAAAGAAAGGATTTCAGCCACTTAAAGGCTACACCTTTAACCCCGAAGCTGTCGAGTCTTTCCAGGAGCATAGCATGGCTGACAGTATCGAACGCCGCTGACAGATCTAAAAGAATCAGGGCGCTCGATTTCTTGATGTCAGCCATGCCCCTTAATTCATCCAGCACCGAAAGCATCACCAATTCGGTGCTGTGGTGTGCTCGAAACCCTGCCTGACGCTCGTGGAGTAGATCGTGAGACTCCACGTAAAAAGATAGAAATTTCAGGACGTGCTGTTCTAGAATCTTGGAAAGAAAAGGCAGCTGAGAGATTGTACTATAGTTCTTCAAGACCGCAGGATCGGCACCGGGTTTCTTCAATAAAGGCCTAACACGCGCTTCCTTGAATTCAACAGGTAGATACCCTGTTTTTAAAGATCTATTAAGCAGGGAGATAATACGCTCCTCCAGGATGGGACGTGCCACGCGAAATACACTAGGGGGGCACGGGTCCGCTGGGGAACCAGATTTAGTTCTACCCATCAGTTGCTCCAGACTCAACACATCTATCTCTGGAAACTCCATGATAGTGCAGTCCATGGAGTTATGAGGATCAGGGTGTAGGACAAGTCCATTCACCGTGTTACTTTTTATTTCCGAGATGATGTTCTCCACTTTTTCTAGGAAATATCCCTGAAGGGTATTACAGTCTATGATGGTTTCTGAGCTTTCCGATTTCTTGCTCAGCTCAGCTAAGATTTTGAAGGTCTCTTTCTGAATATTCCCAGCCTTATTTAGACGAGACTCATAGTGCTCCGCCTTTGTTTGCAATATAAGTTTTTTATACCTATAAAGGGAAGCTTTGTACTGATCCCTGGCTATATCATGTTTAGTTTTTCTCCAGGATCTCTCCAAAGCCCGGAGATTGGTGAAAACTTTGCATTTGACATACTTAGTGTCATTACAAGTAGTAAGGATAATCCTGAGAGGCATAGAAACAGATACTTGCAGACTGGTTGGGAATCTGAGTTGTACATGAAACAATGCATAGGCAACGATTTCACCAGACACATTTCAACAGGAAAAACTTCACGAAGTTAAACTAAGGAGAAATATTGAGAAAGGGGAACACCACGCACAAATTGTGTGAAACATAGATTCTGCATGTTATGCTATATTCAATGTAGGAAAGTAGGATCTGCTTCTATGGTTACCCCCACTTTTTGCCTGGTGCTAAGCTAGTATTGACTAGTCTGACTGGGATCCTGCTAATCAGGACCCCAGTCTATCTGCTTTCTCCCTAAATTGTTATGTTCAGTACTTAGGTACAACCCAGATTGGATACTGGGCTACCCTTATAAGACCCTAGTATATGGTACTAGGGTACCCAGGGCATAGGTACCCCAGAGGTACCCCATGGGGTGAAGCATACATTATGCTACCCATGGGAGACCATTAAAAATGGAACTACAGGCCTGCCATTGCAGCCTGTGTAAGCTGGTGCTAGCACCACCTACTAAAGATATAGGTTTCCTATATCTAGGGTCACAGCACTTAAAACGTATAACTCACCCCTATAGCAGGGCTTTGCAATCCTGAAGGCAGGGTCCTTGTTTCTAAGTGAGAGGGTGCCCCTGCATGAGCAGGGCACCCCTACAGCCTATGGAGTCCTTTCTTCCAGGTTGTCAGTGAAGCAGCCATATACCATATAGAGAGGCACAATGTAATTACCGTAAACGGTGTGGGAGGTATGATCCCAAGCACTGGAAGATCCCTCCGTTAGGCTCTCCATGACCCCAGTACTATCCTTCCAGACCCGGACAGTACAAAATGGTTGCTGCCGACCAGAGACATGAGTCTGCCTTCCTGCTGCTGAGCCTAACTCGAGCAGGGGAAGGCAAAACAATAGGCATCCTGTCAGAGGGAGGTGTCCCCACCTCCCAGATAGGATTTAGTGTATTTGGGGCAGGGTGGGTGAGCTTGCCAACGCCACTCAGTCTGCATGTGGGGCACATTTGGTGTACCCATGCATAGTCCAGTTGAAACCATTCCTGGGAGCCACTGCCTCCCGCTCTGGCACAAAATTGGACAAAGTACATGGGAGTAACCTCCCCTTGTCCAGACACTCCCCTGGGAGGGTCCCCTGAATCATCCCAACCCTTTCCTTAGGGTACCTAAGGTCCTACCTGTGGGTGTGTCCCTAGATTTGTCGTGGGATAAGATTCAGATCAGACACCACTTCTTCTTCCACCATCTGGGCACTTTGGACTTTGCTGGACTTAGTTTGGGCTCGACTTCATCTCCCTTCCAGTCTGCTTCATTGTCTGTGTCTGTGCACTATACATGTACCTTCCAAGGCCTGTGGGCATCAGACACCTGAAGGAATCTCCTGTGGAGTTAAAGAGTAATTTCCCTGCATCCACAGGCACCACAACTAAGTCGACCGTCTGCTGATCCTGAGCTCCTCTGGACTCAGAAATGTTCTGCAACACAGGTGGTGGGTTTCCACAGCTCCTATGGCCCGCCCTGTCCTCTCACAAGGTTTGAGGCAAGTATCCCTCGTGGGGGTTGTAATAATCGCACTCCTGTGCGCTGTGTCAACTTGCAGTTGCAAAGGCTTGATTGACTTTCTTCCAAGAAGTTCTTCGGGCTTCAAGTAGCCCCAACCTTGCCAATCTCCTGTGACCAGAACCTTCAGCCACACCACAGCATGTGCAACGTGGCATGCATCATTTAATGAGCTGCTTCGGGTCTTCGCGCGACGCCAGTGCCTCTGGCCTGTGGGTCCATTTGAGGGTCACCTTTGCTTTTCTTGAGCTCCCCCAATTGCTTGGGGCCAGCCCTGACTTCTCTTTTTGTGGTGAGTCCCTTGGACCTTGCTGGTCCGGACATTGCTCCTTCTTCTGCTCCAGCATTGTTTGCATCTGCCAAGGCTTGGTGCTCCCGCCGAACACAGACCCCTCAGCCCTCGACATCCTTCGTGGGACAACTCGTGCATAGCTCTGGGTCTTTCTCCGCATCGCCTGCAGAGTCAAGGTCAACTCTCCTGCAACTCCCGACATCGATAGGCATTCGTCTTCTAGATCTCCTGGTCACTCCAGAGTGACATGGACTCTGTCCACTCTGCTTTCAGGTACATCTCAACAAGAATCCACCTTTGGATTCCAGCGGACACTTTCTCCTCCTTCAGCAGCAGCACTTTCCTGAAGTCCTCCATTGGGATCAACTGCGGTTTCTGACACCACTTCCCACCTATGCACCCGGCTTCCCTGGTGTAGGTAACGTGGATACTAGGGTATCCATGGGTGGGGTGTCTCTCCAACCTCTGTCTTCCACAGGGTTTCTTCAGGGTCCACTGGGAAGGGGTTTTAATCTTTAAACATCCAACCATGACTTACACGTGGACTTGTACGGAGCACGTGGCTGTGTCCCACACTGCACACGCTCTCTGTGTGGTTCCTAGTCACTCACCTTGGGTGGTTCCTTGGGTCCTTAGCACTTCTACTTCCTCTCTACAGTGTCTTGACCAGAGTCATGGTTCTTATATCACTTTCTTAGTATATAGTTTGGTACCACCCTGGAGTGCACTGTGTATTATGTGCTATTTACTGTGTTTCTTTGCAAAGTATTCTGTGCATTATGCATATCTCCGAGTAGGAGATATTTGTATGTGATAAAGAGTATAATATAATAAATATATATTTTTTATCAATATCTTGTCTGGTTATTTTTCACTTAAATTATACAATAAGATTGTATTTTGGTAAAACATGCTGCGTTACACTCCTTCTGGACTAAGCCTGAAGGCTGCTCTCCACTGCTGCCACTTAGAGAGCTTTCTAAGGTTGTCTAAGACCTCTTAAATCACCATAAGGGTTGTCTGGACTGGTGGAAGGTGTCCACTTACATAAGTGTACATCATATACCAGGACAACTTCTCACATTCGACTAAAGCAATTTGGAATAGGCATAAATTATCCTCCAAGAAATACCACAAACCATGTTATTTGTATTCAGGGTCGGCATTAGTGCTGGTGGCACCCAGTGTGACAATGTTAGTTGGGGTCCCCCATGACCTCTTTCGCAATGGATTTCCTCACTACCGCCCTTTAACAGTGCTCCTCAAGTCTCCAAAACCCCTCTCTCTCTCACATGCCTTACTTTCATAGCGCCACTTATAACCATATAGAGGGTTAGAGCACTTTACACCACACAAATTACATGGGTGCGCTCCGGAATGTGGGCGGAGGAGCGTCGCCCCACTGCTTTCTTGCAGTGTGAGAAGCAGAAACATAAAATGGTACTATCCCCACCCACGAATCATGCCGGCGCCAACTGCACATTACACAGAGACAATGAATCTTATGTGTGTAAATCAGAGTGTAGGAAATGTTACATAACACAGACAACTACAAGGTGTAGGAGTCACATGTCATCCATACTTGTAGGCAATATATTTTAAAAGTGCTTTGTCTGGAGAAGCACAGACTTAGAATTTAAAACATAACATCATGGTTGGGGACTGTCTACCCAAACGTACCCTTTTTGCGACACTAGGACAATGAAAGCCTGGATAAGAAAACAAAACATTTTAACCTATCTATACCTTGCAGTCTGCATGCAGCTCTTTGATGACAGTTAATAGGTCACAAATCTATATTAGGACTTTACCTTATCAACTGCAAATAACAAAAGAATTACCATGACCAAAGCAGTAACCCACTGACCTATTTACATTATAGGCACTTCTGTGATCTGCATGGTACAAGTTCTTTGCAGCAGGCATATTAACCCTCTGTGCAACCTTATGAGGAATCGAAAATGCCACTAGACAAAACTCCAATGAATCTACGACATAATATCGAAACACACATTATCGTAGTACAAAATTATCGACACTAAAATATCGAAATCAAATATATCGTCATCCTATACTTATTTAATCACATACACAAATATCGAAATTAAAATACCGCAATACATAAACATCGATATCAATTATATCGACCCCATATATATCGCAATATTTAAATATCGATAAATAAAATTTATAAACAGTACGTTAAAAATATCGAGAGTAAAAATATCGGCTACAATAATATCGTTATTTAAGCAATATCGAACAATTTTATTATTATTCTATAACACTTTTAAACATGAAAAAAATACTATTAGCACTACAATTAACATTTTACAACAATTTATAAATAAAAATATTTTCACATTTAATATTAAATGATTTACACATTTATAAATTATTTCTTTAACATATTATATAAAGGTATGTATGCTCAACATTAATTAACGTTTACCATATATGGTAATTAATTACACCAACAGTTTTTCAAAAATACAAACCAACGAATCAAAACAGTACAAACATAATCTCACCAATAGCTAACTAATTACTAACTCCTAAACACTATATAAACAATTACATCCCACAAACAAATTACCTGAGAAAAGTAGAAGACAGGAAAGAATACTGTGGATACATTTGACGACGCCTACAAGAAAGCTAAGATTCAACCTACCATTAAGAGGATTGAAAGTAAGTAACAAAATGTAACTTAATTAAAGGAACTGCTAAAATTACACAATTAGTAAAATTGACAAATTACTCATACATATGTATTGTATATTATCTCCTACCACTACAGAAAACTTCACTACTAAAGAACAGAAAAAACTAAGAAGAAAACTACAAAACTACTAACAAAGTAATCATTTTATATTTTTTCTCGAACAACATTAATTAATTGAAGCTTTAAAATTAAAACAGCAAACAGACCTGCTACCAAAAATATGTTTCTAAATATGGATTTTATTATTTTATTTTTTTACAGATAAAGACATCAAAGAAAATACAGGCCACAACTGAAAATTGAACAGATTGCCTTACACCTACAACAGCATTAAAACTCTGCATAACAAGCAACTAATACAAAGTAAGTCAATTAAATGATGTGACAAACAGTAACTCCTAAAGAATTAAAAATTGCTAACATATAGTAATAATTTATGCATATATCCTTCTTTTTTTCTAGCACCACTACAACATCCACTAACAACAAATATCAAAGAACAGAATTCAACAAACAAAGAATCAACTACCAAAGTAAGTATATCCAAACACTTTTCAAAAAGATAAAATAAGTAAAAGCTTTAACTTATAGCAAAACATGTAAAAGCTACCCAAAAAAATAAAACTAAACAATTAACACAAATAAATGTTTTTTTTCTAGCAAAGAAAGACCAGAAAAGACAGACCACAAGGAAAATAGTAAATAACATAAAAATCACAGACTAAACTTCAACCAAAGGTAAGCATGCACAATATAAAAATGTATAATTCCCACGTAAAATACATATAACTATAACTATTATAACTATACCATATATTTCTTATAGATTTAAAAAGGAGAAAATGACAGAAGGAGCTAAATTTGTTACCAGTCAAAAAGGGAAACTATTACTCTGCTACATGGGTTATACTTATACCCAAGAGAAACAATTTGGGATGAAAGTAAATTGGAAATGTTGCAAATATTACTCTAACAAATGTTATGGAAGAGCAACAACTAGAGAAGCAACTGTCCTTTACACCAGGGAACACAACCACCCTCCAAATGTAACAGAAATAGAAGTCAGAACAGCATTAGAAAACATTAAAGAAGCTAGTACAGGTTCCCAAAAACCTACAAGCCTAATTTTAAAAGAACAAATTCCACAAATCCCAAAAACAGCCACTACCCAAATGCCTAATATAATTTCTCTCAAAAGAACAATATCACGTACCAAAAAAGCAACTACTACTACCACTCCACCTCCTAAAACATATAGTGATATAAACTTAACTCATGACCAAACTATAACTTTAAACAAAATACCTTTTATAATTTACGACAATAAAAACAATGAGAAAAGAATAATAATCTTTGGTACTGCTATAAATTTAATAAAACTCCAACAATGCCAATTTTGGATGATGGACGGTACTTTTAACATCTGTCCCAGACCTTTCTACCAACTTTACACAATACATGGCTTATATCAAAACTGTAACATACCTCTACTATATGCACTGCTTCCAAATAAAACTAATTCAACATATATGGATTTATTAAACATTATCAAACAAAAAACAAATGACTATTCCCCTGAAAAAATTATACTGGATTTTGAACAAGCAATGCTCTCAGCTATTTTAAAAATATACCCCCATACCTGTATCCAAGGCTGCTATTATCATTTTAATCAGTGTCTTTGGAGGCATTTACAAAAAACTACTCTAAGCATAGAATATGCTACAAGCTCATCTTTTGCATATCAAATAAAAAAACTGATAGCACTAGCTTACGTCCCTGAAACAGATGTGGCCGAACACTACAACCTTTTAATAGACAGCCAATTTTACAAACAAAATGAAGCAAAGTTAAGTCCTCTCTTAGACTACTTTGAGGACACTTGGATAGGTAGACTCCATAGATCTGGCCCCAGGAGAAATCCTAAATTCTTAATACCCTGGTGGAATGTTTACAGAAGCACCTTAAATGGAGAATCTAAAACAAACAACGCAGTTGAAGGTTGGCACAATGCCTTCCTCCAATCAACAGGCCGAACTAAACCAACATTGGAAAAATTCATTACATGCCTCCAAAAAGAGCAAAGTTATCAGGAATTCAGAATGGAGCAATCCATTACTGAACTAACTCCAAAAACATCCAAACAAACAAAACAAATGCACAAATACCTAGAGCAACAAGTAAAGCTGTACTCTAGCACAACAGGCATGGAATACCTCAATATAATAGCCAAAACACTACTGTAAACTACTCTAAGCCACAAACAATCTCAATAGAAAAATGTTCTAATACAATAATATTACATTCATATAATTTATTTCGAAAAAAATTAATGTATGGAATATATATTAAATAATTAAATATATATACACACATTAATTATGTTTGAAATAAATAAAACTAAACAATATTCATTAGAACATTACCCACCCACAATTATAAAAATTTAAAAAAACTTACCAAAGATATTCCAAATGATGTAGAATCCATTTCCACCATAATAATCCAGTTTCAAATACCAGTTACCCCAAAAAAAAATGAAAAAATACAAGTGTCCCAAAATAGATAAATCCATTCCACGAAGCTCTTTCGAAATACCATAAAAAACCCGAAAGATGTAAAAATGTAGAAAAAACGCTCCAGGAAAGCCGAAAAATTTGAAGAAGTGTCTACAAACTATTAGTTAATAAAACTAACGAACACTTCTCCCCCAAAAAAAACGCTTCCTTCGGACATCAGGAACTCCTGCAAGTGAAAGACATAAAAGAAATATTCCCACCCACATAAAATAACACATACAGTCCTACTAAAAGTAATAGCAACATAATATTTCGAATAATAAACTTAAACATCGAAACACTAACTCTACACACAAGCCAATACAACACTAAAAAGTACGTTAAATGTACATCCGCAAACACAACATATCATAATCGCCAATACAACACATTTACTTCTAACAACACTAAATACGACCAAACTACTCTCAAAATTAATTAAAACACAGTTAAAACATATTAAATAAACCTTACCTTCAGAGACGTGAAGTGTTTCCCAACCGCTAGCTGAACTTCCTCAAAATGACACAAAACGACCTAAAGCGGTTACAAAATAAAGTACCCAAAACTAAAGAAAATGATAGAAATTACACACTTATTATTTAATGCAAGCAAAGTATTTGTTAATTTAATAAACCAAGGAATACTATGAAAAAATAGTAATGTTTTATTTGTATTAAATTACTTTGAAAAATGTACACAATTTGTAAAATTATAAAAATAAATATTATAAAATACATAATATTTATTATTATAATTATAAAAATCTTGAAATGGAGTAAAAAAAATTAACAAAATGTTTAACAAAATGTATATAAATAAATCTATTCTACAATATTTTCTTCAATTAAAATTTTTGTTACAAAATGTAATATTAATATATTTATATTAATATAAATACTAAACTATTGTTTAAATGTAAATGTAAATGTAAATGTGTTGTATTTGTATAGCGCGAACAGTAACCCGGAGGCATCCCGGCGCTTGTACTCCTACCACAAGGGAACCCCTCCTGGCTTTTCCTTGTGAGGTGTCCACTCCTGGGCATCCCATGGTGAAACCAGGCATCCCTTGTGCATCGGGGGCCGTTGTGGAGACTAAGCAAGCTATTGCCCAGAGTTGCAGCGTGGGGCCCATGCTTAGATTCGGCACTGAGGCGAGAATATCCGGTCAGAGGAATTTAAGCCCGATCCCGCCGAGGCGGGAATCGAACCCTGGTCCCTGGCCAGCGTTCTGCATCAAGGTCTGCCGCTCTAACCATTGAGCCACACTTCTCCACTCCACTTCTTTACTTCTTTACTTCTTTACTTCTTTACTAACAACATGTATTTGAATATATACATTGTATATGTATTTTTCAAACTGTATATTTTATTTGGATGTATGACGTTACAACTCATACTTTTACAACACATACCATTACAACGAAATTTTTACCACGCAAAAACTATTACAACACATGTATTTACAACGCATGTTTTTACAACGCAGGTACCTTTACAACGCATACCATTACAACGTAAGTATTGGTAAATATATAAAAATGTGTTTATTTTAAAATAATTGAAAATAATATAATTTATTTTAATGTAATATAATTTAATGTATTTTAAATACATTTAATTAATTTTATATAAAATTTAGTAATTAAAAATAATATATTTTAATTTAATTTAATGTAATGTAATTTCATTTAATTAAATTATTTTAAATTTATTTTAACCCTGTACCCCTGTCCCCCAAAAACCCAAAATTGACCTTAAACCCTAAAAATACCCTTTTACCCAAAAACCCAAAACTGACCCTGAACCCTAAAAATACCCCTTTACCCAAAAACCCAAAACTGACCCTGAACCCTAAAAATACCCCTTTATCCAAAAACCCAAAACTGACCCTGAACCCTAAAAATACCCCTTTACCCAAAAACTGAAAACTGACCCTGAACCCTAAAAATACCCCTTTACCCAAAAACTGAAAACTGACCCTGAACCCTAAAAATACCCCTTTACCCAAAAACTGAAAACTGACCCTGAACCCTAAAAATACCCCTTTACCCAAAAACTGAAAACTGAGCATGACCCCTAAAAATACCCCTTTACCCAAAAACTGAAAACTGACCGTGAACCCTAAAAATACCCCTTTACCCAAAAACTGAAAACTGACCCTGAACCCTAAATATACCCCTTTACCCAAAAACCCAAAACTGACCCTGAACCCTAAAAATACCCCTTTACCCAAAAACTGAAAACTGAGCATGACCCCTAAAATACCCCTTTACCCAAAAACTGAAAACTGACCCTGAACCCTAAAAATACCCCTTTACCCAAAAACCCAAAACTGACCCTGAACCCTAAAAATACCCCTTTACCCCAAAACTGAAAACTGCACCTGGACCCTTAAACATATCCCTTAAAAAAAACCTACCATATAAAATATTAAATATAATTATATACTTACCAATACTTACGTTGTAATGGTATGCGTTGTAAAGGTACCTGCGTTGTAAAAAAATGCGTTGTAAATACATGCGTTGTAATAGTTTTTGCGTTGTAAAAATTTCGTTGTAATGGTAGTGCGTTGTAAAAGTTGCGTTGTAATGGTTGTTTCCCATTTTATTTACTTCTAACAATACTTATCTTTATTAAATATGTATTCTTTGAATTAAGTAATATTACCAAGATTGTTTGAAATGTTTAATAAAATTTACACAAATTACACAAATATATTAATAAATATAAATGTAAAAAATATATGTTATACTAATGTTTATTGTTGTTCGTTCTCATGTTAATAAAAAAATTATTTTGTTCCAAAAAACACTACAGTATTTAATATTTAACTTCACTAAACTTTTTATTTAATGACATTTCAATCTAGATAACTTTACTATTCCCACTCCAGTCTACATTATTTTGGTGTAGGTGCTGGACACAAATTAAATATAATTTACTATTCCCACTCCAGTCACCATTAATTGGGGGTAGGTGCTGGACACTAATTAAATATAATTTACTATTCCCACTCCAGTCTACATTAATTTAAGGTAGGTGCTGGACACTAATTAATTATAATTTACTACTCCCACTCCAGTCTACATGATTTTGTGGTAGGTGCTGGTCACTAATTAATTATAATTTACTATTCCCACTCCAGTCTAAATTATTTTGGGGTAGATGCTGGACACTAAGTAAATATAATTTACTATTCCCACTCCAGTGTACATAATTTTGGGGTAGATGCTGGACACTAATTATATATAATTTACTATTCCCACTCCATTCACCATTAATTTGGGGTAGGTGCTGGACAATAATTAAATATGATTTAATATTCCCACTCCAATCACCATTAAATTTGGGTAGGTGCTGGAGACTAATTAATTAGAATGTAATATTCCCACTCCAATCTACATTAAATTGAGGTAGGTGCTGGACACTAATTAAATAGATATTACTATTCCCACTCCAGTCTACATTAATTTGGGGTAGGTGCTGGACAATAATTAAATATGATTTAATATTCCCACTCCAATCACCATTAAATTTGGGTAGGTGCTGGAGACTAATTAATTAGAATGTAATATTCCCACTCCAATCTACATTAAATTGAGGTAGGTGCTGGACACTAATTAAATAGATATTACTATTCCCACTCCAGTCTACATTAATTTGGGTTAGGTGCTGGACACTAATTAAATATAATTTAATATTCTCACCCCAGTCTACATTAATTAGAGATAGATGGTGGACACAAATTATATATAATTTACTATTCCTACTCCATTCTACATTAATTAGGAATACTTTAGCACACTATTTACATATACATTTACATTCCTACTCCAAGGTACATAAAATGCATATATATATATGTTTACTTAAATAAAAATACATACCTTAAACACTATATACAATAATAATGTTTAAAAAATAATCTTTTCTAATTAATAATTTTGATTTTCACTATTCAAATGTAGTATAATATAAAAACTGTACAGCAATATAGATTGTTAACAATTTTACTCACTCCATACACTCAACAAATATACTTAATCCGAATGTGTAAATATTAAATAAATGTAAAAAAATATTCCAATTATTTATATCAAATAATTTGTTAAACTATATTTTAAAGTAGAACAATATTGAGAAATGTTATAGAAAAAATTTCGCAATTTATTTCAAAATTTCATCGAAATTCGAAATTTTAAATTTGTATTTAATGTACATATTTGTTTTATAAATGTTTTTACATATTTTTTAAAAAAATTTAAAAATATATATTTATAAATTATAAAATATTTTGTATTTTTATTTTAATATTTTCCCAAAAAATTAAAAAATAAAAAAACTTTTTTTATGTAGAATTATTTAACCATTTTAAAAATGTTCTCCTATTTTAATATATTTATTAATAAACATTGTTTATATTATATTATTTAAAAATAATTATTATAAAATAACATCTATTTGAAATATAAAATTTTGTAACAAATATATTTGAAAATATATTTAAAAAATTTAGAATTTTTTTTAAAAATTAAACAAATTTAATTTTTAAAATTGTTTTAATTTTTATTATATTTTTCAATTAAATAAAATGTAATTAATAATTTTTTTAAAACACTCCCCACCCTTATCCCCTATAAACCCAACATCCCGCTCCTAAATTTATATATAAATTAATTAATTTTTATATAAAATTTATATTTAAATATTTTTTTAAATATTTTCTAATTAAAATAAAAATTCAGCAATTTTATATTTATAATATATACATTTTTAATACACCCCCCACCCTTATCCCCTATTAACCCAACATCCCGCTCCTAAATTTATATATGTCTTATTATTTTAATTTATTATATTTTATAGGTACACATTACTATTAATAAATTCTAAATATTATTAATTATTACACAACAATAACACATATTACTACATAATTATTACTATATATTTTATTTCGATATTTTTACTATTTATCGATATTTCTTTACAATATTTTTACTTAGATATTTTTGTTATCGATATTTCAGCACACATACTTATTACGATATTTTTGTAATCGATATTTGTGATTCCGATATTTTTCATCATCGATATTTAAACTTCGATATTATGTCACTTCGATATTAAAAGTTCGATATTATGTCTGCGTACCAACTCCAATATTTCTCCAACAGACCCATTAATCATCCCATTTTTTACTGTTGTCTGGAAATTATTGGAGGCAAGCAAGCTGAAGCAGGTGCTTTTACATTCACAATCTATTGTGAAAACACAGTGCCCACCAAAGTCAGCGCCCGGTGCCATGGCACCAGTTGCACAGCCCTGTTTGTATTTACCCTGAGCAGTGATTTGTTTTCAAGGAGTAGTTTTCTGGAAAGTGTGGGTTTTAATGGGCTGATGCAATTAATATTGATGAATGTGATTCTTGGCTGGAAAATAGGTACGTCGAAAGAGTCTATATATTTTTGTAAATATTTTGATTCTGAAACAATGTGAGACAGGCATTACTCATCTTTTGAAGATCTAGCTTCACCTGCCACAGACCGCTCTGGTGTTGCTTGTGTTACCATTTACATGGGATTCAAAATAGATTGTTTCTATTAAAACAGGAGCAGGACTCTATTGAATAATGGTTGCCCCTATTTGTATTGGCACAATGAGCAAAAAACAATGACAGGAAGATGAACCAGAAATATTATAGTGTTTGTGATTAATTCTGCCTACAACTTTGTTGATTTTCTCTGTGAGGCACCATAAGCATGACAGGTGTTCTAAGTTGTGTGCACCGAGTTACATCTCAGTGGACAAAACAATTCTTTGGCCGTTTTTTGTTCTCATTCAGAGTAAATGTGGCCTGGAAATTTAGGCTGGACTGTTCCAATGTAGTAGGGCGAAGATTAATTTCCAAATTTAGTTCAGTGGTCTAGAATGCAGTCCAGGGTAATTATCAGTGACTGAAAATATTTCAAACATTCCATTGATCACTTTTTTTGTTTTACCCCTCTATTATGAAGCACAAAACTCTGGAATTACTCTCCGATAGACCTGATTTTATGAAACCGTACTGAACCTGTGATTACTTTCTGTCTTTCCAAATATAACTTGCCAGACAGTATTTCAGTGTTTATTTTACCAGCGAGATTTAGATGGGAGATGGGATGATAACTTGAATAGGCTGCAGGGTTCATGTTGGGTTTATTAGTGCCACTATTTTAGCTTCTGCCAGAGTTCCCCAAATGGAACCTGCTTCCTGAATCTCTGAAATATGTCTGGCTTGTGGGAATTGCCTGGAAACTCTACAGAGTAGCTATCACCATCTAAGACAACACCGTCACGACTTACTTGTTTGGTGGGTACATTCAATTATATGAAACAACATTTTGTAATTACTTTTCGATTTCAGAAATATATTCTAGGCCAGTCATGCTGGATTATTTTTATATTTATGAGAGACACTATTGTAGCTCGTTCTCTGTATCCTCAACTGCACCAGTCTGCTCAGATTTCTGATGTGATTGAAGGATCAGAACAATATAGGGAGGAAAATGTTTAAAAGACAGAGTGAACAACCAACTAGGCTGGAAGCTTTATTTTTACAGTTGACCTGTATGGCCTTGAACACCCCATCATTGTAAATTGGACTTTCTAACACTTCTTTATCTTTCCCCTCCAAGGCCATGTTAGCATTCAATTCTTAGTAGAGGTTTGCACTTCTGTAATAATTTTTGTTTCTGTTGACAGTGCCACCTTTTTATAATGTCATTGTAGCCAAGGTTGAGCTTGATGTTTTATCTTTTAGGTAGTTTGCCAGAATCCCTTTCACTTTCTTAGCTTTACACTATCTATGTGTAGCTCTCCAGCCCAAAATCTTGCTTTGTTCTTAAAAGTTTATTTTATTTGTATTCTATGGTTTTGATCTTAATTGCTAGAGATAAATTCAAAACCATATGCATTCTGATTCAATTGCTTAAATCGCCTTGTCTACGGTGATAATATGTTCCCATTTCTGGATGGTGCTGCATGCCTTATTTCCAAAGGAGTTGTTTTAACCCAAGCTTGCTTTGAACCTAATTTCCTTCCATTGCTAATCTTGATTCAGGCACAAACTTCCATTTGTGCCCAAATCAGGGTTATGAGTGCGGTGTTAATTGCACATTCATATGTGTTTACCTGCATAGTTTTTGCTTATGAAACCGGGTAGAAATCATGAAGCACATAGAAGAAACTATTTATTGTAGATTTCGTTAATTGAAATAATTGCAAAACTTAACCATATATAAAAAAAATAAGTGTTAAAATGACAGCACATACAGTTTTCTTGTTATCACCTCCTGGCCCATGCCCCAACACATAAAGAAAATATGAATGTTTGCCTGACACTCATAATTACTTGGGGAGCAATCAAATCCATTGTATTTATTTGCCCAACATGCCACTTCTGACAGGAACTAGCTATCTGCACCTCAGCGATAGTCCTGCCGAACTCTCAGGCCATGTATGCTGTAATAAGGAATGCAAGTATCAGCAGACCAGGTTTAGCCTTGCCAGGCCTCATCATTGAAGTTCAGCTTGAGTCCGTAGTACAGATGAGAAAAATTTACAGGTGAGAAGAATTTACAAAAAACAGTGAATCAGTTCCAGCTACTAGTAATTTATTGCGCTATATTCCAATCCATAGTTTTTTGCCCATTATGCCATCGCAGACTGAAGTCAACAACACGCAAATCAGGCTTGGTCCTCTCCAATAGGAACAGGCCAGTCTGAACTTCCAGGTCATATCCCTCTGAATGGGAACACAAGCAAACCCGGACCAGTTTCCGCCTAGTTAGGCTTATCAGCGAGGTACTACTTGAGTCATGTGTCACAGTAACCAAGGGACCCATGCCTGGATAGAATAGAACCCATGATAGGTAGAATTAATGAAATATTCTCACCTACTAGTAAATGTTTATGGAATTCCTGTCCATTGCTTTTTGCCCGCCGTGCTATCTCAGACAGGAACCAGCTATGTACAAACCAACCTTGGTCCTACTCCATTAGAAACAGTTCAGCACAAACTACCAGGCTTTGTCTCCACTTTCTACATTTTCATAAAAATCTTTAGGAATCACATATAGAAATCTATTTTCTCATAAAATGATTACACACTATTTTATCATCTTTTTGTACATATGCTTTCAGCATACAATGAGTATTGACTATGTGGGCTTGATAGTTATTGCTAAGGCTACATTCAAGCTGGCAAAAACTCAGTGAGTGAAGGGAGCAAAACCTATTTGTTATTCAAGAACCCTTTCTCTTTTGTTTAAATTATACATGTTCATTCATAATTGTATAGTAAATTGACCTGCTGCCTATCTGAAATTTGTTGAATAAAACCATTTATTTTTATTTCCTTGGACTATTAGCATGTATAAACACAGTCACTATTTAGTTGGACGACAAAGTACTCCACTGTACTCACACATTGCCAAAATACCAATACCAAGAAATGTTTAGCTTTAATGATTTCAAAGATCTTGGCCCATTTTGTATGCTTTTTCTGTTACTTTCCATTCCAAACTTTCCGTACTCCCACCTCTTAAAAAGTAATTAAGTAAATCAGCCGGAGTCACCTGTATTTGACATATAATTGTCCTGTTTGGGTGTTGAATGGCTTTTTTGTCTAAGCACCATTGTATACCACCCTCCTTGTTGCCCAGTCTTTTATTTTCTCACCTATTTTCTCATTGTTGGTCCCTCTACAAACAGAAGGGATGTAGTCGAATTCTACTAAATGTTCCTTACTGCCTGCTTGACTTCTCACGAGTACAAATTATTCCTTTATTCCATAGAAATCTGGTTTAGCAATTTCTAAAATGTCACCTTTGTTTTTGCTGACAGCAGCATATTATATTGCCATGACACCTTTCCATCTCCCCAACTTTGGGTGTAACCTGTGCACAGTTTGCATCTTTGAGCTCAGAACAGGAACATGAGGAAGGGATTTCCAATAGGCCGTGGGATTCAGCAGTCACAAGCCAACTTCTATGTGTAGGAGTCTGCAAAAGGACATGATTGCTTGTGAGATTTTGGGGATCTACAGGTGTGATTTGACTGCCAGCCAAGACACGAATGCCCCCAAGAGTTATGTCGAGTGGAATAGTGTGAATTATTTTTACAAAACCTTTCTGAAAATCTGGACATTCATAATTGAGCTCATAAACATTTACAATGAAACTTTTCTTGTCATGTCTTCTTTTCACCCATGCAAATTTGTATTGATTTTCCAAAAGAATAAACACAGCCAGTACAGGCACTATCATCATTTCAAAGCACATTTGTATGTGGTAATAGCTCAAAAGAGTAAATTGGCACCATAAAAATATCAATGTAATGTGTAGCCTTATCTTTAGTTAATCTTTGTGTGTTACAAACACTATAAACAATGATGAACTTAACAAGTATTACCCTCTCACCCTTCCTCTACATCATTTCAGTTCACCATGCCATATAGTCGGTGACCTGCCCCTAACTAATAATGTTCAATCTTAGCTTAATGGGGATGGATCTTCCCTCCACGAGGTCCTAAATTAAGAGAAATAATGGTTGTAACTGTTTCATGTTGACACTTCCCCAATATGCTAGAGATACTGCCCTGAATAGGTGCACTATATTCACAGGTCTAATAGGATCAGTCGGCAAATGAAGATTTTCAGTCTTGGCAGTGAAAAGGCAGCTGTGATGTCCCTGACCAGTAAGCCATCATCAGTTTCAGACCGCCTCAGAATTAACTTTTCTTTCTGACATATATATTGACAATTTCTCTATAGCCATGAGTTTCTACAATCATGTATACCCATAAGGATATCCAGTCGGGGAGACTTTCTCCAAAGGGAGGCCACCGATGCTCAATAGATTAATTTTTATAGCTATGGCTTGAAACTTCAATGCTTGTGTTCTTGCTCCAGACAGAATAATGTTCATCTCAAAAGGGATGGGGTAACACAGGATTTCTTTTTGTAGACATATGACCTTGAACCATAATTGAGTGTTTGCGAGCAGTCCCACTATATGTGTTTTACCATAAGTTCATAGATTCTCCTATATTTGGGGCTCATCTGAGGATAGAACTTGTGTAGGGGTATAGGATAGCGATACCAGTCAAGGAGTAATTCGTAATGGTTATCCTTTCCCAAAATGCTGAATATACTTTGAAGTAGCTCACTCCATAATTCTTGGCACTGTCCATCAGAGAATACCATTCCAGTTTTTCTTTGCCACATATTCTATTGGTAGACTCCTCCTTCTAGTTGTACTTCCATCACGAGAGTATGTATCTGTGAGAGGACACCCTGAGAGCATGTTGCTTGGCGCAGCTCTTTATCTTTGTTGGAAAACTCTTTCATCTCTGGATGTAGCACCCAGTTTGGTTTTTGGAGAAAGTATTTTTCCGTTTTCTGTATAGACTCATCACAGATATTTTTATAGCTATTTTGTCATAATTATGTAATTATATTCTAAATAATATTATATTTCCTTTTCTAGCTTATTTTGATGTCATAATTTCTTAAGGTGTTTCATATTTTCATATCACTTCTATGGACATAGGGGCAGATGTATCAAACGATTTTTTGTTGTAAACGCAGCGAATTGGTAAAAAGCAGCGTTTGCGACAAACAAATCGGAAAATGGAATGTATCAACTAAAACGCATTGCAAATTTTGCGATTCCTTAATATTGCGTAAGCATTTAAGGAATCGCAAATTGCGATTCCTTAAATGCTATGTAAGAAGCAATTCATTTTTGCGAATTTACACTAAGAAATCGCAAATTACCACCAACTTGTAGTTGGTGGTAATTTGCGAATTCTTTTACAAATGCACTTTTTGGCATTTGTAAAGGTGCCATGTGGCGCTCATACAAGCCCTTAGGGCATGTATGTGTGCCATATGCGCACACATGTAAATTTCAAGGGTGCAGTAGGGTGTCCTTAAGACATCCTTGCACCCTTGAAATTATTCTCAATTTGCGATTAGAAAATTGCGAATCGCAAATTGAGAATAACTTCCCATTCCTTCCTATGGGCCTCCTAGCCCATAGAAATGAATGGGAAATTATTCCTTAATTGCGATTAGTAATTTAAGAAATCGCAAAAAAATAGCGAATTTTTAAATGCATACCATTTTGCAATTCTCAAATAGCGATTCTCAAAAAATCGCTATTTGAGAATCGCAAATAGGTATTTTGATACATCTGCCCCATAGTTTTATATTATTTCCACATTTTATTTCATATCTGATATTTTTTAATTAATGCCCATTTTTTCAAAAGGTAAAAAGTATTTTTTTTTTGTTCATTTTCTTAGAAGTGAGTCATTTGTTATGGGGTTTTAAATATAGATGTAGAGAGTAGTAGTAAATCGTTATGGTGTGGATTTCTAGTTTTTGGAAGGTTTTGGTATATGGTTTGCTAGTGTTCAGTGTTAGGTTTGGGTAGTGTTTGTTGTCGATATATATCATTATTTTATGTAATGTAATGTTATGTGCTTGATATAGATTAATTGTGATGTTTATGTTAGATTTGAAAATACAGTTTTTTGGGTGATGTGTATTGTATATTATTTTACAGGTTTATGGTTCCAAAAGTACTGTATTGGTGTTAAAGTTATGCATTTTGATCACAATGCAATCATTTTGGTTTTTAGTAAACCAATATTTTTTATTTTGATTTCCTTTGATGATTTTTCATATTTTTCAGGAGTCTTTCTTTTATTAATTTTTTTTCAGGTTTTTATGGTTCCATAAGAGTTTGGATTGCTTTTCGGGATTATAATTGACCTGTTTTATTTTTGCATTTTTACTTTCCAGCTTTCTGAAACAAATTTTTCCCTTTTTGATTTATAATATTTTTGATTACATGGATACAAAATAAGATCTGCAGCTACAGAACAGCAATTTATATTCAAGCTAATAAGATCTGCAGCTACAGAACAGCAATTTATATTCAAGCTATTTTTTGGTGTGTGGGAAATGTTGTATTTTATTTTGTATGTGTATTTATTGTGATTACTTCTTGTTAGATTACATTTTATTTGTTGCATTTCATTTTAAATATTTGGTTTTGATTATAATATTGAAGTTTGTTGTTGATTTTTTTTTAAAATGTATTTATTTATTTATTTTATTTTTTTCTGCTATTTGCGGCGGAGTAATGACCTCATGGTGTGTTATTTGGTCGTCACAAATAACGCTGACCATGTCGTCATGATCCATAGCTGCATGTGTTGTTGTGACGTCGTTATCTAAACTTTCTAACTCTTTCAAAACTTAGGGGTGAACTTGGTGGAGTGGGGGTGAGTCTGGGGGCGAGCGGGGAGTGAGCCGCTGCGCCGGGGTACAGTGTCGGTGCTCCTGAGTTATAGGGTACAACAGCGTGTGGGGAGTTAGTGGCGCGCGTCAAGTCACAAAGGTTGCAGGGCGCGGCTTCCTGCGATGTTTGGGTAGTGGTAGTGGTAGTGGCTGTGTCATTGAGGTGCGGGGGCTGGTGCGGCAATTCATGTCTGGGATTGCGAGGCCGTAGGTGACTCTTGGGGGCGTGTTGCCTGTGTGAATTTGCACATTAACTGAGCCCAGTCTAAAGTAATGGGGTGCTTGCGGTGTCCCCTCATTTCCTCCTCCCGGAGTATCTCCTCCTCCGCTTTGCCCCACTTATGCATCGCGCCTATCCACGCCGCTTCCGGTGGTCCCGTGGGGGACCTCCAATGCATAGCTATTCCCCGTTTTGCCAAAAGAATGGCGAGTGAGAGGAAACAACACTGTAATTTCTCGGTTTTCCGCCTGCGGAAGATCCCCAGCGCGCATGCTTCCCATGTGGACATGGTTACGATGGCAGTAACCTCTTCAAGGATACGATGGACAGTGTCCCAGAATCCTCGGAGTGTGGGACAATCCCAGAACATATGCCTGAAATCCGCACCCGGGGTTTGACATCGGGGGCACTCAAAGTGTGTGTCCGGAAAGAAGCGCTGCAGCCGGTGTGGTGTGAGGTAGGCTCTATGGAGGACGTTGAATTGTATATTGCAGAATCTGGCGTTTCTGGATACTTTTTTGGGGTATTCCAGGGCTGTGCTCCATTCTTTATCGTGGACCACTCTGCCGATGTCCGTCTCCCACTTCTGGCACAAGGATTGAAGTGATGGGAGGAGTAGTGTGCGCACTGCCTTATAAAGCCATGTTACCAGGTGTCGTCCCACTCCCATGTGTAAGATCGTGTGTATCACTGGGTGTGGCGTGGGTTCCCCTGTGTCAGGATTCCAGTGCCTACGACTGCTGTCTATTAATTGCCTGTGGAGTAAGAATTCCCGGGGAGGGAGGTCATATTGCTCCATTATCTGATCGAAAGTTTTCAGCTGTCCCTCTTCGAATAATGATTCTACCTCCATGACTGACAAGTCTGTCCAGACTCGAAGTGTTCCCTGTGTATAATATGTTTCTCCTCGTGGGAAGCCCACCAGTGGCAGCAGGGGCGAACACGGCAGTAGTGTTTTGGACATTCGGTGGATGCGCATCATGCATGTGCGGGCGATGGACAGTTGTATGGGACGAGCCCGTATAGGTTTAGTTCCCAGCAGCAGCATTCGATGGATCGCTGGTTGTGGCATAGGGCCGTCAGTAGTGATGGTCTCCCCTATGTGGCGCCCTGCCGTCCTTTTATTTTTTGTAATAGAGTTTTGACTACTGATTCTAAGTAGTGTACTTTTTTGTTGTAAAGAAACAGTTTTATTTTACATTGTAGCATGTCGTAAATTCTTTCGGTTTGTTTGCTAACTTTAGTTTTAATTTGGGTTACTATTTGTCTCATTCGTAGTGGTCGATAGCTTTGGTCTTTTTTATGGCTAGTATGAATTTGTAACGTGTAGGCTGGATTCTGCATACCGTGGACTGAAATAGTAAAAAACATGGGGTTTGATCCTGTAATGCTTATTTGTGATTGAGATCCAGAAATACAATCAAAAAAGTTACCCTCCATTAGCCATCGATGCAAAATCAGTAAATTCATCACACCATGAACACAAATCATGTGTGCCAATCCATTGTTTTTCGAAGCATCAATCTTATTTATTTGCGAACTATTCTGTGTAGCACTCACATAGAATTTCTTTTTTAACCATACAAAAATCAAATATATTTACATACACGCAAATTCTTATCACCCTCAAACATCAAATACATACAAAACAATGATTACTGTCTGGCTTTCACGCATGTGCATTACATTTCTATAAAAAATGTGTCCAAGATAATGAACATAAGATGTGGAATGTTTCACAATTATTGTGTATATAAACATTCAATTTTGTACCCTTGGTGAGGAGAGGGAGCTACATTTGCAGTATTTGTTTCCACCATATACATTCCAGTACTTATTCAGTTCTTATGGAAGAATTTATTACAATTTCCGAAAGGGAAGAAACTTCTCAAAACTCCTGGCCTTTTGATGCTGCCGATGTGTTTCAACCTCAATATGGGTGGGGCATGACTGTTAAGGAGGTCATCCTCAGTGCATGTATCAATTTTAACTGGACACTCAGCCAAAAAAAGTAATCATATGGAATAAATATATAATAGTCCAATCACTTTTGAATTAATTGTTTCCATTTATTTATATTTATTTAGTTACATACCTACTTTCAGTTGAATAGGATCATCAATGCTCTCCATAAACCTGGAGAGATAGGAAAAGGATGGAGAAAATATACGGTGTGGAACCCGAGGTTGATAAGTGTGGTTATGTTAACAAAGCCATTTACCACAGCACCCATGAACGTTGTTTTAATTCTCTCATCTAGGGCCATTGTGATATTGCTATGAATCTGAAATCAACACATTTGTATCTCTTATTAATAACTGACACTGGTTTAAATGTTGGGCCGTTTTGTCCAACAGCATTTTGGGTAAACACTAAGAGGCACATTAGTATGGCGGGTGGACTTTGTCCGCCCGCCATACCAGTGGGAAATGGGACCGTCCGCTAAGGGTGCGGCGGTCCTGTACATCCCATTAGGATGCGCCCGCCACACTGGCGGGCGCATCCCACCAGCAGTGACTACCGCCGGCATGGCGGGGGCAATCTGCCCCCCATTCTAATGGGGCCCTAACTCTTGTAACAGAGTGTCCCAGTTTCCTGTAGTCCTCCGTTATGTAGCTGCTCAGTCTCATGTTTACATGTTTGCACGGGTGAGAATGCTCGAGAGGACATGCATGATCATCACAACACCCAACTGGTGTGGTGGCATTCACGAAGCTCCTGCATTAGCCAATGTAAATATTTTGAAGCAGGAGTAAATTTGCAAAGGGATGCTGGGAGATGTAGCTGCTGGTTGACTCATGGATGAAAGTTATTTCCTTCTATTTACTGCACAGAGCATATATCAATTAGTTGGGTTTTTGAGAAATACAGATCTCAAACTGGTTAAGAGATTGCTGGTACACTAAGGAGCTTATTATGACTTTTTTGCAGTCTGACCGCCGGAATGCCGAAAGATGCATATGCTGCAACAGAGTGGACCGCCAGGCAGATGGTCCAAGGTGCTCGCTTTGCCACTGGATTCAAGCAAGCCGGGCTGAAGACGGCTGAAATGCCAGAAACCGGTCCTCGGAAGCTTGTTTCCGGTCCAGGGAAGGCATGGCTTAGCAGTTCGGGCTGGCCTGTTCCCATGAGGCACAGGGTCAGACTGATTTGTATATGGCCGTGTCTGAACTGGGGTGGCAGAGTGGGCTAACGAACGGTGATGGAATAAACCCAGATCTGTTGACTGGGTGTGAGTGTTTGATTGGTTCAGATGCTCCGTCCATCACCACCCCCTTTTGTACCACTTTGTTCGCCATAAGTTGGCAGGGTATGCTCAGATGTGAGTCCCTTGCTCACTTTGCCACTGGATTCAAGCAAGCCGGGCTGAAGACGGCTGAAATGCCAGAAACGGTCCTCGGAAGCTTGTTTCCGGTCTAGGGAAGGCATGGCTTGGCAGTTCGGGCTGGACTGTTCCCATGAGGCACAGGGTCAGACTGATTTACATATGGCCATGTCTGAACTGGGGTGGCAGAGTGGACTAAAGAACGGTGATGGATTAAACCCAGATCTGTTGACTGGGTGTGAGTGTTTGATTGGTTCAGATGCTCCGTCCATCACCACCCCCTTTTGTACCACTTTGTTCGCAATAAGTTGGCAGGGTATGCTCAGACGTGAGTCCCTTGCTCACTTTGCCACTGGATTCAAGGAAGCCGGGCTGAAGACGGCTGAAATGCCAGAAACCGGTCCTCGGAAGATTGTTTCCGGTCCAGGGAAGGCATGGCTTGGCAGTTCGGGCTGGACTGTTCCCATGAGGCACAGGGTCAGACTGATTTGCATATGGCCATGTCTGAACTGGGGTGGCAGAGTGGGCTGAAGAACGGTGATGGATTAAACCCAGATCTGTTGACTGGGTGTGAGTGTTTGATTGGTTCAGATGCTCCGTCCATCACCACCCCCTTTTGTACCACTTTGTTCGCCATAAGTTGGCAGGGTATACTCAGACGTGAGTCCCTTGCTCACTTTGCCACCGGATTCAAGCAAGCCAGGCTGAAGACGGCTGAAATGCCAGAAACCGGTCCTCAGAAGCTTGTTTCCGGTCCAGGGAAGGCATGGCTTGGCAGTTCGGGCTAGACTGTTCCCATGAGGCACAGGGTCAGATAGATTTGCATATGGCCATGTCTGAACTGGGGTGGCAGAGTGGGCTAAAGAATGGTGATGGATTAAACCCAGATCTGTTGACTGGGTGTGAGTGTTTGATTGGTTCAGATGCTCCGTCCATCACCACCCCCTTTTGTACCACTTTGTTCGCCATAAGTTGTCAGGGTATGCTCAGACGTGAGTCCCTTGCTCACTTTGCCACTGTATTCAAGCAAGCCGGGCTGAAGTCGGCTGAAATGCCAGAAACCGGTCCTCGGAAGCTTGTTTCCAGTCCAGGGAAGGCATGGCTTGGCAGTTCAGGCTGGACTGTTCCCATGAGGCACAGGGTCAGACTGATTTGCATATGGCCATGTCTGAACTGGGGTGACAGAGTGGGCTAAAGAACGGTGATGGATGAAACCCAGATCTGATGACTGGGTGTGAGTGTTTGATTGGTTCAGATGCTCCGGCCATCACCACTCCCTTTTGTACCACTTTGTTCGCCATAAGTTGGCAGGGTATGCTCAGACGTGAGTCCTGTGCTCACTTTGCCACTGGATTCAAGCAAGCCGGGCTGAAGACGGCTGAAATGCCAGAAACCGGTCCTCAGAAGCTTGTTTCCGGTCCAGGGAAGGCATGGCTTGGCAGTTCGGGCTGGACTGTTCCCATGAGGCACAGGGTCAGACTGATTTGCATATGGCCATGTCTGAACTGGGGTGGCAGAGTGGGCTAAAGAACTGTGATGGATTAAACCCAGATCTGTTGACTGGGTGTGAGTGTTTGATTGGTTCAGATGCTCCGTCCATCACCACCCCCTTTTGTACCACTTTGTTCGCCATAAGTTGGCAGAGTATGCTCAGACATGAGTCCCTTGCTCACTTTGCCACTGGATTCAAGCAAGCTGGGCTGAAGACGGCTGAAATGCCAGCAACTGGGTCTCGGAAGCTTGTTTCCGGTCCAGGGAAGGCATGGCTTGGCAGTTCGGGCTGGACTGTTCCCATGAAGGACAGGGTCAGACTGATTTGCATATGGCCATGTCTGAACTGGGGGCAGAGTGGGCTAAAGAACGGTGATGGATTAAACCCAGATCTGTTGACTGGGTGTGAGTGTTTGATTGGTTCAGATGCTCCGTCCATCACCACCCCCTTTTGTACCACTTTGTTCGCCATAAGTTGGCAGGGTATGCTCAGACGTGAGTCCCTTGCTCACTTTGCCACCGGATTCAAGCAAGCCAGGCTGAAGACGGCTGAAATGCCAGAAACCGGTCCTCGGAAGCTTGTTTCCGGTCAGGGAAGGAATGGCTTGGCAGTTCGGGCTAGACTGTTCCCATGAGGCACAGGGTCAGATAGATTTGCATATGGCCATGTCTGAACTGGGGTGGCAGAGTGGGCTAAAGAATGGTGATGGATTAAACCCAGATCTGTTGACTGGGTGTGAGTGTTTGATTGGTTCAGATGCTCCGTCCATCACCACCCCCTTTTGTACCACTTTGTTCGCCATAAGTTGGCAGGGTATGCTCAGACGTGAGTCCCTTGCTCACTTGGCCACTGTATTCAAGCAAGCCGGGCTGAAGTCGGCTGAAATGCCAGAAACCGGTCCTCGGAAGCTTGTTTCCAGTCCAGGGAAGGCATGGCTTGGCAGTTCAGGCTGGACTGTTCCCATGAGGCACAGGGTCAGACTGATTTGCATGTGGCCATGTCTGAACTGGGGTGGCAGAGTGGGCTAAAGAACGGTGATGGATGAAACCCGGATCTGATGACTGGGTGTGAGTGTTTGATTGGTTCAGATGCTCCGGCCATCACCACTCCCTTTTGTACCACTTTGTTCGCCATAAGTTGGCAGGGTATGCTCAGATGTGAGTCCTGTGCTCACTTTGCCACTGGATTCAAGCAAGCCGGGCTGAAGACGGCTGAAATGCCAGAAACAGGTCCTCAGAAGCTTGTTTCCGGTCCAGGGAAGGCATGGCTTGGCAGTTCGGGCTGGACTGTTCCCATGAGGCACATGGTCAGACTGATTTGCATATGGCCATGTCTGAACTGGGGTGGCAGAGTGGGCTAAAGAACTGTGATGGATTAAACCCAGATCTGTTGACTGGGTGTGAGTGTTTGATTGGTTCAGATGCTCCGTCCATCACCACCCCCTTTTGTACCACTTTGTTCGCCATAAGTTGGCAGAGTCTGCTCAGACGTGAGTCCCTTGCTCACTTTGCCACCGGATTCAAGCAAGCCAGGCTGAAGACGGCTGAAATGCCAGAAACCGGGCCTCGGAAGCTTGTTTCCGGTCCAGGGAAGGCATGGCTTGGCAGTTCGGGCTAGACTGTTCCCATGAGGGACAGGGTCAGACTGATTTGCATATGGCCATATCTGAACTGGGGGGCAGAGTGGGCTAAAGAACGGTGATGGATTAAACCCTGATCTGTTGACTTGGTGTGAGTGTTTGATTGGTTCAGATGCTCCGTCCATCACCACCCCCTTTTGTACGACTTTGTTCGCCATAAGTTGGCAGGGTATGCTCAGACGTGAGTCCCTTGCTCACTTTGCCACTGGATTCAAGCAAGCCGGGTTGAAGACGGCTGAAATGCCAGAAACCGGTCCTCGGAAGCTTGTTCCCGGTCCAGGGAAGGCATGGCTTGGCAGTTCGGGCTGGACTGTTCCCATGAGGCACAGGGTCAGACTGATTTGCATATGGCCATGTCTGAACTGGGGTGGCAGAGTGGGCTAAAGAACGGTGATGGATTAAACCCAGATCTGTTGACTGGGTGTGAGTGTTTGATTGGTTCAGATGCTCCGTCCATCACCACCCCCTTTTGTACTACGATGGTCCAAGGTTAGCAGTACCAACATGGTGGCCTGGCTCAGCCATTAAGTGAAGCTACATCAGATGCCGCCATGGTGCAGCGCGGTCTGCATGCCCGTGCAATGTGTGTCATGCACTATGTCATGCATGGCACACATTGCACAAACTAAGTTGCAATTGCAAGGGGAGTACAACATGTGTCCCCATGCACAACCTCCCGGGCTAAAACACCCAGGGGGCCTGTTTGGGACCCCTCCTTGCTTTACCACCAGCTCTTTCCTGGTGCTTTCACTGCCGTAAAAGGCTTGCAGAAAGGCAAGTTGTAATATGGACGGCAGTGCTGGGCTTGGTGCCCCTTTATTCCTTCCCATTCTGCACACCACCAGCACCGAGGGATCCTGGATCCTGGGAGTGCCGACGATGTTGTGGTGGGATGGTGGATGTCAGAAAACCAGACTCGTAATCAGGCTGTCGGACCACCTAGGTTATAGCAGTCAGACCGCCCCCCACGGGTTTGGAGTTCTCGAGGCCGCCAAACTCGTAATAAGCTCCTACGTTTCCTCATTTGAAGGGGCACTCTCTTTATACATGAGACATTTGGAATCCAAAGTTACTTAAAAGCTCCCATTTTAGTAAACCTAACCAGATATCTATAAGGAGATATTTTTGAAATCAGGAATTTCACAGTTTGTCAGAATATATTATGAACATCGGACATCTCATTCAATTCTGTTTTAGCTGTCCAGCCTCCTGTCTTAGTAGGGATGAGTCTCCCTATCATTTCACTTGTATTTGCAATAGTACAGAATGAATTATTATATTGAAGAAAATGTTGTACCAAAAGAGGTGACAATATACGGCCGCTGATTTTTTATTTATTTTGACTGATTCAGTGTCTTACTTCCTGGTTGGTTTTTCCAATGTAACTTTTTGGGCCGGGCAAATTATTCAGCATATGATATTCTGTGATCTACAATTCATGAATTTATTATGCTAGCTTTTAATGTGATTATATATGAACTCAGTACCTTCAATGGTGCTGTCACATATGATGCCGTTACCATATTTATGGTGGCCAGCTAATGGTGGTGGTCCCAGAAGGTTTCTAAGATTCTGTTGTGGCTTCCGTTTTTCTGTATTGGAGTTGACCAATCTGTCTTTCAGATTTTTGTTTCATTACAGAGTGAACAAGGGTACGTCGTTAAAGGGGTCCAATAATTCCAGTATTTTTTGATGATTTTCTTAACCTCATTTGTAATCGAAAAAAACTTTCTTTCACATACCATTCTATCCAATTCTTTTTTTGCCCTGGGTTCCAGAAGGGTTTCCAGTTGTGTATATCTGTTGGTGGAAAAAGAATCCTTTAGTTTTATTTTAAACATTTGTTTGTTGGTAGTAAGTGGGGGCTGATGGAGTTTCATTTTATTTGTAACTTTTTTGGGTGAGTTGGTGTTTTGTTATTTTTTAAATGTACTTAGTTTTGGTGTGCCATTTTCCAGGTATGTAACTGCTGTCTTTTTTTCTGTAGATTAGTAGTTTTTTGATGTTGTAGTAATTTCTCTGTAGTATCTACAGTTTAAAACATAAAATCAGTAACGTGTTATGTTAGTTATTTATTATTTTACATTTTTTAAATAAATGTATTTATAACTTAGTCTGAATACATAATTTACTTACTTTAGAAGGTAGTTGTATATATTTTTCAACTACTTTTTTGAAGTTGTGTTTGGAAAATCCAGCAGAGTACCATCGTTTGCAGCTATTGTAATTGTTGGTGTGCTTAGCAGTCACATTTTGTGTGGCTTATACGTTTATGGTTTAATTGATTACATCACTTTTTTGATTACTCTACTTTATGGTTCTTTGTTGTTGGTTAGTGTTTCTTTAGTTTTAAAAAAGTGTTCTTTTTCGTGAATCATTATAGTTCCTAACAATATTATGTAATTGATGCCCCAGTGCCTTAGCTGCATATAGTTGAACCCTTCCACCTCCCCCAACTCATTCTCTTGTTTATATTCTCTAACATCTTACTCTCACCATAACTATAGTTGCACAGATCTGCTACCATTAGACAGTCCCCATCTCAGCACTGTAAAGGTGGACCTGGGAATGGAGCAGGTGAGAAAGAGGGGTTATAGTGTATTAGGGTGTGTGGATAATGGAAAGTGGTAATGGGCCATCTTTTAGTAATAGCATCCCAAGAGGCTAGTGTTGCTGCTGTGTGGTTGCTTAAATAGACATTGGGTGTGGTCTTTTCTAGGTTTCCATAGTAAGTCTCACAGAAAAGGCTTCACAATTGCCTGGTCCATATGGAGCCATAGTTTCTGAGATCCCAGTGCACTTAATTCAGATATTACTTGCATCTGACTTGCCTGATAATATAGTTTGAGATCTGGTAATGTTAGGCCTCATTTGTCTGTCATATGGCCCAACATTTTATAGGCTATGCAGGGTTGTCCCTTATTCTAAATACATTTCAAGATAGCATTTCTAGAACCCGCAAAAAAAGGACTATGTTAGGATAATAGGTATGGCCTGTAATAGATACAACAGCTTAGTCAGAATAGTCATTTGTAGTCAATTTATTCTTCCAAACCAGAAGATGGGTAGCAACTTCTAACAATGTCATTTGCCTTTAGTTGGGACCAGCATGCGGGGAAAATTAGCCCCATTGATGCCCAGTGTTGTGGGCGTAATATTAATAAACAGTTATCTAATTGATTTTCTCATAAAGTAAAACTGTTTCTAACTTCTAAGAAGTTCGGCTTCCAGATCAGAGAGTGTCAGGCTCAGTATCTCAGACTTTGCCATATTTGTTTTAAAACGTATTTCCTCTTTGTAATCTAGCAAGAGTTCCTGAGAATTAGGTAAGGATGTGGCTAGTTTAATGAGGCTAAGTAGGATTTAGTTTTCGCTTAATGCCATATATGTATCGCAACCAAAGTGCAATTAGGCCATCATCTCCTCAAAGTGTTCCTGTGAATAGTTGACAGCAAATAAAAGGGCCGATAAGGGGCAAGCCTGCCTGGTGCCTAGCCAGAGAGGGCAAAGGTCAGACAACAGTCCATTAAGGAATATTCTCGCGGTTGGGCGGCCATAGTTGGCTAATATCATTTTAGTTAAATGGAACCTGAACCGATATGCTGCAAGGGTAGCTTCAAGAAGTGCAAGTCCACCCAGGAGAAAGCTTTTTCAGCAACCAGAGTAATGAGTATTGTTGGGACATATTCCTTATGGGCTTTCTTGACCAGTCTTCTCAAGCAGTCATTTTTAAGAAGTCAGGACAGAATATAACACATACCTTTTCCGCAAGATGTACAACGTAGGGGTTTTCAATAGACAAGGACGGCGAGGACAAGGAAGGAGAGTGGCCATGGTGAGAAGGAAGCAGCCACACCAGGGAAGTGCCTTTTAAAAAATATATATAATATATTAGGGAGAGAGGGAGGGAGCCGAGTTTTTTTCCAACTCCATGGAGCTCCGCATAGAGGCACTACGCAAAGCTCTGCCCGGGCTTAGTCTACTCACGTCAGCACACTTACACATCACATCACTGTTCATATCCGTGAAAGCAAAAGAACTTTGTTAAAGAGCCCCCTTGCGAAACCCGTTGGGCATTGCAGCAGCGTTGCCCGATGATGAAGCATGACACCCCATGGGGGTGTGAGGGCTCTTGCTCCTGATGGATTAGATCCCCTGACCTGAGACCTCAGTTGCTGCCGACCATTCCTTTTCCTTTCTTAAAAACTGCATACCTTTGACTGAACCTAATTTCTGTCATAGCTCCATCTCCAAATTGCCAACCTTGTGCTACTAACAGAATTCCCTGTAGACAAAGCTAACACACAAAGCCCACACATGTTAATATAATGTTTGGACATTAGGTTCCATTAGAGTGTGAGCTTATATTTACATTCGGAAAACTCTTATTTAAAATAGTGAATTCCAAAGTAAGCAGCAAACTGGTATTTACACCAGTTGTGGAAATATTGATTTTCTTTAGATAATAGCAAATCAATGCCTTAATTCACCTAGCAAAATAATTTATTTACAATATGTTTTGCTCAAAGTTCAATTCTTGATGTGTGAAAATGAATGTGAAATGATCCTTGAAAATCATTTTTCACAACCATTACTGTTTCACATCTTGTCTCTTATTCCTTAAGCTTGCGCGGGATATAGGGAGGAATTACATCCAGCTGAACCTGCATTCATTTTACTTTATAAAGGCATACTTTTCCATGGCAAGGCCATGGAGAAGAGGAATACTTAGTTCAGTTCATATGTGCTGCAGTCTAAAACACAAGCAAAAAGAACAAATGATGGATGGAATGCTGAACAGATCAAACATTCACCCCCCAGTCACAGATATCGGTTTTAATCCATAGTTTTATAGCTCACCACGCCACCCCAGTTTGGACCCAGCCATATGCTAATCAGTCTTGACCCTGCTCCCCATGGGTACAGTCCAGACCCAACTGCCAGGTCGGGTCCTCCCTGGACCGGAAGCAAGCATCCTGAGACAAGTTTTGGGGGTATCACCCCCTCATCAGCCAGCCTAGCTTGAATTCAGTGGTACTGTGAGCACAGGACCCAGGTCTAGGCATACCGGTCCCACTGATAGGAACAAAGCAATCTGACCACCTTCAGGAAGTCCACGCTAGTCTTGGTTGGGATTCTCAGGTGCAGCAGTCTAAAAGTAGCGCTCAGGAGTCCCGTGTTGCCTGCAGTTCTTTTTTTAAATTAATACTTAGTAGTATTTTTGAAGGACACACTTCTGCCGATTCCTTGCAGCCACTGTTGTGATTCTACCTGTCCCTGGGTGGCAGAATTTCCTGATTTTCTAACCTCGTTTCTTTGACTATTTGACATTTGTTCTGTTTGCACTTCTCTGGGAATCTGAGGAGACAAAAGTGTGCAAAAGGGTTTACCAATGGGTGACTGCCCTTCTGAGCTGGTAAGGTGCATGATACTCTACATTGTTGTATATGTTACACTTCTGAAGCCCAGTGATTGAAAATTAAAGACTATTTATTTCTTAGACTCTTCTGGTGACCCATGCAACATTATGTATTCACTATTCTTATGGATATTTTTGTGAGGCATTGAGAGAATGAATTAATTCCATTCGTATCTGGTCTAGATTAGACAATTATATCTTTATTTTTAGGTAACCTTGGGTACTATAGTGATGTCCTAGTTAATTGCTTTTTCAGAGGTACTCAGTTTACTTATATTCTGTATTTGTTTTCTTCCCTTAGAATTTACACATCGCAATCAGGGTTCCAGCTGATAGATTATAGTAGGAATGTTTCAAAGAGGGAGGTATTAAGTAAGAACAAACATAACATACAATCAAATTCAACCTCCATACATGGTATGTTTATGCCATAGAAGGGCAGGTCCTATGCCACATATCGTATTCTTTTAGACACATGATGAAACTAGAACACTAAGACATTTTTATGGAGAACTGATACAGTCATCTTGAAGGGGCCCTAAGAATGCATATTTTGTTTTTCACCACTTTCCATTTACTCTGGGTGTTGTTCTTGCCTGCAGTTATATTTACTTTTCAGGTGGTTGCAGGGCTCCGGTGGCGTAGGGAACCAGCTTCTGGCATTTACGTCTTCCTCCTACAAGTCTGCACAGCCAAATCAGCACTGGTTGTGACCATATTCTACAATTAATGAATACCAGTCAGGTGCCCCTAGAATTCTCAGTGCCCAAGATTTGATAAAAGAGGCCATCAGTGAGGTATCTGTAAACCTGCCCCTGTACCAGGATGTAAATCGACACACATCCTTTAAATCTGTATGAATTACAACATGCTACGTACAGGTGAAACGTAGTATAGTAAATAATGTGGAAGGGGTCTATGGCCCAAGTCTCCTGAAAACAGAGAATCGGGTATCCAGTGATAACACTTCACCAATTTTTATGATTCAGTTTGTTTTTCGGGCTCGCCACATTTCGATAAAGGAAACACAACTTGTCCTGAGAATTGTCAGCAAAGAGGCTCACCTCTGTCTCAAGCTGTGTCAGTCCCTTCTGAAATACAGGCCAATGGAACAGATTTATTAGGTAAAGCCAGATGTGGCCACCCCAGGGACTACAGTGCTTTCTCTAGGCACTGACATAAAGAGCATTGACATGTTAAGGACCACCCTGACAGCCAAATCCCACCCCTGCACTGCATCTACATCAGGTATGACAGTTGGGTCAAAGGCTGAAAGGTATTCTGGGCAAGCAAGCGCACTCTCAGACAAGAAATTTTATCCAGGAAAATAAAACTCTGCCTGGATTTGGATATGTGCAGTTAGCTGGTTTGGTATGCTAACATGCAAAGCATAATCCCGGGGTTTAAAAAAAAATCAACTGGACCACTGTGGGTCACATTGATGACCTCAACTTCCTTTAAACCATCGCTACCAGGCTGAGAGATCTGAAGTTTAAAGCCACACAGCCCGAGCAAGATTTCTCCCTTCGTCCCACCCAGTTCACTCTTCGCACCACTGAAATGTCAATAAAAATGTAATTATGAATCCAACTTTTTGCCCCATCCAGAGCAGAGCCTTGTTCTTTTGAACAGACCAACTTTTTCTCTACCCTTGAGCATTTGGGCACATTCATCAAGACTGAAACATAGGGGGTAGCTTCAAGGGGAAGATCCAAGTAACTTAAGTGTCTCCTGACTGAATTTTCGGCACTGTTCCGACAGTCATCAACCCAGGATAAATATGAAAAGTCTGTGTTACCTTGCCAAATGATGTGTTCTTCTGTGTCCCATTCTGTGTACAAGATGTATCCTTTTTGTTAGTCCTCATGTTACTGTCATGGAGAATAAGAATCGTTGGCTGCATATTTCTGATGGGTTCTAAACAGGTTGCCACTAGGTTTTCTACTGCAGTCAGAAACTTAAATAGCCTATAATGTCTCTCAGCCATACTTTGAGGGCTGTAAACTATGTTTGGAGTTGCTTAGTGATTGTGCAGAGCTAATAGATCAGCCTTCACAGTACTACCTATTCCATCGTATTCAATAAATCTTTGGACATGGTCCAGGGAACTATTGTACTCAGTACATTGAGCCCTCACTAGTGCCGCTTAGTTTTTCTTCTTAGGTGGTGGGTTATCAGACAAAGAGAGTGATTTGGCTGAAATTGGCAGGGGATCACAAAATACAAAGTGATTCCCCCTTTCAGGCTTACTAACTCCCACCCCCTTTGACTTTGAGCCAAAAGAAATAGCAGAAAAACATCCTCATTGGCCTCAGCCTGTACATTATTATTATTGGCCTGGCCTCAATTCTTGCTTACACATTGTTGATTTACTTATTGATCACCCCCATTGTTCCAGATTGAAAGTTTGCTAAAGTGTTTACTTTATTACCTGGCTTTCCAGGGGCAGGGGTTTTAAGAGTCCTCTTGCCCATACTACTTTTCGTACCAGAATAATGGACCCAGTGACCTGACCCACTCCAGTCTCCTCTGGGCTCCGACATGCACAGATGGGCCTGTTTTTTGCCTTTTCATGGCCCAGGACACGCCAGGGAACTTCCTGCATGCAGCAGGAGTGAAGGTGCTCTTTGTAGTGCATTGGTGCCCCACCTCCTCCCCTTGGCAGCTTGAATTTCTGATTTTCAGAGTCCAGCAGTCCCTAGAGTAAAAAGAGTGTCCCGCACAGCAGGAGTGAAGGAGCTTATGTAGCGTGTTAGTGCCCCACCATCTCAACTTGGAAGCGGGGATTGCTGGGCATTAGAGTCCAGCAGCCCCAAAAGTAAAAACAGCAACATACCCAGTCCTCAGAATTCTGATGTTCCCCAGTAGTCGCAGTCTTACTCAACTCTTCATCCGGAAATGATTTTCTCGCTTATCTCTTCCACTTCAAAGAACATTTTTTACTGTCAGTCACGAAGTCCAGATTGGGGTTAAATCTATGACCCATCAACTAACCCTCCTAAAAACATTAGGCATTCTGTTCTCAACTTCAGAACACTGATACAAACCCTAGTTCTGTCAAGATAGAACTACTGTAATTCCTGACTTGGATGACTCCCCAATATCCCACTAACTCCCTTGAAAGCCGTTCTCCACATGGCACCACGCTGGCTGGAGCCTGAAATCTCCCAGCAGTCCTACGGAGTAGAGCATAGCCATCTTCAAAACTGCTTGCTTGATTCATAATGCAATCCACAACAACATACCCAAGTATTTGGCAGACAAACAAAGAATTTCAGGAGGAGAACTCACGTCACATGGAAAAAATATCCCCTCTCTTCCGTTCCTAGCATCAAAAGAGCAAGACCTCCTGTTATTGTCAAGCTCTGCACAAAAGATATGGTATTTGCCCTCCTATCACCTTTTCCTGATTAGATCCTCCTCACCTTTAAAAAGCATCTAAAAATCCTTTTGTTCGACTTCTGCACCATTTATCCTCATGTCACTAGTTATCTGGTGCAAACAGAAGAACCAGTAACAGAAGAATCTGCACTCTCCCCAATTTTTGCTATTTTGCATACTATTCTCTTTATGGTGGTGAATATCATTCATAAGAGCAATATTTGCCAACTTTGTTCAAAGTAATTTTTGCTCATGTGTAGTATGTTGCTTCATTGTTTTCTGTGTCTCCTCAACTAATGTTCTGCTTGAAATTTTAAAATATTGGGTGCCATCCAATTTTTCAGCCAATGTTATGGTAGTGATATGTATGTAAAATGGGCTCACTTGTCAATGCGCTACCAAGAGCCGGATGTCACTATTTGTTACAGAAGGAGTCTTATGTCCCCTTCTGTAATACAAAAACGCAAGCCCTACAGCTAAAGACACATATCATTTAGCACAGACACACATTATTTGTCAGTTGAAACCCATCAACATACAACCAAGTAATCATTGGCTTCTGCAAGTACAAAAACCCTAATTTAATTGAAGAGGATACAAAATATTAATCCACAGCGGCTTCCAGCACTGTAATAAGCTACCGTTAGTGATTCATGCAGTGCCCTGATTTTTTACAGAAAAGATCTTAAATGTTATTTTCTTAGCCACTTGGATTACATTGTTCTTTCTGTTTTTTGTATGGTATTGCCCTCCTCTTTGGCTTATTACATGTTTTTTATGTTCAATAATGGTACCTAAATTTGATCAAGTCCATCGGGTGCACCTTAAAAATTAAAAGAAAGTTACAATTACATGTCACTGTTAACACACTAACTACACTATTTTCATTTTCTTTTTCTGCTGTACCTTTGTATTAGGTGATCCTAACATCTCCTTTCACTAACTAAGGCTCTTATCACGGGTTTGGGGGTCCAACCGCCAAACCAGTGGCGGTAGTCTGCCAACTGCCAGACTGGTAGTCCACCCACTGCATTAGGACTGTGGTGGTTGAACCGACACGGGACCGCTGCTGCCGCCTGGGATCCATGATCCCTGAGAGTAGCACAGTGGTCTGAGGCCCTTAATATGCTGGTGGTGCTGCTGCGGCCATGTGACTATCATGAAAAGTGTGGCGGTGAGGAAACAAAGGGGGCCCTACAGGGCCTCCTTTTGCCTCTGTGTCATGGGGTGCATGCAGGGGGCACATGTAGTGCCCTCCTGTGTGCATGCACCCCCAGTTCCTTGCCCTGTAGGAACTACCTTTGGTGCTCAGATTGCGGTGCCTTTATCAAAGTGGGACCACCAAAGAACTGCCCGCCAGAGTAAAAATAAGTCATACTCTGGCAGGCGAACTTTAATAGCTTTGGTGGTCTCGGAGCAGGGCGGTAGTGTGTTGGCCTCTGTCCAAGAATGGCAAAGTCATGATAAGGCCCTTAGATGCTTGGGTGTGACACAGGATCAATGGCATGAGCTAAAGAAGGATATTTTGTTCACTAAATTTACTGTTTGACTCGGGTTGTACCACAAACAGCTTATAATCCAGGTACATTGAATGACATCATTTTGTGATGAAGAAAAATCTTTGTTTTAAGTTAGCTTTGTGCCTCTTTCATTCAGCTGAGTCCCCTTTGGTTACCATCACAAACATGCCCAGGCATATGGAATTTCATGGTCATTTCACTGGCAGAGCATTCATTTGGGTTTTTCGGCTATTTACTTGCTAATCATATGCAGTTCATTTGGAATGTGTAGTGGAACACATTGGATGTAGTTATTTATTTGAAAAAGTTAACATACTGTAAAAAAATATAATCGTGAAAAATATACAAAATTAATTTGTCCTTACTAAGACAACTATATTACAATGTCTTGTTATCAACTATGATCAAATAATTAAACTAGTGGAGTAGCAGGATATTTTTATGTATATATTTTTAAACAGTTAAATAAATGAGTTCAGGTAGACATAAATAAATGTGAGTTTTTGGGATAAAGTTGCTCAGTTTAGGCACTTCAGGAAAGAAATAGAGGTTCAGATCTAAAAGACTACAAAAAAGAGAATCCCATGAGCTTTGTCCTGAATTTACCCCCCTAAAACACAAAAATACAACTCTCCAGAAAGAAATTCATCTTTATGATCAGGCACTTGCCAACCGAAACTTGCAAATAATAATTGGTGTGTTTATGCTATAGAACTGAAGTCTTTCTATGGTGTTTTCTGTGTGAGCTTGATCCCAAATGTTTTTGTCTATTAAAGTTGAAATTATATGTGCAGTGTGAGAACATTCAAGGCCTCATTTATGAGGTTTTGGCGTAGGGCAGCGCTGCAAGGGATCTTGCTGCGCTGCCCTATGTAAAAAAAAGGACAGGAATGCACCGTATCTATGAGATACCGCACATTCCTGTCCCTTTCCCCTGCACACAATGAGCTACCATCCGCCAATGCAGGCACCCTTGTGTTGCGGGGCTGATTGATTTTGTTCAGGAAGGGACACCTTCTTGCACAAAAGCAATCAATTCAGGTGATTTCCTCTTTTTATGTGTGCTGTAGAATGCGCCACACAGAGAAAAAGAAAAAAAACGAGGAGAAATTAAATCATTTCTCCTTGTTGCACCTCCCTAAGGCCACCCCTGATATGGCGTTAGATTTTGAGGCATTCCCAGGTTCACGATTTCTTGTAACTCTGGGAATGCTTTAGGTTATATGGGTGTTGTGTGGAACACCCCTTTCATGCAGTGTTCTGGCCTTTTAAGTATGCTGCAGCACCAGAACCTAAAAAAAATGATGTTCTGGCAGACCACATTTTTGTGTGGAATGGAGAGGGCAGAAAGTCTGCTTTTGCATGCAGAAACTCTTTCAGTCTTGTGAAATTGCACCATTTACAGGTTACAGTTTAGAGGCTAGATTATGGACCCTCATGAGTGAATCACATGTAAAAGTGGGCGATTTCCCACTTGTAAGTTTGGCAGTTTTGACACACCTCTTTTTCTCAGTTTTCGACTCCGGAATACATATAATATTGCTCTGGTCAAAGGATAGGTGTAAGCGACTTTAGAGGGTAGTAGAGTAGGAAAATAACATCTCGACCTTGTAAAATAAAACAATATATGTGAAGGGGAGCATGTTTTAAAAGAGTTAAATAAAAAGCAAAGGATAGCACTGAGGATGGAAAGTTGGAGACAAGGGAGGAATGAAGTATAAAAGAACGGAATTAAACAAGCAAGAACAGAAGGAAAGTGAGGAAGAGAGACAAAAATGAAAGAGGAAGGCAGTGGAGGAAGGAAAATGTAGTAAGAAAGTTGGAAGAAAGGGTAGACAGTACAGAGATAAAAAGGAAAAGCGTGAAGAAACCCGAGATGAATCATAAAACATATTTGCTTTAGTTAACAATACATATTTTTAGCACTGTAAATAATCTTAGTATTGCAGTCTTGGTTCAGTTCATTGTCATCTTTTTTTTCTATCATATGGATGGATATTTTATTTTTCATATATTGTACTTATCCAAGTACCAAATCTGGTTACCAAATCTGGTCTAATATATGCTCATTAAAGAGAGAAAAAGTAATGGATTTAACAACTTGAAGTTTGCAGCAAGTCTGGATTGAAAAAGGTTACAGTTTACAGAACATTGTCTGAAATCCCACATGGTTCGCAAGTAATTACCTGAAAGAAACTCTTCCATGTTAGCTGCCAGGATAAATCACTATTTAATTGGCATAGCAATCTAAAATCTAGTTTGTATCTTAATAGCATTTCTAAAGCATGAAGCATATTTTTGGTGAAAAGCAATCTTTTGCTTCATCTCCATTTTTGTCAGTCCAGCAAGATGATAAACTTTAAGCAATTTCTGCTCAGCGATAAAATGTATGCGCCTTTGATTAGTTGCAAATGTAATATCTAATGTGTTTTCTACAACATTGGGAATTATATTTTGATTGGCAGAGCCTCCCCTTATTTGTAACACACCTCAGACCACCTGTGATCTAGTCAATTCAATGTAAAACTTTAGGTCTGCTGTTAGCCAAGTCCTATTGATTTTACAACATTTTATGTATAATATACTTACTTAAAAGGGATTTCAGCCATCTTTCTTCATCCATTTGTCTGCAGTTGTGTTATTCACATTTAGCTTCCGCTCACTACAGCATACAATTTTGGGCAATGGGTCAGCCTACTTCAGCCACTGGCTATCTTCACTTCGAGTGACTGCATTTTGCTCTTTCACAGTGAGCATATCCCGTGCACCAAGTAGTTGCCTTCAGTGCTGGTGTTTTTGTTTTTACTTTAAAATTGCCTTTGTTTGGGGTAAAGTAGGACATTTTTACCAGATCTGAGGACAGGCCACACACACTTCATGCTTTATCTATTCCTGTTTCTTGTTAGTGCTGTTGCTAATTCCTTTAGGAGTGTCCTCACAGCATAACAGATTGCGTCCATTTGAAACTGTTCTGGATTAAGTTATCCTCTTATTACTATGCATGCATTACCCAAAAGAAAGCTTCAATATTATGCATGTGAATCCATACGCTGACAATTTTTCAGAACATGTTTATTCTGGACTCAGTTTCACCAATGGTTTTTTAATAAACTTTGCCAAGGAAGAAAATCAGCCTTTATTGTTCTTAATTTGCATATATTGTAACACTTTCTTTCTTTCTTTCTTTCTTTCTTTCCTGTTTTCGTTCCCATTTTCTTTCCTCCTCTTTCCTACTTTGTACTTTTCTATCTTTATCTCTTTCCTTCTTTCCATCTGTCTATTGTTCTTGCTTTCATTCTTTCTGGCTGTCTTTCTTTTCTGTGTTCCTGCCTTCTTTACTTATTCCTTTTCTTCTTCTTTCCTTTCTCTTTCTTTCTTTTTAGCCGTCTTTTTCCTTACTTTTCTTTTTTCTTCTGTCCCGTTTCTCTTTGTTTCTTTCCTATCTTTTTCCTTCATTCCTCCTTTCTTACGTTCTCAAATTCAAGAGCGTGGAAACCAATGGCAGAATGATTGGCTTATTTTAGGACTTTTGCATTTCTAAAATTGTGTGTATGGCATAGTTACTTATAGGCGTTATCAGATTTATTTCATCCATTTGACTATGGTAGTGTCTCTCACATTTTTCTCCAACCCACTCAGGCATACATCAAGGGGCAATGCATGAACCCAGTTCAGCCAGGGGCTGGCTTCACTGTGAGTTATGGCATGTTGCCTTTTCAGAATAATCACATCCACACATTAAGTAGTCTGCTTCAGTGCCAGGGGATACTAAGGAAATGTGTGATTTTCTTAGACCTCAAAAACCTTTTTGCCTTTAGTCAATTTGTTTTTTAATTGATGAACACCCATCAGCTTCCTGAAGAAACAGTGTTCAGCAAAAACTATGACAAAACAAAATAAAACAAAACAAGAATTGTCAAAAGGCTGGCAGGCCAGATCTAATAGCTTTGCAAATGCTTGCTCAGCTGTGACGTGCCACTATCGCACATAACTGGTCCTGAATCAGTCTTTCTAGTATTTCCATGTACTCCTCCCCCTGGGATAGTGTAAGGCCTGGCACAAGACTGGTGGCCTCAAATGGCTTCAATTCTTGTTGTGAAAAGACTCCATTGAGTTAAAGGATTGATTCAATATTTCGAAATTTTGTTTTTTAATTCTCTATTTTTTTGTACTAGCAAATATCTTTAGTGCAATAGGGGTAAGCAGTTCAAACCCCCAATGGATTTTCCTCATGGGGATAACATCCAACAGTCTATCTTTGGAACAGCAAGAAATAATAAAAGAATAGTGTAAGGCTATGCCATTTTTCATCAAATAGTTATCTCAATAGTACAACATAAAGAACTCAGTACAAGAAATTGCCACATCAGGAAAAAATAAAAGGAACATATTTTTAAATATATAAAATTTAAAATGATATAAGTATAAGTAAATGTAATTTTGCCACATGGATGCTTTATTAATACATTAGATTTGCCATATGCTGCCATCTGTATACTAAATGAAAGAATAGGAAGTTGAGGAGAGGGGAAAACATGGCGGCCGGCAGGTAGCGGGTCGCGGGAACAACCCCAGAGTTATGACCGTCCTGCCTCCATCTGCAGCGGTCGCTCCCCCACGATCCCAGGGCTTCCTGCTTGGTATCGTAGCCTGTGCTCTGCATCACTTGTGCTTTTAAAATATTGTGCTTTGAAATTCGCTTGCGTGACTTGAACATTAGCTTGCCAGACCTTAGCGCTGCGCTATTTACATAACTTGCTGAGCGCTCTGATTTAATCTTGTTGTCTGCCTGACTGTGCCTGCGCCTCTGCCCACGCCAACCTCGTCCTGTTAGGTTTCGTTTTTGCGAGCCATCTTGTTGTTGCTGTGCCGTCCCAGCCCGCAGCTCCACCCCGCTACCGCATCCCAGCTGACCCTCCCTCCCACGATAGAGTATAGGCTCCCATCTCCAGGCTCGGCGCTGTGACCGTCCTGCCTCCATCTGCAGCGGTCGCTCCCCCACGATCCCAGGGCTTCCTGCTTGGTATCGTAGCCTGTGCTCTGCATCACTTGTGCTTTTAAAATATTGTGCTTTGAAATTCGCTTGCGTGACTTGAACATTAGCTTGGCCAGACCTTAGCGCTGCGCTATTTACATAACTTGCTGGGCGCTCTGATTTAATCTTGTTGTCTGCCTGACTGTGCCTGCGCCTCTGCCCACCCCAACCTCGTCCTGTTAGGTTTCGTTTTTGCGAGCCATCTTGTTGTTGCTGTGCCCTCCCAGCCCGCAGCTCCACCCCGCTACCGCATCCCAGCTGACCCTCCCTCGCCACCCCCCCCCACTATCTACATATGACAAAGCAACTGACGCGCAGCGGTCACGCGCAGCGGTCGCGCCCCATGCGCGCAGAAGGCACGCCAAAAGTAAGCCCGTCTACGCCCGTCCGCGCCTGGACCGCGCCCAGCGCCAGACCCCTTGGCCCCCGCCGTACCCAGTCCTCTAGAATCACATATGATGCCGCCACTCTCCTCGCCCTCAACCTTGGACGCGCACCGCAATGCTGCGAAGCCACCCCAGGACGTACCCACGGCCCATTCGCCTGCCTCTCCTGCAAGTTCAACTGCTTCAGGACCCTCACCAAGTCCACTTCATCCACACACAGCTCCAACTCTGTCCGACTGAAGTGCATCCTGCTCAACACCCGCTCGGTCCACAGACACGCAACTGAACTCTGGGACCTACTCGACACTGCGTCACCGGACATCGCCTTCCTTACAGAAACATGGATGAACACATCATCAGCACCCGACATCGCCATAGCCATACCGGACGCTTACAAGATTACCCGTAAAGACCGCACCAATCAAACAGGAGGAGGCATAGCCATCATCCATAAGAACACCATCAAAATCACGACCAGCTCCGATGAAAATCTTGCAACCGCCGAACATCTCCACTTTCAGATCCACACCGACCCTAGGACCACAATTAGAGGCACCCTCATCTACAGGCCTCCAGGTACCTGCAGTCAATTCAGTGATGACATCACCGACTTCATCAGCCCGCATGCCCTCGCCTCCGAGAACTACATTCTTTTAGGAGACTTCAACTACCACATTGAAAACAAACACGACAACAACACCACCACCCTTCTGGACAACCTGGCCAATCTCGGACTCAAACAACTTGTTGACACCCCCACCCATGTAGCCGGACACACGCTCTACCCTATCTTCACCTCCTGCAAGCACATCTCCTTCGATCACACCACAGCTCTCCACTGGACGGACCACAGCTGTGTCCACTTCAGCTACAAAACCACCCTAACCCACAACCGCCCACAACCTATTCCTCGGAGAAACTGGAACAAAATCACCCCCAACCAACTCCTCACATCACTCAACCAAAACCCTCCCACCCTCTCATTGGACCCAAACCAAGCGGCCACCAATCTCAAGCAATGGATCACCCACAGTGCTGACGAATTAGCACCCCTGAAAAAACACCAGATCAAATCAACCAGCAAAAAGGCTCCCTGGTTCAATGATGACCTTAAAAAATCCAAGAAGCTATGCCGCACCCTGGAGAAAACGTGGAAAAAAAACCCACCCACTGACAACATGTCCACCCTCAAGGCAGCCATCCGCAAACACCACCAACTGATTAGATCCGCCAAGAAATCAGCATTCAAGGATCGTCTCGACAACAACACTCACAACAGCAAGGAACTTTTCAACATAGTCAAAGAATTCACCAACCCCACCGCAGCATCTAACGACATCACTCCCTCCCAAGACCTCTGCGATGCGTTATCCTCCTTCTTCTACAACAAAACTGCCGACATCCACAACAGCTTCGAGAATACTCCCGGAGCCCAACCCTCCCCACCCCCCTCAGATCCTACTCCTCCAACTAACAACCTTACCACCTGGAACCCAATCACCACTGAAGTCACCATCCGCCTAATGAACTCCATTCACTCTGGCTCGCCTACTGACCCCTGCCCCCACCACATCTTCAACAAAGCGGACTCCATCATCGCACCCCATCTCCGTGATGTCATCAACTGTTCGTTCAACTCTGCCACCTTTCCAGAAAGCTGGAAACACGCCGAACTCAGCGCCCTTCTGAAGAAACCCACAGCAGACCCCTCTGAACTTAAAAACTACCGACCCATATCCCTCCTCCCATTCCCGGCCAAAGTCATCGAGAAAGCCGTCAACAACCAGCTCGCCGCCTTCCTAGAATCCAACAACTCCCTCGATCCATCTCAATCCGGGTTCCGAGCCAAACACAGCACCGAAACCGCCCTCATTGCAGCGACTGACGACATCCGAACACTACTGGACAACGGTGAAACAGTGGCCCTCATTCTACTCGACCTCTCCGCCGCTTTCGATACAGTCTGCCACAGCACCCTTATACAACGCCTCAGCAACATCGGAATACAAGGAAAAGCCTTGGACTGGATCACCTCATTCCTCGCCGGAAGAACTCAAAGAGTACGACTTCCCCCATTCAACTCTGAGTCCACTGAAGTCATCTGTGGCGTACCACAAGGATAGTCACTCAGTCCCACCCTCTTCAACGTTTACATGAGTCCACTCGCCTCCATCGCACGCCAACACAACCTTAACATCATCTCTTACGCCGACGACACCCAGCTAATCCTTTCCCTCACCAAAGACCCTAACACCGCCAAAACCAATCTTCACGAAGGCATGAAAGAAGTAGCCGAATGGATGAAACATAGCCGCCTAAAACTCAACTCAGAAAAAACGGAGGTGCTCATCCTAGGATCTTCCCCCTCTGCCTGGGACGACTCTTGGTAGCCTTCCGCTCTGGGCACAGCACCCACACCCACAGACCATGCACGTAACCTTGGATTCATCCTAGACTCCTCTCTCTCGATGTCCAGACAAGTCAACGCAGTCTCATCCTCCTGCTTCAACGTACTTCGCATTCTCAAAAAGATCTTCCGTTGGATCCCCCTCGAGACAAGAAAGACTGTCACCCACGCACTGGTCACGAGTCGACTGGATTATGGTAACACACTATACGCCGGAATCACAGCAAAATTACAGAAAAAACTCCAACGCATTTAAAACGCATCAGCGAGACTCATATTAGACATCCCTCGCCAAGATCACATCACCAGACACCTAAAAGACCTCCACTGGCTTCCCGTCAAAAAAAGAATTACATTCCGCCTTCTCACCCACGCACACAAGGCCCTCTACAATCTTGGACCCGAATGCCTCAACACTCGACTGTCCTTCTACAAACCCACCCGCCAACTAAGATCGTCCAATCAAGCCCTCGCCGTTGTCCCGCGCATCCAAAAATCCACCATGGGTGGCAGATCCTTCTCCTTCCTTGCCGCCAAGACCTGGAACTCACTCCCCACTCACCTCCGCCTTACTCAAAACCACATCTCCTTCAGAAAAGAACTTAAAACCTGGCTATTCGACAAATAATGAACCCCTTACCCAAGCGCCTTGAGACCCTCTGGGTGAGCAGTGCGCTATACAAATACCCGAACTTGAACTTGAACTTGAACAGAGTTGAAATACTCCAGTGAGCGATGGTGCGAACATTGATGCGGCTCGTCTCGCTAAAGAACTTCAAAGGCGCATAAAATACCTGTAAGAATATTTCTTCGAAGTTAGAAAGGTTACATTTCACTTACTCGATTGCGTGATCTAAGGGAGTAGTGATGGCTTCTGACGTGGCGTCTGTTCCGGAGATCAGAAGCCATTGGTCCATAGCCCCCCAGGAGTTCTTGAGGGGCAGGGGAGCGGTCGTGACGATTCCCTTCCGGGATAAAGGAGGTCGCAGGAGCAGCAGCACCGAATACATGGCCTGGTGGTGCTGATGGGGGAGGAAAAGCACTACTGCGAGAGAGGAGCAGAGATCATAGAAACCCCAGACTGCACGAGAGCGCGGGGGCCTGGAAGCAAAAGACAAGTGCTGAGTGAGGCAACCCAGAGGGGGCCGCCATCCCGTTATGCTCTGAGTAGTCTGAGGGGGAAGGTTCCATTGGAAGGTTTTTCCGGAGAAATTCAAAGCTCTGATTGTACACAACCTGAATACCCTTCAGTTTCTGCCACAACCTAGGAGCCTTTAGCGGTGAAGGTCAAAGTTAAAGCTAATGCAAAGAAAATAAAAATAAGGAAACACACGCCAGAGCTAAAAGTAAAAATCATCCCTTCCCTTAAAACCTTTTTTAGAATTTTACCTAAAGTAGTAAACCTGGCCAACATAGAAACAGCTATACAAGGGAACTCGCAGGGAAAGACTAGAATAGGGCAGGTTTCACTGTCTAAAGAGGAGGAATTGGTAGGAGGTTTGGTCTGGAGTCAAGACATACAACCTTACAGATATCAGGCACTGGTGTCACTGTCCCTAGAATAAAGAGCCTCTGAAAAGCAACTCGAAAAACAACCTGTGGCGGAAAAGTGGCAGGCTCTATCAATCAAAATAGAACAAATAAGTAATACTACAGATGGGACTTCTGAGTAAAGGTCAAACCAGGTGGAGAATGAGGATCCAGCTATTGGAACTCTCTTGATGGCACTAACTGCAGAGATCAAGAATAGATTCGAAACTTCGGAAGAAAATCAGAAAGAAATAAGACAAGCTTGTGAATCTCTTGAGAAAAAGATAGACGATCTAGGGTGCAGGACAATAACGCTAGAGGGGGAGGTGAAAGAATTAAGAGAAAAGGTACAAGCAAATTGCTCTGAATTATCAAGGCTAAAATCAGAAGAGAAGCTACAGCAGGATAGAATAGAAAGAATGGAGAACTTTCAAAGAAGAAGCAATATAAAGATGTTGAAAGTTCTGGAAGGAAAAGAAGGTGATTATGTAAAATCTTTTGTGGTAAGTCTGATTAAGACGGAATAACAGATGGATGAGTCAGAGGAAGATATAGCCAAAGATCTGCAAAGGGTGCATAGAGACCCTTTTAGGCTAAACACCAATAGGACAAAACCCAGGAAAATTTTGCTTAATTTCTTAACCTATTCCCTGAAAGAAAAGATACTGTCAAAGGCCTTGAGCCTAAAACGAATAGAAGTAGAGGGGAACAGATATGAGTTCAGATCCGAAGTCTCAACTACTAATTTAAACAGGCATTGGGAACTGGGCAAAAGGATGGACACTCTTAAGAGTTTGGGCACCACAGTACAGTTAAGATTTCCAGCCCATTTAAAAGTTATGTACAAGAACAAACTGTCTATTTTTCATTAAACTGAAAAGGTAGATGATTTTATCAAAGACCTGTAGGCTGGAGATCTATGATCCCTTGTAATCCAGATCCCGACTATAAAAGTTAAAAAAAAGAAGAAAAAGAATATGTAGGAGTAAGTGATAACATGAAAATTACAGGAGGAAAAACTGTATATTACCTACTGGCGGTCGCCAGTAGGTATATATAGTTAGGATTTTTTCTCTATGGGATTTTTGAAAATTCTATGTCTAATAACTTTGGCGTTTGTGGACGGAATTGGCTGAAATTTTCAGGAAAATGGCACATTTTGTTTCTGAGCAGCCCTTGAAAATTTGGGGGGGGTTCGTCAAGGGGGGGCCGAGAAAAAAGGGGGGTCCCAAAACGTGTTTTTAACATTGAGTTTTCCATAGGGCGGTTGGCCTCACTTTTAGCCCGAACGGCTGAATGGATTTGCACGAAACTTGGCAAAATTGTAGGGACTGGTAGCCCGATGTGCCTTTTGTAGGTCTCAATATATGTGCTCCAGTGGATTTTGAGAAATTAACGTTTAAAAAAAGATATATATCTGTAACAGCGGACCGGGCAGCGTCCCAGGACGCGTACTTTTCGCGCAACGGAGCTTTGTGAAGCGAAGCTGATTGGTTCTCTGGCGTCTGTCAACATTCCAAAAAGTCCGTAGCGGCCGCCATCTTGTCTCTCGGTAGGATCGAGAGACAAGAGGAGGCCAAAACAAAGGGGGAAATAACCATAAGGGGGCATAGTAGATCCTCGCTGACCCCCTAGGTTTGATGTGGAGGTTTTAAAAGGGCCCCGCGGGGCAAAAAAAATAATAATAATAATAATCGAACGGCTGAATGGATTTGCACGAAACTTGGCAAAATATTAGGGACTGGTAGCCCGATGTGCCTTTGCTAGGTCTCAATATATGTGCTCCAGTGGATTTTGAGAAATTAACGTTCAAAAAAAGATATATATCTGTAACAGCGCTCCGCTTCGCGTAACGGAGGTTTGCGAAGCTGATTGGTCATTCTGTCACTGGGCTATAGTTGGGCTACATCTGGCTGATATTTGGGCTACATTTGTTTTTTTGTGTGTCTGGCGGCCATCTTTGGGCTACATTGGGCTACATTGGGCTTCATTGGGCTACATTGGGCTACATTTGGGCTCCAACATATATATAGGCCAATGTAGCCCAATATATATTTTTCAAAGTTAATTTTCGTAAAAACCACTGGAGCATATATCTTGAGACATAGCAAAGGCACATCGGGCTACCAGTCCCTACAATTTTGCCAAGTTTCGTGGAAATCCATTCAGCCGTTCGAGCTAAAAGTGAGTCCAACCGCCCTATGGAAATGAAGGAAATGAATGGGTAATTTGTAATTAGCAAATAGCTAATCGCAAACTAGGAATGGTAAAGAATCGCTATTTATTCCTTAAAGTTCGCTATTTAGGAAATGCAAAAAACTTTGATGATACATATGGCGGTTCATCTCTAACAAGATAAGAAGCATAGGGATACATTTATGATGACTGGCGCATCACCAGGGATGTGTTAGTCATTCTGTGCCGCTGTTCCGTCACCTATGGTGTGCTGCATTTACAATGCGGCGCATCATGGGGCAAAAACAGCACAGATGCGTGATGTATCTGTGCCGTAAAGGTGGCGCATTGCTGGAGTTGTATCGCACGTGTGATGAAGCTCCAGCAAGGGTCGGGGGTGCCCCTGTCGCAGGGTTTCTGTTCTCACACAGAACTGTGGACAGAGGATTGGAACCTCGGCGAATTAGGGTGTCCCAAAACTCACGTTAGTAATCAAAAACTCCTTAGCAAGCTAGGTACAGTGTCACATTGGATATAACAAACTCTCAATGTTTAGACAATCCAGAATATGAACTTATAGTACCTCAGGATACGTGGAACTCATGAACAGTCGGTCGTTATATATTTCTTAGAAACCAGAACATGGAGTTAAGAAGAACACATGTGTATTTGAAATGTTTATTTACTAATGCCGTCTTCTCAGGCGTAGTATCTTAGATAATACAAGTACACATATTATCAGTAGCAAAATTACCAGCATAGTTACTAGTACATAAAAAGCGAATGGTGATAGTATGTTAACATGCTGTAAATGAATAAGAGTTAGCAACACTTATAAGCAGCCGCGGCCGTGGAGGGAGTTACGGTGAGGCAGGGAGGCGGGGAGGGGGAGAAGCAGGGTGGAGAATACAAGTACACATATTATCAGTAGCAAAATTACCAGCATAGTTACTAGTACATAAAAAGCGAATGGTGACAGTATGTTAACATGCTGTAAATGAATAAGAGTTAGCAACACTTATAAGCAGCCGCGGGCCGTGGAGGGAGTTACGGTGGGGCAGGGAGGCGGGGAGGGGGAGGGGCAGGGTAGAGAGGGCTCCACCCTGCTTCTCCCCCTCCCCGCCTCCCTGCCTCACCGTAACTCCCTCCACGGCCCGCGGCTGCTTATATCTCACCCTCCCTAATACACATATTATATTATTTGCTAAGAAGGTCTCTTTGTGTTGGTTTAGGGCGTGCCCATACTTTAGTGTCTTAGATTTGAAGGAATCACATCAGCATACACCAGCTCTCTCTTCATGTGAACCGCATCAACTGTTGTGTATGTGTGTTCGGCAAAGCAATATAAAACCCGCCTCATGCCCAGAATTGGCAGAAGTTGCACTTATGTTATGAGTATGAAGTCGTGGAGATCAGACCTCATAACAATTCTGTATCGTGTTGTTCTTGAAACTTTAGCACTCGCTGTACAGATATAGTTTAACAAGCAAAGCAGATAGTAGAGCAATAACATAATATTCTCATGTAAACCACGATGAACTACTAGGTGGAAAGCTAAAGCAACAACTAAGTGTCGTGTGCAGAAGTTGCAAAAAAGGAAAAATGGCGTTTAAACCGGTAATGAGCCCATGCTAACTTAACACGGTGTAAAGATATCCAGGACCTAGATGACACCTCCCCATGATCCGGAAACGAACTGAATAAGATAATAGAAGTGCCATCTCATGAGAGCAGATTGCAAGTTTATATGTGGACGGTCCGCAAGGTAAAGCATTAAAAACTAGGAAAATTTAATGCTAAAGAAAAATAAAACAGCCAAGTACTTTATCGAGTCTTAAGCCAATAGGCAAGGTAAATAATAAAAACTTGACAAATAAGTCAATGAATTGTCAATGAAATGCTAGTACTCAGCATATCAAACATGAAAAAGGTCTATGACATAACTGTGTATGCAAAATAAGCTGCAACAGCCTCCAATAGGAAGTCACCGTCTTCATCCGAAAACAGTTCAGCCATCCAATTTAAAAGCGGAAAAGAACATACGTGCTCTCCCAGCACCGGATCCTCTATCACCATCAGAGGACAGCTCGGTGGGTTTTCAAGAAAGCTCTGTTCCAAGAAAGACTGTGCTGCCGCCAATAAATTCCAGGGACCAATTAGTCCATGCATCAATGCCACAGCCATAATCCTTTCGCCAGGACAAACCAACTCGTGAGTAATGATAGGAGTCATCAGCTGATTAAAGTCGACGTCAGGAGAAACCGGTCCGCAGAGACACAAATCAATGGCCCAATCGAAATCACAGGTCAGGCAGTGAAATACAGGCTGGACACAGGTGAAGTAGGAGAATCGAAAAGATAATCCATATGCCGTGCTTAATATCGCCAACGGCATTGTGCCATAATATTCTAGCATGCGATTGCGGAACAGTGTCAGCAGCTGCAGGGTGGGAGGTTGCATAGGAGGGACATCCATATTTAAAAATGTAAAAAAGCACAAGAGCGTCCGCTGGTAATGCAAGTAAAAATGCCAATCCACGAAGCAGAGTGGAGAAAATAGAATGAAAGAAAGCAGGGATGACTCCAAAGATTTTCTCAAATGAAGTCACGAGACCACTGGTAACAACTTTAAAAAAGTGCGCCAGGGCCTTTGTGGAGGATGCGTTAAAGATAGTCCGAACCATCTTGCTGAAATTGAAAGGCAAATCTGAATTGAAAAGGGTCTGCACCTCTGTACGGGTGTTCGCTATGTGAAGCACGAAAGTTTCACGGGCCGAACTCAAGGCCACCTCTCTCTGAGACAAAAGAGCTCTTATTCTTGCCATGCCGTTGAAATCTCTCCCAAGGTTGGTATTTGTGGCCAGATTGAAAACTCCCTATGTTCATGTGTGGGAGAAAATAGAACATTTCTGCAGCAAATAACCCGTTCACTTACTGTTACGATAAAAGGAATACTTTTAATTAACTCAGACCAATCTTCATTATTGAGCATCAAATAACTACCATTTTCCAACAACTTGAACGTGGGGATGATAGCAGGAACTGGCGTGCCTTGCAACACGCAAGCCATATTTGGTCGGTGTTTGTTGCATGAACCGTGTAACTGTATGTGCCTACACATTAGTGAATGATCTGGCGTCTCAGTGCATTCCTCTCCATTCAGATAAACTTCTTGATCATCTTTGAAACATCTGTATGTGTATGGAAGCGACCAGACCTCATGAAGAAAAGCACTACCTAAAGGTTCATAACGACCTATTGGTATATATTTCATACAATTTGAAAACTTATATAAAGCAAAAGGCAGCGTTATTAAACCGTGGATAAGGCACGTTGCCAAAAAACCCGCAATCCTCTGCTGATGATGTCACTGAGCATGTCATGAATGATGTAATATGTGACATCATCAGCAGTGGATTACGGGTAATAGTATCTCTAGTTTACTCCCCTATAGCTGTCTTTCTTTTAACATAAGTGTCTGTTTCCTTCCCTTATACTTACTGTTTTTGGTTCGCTTCCAGTTCGCGTACCGGCGAGCGAACTGGGAAGTGAACTAAGAGAAATAGAGGTTGGCACAGTTCCAAATATTGTACCAATTTTTTAATAACGGGGAGGTAGTTCTGAAAAGAACTTTTTTTTTATTGTTTTTGTTGTTTTATATTTTTTTTATTATTTTTCAGAATTTTTTTTTACTTTTTTTGAATTTTTCTGAACAGTTTTATATTTTTTGGGGTTTTTCTTGGAGGGGGCAATGAAAACGATTCATTGTAAAGGGCTCAACAGGAGCAACAAAACAAAAAAAAAGTATTTATTATTTTGGGCGTTTCGTACAAACTTGCATATGATAGTCAATAGCTCTGTTGATCAGAGTGATGCTTCTTTCTCCGTAGCAAATGAATCCATCGCAAAATACGCAGATGTGTTTTACTTCACCAAATCTCATTTGTATATTTGGCACCATCTCCCTGCCCTCTGGTCCCGTTACTTCCGGTACAACAGATCTTCTGGCCATAATAGGGAGATTATCTAGGTCGTTCCGAAACTGTGCAGCACTGTAGTTGTTAGGATGCCACCTAGTCATATGGCGATGCATTGTGTAGTTTCCGAAACTGTATTTTTTCTCGGTTCCTCTGGACAGTCTATCTTGACATATAAGGCAAGTTACGTATCTTGCATTTACTTTTTTCTGACCTTTGGGAATTTAAAAAAATTGCCAAATGAAGTTTTCTTTCCGGTGAGACGTCCTGGGTTCCTCAGGCAAAAACTGCCTCTCTTCCTGCTCTTCCTCGTCTTCCTCTTCTTCCTCTTCTTGCTGAATTATAACTTGAGCAGGTGGTCCACTCTTCCTTGGATGTGGTGGAGGTGGTGGGGAAGCACCAGCTGAAGCTACTAAAGAAGCCATTGCTCAGTGATCACAAAGGGTCTTTCTCTCACAATGATGAAAGTCAGAGTGAGGAAAGAAGGAGGGATTTTCATCATTTGGGAAAAACAAGAGTTCTCAACCAATCAAAAGTGTTCATTTTAGATTATATGACCTAGTCTTACATCATTAGGAAACCAAAAGTGAAATGAACCAATGAAAAGTGTTATTACCAAGTCACATGACTTGCTGTGTTTACGTTAAGCGCTTTGCAGGGCCTCCCGGTTTGCTTCCAGAAACCTGCGCTTTGCGACTCGCTTCGCGTACCAGTTCGCTAACGTAGCACGTCATATGACGTATCACGCGACAACGTGAAACGTCATGCGGACGGGAGGCGTCACGATGTTGTTTTCTAACGCGGCACTTGCGGTAAAGAAACGTTTACCGGCTCGCGGTCTATTTCGCGGCATCAAGGTCAGCTAACGGGAAGCTTCCCGATTCGCGAAGCGGGAACGAAGAAAAAAAAATATTTAAAAAAAAAATTATTCATAAACATATAAAATATATTTTTGGATTTAAAGAAGAATACATTTTACAGCTACAGATATTAGCTGTTAAAAAACCAATGAAATTCACTGAAAAAACCATAGGTTATAGACCATATATAGTTAGGAATTAGCATTTACAAAACCTTGAAAATTCACTGAAAAAACCATAGGTTATAGACCATATATAGTTAGGAATTAGCATTTAGAAAACCTTATTTTACTCACACAAAACCATTGAAATTCCATATATAGTTAGTTGCACTAACTATATATCGCGCACCCGCAATCCACTGCTGATGATGTCACATATTACATCATTCATGACATGGTCAGTGACATCACTGATGACATCACTGATGACATCTCAAATGACATCACTGATGACATCACTGATGACATCTCAAATGACATCACTGATGACATCATGACACACCAATACCAGTTACTACATACGCACTCACTGATTCCTACGTCTACACACACATTCACTCATTCACCCATACAATAACTCATACATACAGTCACTTATTATTACAACACTATCATATGCACTCATACACCTATGCAGACAGTCACACACTGCCACTCATCCATGGAGTTACTCACACACCAAGTCAGTCCTGTAAAGAATCAATCACACTTCCATTTCTTCATCTATACAGTTAAACACAGAACACCATACTTCAGTGACATCACTGATGACATCACTAATGACATCTGAAATGACATGACTGATGACATCTCAAATGACATCACTGATGACATCATGACACACCAATACCAGTTACTACATACGCACTCACTGATTCGTACGTCTACACACACATTCACTCATTCACCCATACAATTACTCATACATACAGTCAGTTATTATTAGAACACTATCATATGCACTCATACACCTAGTCAGTCCTGTGAAGAATCAATCACACTTCGATTTCCTCATCTATAGTTAAACACAGAACACCATACTTTTCACACATATACTAACACATACTTACTCTCTTATACAATCACTGATACAAGTACACATTGATATGCACAGAGTCACACACCTCCCAGCCAGCCACACACACACTCAGTCTTCCATACATCCAGTCATTCTTCAATATGTAAAACGTATTTAAACTTTACAAAAACACACAGACACTAGATGATGTCATCAGTGATGTCATTTGAGATGTCATCAGTGATGTCATCAGTGATGTCACTGACCATGTCATGAATGATGTAATATGTGACATCATCAGCAGTGGATTGCGGGTGCGCGATATATAGTTAGTGCAACTAACTATATATGGAATTTCAATGGTTTTGTGTGAGTAAAATAAGGTTTTCTAAATGCTAATTCCTAACTATATATGGTCTATAACCTATGGTTTTTTCAGTGAATTTTCAAGGTTTTGTAAATGCTAATTCCTAACTATATATGGTCTATAACCTATGGTTTTTTCAGTGAATATATATATATATATATATACACACAGAAAGAAAGTGAATATTTGAATAAATTAGCACCTTGCTTAGGTAAAACTAAAAGAAAAAATTGTAATATTTCAAACTCTGAGGGGAGACCCATATGGCTTTCAGCAATGTAGAGATAGGGAAGGGTTTTCCAGGGGAGGGTGAACACAGTGTGGGGAGCAGTGGGGTAAAAAAAGAATAAAAAAATATTTCCTCTGAAGCCTCTTGGATGAGTAATGGTTTAGTAATACATTCAAATTCTCTCCTGGAACTTAAATGCTCTCAGGGTAGGAGGGAGGCGAGATTATTTTTTACAGTATTTAAAATACTGCCCAGGACAAATTATAATAATGCAATAAACGCATTTAACCAGAGGATGAGGGAATGGAGCTTTTTAGGTCTAAGAACTGGATTGAACAAGTTGAGTCCAAGGATAGAATCCTATGTTTCCGACAAAGCAGGGAGGTGGCTAGTAGCTAAGCTTAGGATTCTATCTAGCACTTTTGTTTTAGCAGGATACTATGGCCCAAATCAGGACAATGTTAACCCTTTGGGAGAATTGATGACAGAGCTACCTAATTCCTCCGACATAATCATTTTAGCTGGAGACTTCAATGCAGTCTTAAATCACGTGGTGGATAGGTCATCATATAGCAGGGCATTGGTTAACCCGAAGATGTCGACATTTATTAAACAGATGATGGAGCACTTGGGGCTGTGTGATTTTTGGCGACAGAGAGTGGGTTCACAGAAAGGTTTTACCTTTTATAATAAAAAATATAAGCATGATCAAGAATAGATTACTTTCTTATTGCTGGCAATATAAAAAATATGGTCCATCGACTTGAGCACGTGGGAGTTTATCTGTCTGACCACTCACTGTGATGCTTCAAATTAAGGTCGGTGAGTCGGTTGTCCCATCTAGGTGGACTTTAGGTCGTACGGTTCTCCAAAAAGAGGGTGTTATTGATCTGTTGAGTGAAGAGACTGAGGAGTGTTTAAACATAACTGGGGCTCAGCTCCCCCAGGTGTAACCTGGGATGCTTATAAAGCTTTTCTAAGAGGGAGATTGGGAACCCTGGGGGCAGGGAAAAGAAGGAAATACTATGGAGAAATGTCAGCTTTGGAGGAACGGCTTCGTACATTAGAAAAACAAATAATTGTTTCAGGCACTGAGGAAGAAGACAGATCAAAGCTACACCTAGAAATAATACAAGTTAAGTCCAAACTAGCAACTGTTCTCGAAGAAAGGGTGAGGAATAGATGGGAGGCCAGCCGCTTAGCCCACTTTGAGTACAGCGAAGGGTGCAATCAGTTGTTGGCCTTGAAGGCGAAGAAAGAGTGAGAGAGAAAACTAATAGATCAGGTGATATGTGAGCAAACCAGGGCTCTGATTGGAGATTCAAAAGGGATACAACAGGCCTTTTATAGCCACTTCAATAAAGTATACTGTGATGATTTAAAACCAACAGAGGAAGTAATAAAGGAATGGTTAGGACAAGGTTTGGTAACTCCTCTTCCTCTAGTAAAAACAAAGCTCTTAAATAAGAAAATAGAAACAGATGAAACAAAAAAGGTTATTAAGCAGCTTAAGAAGGGGAAGACCCCAGGCCCTGACAGCCTACCTCAAAAGTCTATAAGGCTCTAGGAGATACGTTAATAACTATACTGACAAGGCTATTTAACGCTTTATTTATTGGAAGGTCCACAATGCCGGCTTCTTGGAATGAAGCCTCTATATCGTTAATTCTGAAGCCAGGAAAACCCCTAAAAAATGCGACTCCTATCGGCCAATATCATTATATAGCGACTATAAAATCTACGCAAAGATCTTAGCCGATAGGTTAAATAGTTCAATGTCCACTCTAATACACAAGGACCAGAAGGGTTTTATACAGGGCAGAACTCTAAAAGATCTAACATACACTCTGGTGGCCTTCATCGATCTAGCCACGACATATAAGCTCCCCCTGGCCGTAGTAGCTCTAGATGCTGCTAAGGCCTTTGACTGGGTTAACTGGACGTATTTAAAAGCAGTGGTAAAGTTGGCAAACATGGGATCATATTTTTGCCGGGCGTTGGTGTATATATATGAATCTCCAGTAGCCAGAATTTTAGTGAACGGCTCCTTAACTGATCCAGTGCGTATTTCTAGAGGCACAAGACAAGGTTGCCCGCTGTCACCTCTCCTTTTTAATCTCTACATAGAGCCACTAGCCAGAAAAATTAGGGAAGATCAGGCCATTACACCTTTTAAATATAAAGATTGGAGCAAAAAACGAGGTCTCTACGCTGATGACATCCTCATTTACACCTCAGATTTGGCAGATACTTAGGGTGGATCATGTCTCTGACAACCAATTTTGGGAAGGTCTCTGGTTACGAGATCAACAGGGACAAAAAGGAGATCATGTTCTGGAATCTTGAGGTGGAAGGAGTGGCAAAGAAAGAAGAAATGAGATATCTCGGAGTCATTATAACACAAGATATAAATAAGATTACTAAGATAAACTATGTGAAGGTAAAAAAAGAGGTTTTCAGTCTTTTAAAGATGTGGTCCCATCTTCAATTATCTCTGTTAGGACGGGTGAACTTAATTAAGATGATAATCCTTCCTAAATTTACCTTTCTTTTTGACACCATACCCATTCCCTTTAAGAAAGAATGGCTAAAGAACATGCAAAGCCAAATGAGATCCTTTCTTTGGTCACACAAAGGTCCCAGAAAAGCTACTCAAGTACAACTAGGATCGGAGGTATGTGGGCGGTGATGGCAAACTCAGAGCCAGGAGGCAACCAAGGTTTCTTGTTCAAATACGCGGACCCTAAATACTTCAAAAAAGTAAGGTTGAAGATTCTTAAAAACCTAGCTGAAATTTGGTTTAAAGTTAGAAAATTGGCAAAGATCCCTTACCATAGTTTACTGGCACCTATCTGGGACTCCTTGGGTTCCCCCTAATGGACAAAGGATGCCCTAGCAAGACCTCTTTTCAAGGCAGAAATTGTTCGTTGGGAGCACAGAATTACTGAAGGGGAGTTGATTTCGTGGGAGCTATGTAAAAAACAAACAGATAACCAATTATCTAGATTTAAATATCTGCAAATGAGAAGCTGGTACCAAGCTGAGGAGACAAGTATAGGGGATCAAAACGAGCTTGTGACATTGCAAACTGAACTAAAGAAAGAACTGGCGGCAATCTATTGGCTGTTGATCGACTCAGAAGATGGAGCCTTTAATCTACCAACAGAATTATGGGGAAGATACTTGCTGGAGGCACCTATGGAACATCTATGGCAAGTATCTATGATCATGTTATTTAAAACAGTCAAGCCTGCATTCCTAAGAAGGAATCACCTCTTTTCCATCCACAGAGCCTACTGGTCCCCCTAGGAGACTGTCGAAGTTTGGGAGAGGAGGGGATGTGGCATGTCCAAAATGTGGTAGTATGAAAGAGGACGGTGTACATATGTTTGTGACGTGCCCAGAACTTTAGGTCTTTTGGAGAGACGTGGGTAAGGTTCTCTCCGGATATATGGAAATCAACATCGAGGTAAGCATTATGCTTGTTATTTTTGAGCAGTTTGATCCTGGGGTGAAGGTTTCAAACAACCAGGCTAAGCTCGTCCTTTACAGCATATTACTGGCACGTAGAGAAATTTGTAAGTTATAGATGTCTGCAAATATCTGAGATTTGAAGATTGTGTTCTCTCTGTTAAACACATATCCTCCCTAGATAGGATGGGTCCAAGTAAATGTGACTTTTGGCTTCAGATACTCGATTGGTGTGAAAGATAAAAGTTTGGTAAGAAAAGGTTGATAAAGTTAGGGGAGTCCAATGATTAAGCCTTGACACCTCTGTAAGTCATCCCCTTTTCTCTATGTTCCCCCCTTTCGAGGGTGGTGAGAAAGAGTCAAAGGCCGGATGCGAAGGAAGGAGATCTATTTCCATGGGCGGTACAGTTTTGAAATCTCCGTATCCATCACTGGTGATCTCTCATGCACATGGGGTTTGGACTACTCCCGAGAAATTCAGTGCTTGAGATTGAGATTGAGAGTGTATTTTTTTCTTTCCAATGAGGCGAATGAAGGCAAAAGAAAAAAGAAAGCATAGGAAGTGGAGTATGTATGCCCCCACCTGGTTGTTTGGCCCTTCAATAAAATAACCCATGTGTTCTCAAAATTCACAGTAAGCCTTCCTTAGAAATGTAAATACTGGCACCATTGTGCTTGAAATGTCTCGAAATTACTTATTGCTTCAAAGAAACAGAGTTACAGGGGAAGCGTCTGTGCTTCATTACCCCATGAGTCATGGTAGTTGTAATTGAATGCAATAATATAATTATGCATAGATATGGTTCTTAGCTCTTTTGTGGTGTTGATGAAAGGTATGTGGGGAAGGACAGGTGAAACACACTCTCAAATGTATGAGAGAGTTGGCCTGATGGATATGGGGATGGTGTTCCAGATCCTGTGTGCACAAATGGAAACAATCAGCTGTCTTGTTTTTTTCCCTTTTTTACAGCATCATGATGTCCTGGTTGCCATTAGAGATGCTAAATCTGTCTACAAGAAAAAGGGGGGCTCTGGTTATGATGGTTTTGTAAATGATGCAGCTGGTTTTGAGGATGGTGCGGGTGTGCAAACTTGAACAACAGTTCTAAAGTTGGGTTGGGGAATAAAGGGTTTCACTTTCTTTAGACGAGAGGGTTGGCACCTGGACATCCTTGATTTTGATGTCCAGTGGGAATCTAAGTGATTTGTATTTGGTGAAAGTTGGGGTTTTAAGCTTTCAAGGTTCCTGCCATTGAGTCGAGTTTGTACTCTGTTTTCCTTGTTGTTTTTTTGCAAACAACAGGAATTCTGTCTTGGTGGGTGTGAGAAAGCGGATTAATATTTGGGGTGGATGGGAGTCCACAACAAGTAGTAATGTCACTATCTTTTTAGGTCGAGTAAAGTCTTCAGTAATTCAAACCTGAGATCATGCCCCAGTGGCTATGGAATCGAGCTTCCAGGTTTAACTTTAAAAAAATGCGCAAAGCATTTAGAGCTATCTAAAACAGTTAAACATTCTAAAAAACATTACAATAAAAATCAAACTCCAATTTACAAAAAAAGAGAACACATTTTATGAATAAATAACACAAAATGTTTTAAATAAAAATATCATCAAAGAGCGTTAAGTACCAATGCAGGTCAAATAGTTGAGGCAGATCAGGATCTAGGAGTGATTTGAGGACAACTGCAATGGAGTGTGGGTTGTACACACCAAACAGGTTTTAACTGGCCCTAGATCTTACCTTTGGATTCCAAGTTCGTCATAATCAAGATGCTATTTATTGCACCTCATAAATAAAAATTCCACAGGGTTCGCTATTTATTGAAGGAGATAAATAACCCCTATCAAGAGGTATTAGGGAATAACATGCGAAGTTTGGTGCTTGCCACACCAAAATCTCCATGGCATGCTTAATACAAAATACTTTTTCTATGTTAAATTCTGGCAGGGTGAGATATTTAATACACCCAGTGATTACTGGGTGCAATAAAAACACCCAACTCATAATTCCGACCCATGTGCAAACAGGTGTTTGTGCATGGGTCGGGAAACGCCGACCTATTCATAATCAGGTCCAAAGTCTTTAAAATGGGAGTTAAAGTCCTTCAGCTGGGCAAGATAGCAGGCTCAATTGAATAGGCATTGAACCAGGTCCAGGTTCTGGTTTAGGAGGAAAAGCTCTGAATGGGAAAATTCAAAATTAATGCCCAGTGATGTCCTTTCACCAGGTGCCTTTGCCTGACGGAGTTTTCTACATTCAGACTCAGTCATTTTTTTGGAGCTCTGACTCCTCCAGCAGGTCAAGGCTGCAAGCTATAGCTGAAGAGGACTCCTCTAGGCCAGCAACCTTTGTCGCAAGGTCCTGCAGAAATTGATTGGCTGTTTTGGTTCTTCTACACTTCCAGAGTGTTCTTAAGAAGGGGTAATGCTTCCCTTATTTGTATTGGTTCGTGGGTGCCCCACTACAAACAATCAGTGGCCTCTCTGCCTAAATCCAAGATAGTGAAACCCTCCTCACCGTGTGCAGAACCTAGTGTCAACTCTACGGCCAGGCCAGCGAAAATGAGCAACCCATAATTTGTGGTCCCGTCAAAGCAGTTCTGGGGAAAGCTCCCTCTCAACTGATATTGGAGCATGTCTGACTGGGGTAACAAAGAAAGGGGCCTGCACATGTGTCAGTTTAATTTTTCCTTGGGTAGAGTGCCTTTTTGAAGTTAATCAGGTTCCTGGGCACTGCCAAAATTGATATCCTGTTAGAGGAAAAGTACCATCTCCAGAAAAAAAGGCATTTTTCTCTACTCTGAGAGTAGTTTTAATACATCATTCAGGGCCTGAGCACTCAAAGGGCTGCAACTGGAGGCTAATGCAAATTAGCCTTCGGAGGCTTTATGCAGAGATACAGTAACTTTCTAAAAGTACCTTTTACTCAAAATGTATTAAAAATCCAGCTTCAACAGTGAATTGAGCTTTTAATACATTTTACAAACAGTCCAAAAATGAAATTTCTAAGTGATCCTAGCCGGAGATAGCATTAATACATGTAATAATGTAGCCTAGTATTTCTCTAGGAACAGCCAACCTTGTGAAAATAGTTTTAGGTGCTGGTCACTGTAAGGGCATGTTTAATATTAACTTTATACCTATTCTACATTTAAATACCATGCTCCTTCCTCACAGTTTATAAGACCTACTTAGGTGTGGATTATTCATATTTAAAAGGTTTTTGTTAGAAATGGGTTTTCTGGTTGGCTAAGGCTTGCACCAAAGCCAGGCAGAAACCACCACTCTAGTCAGGGCTTGGGCGTGACACGCCAAAGATAACCCCTGCTCACCCCCTTGGTAGCTTGGCACAAGAAGTCAGGCTTATCCCAGAGGCAATGTGTAAAGCATTTGGGCACGCACACAGCAACAACATCACAGGCACACTACAAAATGAACTCCACACAAGGGTATATAAAAAATAGCCTTTGTAATCTCGTAACACATTAGAATAGTAAAAACATAACATACACTGTGCCAACTGGCACGGGTAATATTCACAAGGGATTATATACACATATGACAGGGCCACATGGACCACTGTCGGAACCATCACAAAGCGAACTTGGTAAAAGTAAAACAGATCATAAATGCACAACCAGTAAACACTGGTAATCACTGTACTTAGCATCAGCCTGTAACATAAACTACATTATGCACAGTCACATCAGGCGCAAATTACATTCTGCGCCAACCTCACCCGCATAAACACATTATGCAATCTCCTCACTAGTCTGAAAACATTAGACCCTAACCTCCTAAGCATAACTCACATTAGTGGCGTACCTCACACAGTGATACATAATCTCACAAGCATAAACACATGATATGCAAAACACCCTCATAATCATAAACCATATTTAGAGGTATCAAACAGTGTGCGTAAAACATACTAAATGCATTACATTTCCTAGCACCACATCACATTAGGGGCATGGCGTCCTACAAATCTAACAATCCCCCTGGACCACTGGCCATCTCAGAAAGGGCTCAAATGCCCTGTGTTCAGAATGTCAGGGCACGCTACCAATGCAGCGAAATCCAATTGCACCACTGCGCAAACCTAAACGGTGCAGCTGGCACTAAGTGCTGCGCAGCTGTGTCAGGGGCAAAGGAGTGCAAATCTCTCCTACTCAGATATGCCCCCCAAAGTCAAAAGAAACCCAAATGTTGCAGATGCCCACTACTTGCTGGGCAGCTGGGAAAACGAGCCCTAGCACCACCGTGCCTCCTGACTAAGTGTCCCCCTGTAAAAACAGGTCAAGGACAACCAATATTTGCCCGGCGGTATCGCCTCTTTAACCCACAAAATCTTAATCAATGAAGAGGCAGGCGCTGGAGACTGGAAGGCAGGAAACAAGGTTTATTCTCTCCGGAGGAGAACACATCAGTTCGGACAGCCAGTATCGTCACGAGGTGCTCTAACCGCATCTCTGAGGCCTGGCCTCTTATACACAGTTTTATGATCTTTATTGCAGGTAACACATTCTTGCAATGCTTTGAAGTATGAAAGGACATCCTCGGAATCTCCCCTTCAGGCCCGTTCCCACACACATTTACAGTTGAAGTCCCCACCCCGGTCACAATAGGTGTTGATTATCGCGCAGCTGGACATTCTGCCGATTCACGGAATGTGTGGAGTTGATCGGATATCATAGGGTGGGGGCTTTGATCAATTCGAGGGTCCTTTAATGGGGGAAGCTTCCTACTGTACGGGGGGGTAATAAACAGTATCCGCAGGGCCAGGTGGCGGCCTGGGAACGGGGAAGACAAACAGGCACACAGGAAAAGGGGGTTTGTATCGAAGGGTCTGGGACCATGAAAGGAACGAAGGGAGGTGTCGCGCTGGGAACAGGATGGGGTTCTGAGGCAGAGCTGCGCTGAAGAGGGGTTTATGACCCAAGGCATGTGAGAGCGGGGGGGGGGTGGCCAGTGCGTGGGGGGCTTGTGAGGGCGAAGGGCTGTGCTGGGGGCCAGTGGCGTGCAGAGAGTGGTTCTGATCGAGGCACCTAAAATGGCGGGTGCGCACGACAAAAAGTGTGGCATCGGGGGAAAGGCAAGATGGCGCAGATAATGTTTACCAAACCGTACTAATTTTCCACAGTCCCCCCTTTAACATTCCCAAGACATCTTGCTGGCCTATTTCCTATCCATGTCTACTGTGGCGGTCATAAGTAAAGAAGTAGGAACCCAGGTGAAGGAGCTAAAAGCATTACATTTAAAATCTTTCGTCTTAGGAGGCGGGCCTATCGATAAGCTTGTTTGCAGGAAAGTCATAGTAATGCAATATCGGACAAAAATGATTCTATAGCGAGAGTGTTGAGTACATTTCATAGCTGCTTATAGTCATTCGGAATATGAACTGATAGGTTATTACATATGTAAGTTCTTTTCGTATTCGGTTGGAGCGTAATCAATACAATGGTGGCTGGGAGAGAAATGAGACGTAGTAAAAACGATAATCAGGGGTGTCATTGTTCGAAGGGGAAGTCCTATTGTCATGGACCATTATTAGTGAATTCTCAGCATTCTTTGTCGTCTTCTGTTGGCACTGTGGAGCACCGGCGGTGGAGCTACGTGTCCAGCTCTATTCTAGGTCCCGCGTTGCAGGGCATGACCTTTTCCTCGCTTTCCTGGTCAAAAAGGTCCTTTTCGCCCTGTGTCCTTTTGAGTCGATTGTCAAAGAGTTCATGTGGAAGAAGGGGGGGTGTGTGAGTAGTCCTTAGGGTAGGTCGGAGGAAAAGGGGGATGGAGCAGGGCCAGATCGGGAACAGACCAGGGGGACGGAAAAGTTTAGGTAGGTGGGCCCATGACCGAGTTCAGAGAGTGGGGACTTTTCGGCACTCGTTGATCATCGAGCAGGGGCATCAGGTCAGCCCTTTCCTTTCATTTTGTCGGAAACTGTGCCTCGTCCTGCGACTCCTTACTGTTGCGGTCTCGTCTTGGCCAATATCGCAGATGTTCCACGATCTGTAGTCAGGCCGCGTGCTCCCACATCCGGTCTCTCTCTTTCCTCCGACAGTGGTACCCTTAAATGAGTTTGAAAAGACAGTCTTTAGAGAATTGGCAGAGGAAGGTAATCACATAAGTCTATTTCTCTCCCAGCTCCAAGCAAATGAGAAACATCCGTTACATTGGGGTTCACAACCAACATATAAATAATTGATGATGGGCTTGCTGGATTTCCTATAACTTTCTTTCGTAACTGTTTCTGTGGTGTTTGTTGGTGTTACCTTCATTGTCGTGGTACGAGATCTGGTACCTATTTATTGCATTTTGTTTATTACAGTCACATCAGTTCTTCTGGCAGAGACCCACTTTCCTAGTACGAGCCTTACGAAGCTATACCGTTCTTCAGGGCTTTATATTTTACGAAAAAGTGCAACGTGCTACCACCATGGTCTGATAGGTTTCTTTCTGAGGAACGAACATAGGCTAAACAATTTTCCATTCGATCAATGCATCCTACCTCTCAGCTAAACATTTTACTTCTAACAGGGTTTATTGCAACAATTTCTTCATTTTGGTCTAATCTTAACTTTGCAAACATCATTCTAATTCCTACATGGTCTCTTACAACCTGACTACTTCATTAAAAAAACCGAGGTCTTATGGAAAACAACTAGGAACATAGCAAACTGTGGTGAGGGACTATCGTCTTGCTTTGTGTCATGAGGGCGTTATCTAGCAGAAGGCCACAGTTCAGTTGGTAAGCGTTCAGTGACATTTCTCGAATTCTAAACTCTGTAGCTTGCTCATCAACAAATCATTTCTAGGAACAACGGCTGGCCTGTGTTAGTCGTAAGTCGACCCATCTCTTACAACCGGGGGTGAGGGACATTTTAAAAACTCTCGTCCGGGGCAGCTGATACAAAACCGAGGGCGTTCTGGGAAGATGGGGATGTTTCGGTCACTTTTACTGCTTGGGTATTGAGACAATTCGGGACGGGGAAGGTCGCGTTATCTGAGGCATTTTTGTTTATCATAGAAGCCACTGACATGTAGTTCCCTTATTATGGGTCAGATTCGGGAACCTCAGTCGTCTTACCTGTCCTTTCCTTTTTGGCCAATTCTAGGTTTCATCAATATTTAGCAGAAAGGAGAGGTAGTGACACGGCATCAAGGTGATTTTTATTTAAGACAAATTTTCGCAAATACTTGCGGTAGCTGGAGCCAATTGGGTGATGCACCAGGGGTGGCGGTTTTGCCAATTAGGTGCTAGTCGTTCAGGAGAGTGAGAGGGTGGAGGAGAGAGAGAGAGAGAGAGAGAGAGAGAGAGAGAGAGAGAGAGAGAGAGAGAGAGAGAGAGAGAGAGAGAGAGAGAGAGAGAGAGAGAGAGAGAGAGAGAGAGATGTGCAACAATAGGCTAAATAGTACACGTGCGACATGGGGAGTGGCCGTGTATTAAGATAGGCTATTCAGCGCATTACACAACATGAGACATTACGGGTCTGTGTTAGAATTTTGAAAGCATGCAGTTTGGGACGGACGAGCATTAGGCCGGGTACAGGGGACATGCATTGAGTAAAAGGCACCATTGTGTCGCACTTCTCGCACTCTCGGTCCTTTGACTAGTTAAGTCAACGCCTCAGTCGCATAAAAACGTTTTCTCAGTCTCAGACATAAGTGACATGTGCCCATTCACGCAACATGGATTAGGGGTGATCGTGTTTCATCATATCATACAACTTATTGGCTCTTTCGTTACAAGAGCAGTTTGTGGGCGTGTTTAGGTGCCACCTTGCAGCGTTAGTCCGCTTCATGTATCAGACATGGCGAGGCTTCAGATCTTCACCATACCTCAGTCGTGATTCCAATGTAACCTGTAGAGGGAGGAAAAGAGGGGAAAGGAGGGGGACAACATTCGAGCATATCAAATGCATGGGCACGAAAGTCCTTTACTTACCACATACTCGTCTTATCACCTCGGGATAGAATCTCTGGGGTCTTGGTTTCTGAAGCCAGGGGGGGGGGCAGTGTGTCCTTATAGGCCGTGTGTAGGGAAACGTTAAAAAAATCAGAGGCACTTAGTGCGAGGTATCTAGTTGGTAGATGTATCTAGCTGTCGGGGTCCTTAAATCTTTTTCAACGCTGTGATGTTCTAAGACATATCAGCTCTTCGGCCAACTCTGTTCCCTAGTACCTTTGAGTGCCGTACCTTTATAACATTCTATCATTTACACCGCTTCACTTTACCCGTCCTCAGAAGTCGAGGTCCTTCTCCATGCGTTAGTTCCTGAGCCAGTCGCATACTTGGAGGCAGAGTATCGTGTCTTAGATTCGATCCTCCATCCGGGGCTGAGCAACCATTTTCTAATAACCTTAAAAAGAGAGCAAAGCAGGGTGCACAGAAAAACTCTCCCGCTGTTCCCATATTTAAAGAAAAGCATGCAATACCTGTTCATAGTTTGGAAAACCTTTATTTGCACAATCGTTCAGCATGTAGATATGAGAGTGCAATCGTATTTGGCCGGACACGGCGATGGCTGAAGCACGTACAGTAAGGGGGGTATTTTGCAGCATTAAAAACATTTAAAAGGGTTTATTTATTCATTTGCAGGAAACTAAAAAGGTCTATCAATAGGTGAGGGATCAAGGGGCATTCATTTCATAATTGGAAGCACAGTCAGACTAGTTGTAATCAAATTTCCTAAATGCATACCGTGGGCGTGTGTCACAAGCGAGGTTATGTATCAGTTATAATAATAATATCATAATAAATCGTACATTGAAACCAACATTTTTTAACAGGGTCCTTTTACATGTTCGTCGAGTGAACCCTCCCTCTTTGTTGTCAAGTGTACAAAAGATCATATACATATCTCAGAACATCAAGTCTTATTAGTTAAAAACACCACGAGGTGTTCGTAAGTTCTTATTGACACCGGCGCCATTTTGGGCGGGGCCGGGTTAGTCCGGAAGTAGCATCAGGGACAAAATGTTTCCCACAACCGGCGGTTGGACCAGAGTCCTTTTCGGCAGTTCAAAAAAACTCGTGCTAACCGAAGGGGTGGCTATGTCGTGGTTAATTCGTTAGCGATCAAGGCAGTTGTTCCTCATCGGAAGCCTGTAGGGGCCAAGGGCTCCTGGGACTTTTGTAGAATCTTCAAGGCTGTGGGGATGCTGTCGGAGGTGGGGGCTCGTGCCCCGGTGGGCAAGCGTCCGGGTTACACTGCTGGTCAGAGTTACTTTAGCGGCCTAGACCCGCCTTCCAGGGGGCCCAGACGCCATTTTGAGGCCCCACAGCAGCCGCCCTTCGTCGAGTCTGCAAGAGTGGAAGAGGCCCTTTGGGGTGAAAGAAATGGAACACCGTGCCGTAGGAGCAGGACATTCGGCTAGGGTGCAGCTGTGGTGCCCCCCACCTGGGGGGGCGAGGGAGACTCGTTCGCGCCGTCTCCCTCTCCCAGTGCACCCCACGCCGCCCCTTCTCACGGGCATACATGATGGCCACTCCATCTCCCGTGCTCCACAAGTACTCTTGAGGGCCATCGTATGTCTTGTGCTGCGCAAGTATGGTCGCCGTTGCATGTCCGGTGCTGCGCAAGTATGGGCGCCGTTGCATGTTCGGTGCTGTGCAAGTATGGGCACCGCTGTATGTTCGGTGCTGCGCAAGTATGGGCACCGCTGTATGTTCGGTGCTGCGCAAGTATGGGCACCGCTGTATGTTCGGTGCTGCGCAAGTATGGGCACCACCCGGCTGGAGGATTTCGGCGCCGGGCCGGGGGCTGGGAAACCTCCTATCCGGGGAGGTGGGAGAGGCTCGTCCGCGTCGCCTCTCCCTCCCAGCCCACCCTGTACCAATTTTCAGCAGAGGTATTTGTGATGGCCGGACCGGGAGATACGGGGGAGGGGGTCATCTGCACCCGCCCCCTCCCTACTCGTGGTCCGGGGGACGCCACCCCACGAAGAAGAGGAAGGGACGGCCATTTCATGCTGGGCCCGTGGTGCCCCCTGGACATCCCACTGGCGATCTTTTCGATCGATGGCTGTCAGCAGGCTCCGCCCCACACGTGCTGTGTGGTTCACCTTCCGGATGGGCGTGACTGGTGACCTGCGGCATTTCGGGAACTTCCGGAGTGGGGGTAGGTATTTTGTTTGGACAGGCATGTCTGGGTAATGGGGGTTGTCTATGCAGGCCTGTAATTGCTCCTTTTTTTTTTTTTTTTTTACAGAGTGGGGGGGGGGCAGCAGAGAGTAATCAATCCCATTGCACTCGAAATTTGAGTTCATTAATGGAATGTATACTAATCTGTCCGAGACTACTCTGTGTATTGTTTCTGTAGGTTATCCGAAAAGGGTGGCTTTTTTTGTGTTAGGGAACAGTAGCGGTAGTACGGGGTTCGTCACCGGGTAACTTAGAGCTAGACTGGGTTTCCCGTCTTAGCGTTGTTCGATCTATGAGGACTCAAACATGTCGCTGAAATCGGTCTGGCGAAATCTGTGCCATCGGGCATAATCAAACGTGGTGGTTCTATCTGGCCTGTCCGCGTCAGTCTGATTTATCTTTGTCTCGCGCCTTTTCCCTTTCTGCCGGCCTGTTATTTCTGTCGGCCCTCTGCTCTTACCCACATTCAGTAGAGTCGGGCATTGGGCTTTCCAGTGTCCGGAAAATTTACAAAAAGCACATTGGTTTTGCGCTAGGTCTGGTCGTCCTGTGCGTAGTGTCGGGGGATTACTTTCGGGTCGTTGTGTCTTGGGGTTGTCCTGTCGATATATTCCTTTACCTACTCTGACTTCGTCTCTTTTCTTTCGTTGCATTGCTTCTTTGCGCCACATACCGAGACTGTCGAGCATAATAGGCGTTGTCTTATTACTACAAAGGGCTATTTCTAACGTTTCTATTTTATCAAGATCGAAGGATCCTATCAGTGGCCACTGTTTCGCTTGATTTTCTTTGGTATACCTGTGCCACAGCTTACTATAGGCTATGGTAACTAATCCATACTTTGTGAACATGTCTTTATTAGGGGTGCCTTCCAGCGGAGCTAGATGGTCCACCTCTAATAAACGGTCCGGGCTGAACCAACTACCAATCAGTGGGGAGAAGACAGACATGACGGCTCACAACGAGGACAAAAAGTCAGCACTGCCTATCTTATCACTGCGTGCAAAGACTAGACAGAATATTTCTATTCTACGTTGTTTGCAGGCAGTGAATACCTCATGAACCAAAAAGTCAATAAACAATCAGTGGGGAGAATAAGTAGGCCCGCAAAAAGGTCTGCGTCCTCTACCCTTTCACTATCTGCAAAGAGGAACCTGTTCTTTCCTGTTTGCAGACAGAGAATCTCCAGAAAACAATCCGCGAACAGTAGTTCGGGGTCAAAAATAATTAATCAGTGTGGGAGAGGGAAATCTCCCGAGAGTTCAAAACAATCAATCAGTGGGGGAGAAAGATAGGCAGATGGCTGCGTTACCTATCCTTCACTGTTTGCAAAGAGAGAGAGCCTATCGTTTCTCCGTTTGCAGACAGTGAATCTCCAAACAAATCAACAAAGAGTAATACTAGTATTTTCCGATCAATTAAACAATCATTTCGCGATTCGTCGTGTTTACACGACCTTACCCGGACCGTATGGACAGTTTCTTATCTTCCGAATCCAGCGCCCGATCGTCCTCTTTTTCTCGTATTCCTCGCGGCACTCCTGATGGTTCCCAGTCAGGACCGTAGATCACTCGAGAGAGGTCTGTTCGGAACCAGTGAAGTTCGGATGATCGGCTGCCAGACGAGGGTCTATTGGGCAAGAGCTCTCCCGATCGTTGCAGTCGTTCACTATGTCGTCAGGACCTCTCCCACTGGATCCACGTGTCGCTGATGGGCCCCACGCTTGGGACACCAATTGTAAAAACAGGTCAAGGACAACCAATATTTGCCCGGCGGTATCGCCTCTTTAACCCACAAAATCTTAATCAAAGAAGAGGCAGGCGCTGGAGACTGGAAGGCAGGAAACAAGGTTTATTCTCTCCGGAGGAGAACACATCAGTTCGGACAGCCAGTATCGTCACGAGGTGCTCTAACCGCATCTCTGAGGCCTGGCCTCTTATACACAGTTTTATGATCTTTATTGCAGGTAACACATTCTTGCAATGCTTTGAAGTATGAAAGGACATCCTCGGAATCTCCCCTTCAGGCCCGTTCCCACACACATTTACAGTTGAAGTCCCCACCCCGGTCACAATAGGTGTTGATTATCGCGCAGCTGGACATTCCGCCGATTCACGGAATGTGTGGAGTTGATCGGATATCATAGGGTGGGGGCTTTGATCAATTCGAGGGTCCTTTAATGGGGGAAGCTTCCTACTGTACGGGGGGGTAATAAACAGTATCCGCAGGGCCAGGTGGCGGCCTGGGAACGGGGAAGACAAACGGGCACACAGGAAAAGGGGGTTTGTATCGAAGGGTCTGGGACCATGAAAGGAACGAAGGGAGGTGTCGCGCTGGGAACAGGATGGGGTTCTGAGGCAGAGCTGCGCTGAAGAGGGGTTTATGACCCAAGGCATGTGAGAGCGGGGGGGGGGTGGCCAGTGCGTGGGGGGCTTGTGAGGGCGAAGGGTTGTGCTGGGGGCCAGTGGCGTGCAGAGAGTGGTTCTGATCGAGGCACCTAAAATGGCGGGTGCGCACGACAAAAAGTGTGGCATCGGGGGAAAGGCAAGATGGCGCAGATAATGTTTACCAAACCGTACTAATTTTCCACACCCCCACAAGAAGGTTTGGCCTACATGTTGCAGCCGCCCGCTAATTGCTGGGCAGCTGTGACCATCACTGAGGCATGGGCCTTCACTGGACCCTCTACTTGGCCCAAGTCCCCCTCTGGGACTTACGAAAATGTCAACTATGCCCCCACGGCACTCCACTGTGCCACCGATGGGCTGCAGGGGAAAGAGCTGGCGCCTAGTAATAACTTGGGAGTCCCCCACCTTCCCGGGCTCCGCTCCTAGAACACGGCCTCCACAGTGCACTTCATTGTGCATAAAAGCCCTCACTCACCGGGGCTCTATCACTGCTCTCTGCCTCCTCCGGACGTCGGATCCCAGCTCCTGGGCTTCTCTACACCCAGTCCCGGGACTCCTCTCGCCAGGGCTGATGACTGGCAGCAACACGTGTAGCTCTCTCTTTGCATGAGAGCCCTGCCTCCACTCCGGTGGCCTCCATGCAGGTGGGGTGGGCTCTCGCCTGCCGGTAGCCTCTCTCCCCACTTCAGCTGAGGGCCTGATGCCACGGGCTCTCCCTCAGGCATGGGAGCCCTGCCGGTACTGAGCTGCAGTTTGCACCCCAGAGGGCGCGTAGCTCCGCCCCGGGCCAGGCGGCTCCTGGCTGCCTTCCTGGTCGATGTGTTATGTATCATTTTAGGACCCTATTGTAAGTTTTTCGATTCATGCCCTTATATAGGTATAAATCACCATATCCTTATATAGGCATAGAAATCATAACCATATTTAGGCATAGCTCATGCAATCCTAATACGGCAGGGCTACTTCCACTAGCTCAGAAAATCCACAATGATTTCTTGGAAAAACTCAGCTTCAGCAGTTAGGGACTTCCCCTTGCTTGAATATTGATTTGTCCAAGAACTGATGGAGTTTTCAAAGAACTGAGACTCTTTGATGACGGTATTATGTCCAACTGTACGTCAAAGTCGGCACCTTCAAGGTATAAATATGCCCACACTCGCCCAAGCAAACACACGGTGGTTTGGAGCAGTTCGACTATCTACTTGCCCGACGCGCCCTGCTACAGCAAGTGCCGAAGGAAGCCGATCCTCCAGCAGACGCACTGAGAGAGACGCTATCTTTTCTCCTGCCGAGAAATCCAGCTCCAGTGTTTCCAAGCTACCCTTGTGGGTTGTTGGGAAATCGAGTCCTGAGACCAAGGTACGGAGCTGATTAGACCCTCAGAGAAATCTTGGGCAGATGCTTGGTAAAAGAATACTACATTTATGCTACACCTCACTTACTTCTTCCCTCATACTAAGCTTAGGTTAGGTACACTGGGGTAGGCGTATTTTAGAAGCACCAGTTGAGTACTTTTAGCCTCTGGTATTTATGTATGTATTTATATATGGTTTAGGAACCATGCCATGCTCCTACAGTATTATTTTATTCTACTATTTATACTGTATGCATTATATTTTACAAAGTTTTACGATTGTAGCAGTTCATTTCTTATGCTTGAGAAAGAAGACTGTTCAATAAAACCTTTTATTGAAAACGCCCATCTTTCTACTTTCTCTGCACCTCTAGTGAAACGAAGCATGCACGATTGACTGAGTGAAATATCTATCTATTGTTTCCACGACTCTGAAGATCCGTTTTATCTTGGGGAAGCAAAGTTGTCATGTTTATGCGGTTGTCAGAAATGAATCCCTTTTTGTGAATTCGAGAAAGTTTCTAGTGACCTCTGAGCTAGCTGGCACACACAATTAAGTCTAGTATATTCGATAGAGACCTAGTCGACCTCAGTCCTACGTCTAATCTATAGAATATATATTTTTCCAATGTGCAGAGCCTATTGGGAATATAGGAACTACACTACATGGCGCCCGATGTTTGGTAAGGCACCAATTTAATGCTAGATACTAGAGTAACTCAGTCGTGCTTTTCACACAGGCCCCTTTATCCCGTAAAATCTCCAATAAAAATCTGGAGTGGGTTAAAGGATAAAATATCCGCCTTAAACTGAGTAGGACGAAAAACCCTATGTATTAGTTTTTGGTGCTGTTCAACTTTGAAGGATACAGTGTTCCAAAATATTGGGCACCTTATCTTTATTTCCTTGAAACTTTCTCTGTAAAACTTGCAACAAAATGCAAGATAGCGACGAAAAGAGCGGTGGACCTGCAGGCACTATTACCCGACTCGGTTTAGACGAGACAGGTCTCCAACAAAATGACCCGGATGCTATAATCATCCCGGAAAACGTGAGGAAAACCATAGCTATAAAGCTTATAGAAAATGGCCTATCAGCAAGAGGTGGTAGAGTCATATTTATCATAGAGGCACATGAATATCGGCAGACAGAGGTATTCTATTTATGGATTGTCTTTGCACAGGCAAATCCAACAATACGTGTTCCACTTCTATAAGATAGAGGAACCTCCAGCGGAATACGTTCCTTTCGAAGACATTGAAATTCCACTAACTTACCAAGAGCATCAGTTCTGGTTTAAAGGCGCCCTGCAATATCAAAATCACATTACCAGGCTCGGTCCACTAGGTAGACCAGGAGCTACATGGCCGGTACTAGCCATCTATACACCACATCCTGCCATAGAACAAATGACAGGTCCAGAACTGTTAGCTCAGTTAAAACAATTAATTAAAATACATAGACAATTGGTACAATATGTTCTGCGGACTTTAACAGTCCAACCTGCTATAAGAATGCCACAGCACAGCCCTCATCAGGGAAACAAAAACAAAATCACATCACAGACTATACAGTCAGTAGTCGGTAAGATTCCTGTAAAAAGGGAACAAATTCCATTCTGGTTCGCCCAGAAAATTACTCAAATAGAGGCAGTATTTCCCGATAGTACAACTCATGAGAAACACAGGATTCTAACAATCTGTTTACCAATGGGGATTGCACCACACGTAGAGGACTGTGACACTTGGGGTACAGTATTTGCTTCAATCTACACAAAAACACATGGTGTCCCATCTATGGCGGTAATACCAGACGTTCTGAGACAGATTCAAAATGAATACGGTCTAGAACCAGCCTTGAATCTAGGTATGACATTACTGAAAGATTTCAAACAGGTCTTAGCTATCTTATTAGCTAACATTAAAGGTGAAGCCGCATCAGTGGCAATCCGCCAGAAATTAAAAGAACTTGATATTACTGAGCAACCTTATGAACTTGCCAGAATTATTGAAAAATCCTATGAAGAACTAGGAAGAGATAGTTTGGGAGGGAAACCTGTAAAACCTGAACTAACAGAAAATCCTGAAAAGGTTTTTATCAAAAACAATCTAACTACTCCTAAAAAGAAATGGGAAAATAGTAGACAATCACTTCCTAAAGAGAAGTGCTCTCAGTCCTGAGGTAGATCTCCTCAAAAGGATCACTCTGAAAAGAGATATAACCTTAGAAATAGGGATAATATAAGAAAACCTGATAGATATCAAGATACTGATACACAATCCTCTCGTACGTTTCAGACTTCCTCGCAGAAATCCAAAAGAAGAGGACGATTAGAACAAAAAGAAAAACGCTTGAAGTCCAAAGACGATCAACACGTTCCAAAAAATGAGAAAACTCAATTCTCCAAAAAGAAGGTAGCAAGAATTAAAATCAGACATGCCGAGGATCTTGAAGACACAACTCAAGAACGGGGAGTGGGCTCAGACAATGCTGGACAGCGCAGCAGAGGTCACCATAGCTCGCAGGATCCTGAAAGATCATCTGGAGACAGTGGATCTGAATGAATACATTCAGGTTGAAACTGCAGAAACTAGGGTTAGTGTACCCCATAAGTTATATGAAGTAACACTCCAAATAGAGGGGGATATAACTAGGAAGATAAAAGCACTCTTTTGGGAAAAATTATCTAAAGGTTATGGCATCCTTCTAGCTGAAAAAAGACTGGCCAACTGAATTTGTCAGGGAGTTCTCACATGGCAAAGAGATCATTATGCCAGCCTTCTCTAATCATATTCCTATTCATAAAAAATATACCTATGCCAGAAAATGGGCTATGGCCCAGGCTCCAGCATTATATAAAAATCATGTGGGATGGGATGAGGACTCTCCTCACCATAAAATCCAGTTGAAAAATCAACCTACTGCTCAGAGGCAGTAACCAGTAAAGCAGGAAGCTAAAAAACAAGTCAGGGAGATCTTAGATCAACTTGAATACCAAGGGGTAATTGGAACATGCACCTCGTCAATGAACAATCCTTTGTTTCCTGTCTCCAAACCAGATGAAACATATCGTTTAGTTTTGGATTACAGACATTTAAACTCTTGTTGTAAAGTTTTTGCAGTACAAAATTCACACAGTGCAGCACTAATGAATAATATAGTTGGAAAGAAATATAAAACTACTTTAGATATTTCAAACCGTTTCTTCTGTCAAAACATTGCACCAGAAAGCAGGTACTTGACCGCTTTCTCAATAATGGGGACACAAGGACACTTCTGTCGTCTCCCCCAGGGATTCAAGAATAGTCCTGGATTATTTTCAGCCAGAGTAACAGAGTTACTACAAACGTATGATGATGAGGCCTTATCTTATGTTGATGACATCTACCTTACAGATGATGATTTGGACAGGCACTTGAACAGGGTGAACACCATAATACTTGGGTTTGCCTCAGAAGGGTATAAATTCAAATTTAAAAAATCAAGAATTGCCCACCTCAACCTCCTATTCTTGGGATACGAACTTTCGAGTGAAGGGAAAAGCCTGGCAGCAAACTTTTTAGAAAAATGTGCGCTGCTCCAAACTCCAAAAACGCTGAAAAACTTACAGTCAATTCTAGGATTCCTAAACTTCGGAAGAACTTACATTCTGAATTACGCAGAAAGGGTTAAACCTCTCTACAAACTGATCAAACCTGATTTCAAACGTACTAATTGGACTAAAAAACACACAGAAATTTTGCGTTCTGTACAAACAGTCATGTTGGCAACAACACACTTACAAACACGCGACAATGTACCCAACCTTGTTATCCGAATCATCCCAGGGAGATGCGGATTCACATACCTAACCTTTAACGAAGGTGAAAAGGTACAAATAGCTTACAAATCACACTTGTACACACAAGCTTTTTTTTTTTGCTTTTTTTTACAAGATTTTATTAATGAAGCAAGAGGAGGCAATACAAATATCAGGTGTCATACTATAAAATACAGAACAGGTACAGGCGGGGGAAATATTCATGCAAATAATAAATGCGAAAGGAACATGTGACGTCATCTCGATTACGCATATTGAAAGGAGGAATAAACAGTATATTAGACGATCTAGAACAATCCCATCCACAAGCCCCAGTTCTCAGAGGTAGAGGATAATTAAAGCTAGTGTAGACCCCAGACAAATAAAGAATCAGTGAAGGATAAACAGCCCACCTCTCGTAATAGGAAAAAGGAAAGAAAAAAGGAGCCATAGAGCAAAACAAAGGCAAAATAACCCCCCCCTAACCCCCCACCCTGCACCCCTGCAATGGCTACGGCCTACCCCCACTAGCAGCGTGCCTGTCGCCCAAGAACTTGCCCTAAAAGAAGGAGAGAAGATAAAGCGGAGGAGGAGAAAGCAAATACACCCCCGGTCTCCCGTACCCCCCGCCAGAAGCGACCACCCCGAAATATAGTCAAACCAATATACAGCAAAATCTACAGACCAATCGGGGGAGTTTAGCAAAGCACCACCCAACTCCCATCACATTATAGGTTACAATCCCAGCATTGAATCAAGCTATTTTATCAAACCCAAGCATTCAAGTTCAGCCATGGAGAGTACGGTCATTCGTGAGAGTCTTCTTCACTCGAACCACCATCTCAATGGAAAAAGCAGAACGTTTGTTAAAGGTCATGTCAGTGTTGCAGGATCGATAACAGGACAGAAGTTCAGGATGTCCACAAATCGAGCGAAGGAAAGTGTCCAAAAATAGCGAGTCTCTCCAATAGTCACTGAGGAACTTGTTAGAGCACAGAAGACTGTCAATATCTGTATTAGGCGGCAGCAGGATCGAGCAGGGAACGCTGGCGATAATCACGGGCGCGCTAGATGTTATTTGGGACAAAGCACATTAAATCCGGGTTCCGCACAGGGACCTCGATCTCAGGCGTACATTGCACCGCTGGTACCACAGCTAGATGAGAACTTAGCGAAGAGTCGTCATCCGGCCCCAAGATACCGTCCACTTTCACAGTCAGTGTCAGGAATGCAGCGGTGGATTGCGAATGGAGCGCTCCAATGGCGGCCAAGACAGCCTGCAGCGATGGCGTGCCTTCCGTCTGCCCCATCCCCTCTCACGAAGCGATAGAGCAGGACTCGAACCCCGGAGACCGGCTACTCCGGGGTAACAGGCCACGCAAATCCGATGACAACAGTGGGCGCTCTCCGTCTTGCAAGATTGACACCTTCGCCGTCAGCGAGGGCCCCAGCCCGTCCACCCCGGGAAGGTAGCAGGGTCTCCGGGCGTCGGACCCCCAACCACGGCAACCGGTGCGGTACGCTGCTGTTTCCCCGTTGCAGAGCGCTCACAGTGTCGCCATCCAAAACAAACAGTTTACGGCACACTTCGGGAGACCGGGCTCAGTCCAGGTCCAGCGGCCGATGTTGATCAACTCCAACCCGGATAGGCTAGAAATCGAGGCCCCGGCTTCCACACGGTGTTAGGCCGAGAATGGAAACACGGCGTATCTTCGTCATCCGATAAGATAAAAATCTCGGGATTGCACCTTTAGAAGCAGAAATACTTCTTGAACACGGGAATCTGGTGCGAGTTCAGGATTGATGGCAGGATATACGAGTTGCTGGCGGAGGTCGGCGGAGCCGGGAGCTTACGCGGCCATCTTGATTGCTAGCGTAGCTCCTCCTCCCGTACACACAAGCTTAAATGAAATTCACTTCAACAGAAACAATTCTGACAGCGGTTCAGACTGCTGTAGCAAAGGAGAGAGCCCTCGCCCAGGGTAAACGCATAAAAGTCGTTACACCTGTACCTGCCTTAGAGGCAGTGACAAAGGCAAGCATTCCAAATGCAAAAGCTCTACATCCAAGATGGATACAATGGGTTAATTCTCTTGCTGCAACAGACGTTGAACACGTTTTTGACCCTTACTTAAAGACACAAGAATTTCTCCAATACGAACAAGAATGTCCTCTGCCTACTGAAATTCTACCTCTAGAACATTACGGCTGTACAATATATACAGACGGATCAGCTCAGCCCGCAATTGGGGGCAAATAAGCTTATAGTGCAGCGTGTGCGATTGTTAAAGGTCGCTGGCGCGATGGTAAATTCAGACCAATGGTCACAAAAACTCAATCACTAGGAGATTGTACAGCTCAGAAAGCTGAACTCCAAGCATTCAAGATGGTGCTGGAAAATACCAATCGCGAATTCCCCACACTCATAGTGTGCGATTCGTATTACTGCGTCCAGTCATACAATGAATATTTGCAGACATGGGTTCAAAATGGTTTTAAAGACGCAAAAGGTGGCACAATCAAGCATAAAATGCTTTGGGAACAAGTAGCTCTTTTGCAGCAGGAACTACGAAAGACTCACGTGATCCATACACTGAGTCATCAGTGTGATGGCATTCACGTTGAAGGGAATTCATTGGCTGATGAAACCGCAAAGGCCGCTGAGCAAACGGCTTCCCTAGCTGCAATTACTCATTCAAAAACGAAAAGAAACAGCGAAATAATGCAAGCAGTCACTGCTTCAATAAAAGACAGTAGTAAAACACTACCGAAGGGCCTTCCACTCAAGTACTCATATATAACTGATGCCAATAATGTTCCTTTTGCTCGAATCCCTGGAGTGGGGATAGAGTAATTCCAAACATGGAACACAGGTTAGGACTAATTTTAGCGGCACATGAAGGGCTTGCCTCTGCACATGCAGGTGTTTCCGACACAGTTTCATTATTAAAACAGCAATACTGGTGGCCACGCATGAGGAAACAAACCAGAAACTATGTTTTGGAATGTGAAATCTGCCAGAAAATGAAAGTTTCAATGGTGAAACGCCCAGCGCAGACGCCCCTTCTGGTTTCAGATAAACCACTAGCGTGTGTTTACCTAGACCACTGTGGTCCCATACAAAGGGATGGCAACTATAAATGTATCATGGTCGCAGTGGATTCATGCTCGAGATTCATTTGGATGTGGCCTCAGTGCTCAGCTGATGCCTGAACTGTTATAAAAGATTTGCGAGTCTTCATCGGCACATACGCAATCGGCACGCTACATGCTGACCAGGGTCCTGTGTATAGCTCTAGGGCATACAAGGAGGCCATGGCTGGCTTGGGTGTTGCATTGCGATTTTCGAGTCTATTCCATTCTGAGGGAAATTCGGTTGTGGAGAGAAAAAAACGTGACATAAAGCAATCTATAACAGCTAGGGTATTAGGATCGGGTGATGGGTGGGTCAAACATCTAATAAATGTACAACGTAGTCTTAATAACTTGCCAAGAAATTCTCTTGGTGGAATCACTCCATATGAAATCCTTTTTGGTACTAGAATGTTGGTTGAAGACCTCGATTGTCACACTTCAGTGGTGGAGCAAAAACCCTTTGATATCAAAAGATTGTTTGGCTGTTTTACAGGACTTAAATGAAACAAGAAGAAGTCTAAGCAATATCAGCGAAAAGCCAATGACCACTGAAGAAAACCACCTGTCCCAGCAAGACCTGTCTGGATTCCAAGGATTGAGGATCTGGTCAGGGAGAAAATAGCGGACAAGAAGGAATTTGGGCCTTCTTACAGAAAACCAGTAGCTGTACTAGCAATCCACGGATCAAGAACAGTACTACTGCCGCCCCTTGCTGGAAAAAAGGAGAACCGGTCTGTGTCAATTGACCTGGTAAAACGACACCATGTGGCCGATTATAAGTAGTAGGCCCAGTGGACTCCCAAGATGTAGCAGACAACCAAATCTTGCTACTATTCAAGAGGTTCAAACTGAAAGACTCATCACCTTTGAAGATTCTAAAGTGAGAAAAGGACTATGCAATAAAGCCATGGAACTTGTGCCTCTTGAAACTCAAATATCAGTTTGTCAAGAAACTCCCGTGTACAATGATGTAGCATCTGACTATACAAACATGTCAAGAGAAAAAACAGCTCCAGCGATTTCAAAGAATCCGGATGCAATACCAACAATTGACAGAACTGCCTCTGGCTATTTTATCAACTTCGATAACTTTTCTGAGGATCCTAGTGAACCTGAAACTACGCCAGCAAACAAAACTTTCAAGGAAAAAGTAAAGGAACTTGGTCAAGAGCTTACAAATACATATCTGGTTTCACCTTGGGTTGAACTTTGGATTGTGTTAGGTGTACTTTTCCTGCTATGGCTCATTCTTTTGTTAAGTTTGGGAAAGCTGATAGATGGAAAACACATTAAAATATACACGGCAAGTAAGAACATCAACTTGCTCCTGAAGCTACACAAATCATCTCATCGTGAACAACAAGACCTGTCATCAGTGAAAATCACTGCGGTCCCTCTACCTGATGGAATAGCATGGGATACAACTGATTATGACATTTATGGCCCTGTTGAGTGGCTAAAGATTCCTCATCAATTTAAGGTTTCCTTGAGTGATTTCGTCTCACCTAGCACATTTTCTGATGATTGGGACTTTGAGACTGTTAATAACATGATGGCAGACTTAGAAATGTCAGCAAAATTTACAAAACATGAATACTTAGAAGGTTCATCAAATTATGAAGAAATGTATTGTTTTAATCATTTTGGCCATCATTACTTGCATAAATCTGCAAACCCTAGAAATGTTTTATCTTTTAATCAATGGGAACATTGTCCAACACCTCCAAAGGGTAGTTCTAAAACTTTTCTTAGAAAATTTCCATATTTTACATGTTTTAATGTTACAAACCCAGAAGGTTTTTACTTTAAAAATGTGAATAGGACAGGCCTAAAAAGTATGTTGACAAATACTAAACAGATATATTCTGCTGCCTTTTATGCTCAATTGTCCACCTTAGGCTTTGACTTTTGGAAAGACCACATTGAGACAAAAACTGTTTGGGGCACAAAAGACTGGCGGGTACAAGGTTTAGAAGCATTGTTCAGAGCCTGCATCATCCCAGAACAAATGATGTTCCTAAATGACACTGTTCAACAGACATCTTATCTTGGCATTGCTAAGATAAAAGATTTAAACAAACCATCCATACCTAAGCCCACACCTGATAGTAATTTAACTTCAGATGAGGAGGTAGACGTAAATTATATTTTACAACAGAACAGAACAAATCCGGAATGTAAAAAATGGTTAATCTGCCCCATAGACACAAATAACTGTCAAGATAGATTCCTGAATAAGACACAAGGGTTTACAGTAACTCGGCCAGATCCAAGATATATCCAAAGACAACATCCAGGGATAATAACAACTTATAGTGTAGAAAAACTGTGCCTTGAATGGCTACAAAAATCCACACCTCCAGAAATAAAACAACACTTATCTTTGCTTAAAGATGGCGTTGATTTACTAGAATTCTTAATGGGACCTCGTAATCCACGTCATAAACGTTTCATATTCGCCGGTATATACGCTGCTTACAATGAAGCTTGGAAAGTCACGCAAATGGAAACAGCTGAAAGAATACGAGAAATTGATCGTATTAATTTAGAGAAATCACTCTCTGTAGTTGACAATGGGTTAACAACTCTGTCGTCCAGAATTTATTATTTGGACAGCATTGTATCATCTGCCATAGACATAATGGAACAGAACTTGCTAATGCTACAACATGGCCAGTCTCAATTACGTTCCATAATGGTATTAGGCTGGACGTTGCAAAACCTTCGTTCTGGCTATGTGCCTTTGCGTTTAATCAACACTATGTCATTGTTTACTGTATTTAACCTTACAGTTTAACAAATCTCGTTGGCACAGAGGGGAGCAGACTATACGATGCTGAGCATTGAAAAACTGGAGAGATTACCATTGACCGTTTCTGAGAAACCATCAGTGGAATGGATAACACATGGCACCATCCCGATACCAGTGATGACTTTCCAGTTTCAGTATTGCTTAAAGCACATAGCAGCAGGCCTGTATGAAAGGTTGGGTAAAAAATAAATTAAGTCGACCTGGGATTTACCATACACACACAAATATTGGAGTGGGGGAAAGGAAGTATTTCTTAGTGGTAAAAATTGTGAAAACTCACTAAGCTGTACACTATTGTGTCAAGGTAATAATTTACACGGAGCCTGCGAAGGTTCTTCCAATAACCTTTCTAGCCACCTGCAGGGTACGCCCACAGCGGTGATAGATCCAATTTTCAGGCAGCTTTGCAATGGTAGCTACATTATGTTAAATGATCACAGCTGTTGTGGAATGATGCCAGGAATAAGCTATCTCGTTACTGTGTCAGCCAGGGTCACTTGCTGTATGCAAGTATTGTTTCCTAAAACTAAGACAGACGGGGAGTTGCCACTATGGCCTTCACTGAACATCTCTTCTATACAAATTGATACTTTAAGCAGAATGAAAGCCATTCTTTTGCAAAAAACTGTGCCACTGACCTCGTCCAGAGAGACGTATGATCTGCAAGTTGCAAGGTCCTCTGCAGAGATACATGCATTATTATCAACAAACTGCCCAATACATTTTGCAGAAATGTTAGGTCGTATCTTTAACATGTCTGATACCAGCGGTATTGCACATGTATTTAAGATGATTTTCTAGGGACTGTTAGCACCCTTTGAAGCAGTCCTGGGCATTTTTCCTAACTTCGTCCACTCTGTGTTCGGCGGCCTGCCTCTCATTTTGGGACTCATAGCAGGGATCTTATTTTTATTCCTCCTGCTCCGTTATGGCACATCCGGCCACCAGCGATACCCGAGCCAGCATGGAAAATGCGCTCCAGGCCATGAGGTATCGAGAGAGAATAACACAGATCCTTGGCTTGGCTCGTTTGAGAGATCTGAATACCACATGGTTCCTGTCATTCAGCCCAACCTGGCAAGATTGCATCTTACCTGTTCTACGATGCCTGCTTTGTGGAGAGGAATGCGTGTTGGATATCTGTCGAACACTACCATCGGTTATGCCAACGGATGCTGACGCATTACTGGGTCCGGTAATGGCTCATGTGTTGTGTTGCCCCCAGCGGCTACCAATCCTGATGACGGCATTCATTGAGATCTCACCGACAAAGCCAACTGGAGGTGAGATACGTGGACCAAAAGGCACACAGGTACCATCTGATATGAACATTGCTAACGCGGCTGACGCTGACAGCGATGCTTCGCATCTGTGCACAATTGACCTTCTTAATGAAGTAGTAGAACTTTCATCTATTCTGGTAGACGATTTCTTTGCCAGCCTTGATGACTTAATGTTTTCTCCTGACGCCGAGAATAACTTTTGAAATTAGCACACAGTGTTCTTTCGAAACTCTGAAATTCGACCTGCACTTTTTTCAAAACAAAAGCTACCAAGTTTGGAACTCTATTTTAATGACAGATTTATTTGACTTTTTCCAAAAAACAAAATGAACTTTGGCACAAAGAGTAATCTGCTTAAAATAGAACTATTCTTAGAGAACAAGAAATTCCTTGAACACTTCCTAGAAACAATATTAGCCTAATCCACAAACAAAAACAGTTTGTATATTCTGCTATGGGATGGTCTTGCCCTTTTTTCTTCTGTAACTAAGAGCCATTTCATGTAATTTTCGTGATTCATTCAGTTAGCATTGCTAATATCATATCATATGCTTACAATGAAGTAATTTCTCTTAAATGTGTACTATACAAAATGCTCATTTTTTCGTTTGCAACCATTTTAAATGCATTTTTTATGATTTTTTGGGGGTTGTAAACGCATGCTCTAGATTATATGTTTAGTGCTTGAACTTAGATGAACATGATAACGTGGAGTGGGTGTTATGTATCATTTTAGGACCCTATTGTAAGTTTCCCGATTCATGCCCTTATATAGGTATAAATCACCATATTCTTATATAGTCATAGAAATCATAACCATATTTAGGCATAGCTCATGCAGTCCAAATACGGCAGGGCTACTTCCACTGGCTCAGAAAATCCACAACGATTTCTTGGAAAAACTCAGCTTCAGCAGCTAGGGACTTCCCCTTGCTTGAATATTGATTTGTCCAAGAACTCATTGAGTTTTCAAAGAGCTGAGACTCTTTGATGACATTATTATGTCCAACTGTACGTCAAATTCGGCACCTTCTAGGTATAAATATGCCCACGCCCGCCCAAGCAAGCACACGGTGGCTTGGAGCAGTTTGACTATCTACTTGCCCGACGCGCCCTGCTACAGCAAGTGCCGAAGGAAGCCGACCCTCCAGCAGACGCACTGAGAGTGACGCTGTCTTTTCTCCTGCCGAGAAATCCATCTCCACTGTTTCAAAGCTACCCTTGTGGGTTGTTGGGAAATCGAGTCCCGAGACTGACCTTCCTCATTCTAGACTAATTTACGGAGCTGATTAGACCCTCAGAGAAATCTTGGGCAGATTCTTGGCAAAAGAATACCACATTTATGCTACACCTCACTTACTTCTTCCCTCGTACTAAGCTTAGGTTAGGTACACCGGGTAGGCGTATTTTAGAAGCACCAGTTGAGTACTTTTAGCCTCTGTTATTCATGTATGTATTTATATATGGTTTAGGAACCATACCATGCTCCTACAGTAATATTTTATTCTACTATTTATACTGTACGCATTATATTTTACAAACAGTTTTACGATTGTATTGACAATCTCCTGGGGTGACAATGCGGGGTAGGCTCCTGCGTACTTAGAATAATGACCGTGGGGTAGGCTCCCACCGGTAATTACATAAATGACCCAATAACGCAGGCTCATGCGTGGTGGGCTCGATGCTAGGAAAATAAGCAGGAAGCGAACATGTGGGGTAGGCTCCCATCTAAAACCACGCATATAACAGGGGTAGGCACCCGCCGCTGGGGGCATGTCGGGGGAATCCCTCACGCCAGGATTCCCCCCATCACGTCGATCAGCCCAGCGCTGCAGAACCCTTGCGCTCCTCCTTGGAAAGAAGGAAAATCCCACATAGCGCTCATAAAGTGCTGGAAAAAGGCAAAGGCCCAAAGCAAAAAGTAAAAGGGTCCAAAAGAGTCCTGGAGGCATCAAGGGGCAAAGCGGGGCCCAATGAGGCAAGCCAGCCCCCCTGGGCCCCAGCAGCAGCACGCCCCGCAGGAACAGCACCAGTACAGAACAGATCCATGGGGACACAGCCCCTATATTTATAATACATTTTCCTTTGTCTACAAGGTGGAGACAATGGGAGAACCAGCTACAACTGGAACTCTTGAGCACTTTGTTTTGCTCCGCCCCTCTCTCCCTTTCACAGGACAGGCTAGGGACATCAGACACACCACAGGGGGTGGAGCCATCATTGTGGAGGGAAGGCACAGCCCTATTCAGATCCCAGGTGCCACTTCTCCCTCCAATCTACATGAAGATCTCCCTATTCACCACCGGGCAGACCCCTCCTGGCTCCTGGAGCCAGCCACACCATCCAGCACCTGTCACTCACAAGCCAGACAGGCAATTCACATCACACTGCACACAGAAATGCCAACTTCTAAAAGTGGCACTTCTCCACCAGTCACAATAAATCTGCGCACACCATTGCACAGCATTTATTCTCATGAGTTCGCACATACCAAACTCACCCCTGCACTCCTCTCACACCAGGAACTACCAGGGACACATATATCCCCCATGCATTCCTATGGGAGGGCAGGCCCATCTCACCACACAACCAAAGAGAGCGCATGTACTTTACACCGGGCCACAGTGCTAAAGTGCGCAGAGGTCTAAAATCACCGACACCAGGTTACAGAAACAGGCTAGGAGAACGCAAAAAGTTTTGTGGTGAACCTGCCAAAAAGGCCAAGTCCAACAGTTTTAAACTGTCAAAAGGGTTTATTTTGACAGGCCAAATTGCAGTTTTAAACTACCACAGTCAGGATACAAATGGTTGGCATGAAAACATGTTTGCACTTTCACTGTGGTGGATGGCATACTAGGGGCTGCTGTCCACTAGTGTAATTTAACTTACAATCCTGGGTACCATTTCTACCATACACTAGGGACACATAGGCCGAAGGCAAGCCCATCTGTGCCCATCCATGCAGGGACTACGCCCATGCCAGGAACCCTAGTTCCCCTCTCCTATGCCTCTACACCACCACTGAACTCACCACACATGTTGCAGTAGGGTCTGTTACCTGCACTCATCTCACTTTCACCTGCAATGAATCACACACAAGCACAACACTCACCACCAAAAACACCACCCCTTCACATCCACAGCTCACCTGCATCCTCCTCAACACACGCTTGCTCTGCAAGTATGCCACTTATCTATGGGGCCTCATAACCACCCTCTACCCCAACGTCACCTTCCTCACTAAAACCTGGCTCATCTCTTGGTCAGCCCCCAACTTTGCGGCAATAACACCCGAAGGATACAAGATCACACACCAAGACCTCAACAACAAAATCAGAGGAGGGATCACCATCATCCATAATGGAAACCACCCAGTGCACCACCACAACAGACAACACCATCCCATGCGGGGAATACCTCAACCTCAAGCTCCAAACAGACAGCAAATCAACCATCAGGGACACCCCAAGGACCAAGCCCCAGCTTCTGTAACATCATTGCCGACTTCATCGCCCCATAGACTTTAATGACTACATCTTACTTGGCAACCCAAACTTCCACCTCAATGACCCCTGACCACAACACCACCAACCTCCTCAACAGCAAGAACAACATCAGCCTCACCCAACTCTTCAATGATTCTACTCACAGCACAGGACACATGCTGAGCCCCATCTTCACCTCCAGCAAATGAGCCAAGTATAGCCACATTACAGAACTCACCGGGACTGACCACTCCATTGTCCACTTCAAGACATCCAGCAGTGTACCACCACCATTCTGCAACCCAATGTCACCCACCACAGCTGGAGCAAAGTGACACAGACCCAATGGACGGATGCCCTCAACATATCCAACCCATTCATCAACACAAACTGATACATTCCCAAGTTAGGCCCATGTAGCGAAGCAGCTTATTTCTTACATTGTCCTCTAAAATAACATTTTCAGCTGTGACCTTTTTCACACATTTGCATGCATGACAATGGTGGATTAGTTTCCCTTAAACTAAACTTGCTTTTAAAGTCAGCTTCGCACAACATTATCACAACACCCTGAATATCATGTACAAGGTCTCATTTCGAAGTACATACAAATGTCATTACTATCTTCATTCATCTTCATTCACGGGACGACTGGGCTATCTGCCTAACAATAGCATCACTGATCTATGCGTACATTGCAAGGCTGCTTTCTAGTATAAAAGATGAGCATCCCAATAGGTTAGTAGAGGAGGTACGTTCACTAACACCAAGCGTCCTTGTATGCTGAGAAATCACCAGGCAGTGGTCTGAGGCGTATCAAGTGTGTGACTGAGACTGGGTCATTCACTCTATCCTATCAGGTAATGGGGTTGGATAACCCCTAGGGGAATTCTTGGCTCCACACCTACAAACACTCTAGGTACCCTTAGAGTAAGGTTTGCATTGTAGGAGTACACCAGTTTCCTGCCTTGTTTATATGCCTGCATATATACATTGTTTTAGGACCATGATAGAACTATATGACTTGGCTTTACGGCCTTTAGTCTGCTCGTGTTTCCGGTTTCCTCTGCAGATCTATATAGCGCCGGGACACTCTGCCTGAGTAGCCGTGCGCTCTACAAGACACCCCCATAACATAACATAATATATATATACTGTTTACGCTTTTGGTGCTTGTAATCACGTTTATCTGATTCTGTCTACTAATCATTGCAGCACACATATTTTATGCAAGAATAACGTTGATTCAATAAATATTATTGAAAACATCTCACTGTGTATTCTCTGTGAGAATTAGCAGGCATGACTGACTGAGTGAGTGAAAGGTTGTGTACTGTTTCCACGATCCCTGAGGGGTCAGGGTTGTCATGTTCAGTGGTTGCCAGAAACCATTCGCTCCCTGATAGATTAGGGCAGCTTATGGTGGCACTGTGAGCTAGCTGGTCTATAGGCCAACATATCATGTGGGGTGTCCGGAATCAGTCTTGACACCAAGCCCCTAGCTTATTTTGTCCAAACAATGTGCAGGTCCCACAAAATGGCCCTGCCAACATTGGTTAGGCTCTTATTTAATGGTCATATCTGAGTAATTCAGTAATGCTTTCTCAGAGATCCCTACTCACATTTTACCCAGAGACGTCCGTAGTGGAAAGGGAACCAAATCCGCATCAGTTGAATAGGCATTTGTATTGGCTGCAGGTTAATCAAGCTTGGAGGATTAAAGGTTCCCACACTGTGCCCACCATATCTCTATAACAAATTGGCTAAATACTACTGCTTTAACAAAGACCGAACAACTAGATGAGGACGTTGGAGAACAGTTAGTTGGACTGAATATTTCAGAAAATTGCAGACAGGCAGTTACCATGAAATTATTACACCACGCCCCCTTGGCAACAGGTGGCAATGTTATCTTGGTGGTTGAGGCACACAAAGCTTTCAGGACAGAAGTATTCATGAATTGATTGAAGATGAACCACCTAATAAGTATTTTCCATACTACACCAAGAAGTCCCGTTAACATACCAAGAACACCTTAATTGGTTTAAAAGGTGCCCTACCCCATACCACAGAGCATGTGAGGCTCGGTTTACTCAGCAGAGAAGTAGCGACTTAACCGGTCTTAGCATCATTCACACTGCATCCAGACGTTGCTGCCTTAACATCAGGAGGAATACGCAAACTTTACAGAGATCGAGTAAAAATGCACAGAAATCTTACTCAATACCTTGTCACGTGTCCCGCACAGGCTCATTGTCATTTTCCCTATTTTAGCATGTGCACGTTGCCGATTGCCCTCTGCTTTGCGCATGTTCCGCTACAGCCATATTTTGCTGTGTGCCACACTATACTTTCACACAGAGCACTCTGTTGTTATTGCGTTCTGTTCTTTCCTTGGATTTAGTCTGAACATGTAGGCAAGGTCGTTCAACAATGCCCCCTTGTTATTCTGTTCTGGTCAGGCCTTAGGTCAGGCCTGGTCAGGCCTTAGCACCTAGACAAAACACACAAATGCAGCTGTTGTGTGGGTACTCTTACTTTAGGTAATACACACTTGGAGAGAGACCTTTCCAGGTAAAAGATCTTGACAGCACCTGAGATGTAGACCATGTATCTGTGTATACTAAGGTACAGGGTCTGCTACTAACACCAAGAGATCTTCTGATATATAATTATTTTGCTTCTGCAGAAGGGTAGGGAGGTTAGGCTACACTGTCATATATAATGACAGCTCCATTTATGATTTACAGACTACTTGCTATGCTAACTGTAGTTGTGTTAGGCATTTTCCATCTTGTTGTGGTATGGTGTACTGCATACTAGAACACAATAATTAGAAAAACATTTTAAACTTTCCTTCTGTCTCTGTAAGAACTTATTGTGGACTGGTACGATTGTGAGAGTAAAAGGGTGTGTCCTGTAACCGTGATTCCTGAGAGGGCCTGGAATGTTGTCTTCTGGGGTGTCTAATTGCTTACTCCTCTGTGAGTGAGTAGGAGGGCAGGTGAGACACTATAGCTAGACGGTCCCGGGCTCATAGTTACTCAGTTGGTAGGATGGCTCAGTCCCTGGAATCCCTGCAACAATGTAATAAGAACATTGACAGTTCAACCTGCGGGGGCTGCTCAGGTTACACAGCTACACATGGCTACCACAAGTATTAGCCCACAAACACTAAATGCCACTATGGGAAAGGTTCTCACCAGCCAGGAGCAAATGCTTTTCTGGACAGAACAAAAACAGCACAGCTTGAAGCAGTTTTTCCCTATATGGGCCCAAAAGAAAAACACAGAATCCTGAAAATGTGCTTGCTTGCTGATAGGAATAGCTTCCCAGTAAGAAGATTGTGTTACTTGGGTACAAAGTTTGCTGCAGTATACACCAGAACACATGGTGCCCCTTCAATAGCAGTCATGTGAACTAGATGGTCTATAGGCCAACATATCCTGCAGAGGTGTCCTGAATCACTCTTGACACCAAGTCCTTAGTTTATGTTGTCCAAATATATCCGCAGGTCCTACAGATTGGTAGGAACTACACAACAAACCTGGACCAGACTGTCAAGAATGTCAACACCAGGAGAACCAACAGCGCTAACAGCATCGCCCCAATAAAGACCAACTGGCACATGATTTCCACCAAGCATGTAAGTGGGTACACTGAAGACCTGAGAACAGCAAAACATGACTGCAAATAACTAGAGAGAAGATGGTGTGCAGGCAAGAAGACTTCTGACTGGACAACCTTCAAATTCTCCCTCAACCGCTACTACCGTATGTTCAGGGAGATGAAGGACCATGCCTTAGCTGATTGGATAAACTCTAGCTCCAACCAAGCAAAGAACTCTCCAAGATCATCAGGGAGTTTTCAAACCCTTCTGACACAGAAAAAGAGCTTAAGCCCCTCTCAAGAACTCTGTGAAAACCGTGCCAACTGCTTCCACAACAATATCATCACCATCTACAGAAACAGTAGAGCCTGTGCCGTCAGACTCCCTCTACTTTCATCTTCTCCCCACTACTAGCATCGACCACCTAATGACCATATGGTACCAGCTTGCCATCCAGGATAACACCACCACAAGGTTCACTCAGGAGCTCGCATGGATCCTTGTCCACACCACATTTCCAATCTTGGAAGCCACAGGATGAGCCACAAACTCACCACTTTGTTCAACACCTCACTAACCTAGGCAACTTTTTCCCAAAGACGGGAAACATACCAAGGTCAAATCAATACTCAATCGAAACTGCCACCTTTCCCAATGACTAGAAACACTCTGAGATCAACCCCATGCTGAAGAAGCCAACCTCAGACCCGACAGACCTCAAGAACTTCCGACCAATCTACCTCCTCCCCTTTAATTGATTTATTTAGTGTATTGACTTGTGAAGCACCTGAATCACCCCAGAGGGGTATCTTTGCACTACGGAGGTGCAGCAGTCAAAGCCCATTAGATGCTGGCATTTTTAGAAAAGCTCGGTTTTAAGGAGCTTTCTAAATAAAAGGTATTCTGGGCATTTTCGGAGATGAATTGGAAGCGGATTCCGGTAATACTGGGCTAGGTGGAAGAAGGCTTTCCCACCCAAGAGAGATTTCTTGAAGCACGGGACAATGAGCAAAGATTTTACACCTGAGTTAAGGGATCTGTATGGCTGGTATTGAATATGTTTTTCTGCTAGATAACCAGGACCTTTACCGTTTAGTGCTTTATGTACCATACAACATGTCTTAAATCTAATCCACTTGCGTATCGGTAGCCAGTGTAAACATTGCAGTAGCTGGAGAGAGGCTGTTCTGGTAGGTGGGTTTGTGAAAAGACGAGCCGCTGTGTTTTGAACTATCTGAAATTTATTAATAGAGGACTCACTAGCTGAAATCTAAAGGGCATTGCAGTAATCCAGGCGACTTATCACCAGAGCTTGGATGAGTGTTTTACGTACGGTTTGGGGAAGAAAGGGAAAAACCCTTTGTAGGCTTAAAAAGGTCATGGAGAAGGCCATCAATGTCCAGCTCTCCGAGTTCATTGAAGCCAACCATGTCCTCAACACCTCCCAGTCTTGCTTCCGAAGCAATCACAGCACAGAGACTGCGCTACGTGCCATCACAGATGACATCCACTGCCTCCTCGACCAGGGCAAAACCACAGCCCTCATCCTACTTGACCTGTCAGCCACCTTCGACACCGTCTCCCACTGCACGCTAACCATGAGACTCCACAGCGCCAGCATTCAGGACAAGGCCCTGGACTTGATCCACTTCTTCCTCATCGGCCAAACCTAGCAAGTCAGACTACCACTGTTCCTCCCAGAACCCTCGGAAATTAGCTGTGGAGTCCCCAAGGGTTCCTCCCTGGGCCCCACCCTTTTCAACGTCTATATGCCCCGTCACAGTCATCGTGCGACGCCATGGACTCAACATAGTCTCCTATGCCGATGATGTCCGGCTGATCCTCTCCCTCACAAACAAATTCTCAACCACCAGAACCAACTTCCACAGTGGAATGGAGGTCGTTGCTACATGGATGAAAGGCAGCTGTCTCAAGCTCAAATCGGACCAGAACAAAGTCCTTATCCTGCCTGAGACCCACCCCATCAGCCTGGGACGACTGCTGGTGGCCAGCCACTCTGGGTGCTACACCCACCCTGAAGAACCACACAGGCAGCATTGGCATTTCTCTTCACTCACAATGAACACCAAATCAATGCAGTCTCCACAGCCTCTTCCCACACGCTCCGCCTGCTCTGAAAGACTTTCAAATGGATCCCCACAGAATCCAGAAGGATAGTCACCCATGCACTCATCACGAGCAGACTCAACTACGGCAAAACACCTTATGCCGCCATCACACAGAAACAGATCAAGAAACTACAGCACATCCAAAATGCTGCTGCCACACTGGTCCTCAACATTCCCTGATGCAGCCACATCATGCAGCACCTCCGACAACTCCACTGGCTCCCAGTCAACAAGAGCGTCACCTTCAAGCTTCTCACTCATGCCTGCAAAGTCCTACATGATGAAAGACCAGCATACCTGAACCTCAAATTCCATGTACCCACCAGACAACTCTGATCCTCCTAACTCGCCCTTGCCTCCATACCCAGGATCCACAAGACCAGAGGCAGAGGAAGATTGTTCTCCTACCTTGCTGCCAAGACCTGCAACACCCTGCCTCTGCACCTCTTGCAATCAGTGTCACTGACCCAATTCAGGAAGGACTTCAAGACCTGGCTCTTCGAATGATCCTCCACGAAGTCTGCCCAGCAGACCCCAGCACCTTGAGACCCACTTGATTGAGTAGCCGCACTATACAAGCTCCTGATTGTTTGATAGAAGAAGGCATCAGTCAACCCCAGCAAACTCAAAATCTACCGCCCCATCTCCTTGCTCCCCTCCCTAGCCAAGGTCCTGGAGAAAGCCATCAACAAGCAACTAATGAACCATCTGGAACAGAACCACTTCCTCGACACCTCTCAGTCTGGATTTGGCTGCAACCACAGCACCCAGACTGCTCTGATAGCCACAACTGATGACAACTGAGGCCTTTTCAACCGGGGAGAAATGGCAGTACTGATCCTCCTCAACCTCTTGGTGGCATTTGACACCGTATACCACCATGTACTGAAAACAAGATTGCGCCACATCATTATACAAGGAGAGGAACTCAAATGGATCGCCTCCTTACTCACTGGAAGAACACATAAGATCCGCCTTCTACCGTTCACCTCCGAATCCAAAGAGACATATGCGGTGCATCCCCTGAATCATCCCTCCTCCCGACCCTCTTCAACATCTACATGACCCCCTGGCCAACATCGTCCAGTCCCACTGAATTAACATCATATACTATGCTAATTATACCCAACTCATCCTCTCCCTCTCTGAAGACCCCACAACCAGCAGAACCATCTTCCATTGGTGTGAACGACAAGCATCGTAAACTGGATGAGGACAACTGCCTGAAGCTGAACTCTGAAAAAACAGAAGTACTCATCTTTAGCAATGACCCCACTCTCTGGAATGACTCCTGGTGGCCCCCGGATCTAGGAACATCACCCACACCCACTGAACATGCCAGAAACCTTGACATCATCCTGGACAACAATCTTACCATAAAGTACCAGATTAACACAGTCTCTTCCACCTGCTTCCTCACTCTGTACATGCTAATTCGAATGTTCAAGTGGCTCCCCCGAGACACAAGACGCACAGTCACACAGGCCTTATCATCAGCCGACTGGACTATGGCAATACCCTCTATTCAAGGACATAGAGCCACCTCCTACAGAGACTTCAGACCATACAAAACACCACAGCCAGAATCATCCTCATCTTCCCTCGACAAATCCCCAGCACCCTCATCTCAAAAACCTCCACTGACTCCCCATGCACAAAAGATGGCAATTCAAAATGTTGGACATAAATAACAAAGAGGGGAGAGAGAGTTTTAGGTGGATTCTCAGTGGAGCCGCGTACGGGGCAGTCAGGAGGAACTTTCTCTTAGGCATCGTAGCGAACCAGCACGAGGACCCCTACGTTTCCTGAGGCTCATGAGGCACTGAAATTAACTCATGAAAGTATGCCTTTTTCTATGCTATTCACTGCATTAACTACAACCCTTAATATTTATGACAGCTACGAGAAGCCCAATTGATGAGCAACCAACCTAACTTTTAAAGTGTGTTAGTTTTTAGAGTGTGTGTTTTATGTTAAGTGTCTGTGTGTCTTGTCAGTTTCCTTTTTTCACACCAGGCACGATTTCACGCATAGTATGACATTCATGTCTAGAGATCGAAGCCCGCACCAATTGATCTTTTCCCACAGGTCACTGAACCTTTGGATGCAGAGGAGTGGACCACCACAAAAAAAATGTTGTCCCCTTCTTCTGCAGGTCAGCTGTATAGCAACAAAGATATCGAAATTTTGTAGGTACATTGCATAACCTGCACCATATCTCACTTTTGTAAATAAAACACATTTTTAAAGTAGAGAAACGTGAGTAAGGTGGGGATTTGTGTACACCGTCCTGAAGAAGGAGTTCCATACTCCGAAACATATTGACACACACACAGGAGGTGATGCACATTGTCCTGCATCCTACACCTCCATCTCTTTCACCCTTTTAACAGCGCCAGCCTGGGGCCCATTAAAATTCTTTTTTGCGTCTACCCCACGAGCCATGCACTTTTTAAACGTCACTCGTCGATAACCTCACCACTCACGCACATAAAACATAAACCCTCACACACACCCCACATAGTCATTGATAAAGTGCTCCCGCGTAATCGTAGGTCGCAGCACGCCGCATACCGTAGAGGGGTGCGAAGACCCCAATGATGAAGCATGACACCAAGGGTCCTTTTGGTGTGTGAGGGGTATTTTACCACACTGGGTGCTCCCAACCATAGTATGGAAACCCCTCTATCATAAGAGTGGATTAATTTTGTTTATGCAATTCAAAATGTTGGTCCACGCATACAAGGCTCTACACAACCAAGAGCAACGCCTCAGCTTCCACCATCTTTCCAGACAGCTACACTCTGCATCCCTCTCCTTCAACCACATCCCCTGCATTCATTGCACCATAAGTAGAGGACACTCCTTCACCTAACTCATTGCCAAGACGTGAAATAAACTCCCCAGGCAACTACTGACCTCCTTCTCTCTTCTGGAATTCCGAGGGCATTAAAAACCTGGCTGTTTGACTGAACCCCTCACGCTCCCAGATCCTGGATACCGCCCGGGTGATTGGCCATGCTACATAAATCCATCGATTGATTGATAGGTAAGTTAGGTATGCCAATTAGGAGTATTACCAATTTCAACATGCTTTAGTGGTCTGAGCACATGCATTTGGGTCTGGTTAGCTGATAGCAGGGTCCCAGTTCAAAGAGTCAATAAACCAGCAGCATTAGTCCACAAACAAATGGGGATGACCATGTAAAAAGTGACACCTTCTCATAGTGGTGAAGCTGGACATCCAGGACATCCAGCTTTGAATGAGGTGCAGACAGTGTTTGGAGCACTTTTAAGTGGAGTTGGGTATCGTCAGAGTACTGGTAAATTGTGATGCTTTTATCTGTGAGTAGAGCCTAAAGTGTCGCCATCTAGAGATTAAAAATTAAAAGGGATAGCATAAACATCTTGGGACTCCGCGGGTGGTAGGGATTTTTTGTGACCTGCTCTCCTGACATGTTCTGGCATCTATCTAACTTTCAAATAATCTAGTTCCTAGGGAGATGCTCATAGCTGCACAGAAACTGGTCATGTGGACAACACTACACTGGCTGCCCTAGAAAGGGGCTCTACCCTTTATGTGTATGACCATGAACTATATTAAAAGTGCCCTCAATCTAAATCGTGGTTGTAGCGCTTCCTGCTAGCATACATCTGCGCTAGAAAGGTTTTCAGTGATGGGCTGAACATTATTTTATCTCTTTGAAGGTATATCCAGTGGTAAAACTAAAACGTGCTGTGAATGATTGTCACCTCCTAAGAAAGGTATTATTTTGTTAAATAGTTTAGTTTAAATTGACTCTAATAGTACACATTCATTTTTGCAAACCTACTGTATTTTTCAGATGCTTCCATAGCCACTTATGAATTCTACTTGCCTATTGATTTTCTGGCCAATTATAGAGGTAATGGACATTATGATTGCTCTCAACCATGTTATTGTATGCAGGACGGCGAAGCGACTGCTGCTATTAGTTTACCAGCAGCCCAATATTGATTTGTTCTTGTCAACGATAAATGCAGCTAAACTAGATATCAAGCCATTTTCTGCCACAATTAAGAACCCAGGATGCCTTTTCTAAACATATGGTACACTGTGTATGTGCTACATTGTGCAAACCTACTTTACGACTGTCTATATAAAGGATGTCTCACTAAGAGTGTATTTAAACTAACAGTAAATGTGCCGATTCAATCAACCTGGCATGTTTTGCTTTGAATCACCTGGCTGATTCATATATTTATATACCGTCTAATATAGAAACCCGCCCACAGCAGGACATCTGTGATAGAAATCTCCCAATAACCAGCAGCCATGCTGAAATTTGATTTGTCCTTCGTATTGCTTGGAGGATGGTGCTTGAAATAGTAAAATGGTCCTATAATATTCCATACACTAAATTCACATTCCAGATCCTCTTGTCAAAATCTCCACGAGCCTACTAGGTGCTTCGGAAATTGGACAGAAAAAAGACGCAAGTCCTTATTCTGCTGAAGTACAAGAAAAAGTTCCCACAAAAAAGCTCATGTCATGTACAACAAACATTCTTAAAATCCAAGCAAGGAGGTAGCTTGTAAAAAGGTAAAAGTAGCTCAGCATTATGTAATAATGGTACCATACAAACAGCTGTGGCATGAGCTGAGCAATCTAACCATAGAGCACATCCTCTGGAGAAACTCTGCAACCACCTCCTGTACCCTGGGGCTTCCTGCTTATGATCTATGCTGTGCACAGCATGCTCTGAACACAAACACTACCTGCATGGTCATTAAATGAAAATACTGTTGAGTAGTTTGCACAGGCGGAGGTAGGTCCCTCGGTATAGTTGAGTACTTCATTACTGCCATACTGAGATCCTCTGCTCACCAAAATTACAGTTGTCCTCCAGCCCTGCAAACAAATCTGAACATTGGCAGGAAGCGCTGTCAATTTTAAAAATGTTTAATTGACTGCTCCATCAAAAATGACCACAAACTTTCATGTTTTACTTTTTCCAAAGGTATGAGTTTATTTTTGGAAAAAGAAAAACTAATGTGCCCCACAGCAGGGAAAGTGTCTCCTATGGTGTGGGAGTCTATTAGTATTTTTTTCCTGTCCCTCACTGCCAGGTTTTACCTGGCGGTGATGAACAGTAAAAAACACATATACCACTATCCACTCTAAATCAGGCAGACAGTGTTAAATATAAACACTGATAGCCTACATTCTGTTGAGCCATTGGTGGAGTGTTTCAGTGACGGAACCCCAGTAGACTCTGCCGCTGACATACTTAAGGTTCGCCTGACTGTAAAGCAGGTAGGGAGACCTTCAGTTTGGCAGAGGGGGTACTCCGTCTAAGTCATCCCAATAGATTTTTTTGTTTTCCACTCTTTTGTTATTGAAAACAGTCTGGGATTCACATTTTGGTTCTCAAGACATCTACATGAATGTACACCATTTACATGCCAATAAAGAGTACATTTCAAACTTCAGAGATGTCCTCCAATCAGCTGTAGTGTTTGAGTGAGCTCCTATCCTCACTGTCTCCCTCTAAGATTGTTTCCATGTCACAGTTACTAGAACTGTTTTCAATCCATTCACATTGAAGTTTATAGTGGTAGATACATTTTTAGTCAGTGTCACACAGAGATTCTCTATTGATTATTTAATGATTTTAGAGCTGTTTGCTAACTCGATGCATAATGCACCAGTCTGCTATCCTGTCTCACCTATTCTCCATACTCCTAGGTTCATACACCCTGACAAGAATAAGATTCACCACACCTCTCCACCCCATCCCACCCCCAACCCCACCACTACCCTCACTCCCACCCTTTCAGAACTCCAGAGACATCCAGCTTTGACTCCAGCACCCAGCAAGTTGTTAAGCGGTTATGTTAAGACCATAAAGCAAAATATTACTCCTCCTTGAAGACAGCATGGGAGCAAGGAACAATGGACTATCAGCTGTAAACTCTGTGGTTTACTGCAAATCTGCCTGTATTAACTGAAATGTTTACATTATACTAATTGCATTTTTGGCTAACAATAATAAGAATTGTGTGACAAAAAAACCTGGATGCATAATGAGCAAAGCTGATGCCTCAGATTCTTTTTTGTTGGACTTGGCAATATTTGTAATATCACCCCCAAACTTTTTGCCATCACCCCTCCTGTTTTCTGAATTATTTTTTGTTGGCATTAGGACTCTGCATTTTACTGCTGCTAACCATTTCTAAAGTGATCGGGTCTCTCTCCCAAAAATATGTAAACTCAGCCAACACCTGATTTGCCCTTTTAACATTGGGTTTCCCTATTACATTTATTAAGTGTTCACCTTTGGTTGAAAACAGGTGGAAATGTCATGTTTGGTCTCAAAAAAGAATCGTAATTTAAATTACTCTTCAATGTTAAAGTCGGATTTTACGTCATAATTCTGAAAATACCAATTATAGAAGTTGGCATTTTCTTGTCCTACTCATTTGGTGCCTGCAGCCTAAGTCCTGGTTCCTGTGTCACATGGCTGTGAATAGTTGGCAGTTGGCCTTTGGGTATTCCTCCCAGACAGTGTGACAACGGGGGACTGGGTGGTGGTAGGATCAGCCTTCCTGCCTGGATGGGAGGGGCAGAGCTGTTCCGTGCTCCACTTATATTTCAAAGGGGTGCCTCAAGCACACTCACAAATGAACTTGACACCAGCCTTTTGTCACCCTAGACCACTTGGAGCCTGAGCAGTGGGAAGGAAGGACATTTCCAGAATCAGATGGGAAATCGCCCAGATGTTTTTCCCTTTTCAAAGGATGGCACCAGGTACAAATATTGGACCCTCAGAGAGCTCTTCAGAGGACTACCCTGCTGCTACCTGAGGACTGCCCTGCTGCTTGAGGCCTGCCCTACTCTTTGAGAAGGAAGACTGGACCTACTCCCTTCATCATAGGCTAACCTGAGTGACTCAAAGGATCAGTTAGCTGACCTTCTGAGCTACAGGGACCCAACAAGCTATAAAGGCCTAACTGCAGCCACCTGGCTGACCTCCTGCTTCTACTGCTTGGATCTGCAACTGCACCTGCCTCAGCCCTGCTGGCCTCGGTTAGAATTCCCTATCCCCAAGAGGTGCCTCATCAGGTCCTGGACCCTTGGCTGGCATCAGAGTGCCTTCCTCTTAAAAATAATGAGAAATCCTGAGGTTTTGAGCACTTCATGACAACAAATAGGCTCATTCATGGCAAGACTCAGGCATGATTGAGCTACAGCGGCTGCCAGCGTCGACCGGCAACACAAAACCTTATTGAGACCTGCGCTATAGCAACAAAAGGTCGAGTGACCGGCAATGTGAAGCTCTAGCAATGATTGACTATGACACCTGATTGGATCTTTGTGCTACAGTGGGAACCATCCGCGACACCCGGGCTGTTCTTTGCACAAGAATGACGCCCATCCACAACGCTCTCCCTGGTCTTTCTCCACTGTGAACTGGACTCTTCATGTCAGACTTTTAGAAGGTAACATTTCAGCTGGACTAACCTAGTTCCTTTATTTGACCCGTGCTCCATCAATGTCAGCCTAAACGTGTGACTTTCCCCTGGTTTAGCACGACCAGCTGACCGTGAATGATGTTTTGTTCTTTTAGGAGCTATATATGCCTAAATCTTTAAAATTGAAGATCTATGATTCTACTAATTGGATTTTTAATATTCTGATATCATTTTATGTATTACAATATACTCTATTTATCTAAATTGGTTTGGCATTTTTCTTGTGTCGTGTTTTCACTTTACTACGGGTTGAGTGCTGCCTAATTACTTTACACATTGCTTCTAATTAAGCCTGACTACTTTTGAGGCAAGCTACCAGAGAGTTAAGAAACATCTTAATTTGGGGCCAGATGTAGGTGGCTAAATACTGGTTGGTAACGCCGAAATTCGTTAAATTTCTGCGTTACCGACCGGTATTTAGCCATGTGCGATGTAGGTGACTTTAAACCTACATGCAAAATAAGGAATCGCAAACAGCGATTCCTTATTTTGCACTTGCATTTAAGGAATCGGAAATACCGATTCCTTAAATGCAATGTAGGTAGCACTAAAAACAGTGCACCTCAGCTTTAAGGAATCGCTATTTACTACCAACTTCAAGTTGGTGGTAAGTAGGGATTTCCTTACAAATAGCACTTTTTTGCTTTTTTTTATGTGCCATGTGGCACACATCCATGCCCTTAGGGCATGTATGTGAGCCACAGGGTGTCCTTTGGACACCCTGGCACCCTTGAAATACCTCCTGCTATTAACGAATCAGTAATACCGAATCGCTAATAGTGAATCTCTTCCCATTCATTCCTATGGGCCTCCTAGCCCATAGGAATGAATGGCTAGGTATTCCTTAATAACGAATCGGAATTACCGATTCGTAATTAAGGAATATTAAGGAATTGCTAATATTTTAGTGATTCCTACCTACATTCCATTTAGCGAGTCCTTAATAGCGATTCGGTAATAATCGCTATTAAGGACTCACTAAATGGAAGTTACCTACATCTGGCCTTGGTGACTTTTTGTGGTTCACAATGATTGTGGTTGTTGCTTGAGAAGGGTCATCATTCCCTCAACCAATGACCCGATTCACTAAATTTTTCAATTCAAAAGTGATTCTGGAACAGATTTCAATCCCAAATGTGAAAAAAACAAAGATTCAGGCCTCAATTGCGAGTGTAGTTCTTGTCCAATACGCGTGATAACATTAGTTACTGCAATAACATAATTATGAATATTACACACTGCAATAGTATTGAGATATATTTTAGCAATTAAACCTGCTGATTTTAACCTAGGGGAACTTCCCAGTAAATACACATATTTTTGTTTAGAAATTCTCATTTTATGCCCCTTTTTATGAAGAAAACTCAATGTATGTGACAATTATTACACGCAATAAAAATTCAAACACCTTGATGTCGAATTTCATGGGATAATATCATTTTCACATCTCACAACAGGAAACTTGTATAAGGCCTCACTCTTCGAAGACCATGAACACATTTTTTAAAACAGTAAATCACAAAAATCATATTCTGTGTAAAGATCTATCTTCATGGTAGCTATGGTGTAATTATATACTGGTGATCAAAATACATTTTCACACAGAACTTAAAATGTGAAAATCTACTTTTAGATCATCCCACATAACTTTTTTGGCTCTTGAGGGATCTGTGATCAGAGATGGACATGTGCATATTTGCCAGCTGTTAAAGGTATTCGCAAACCAAAAAAAGTAATTCCTTTGGAATTCCTATTTACAACTTGAGAGTGTCCTTGCATATTCTGTAATCCTATATGCAGAAGAAACAGCTCTGCTGAGTCATGTGATGTAGAAAACTTTCATTTGCCATTGTGTAAGAAAGTACAAAAATGTATTAAAAACAATATCCGTTTATCTACAAAAATATGTTGATTTAAACAAAAAACCCTTCCAGTACTAGTTCAAAGCAAAATCACCTTCTATTTTACCTTATTAGGCCTTGCAAACAGCTCCCTTTAACTCTACATTGTCAAGGAAATCTTTAAAAAAAATACTGAGTGTGCTATGTGTAGGCACCTTGATCATGACTGGATGGCTTTCTTGTCTAGCTAAACTTCCCTGCTCCTGATTTGATGGCTTTCCTCCTTATTTCTATGTTTGGCATCCCCCCAAGCAGCATTTAGTTCTCACTGTATTGTGATTGGATGGCATGTATCCTTCCACTACGGATGTCTAACCCTACATTGGCATGCATATGAGGCACTATTCAATTAAAGACTGAAGTAAGCTGTAAATGTGAAGCCATTCTCTGCCCACTATTCTAATACCCCACACATGACATACCTGACCTACTGAAAACCTCTCTCACTTTTCACTCTCCCTGATCTTTACCTTAAGGAAATCTCCACCATGATTGTGGAGTCTCCCTATGGCAAAAAAACATAGCAAAAACTATAAAGGGTTCATAAACTTAAAATGAGTAAACATATTTTAGTGTTAATAAGAATGTAAATGAATTGTTTATGTGTATTTTAAATGTAAAACAAAATAAAAGGTTACAGCACTATTAACTAATTAAATATTTAAATAATTTAAGTATATTAAATTAAATATTTTTATTCTGAAGATTAATTTAAAAAACAAATCCCCATCTAAGCTAAAAAGATTTAGGTTTAGTATTATGCATTAATAATTATTGCAAATTATGTAATTAAAGGTTATTCAATTATATTTTGATGGAAACAAATGCTACAATAATTTGAAAATTCGAAAAGGTTGTTAACCTTATAATTAAACCATAAATATGTCTTATTTGTTGATTCAATTGCATTTATTCTATTTTAACTATTTTAAATAATGTAGTTAAACATGATTTCTTGTGGCGTCTCTACCTCCATTATTTTCTATAAGAGGAGGTTGCAGTAACAGTAGTTAGCTACATGTGGTGCTGGACTTACTCCAGCTCTGATCTGAAGTAATTTACTAATGTTTGTGGTCTCATTTTGGGTGTAGGAACTTATAAGTGTAGTTTGTGAATAGCGATGGGCTTACTCTTTTGTTAATGGGTGCATGCCCCTTCCAAAACCCCTCCCCAACATACTGAAAAGGTTGCAGGTTGAGAATAGGCTCCCAGTGATTAAATTACTTCCCACCCGATTTCCCTATAAACCCACAATCCACTACAGAAATAAAAACGCAAAATTCATATAAAAAATTAATAACTATAAACATTTTAACATATATTATAAACATAAAAACAATTTTTATACAAAAAAAACATACATCACACACATATAAAATATATACTAAAATTCACAACATTAATAAAAAATTGATATTTTTAACAACTATATTTTTTCAAACGATATTACTTACCTAAAATTGATATTCTTGACCATCAGAATTTGTCTGTCGCTATTTTTGACCACGATATTTTTGACTCGATATTTGTGCAATTCGATATTTTATACTCAACTTTTACCTCATTGGTTAGGGAAGTACCGGGAGTCACCTCCACCCACTAGGTAATGCAATACATAAATTTTATTTTATTTTTCATTTCAAACGACTTATATAGCGAGCAAATACCCTGGGGTGTCTGGGCACTGTGGTGTGAAAAAAGGGAAAGGAGCTGGGACAGATGACTACTGGTTGAAAAGCCAGTTCTTTACCTGTTTCCTGAAAGCTAGCAGGGTGGGACTAATTTTAATATGTAGGGGGAGAGTGTTCCACAGTCTAACAGTGGGGACTGTGAATCGTCTATCACCCCATGATGTTTTCTTTGTCCGAAAAGTACTCAGGAGGTGGGCCGAAGAGGAGCGCAAGGGTCTGTTGAGAGTGTATGGCCTGAGTACTTTTTTTAGAAACTCGGGTGCTGTGTTGTGGATTGCTTTATATGCAATGCATAGTGCTTTAAATTTAGTTCGACTTCTGATAGGCAACTAGTGGAGGTGTTGCACTACGATGGATATCGGCTTGAACTCTGGCGGCTGAATTCTGAACTAGTTGTAGCATGTTGAGTACTTTTTCCTGGGCGTTTAATATGAGACCTTTACAGTAGTCTACTTTTGACATTACCATTGTACTCATGAGAGTCTTGCCAGCGCTAGAGGGGAGAAATAGTAGGAGTTTCTTTATAATTTTAAGAGTGTCGAAGGATGAAGAGACAAGTGCATTGGCGAGGTGTATGAAAGACAACTTGTTGTCAAACACTACACCCAGGTTTCTGAACTTTGTGACAGAGGAAGGAGGGGATCCCAGCTTTGTAGGCCACCATGTGGGAGAACAGCCAGGGGCTAGGTTGCCAAATATCATTACCACCGTTTTATCGAAGTTTAACTTTAGGCAATTGTTTGCCATCCATGAGCTGATTGCTAGCATTCCCTCTTGGAAGATGGCAGCAACTGCTCCTCCATCGTTGTGTACTGCAAGCACCAGTTGTGTATCGTAGGCGTATGAGGATAATCTCATCCCGTGTGCTTTGATGACCCTGGCCAAGTCCAATACATAGATGTTAAATACGCAGACCCTCCATGATTTTGTGATTTCGCGGTTTGCTGCGAAATCGGCACTTTTGTAAAAATCCAGCGATTTCTACAAAAGTGCCCGCAAAATCGGCACTTTTGTAGAAATCGTGGCATTTTTACAAAAGTTAATCCATGTCGCTATATCCTGGGGGGTCTGATTTAATGCAAAAACAACATTAAGATGTTTCTTAGAAATGCTGTTTTTTTGGAGCATAGTCTCTGGAGATGTTGGTATGCTGCTAAACACTGAGAAAGAAAGTGCCGGGGGTGCCGGGGACAGAAGGAATGTTGAAGAAATCTAGCCAGCTCTTCTTTTGACATTTCATGATAAGTACCTCAGGCGCCACGAAAAACGCCACACCAGATAGGAAGAAAATGCAGTCAAGCGCAGTAACAAAAAAACAAGACATGCGAGCTCTAAAGTTAAATATGTCGTTGTGCATTTTTCTGTTTATTTTTTAAATCTGCAGAGTTGTACACTGCCTAAATGTGAACATCCCGGGTTATTTTATCATAAAGCTTATTTATCAGTTTGTGTTTGTGTGTTTTTTTTGCTTTATGAGCCATCCTTGACACTTCAGAGCTCGGACTGCTAGGTGCCCGACGAGCAGGTGGGAGGTGGGGGTTGGGGCCGAACCTTGGAGTCTTCTCAGCGACGTACCCTAGACTAGCACCAAGACAGACATGTACTCACTGACTAGCCTAGTCAGAGTGCATATCTGTCTTGGTGCTGTAGAACAATGTCGGGTTTCTAAGTATTGAACTGCAGCAGTATTGACTGAAGAATATCTACTACCACTATATCAAGGTGAGTATATATGACTAACAGCCACATGCATCAAGTGATTTAGGAAACGCAAACGGTGCGAATCGCAAAATTCGGCCGTTTGCGATTCCTAAATCACTATTTGGGATGCATCAATCAAAAATACAAGAAAACGCTAGTTTTTGCGATTTCTAAAAATGCGATTGCATTTAAGGAATCGCAATTTGCAATTCCTTAAATGCAATGCATGACACCTAAAAAAATTGCGAATTCGCAATTAGGAGGAATAGTGAACTCTGGGAGGAAAACATGGCGGCCAGCTAAGCAGTCGGGCGCGAGTGCCGGTGGGGGGAGGAGTGGCGTTTTCGCTACGGTAGCATTCTAGGCGTCTAATTTTGGGATGCCCAGCTGAGGAAAAGTTTCCTACCCGATCTCGGAGGGTCTGTGTTTTCGGTGTCGTCCACGGGCCGCTCTGTGCAATTGTAGGCAGCCGCAGGCAGTGTATGGCGGCGCGAGACGGGCAGAGGGGAGCCGAGGAGGAGCCTCCAACGGAGCAACAGGTGGAGCATTCAGCGGGAGGAGAACGCTGGAACAGAGCGGCTGCCGAGGTAGTGAGAGGCAGGAGAGCAACAGCCAGATTGCAATACGGCGCGGGAGGGGCAATCGGTCGCGGTGCTGGGAGCACAAAGGGAGAAAGAAAGGCAGAGGTAGGAGAAGCCCAAACTCTGCAGGTACAATCTATATCTAAAGTTAGTCCTTCTGGGGTGGATGTAGATAATAAAAAAGGTGGGGGTCATGGAGGGGCACGCTCCAAGGTCTCCCAATTCAGAGCAAGTGATAAGAAAAAAGGCTCAGATCAAGCTAAGAGGGAGGAAAACAAAGAGGTTACAGGGTATGCGCTGAGAAGCATAGGGAAAAAAACTGCAGGGGAGGAAAAACAGGTTGATTTAGGTTCCAACTGTGGAAACAACACTAAAAAGCACACTAGACAAAACAATAAAGCGAGGGTATTAGGTAAAAAATTATTAATTAACCCCTCTTTGAATGCGTATTTCAAACCACTACCCAAAACTTTAATATTGTCGCAGCTTTCTATCCCAGACAGCGCTAGATTAAATGAGCAGACAAGTGGGGAAACACTAGAAGCAGGTAGTGGCTTGAAGGCACCTGGGTTGGAAAACAGCTTGAAAGATTGGGTAGACCATCTAAGCCCGAACAGATACCCGGTGTTAGAGATGGAGGAGGTAAATCAGGATAATCTAGATGAAATAGACGTGGAGCAGAAGGAAGAACAGGAGGTCATTGTCCGACCTACAGGCTTAGGTGAAAGTGACTCCCTCTTGGCAGAACCACTGGATGGTGGAGAGGAAGCAGGTGGTGAGGGAGGGGGTAGTGAGGGCCCTCCGGAGGTTGAAAACTTGGACAGTACTGTTATTGCCCTCCTAAGAAAACTAGATTTTGATGTACACAAGGGTTTTGAGGAGTCAAAGGCGAATCAGGACGGGATCAGGGAGCTTTGTGGACTGCTGGAAGCTAAGTTTGATGACCTAAGCAAGCGTACTGAGACACTTGAATTAGAGGTTAAGGAGATCAGAGACAAGGTAGAGGAAAACAGCAAAGAATTGGATGAGGTCAGATTTAGGGAGAGGGCACATGAAGAGCGGCTGGAAAGATTGGAGAATATGCAACAGAGAAACAATTTAAAAATGTTGAAATTACCAGAGGGAAAAGATGGAGATAACATAAAAGGTTACATTGTCCATTTATTAAAAACAGAATTGCAGTTAGAGGAAACTGAGGAGGAGATCTGTTGCGATATTCAGAGGATACATCGTGATCCCTTCAGACTGAATCTAAATCGTTCAAAACCCAGAAGAATCTTGATCAATTTCTTGACATACAGCCTTAAGGAAAAGCTTCTGGCTGCTGCTCTGAAGAAGGGAGCCTTGTTGGTTGATAATGCTAGAGTCGAGGTCAGGTCGGATCTTTCAGTGGTAACGGCTAACAGGCAGTGGGATCTGGGCAAAAGGATAGAGCCATTAAGAAGTATGGGGGCCAGTGTGCAACTGAAATTTCCGGCTTTTTTAAAAGTTATGTTGAAGAACAAAATGCATACTTTTAGGTTTGTAGAAGATGTTGACGCTTTTTTGGACCAATGTCAGGCTGGGAATGTGTAACAGAAAAAGGCTCAAGGGGAATTGCTCTATACTATTGGACGTGTAGAGGGTTATTGCTGTGAATAAGGTTTATTGTTGAGGGGAAACGCCATCATCCCCCATAACAGGCACTCGAAGGGCCTTTACAGGGCCTTAGGAAGCTGGTTGGGTTTTCCAGGGAGGGGGGAGTGGGGGAGAGGAGGAGGGAGGTAGGGGTAGGAAAGGGGAGGGAGGGGGGTCTGGGGAAGAAAAAATTTAAAATTGTTCTCAGTAGCTATTTTCTCACCAGGGTGTTATTGAGGTTTGAGGGGATCTGGGATGATGGGGGGTAGTACAGCAGACCTGACTTTGATTTCTTGGAATGTGAATGGCTTAAGAGTGAAGTCTAGGAGGGATATGATTATGAAGTACCTGAGAGATCTCCCGGTACACATTATGATTTTGCAGGAGACCCACTTAACAGGAGAGGAGAGTAAGAAATATTTTGGATCACAACGATGGCTGAAGCATGTCTTTTATACTCCACAAGTGATGGTAACAAAAGGTATTGCACTGTTGGTTAGACAGGGGGTAGACTGGATTATTGAGGGTGAGGTTGCGGACACTAAGGGGAGATGGTTGGCTGTTACTATTAAAATTAATGGCTTCAAGTACAATGTTATAGGGTATTATGGTCCAAATCAGGACGATGTGGGGCCTTTAGATGAACTAGCTAAGGAGATGCTCGGACTTACAGGCAATATTATTCTTGCTGGTGACTTTAATACCGTATTGGATAATAAACTGGATAGATCTTCAAATAATAGGGTGCAGGTAAATAGCAAAATGTCAAACAGGGTTAAGGGATTGATGGACCAGTTTGGTTTATGTGATGTTTGGAGAAAGAGGGCAGATCAATCATTAGGTTACACCTATTATAATAAAAAATATCGCCATAGGTCACGGATTGACTATATCCTAATAGATTTAAGATTGTTGGAGGGAGTGAAACAGATCTTGCATGTCGGAGTGCATCTGTCAGATCATTCAGCAGTTACCTTAGTGGTCAAGACAGGGCCTCGAGATCTGGGTTCAGTCTGGAGGCTGGATCGAACGGTTTTGTATGACTCTGGGTTGATGGAGAATCTAAGGCAGGAACTCGATGTATTTGTAGAACACAATGTGGGGTCAGCAGGAATTGATATTGTCTGGGAGGCCTGCAAAGCTTTTTTACGGGGGAGGTTGGGAGCTCTGGCCGCAAGTAAAAGAAGAGCATATTTTAATAGGGTAGAGCTCTTGGAAAAGGAAGTTCGTCAAAAGGAGGTAGACCTAGTAAATACAGTGAGTAGTGAGGTTAAAGAAAAGTCTGTTCAAGATTTGGATGAATTGAAAAGAGAAATTGTTACAGTGGTTTCCAAAAGGCTTAGAGAAAAATATGAGGCTAGTCAATTGGCGGACATTGAATACGGCGAGGGCACAAGTAAATTATTAGCCTGGAAAGCAAGAAGCGACCGGGTACGAAGCATGATTGAAGAAGTGAAAGATGGGGAGTCAGGACGATTTGTAACGGATAAAAAAGATATTGCTGAAGCCTTTTACAGGTATTTTGAAGAAGTGTACAGGGAGGATCTTGTTCCAGCTAAACAGGAAATAGAGAATTGGGTGAAGGTCTTGAATCCCTTAACAGATGAGTTGCAGGAAATATTAAATCAAGAGATAACGCAGGGACAAGTAGAGGTGTTTTTTAGAAATGTGAAGAAAGGGAAGGCTCCTGGCCCGGATGGGCTTCCTGTTGAAGTATATAAGGTGTTGGCAGGGAGTTTGGTACCCTTATTAACGAAGCTCTTCAATGATATCTTTTTGGGAAACGTGGCCCTCCCTGAATCATGGAACGAGGCGAATATTATAGTTATCCCTAAACCTGGGAAATCACCAAAACACATGGATTCGTATAGGCCGATTTCGCTTTTAAATAGTGACTACAAGCTGTTTGCTAAGATCCTGGCAGATAGATTGGCCAAAGTTGCCCCATATTTCATACATAGAGATCAGATAGGCTTTATTAAAGGCAGACATTTAAAGGAGTTAACTTTTTCCCTTATAGGTAGTATAGATGTAGCTGTTACATAAAATCTTCCCTTGGCGGTAGTTGCTTTGGACGCCACCAAGGCGTTTGATCGTGTCAACTGGGTGTATTTGAAAGCTCTAATAGCACATCTACATATGGGGGATAATTTTGGCACGGTCTTGTCACGGCTATATCAGTCACCTACCTCGAGGATATTAGTAAATGGGACATTAACCCCGCCAATAAAAGTAATGAGGGGCACAAGGCAGGGATGCCCCTTATCTCCTCTCTTGTTCGATCTTTATATAGAACCTCTAGCGTGTCGAATTAGAGAGGCAGAGCTGATTCCATCTTTTGAGTTTCAGGGGTGGGCCAGAAAGATCGGGCTATATGCGGACGATATAGTTATTTTAACCCCTAAGCTACATCAATCATTGAGTTGTATAGACACTATAACTAAGAAATTTGGGGAGGTCTCTGGATATCGTTTGAACAGGGACAAACACTGAGATCATGTCCTGGAATTTAAATGCAGATGATATAGTATGCAAAACAGAGGTAAGATATTTGGGGGTCCAAATAACACATGATATAAAGGAACTTACTAGAGTTAACTTTGCAAAAGTTAGGAAAGAAATCTCCCAGGCCATGAAAGGCTGGATGCACCTGCCGCTAACACTATTTGGCCGAGTTAACTTAGTGAAAATGATGGTTTTACCCAAGATAACTTTTCTTTTTGATTCTATACCACTTTTGTTTGAGAAGGAGGGGATTTTAAGGCTGCAAAGTGAGATAGGGTCCTTCATTTGGGCATCTAAAGGATCGTGCTTATCTTGGAAAAAGATTAGGAGGAAACTTTTGAAAGGAGGTTTGGCTGCTCCGGATTTTCAGATCTACTCTTGGGCTTTTTTGTTGAAGAACTGCAGAATGCTTTTGGGTACTCCAGGGAGTTCAGCCATTGGTACATTAATGTCAGCACTGCTTAGAATGGAAACGACTGATCGGAATGGTTTTATGTACAAATTTGCCGACCCGAAGTACTTTAAAAAAATAAGGTTAAAGGTTCTGAAAGACCTAGCAATGTTATGGTACAGAGTTAGGAGGGCAACAAAGATGCCATACTTTAGCGCAATGGCACCAATTTGGAACACACCAGGAGCTCCGAGCTGGTCCGAGGATGCATTGGCAAGGCCATTAAAAACAGAGGGCCCTCAGAGACGGGGGGATTTGTTTTTAGAAGGTAGCTTAGCACCGTGGAGGTACTGTGAAAACAAGTGGGGCCATACGTTCTCCAAGTTTAAATATCTTCAGATACAAAGTTGGGCTGTCGGGAAGGAAAATCTCATCGGGCACTACAATGTCTTTGAAGAAAAGCTAGCTTTGGAGACCTCAATTAAAAAAGAAGTGGCGATGTGGTATTGGTCAATAGTGGAAATAGAAGATGGACCTTTTACATTGCCTGAGACCCTGTGGGGAGAGTGCTTGCCGAGGATTGCAACAGAAGACCAATGACAAGTATCTATGATGATTCTCTACAAGGTGGTAAAACCTGCGAATTTAAGGAGAAACCACTTGTTCACTCTCCACAGGGCGTATTGGTCACCAAAGAAATTGGCGAAATTCAAAGATGGTGCAATAGTGAGGTGTTCCAAATGTAGTGCCCCGAACGAAGGCGACTTGCATATGTTTGTCACATGCCCTGCGATAGAGGATTTCTGGAAAGCAGTGAGTAATTGCTTGTCTGTCGTATTGGGCCAACAACTGGAGGTAAGCCCTGAGCTTGTTATGACGGGAAGAGCTGACCTACAAGGTAAGGGCCTCAATGATAAAGTAAAGTTGGTGTTTTATGGCATACTGGTGGCTCGGAGGGAAATTTGCAGAATGTGGGTATCTGTTGACCCTCCATCAGACTTGAATTGGTTAAGAGCTATGAGAGCTATAGCAAAACTAGATATGGCTGGTCGAAACGAGTAGAGATACAGATTTTGGACTCCGTTCTTACAACAATATGGGTGATGGTAAGGGGGGCTAAGACTTAGGTGTAATAGAACAATAAAATCCTATGATTAAGCCTCTCCAGAATCTCGGCGGAAGGTCTGCTTAAAGGAGGATGGGTGTGCGTGATACACTTGCTCCCAACAGCATTATTTCTACCATATGAGATGAAATTACCGCAGGGTGGAACCGCGACGATATGGGGTGAGGAGAGGCATATGAGGACAAAAAAAAAAAAAAACAACATTAAGATGTTTCTTAGAAATGCTGTTTTTTTGGAGCATAGTCTCTGGAGATGTTGGTATGCTGCTAAACACTGAGAAAGAAAGTGCCGGGGGTGCCGGGGACAGAAGGAATGTTGAAGAAATCTAGCCAGCTCTTCTTTTGACATTTCATGATAAGGACCTCAGGCGCCACGAAAAACGCCACACCAGATAGGAAGAAAATGCAGTCAAGCGCAGTAACAAAAAAACAAGACATGCGAGCTCTAAAGTTAAATATGTCGTTGTGCATTTTTCTGTTTATTTTTTAAATCTGCAGAGTTGTACACTGCCTAAATGTGAACATCCCGGGTTATTTTATCATAAAGTTTATTTATCAGTTTGTGTTTGTGTGTTTTTTTAGCTTTATGAGCCATCCTTGACACTTCAGAGCTCAATCAATCAATCAATCAATCAATCAGGTCATTTGTATAGCGCACTACTCACCCGTAGGGTCTCAAGGCGCTGGGAGGGGGGGGGTGCCGCTACTGCTCGAACAGCCAGGTCTTGAGCTTCTTCCTGAAGGAGAGGTGGTCTTGGGTCAGGCGCAGATTGGTCGGAAGTGAGTTCCAGGTCTTGGCGGCCAGGTGGGAGAAGGATCTTCCTCCTGTTGTCGCTCTTCGGATGCGGGGGACGGCGGCGAGGGCGTGGTTGGTTGATCTGAGGAGGCGCTTGGGAGTGTAGAAGTTGATCCGGTTGTTGAGGTAGCTCGGGCCTTGGTCGTGTAGGGCTTTGTGCGCGTGGGTGAGGAGCCGGAAGGTGATTCTCTTGTTGACCGGGAGCCAGTGCAGATCTCTCAGGTGTCCGGAGATGTGGCTGCGTCGGGGGATGTCGAGGATGAGTCTCGCCGAGGCGTTCTGGATCCGCTGGAGTCTCTTCTGGAGTTTGGCAGTGGTTCCGGCGTAGAGGGCGTTGCCGTAGTCCAGTCGGCTGGTGACGAGGGCTTGGGTGACCGTCTTCCTCGTCTCGGTGGGGATCCACTGGAAGATCTTACGTAGCATGCGCAGGATGTTGAAGCATGACGAGGAGACGGCGTTGACTTGTCTGGTCATGGAGAGGGAGGAGTCCAGGATGAAGCCCAGGTTGCGTGCGTGGTCCGTCGGTTTGGGTGCGGTGCCCAGGGCGGGGGGCCACCAGGAGTCGTCCCAGGCGGAGGGCGTGGAGCCCAGGATGAGGACCTCCGTCTTGTCTGAGTTCAGTTTCAGGCGGCTGGTCGTCATCCATTCGGCTACGTCTCTCATCCCTTCGTGCAGGTTGGCTCTGGCGGTGGCGGGGTCGTTGGTCAGGGAGAGGATCAGCTGGGTGTCGTCGGCGTAGGAGATGATGTTCAGGTTGTGTTGGCGTGCGATGGCCGCGAGGGGGCTCATGTAGACGTTGAAGAGGGTTGGGCTCAGCGAGGATCCTTGGGGTACGCCGCAGATGACTTTGGTGGCCTCTGACTTGTACGGTGGTAGGCGGACTCTTTGTGTTCTTCCGTCGAGGAAGGAGGTGATCCATTCCAGTGCCTTCTCCTGGATTCCGATGTTGCTGAGGCGCTGTACTAGGGTGCGGTGGCAGACAGTGTCGAAAGCCGCGGAGAGGTCCAGGAGGATGAGGGCCGCTGTTTCTCCGTTGTCCATCAGAGTTCGAAGGTCGTCGGTGGCGGCGATGAGGGCGGTCTCGGTGCTGTGGTTTGCTCGGAAGCCGGACTGTGAGGGGTCGAGGGATCCATTCGTCTCGAGGAAGGCGGCCAGCTGTTTGTTGACGGTCTTCTCGATGACTTTGGCCGGGAACGGGAGGAGCGAGATGGGACGGTAGTTCTTGAGGTCGGTGGGGTCTGCTGTGGGTTTCTTGAGGAGAGCGCTGAGTTCGGCGTGCTTCCAGCTCTCAGGGAAGGTGGCGGAGTCGAAGGAGGTGTTGATGATGTCCCGCAGGTGGGGTGCGAGGACAGCGTCGGCCTTGTTGAAGACGTGGTGAGGGCAGGGGTCAGTCGGAGATCCGGAATGGATGGAGTTCATGGTGCGGATGGTGTCTTCGGTGCTGACTGCTCGGACTGCTAGGTGCCCGACGAGCAGGTGGGAGGTGGGGGTTGGGGCCGAACCTTGGAGTGTTCTCAGCGACGTACCCTAGACTAGCACCAAGACAGACATGTACTCACTGACTAGCCTCGTCAGAGTGCATATCTGTCTTGGTGTTGTAGAACAATGTCGGGTTTCTTAGTATTGAACTGCAGCAGTATTGACTGAAGAATATCTACTACCACTATATCAAGGTGAGTATATATGACTAACAGCCACATGCATCAAGTGATTTAGGAATCGCAAACGGTGTGAATCGCAAAATTCGGCCGTTTCCAATTCCTAAATCACTATTTTGGATGCATCAATCAAAAATACAAGAAAACGCTATTTTTTGCGATTTCTAAAAATGCGATTGCATTTAAGAAATCGCAATTTGCAATTCCTTAAATGCAATGCATGACACCTAAAAAAATTGCGAATTCGCAATTAGGAGGAAAAAATTACCATGAGGTTGGACCTCATGGTAATTTGCGAAAAATCTGAAAAATGCAATTTTGTGCATTTTTCAAACTGTCATGTTGAGCACACACATGCCCTTAGGGCATGTGTGTGCACAACATATGTCCATAGATTGATTTCAGGGTTGCAACAGGGTGTCCTTTGGACACCCCTGCACCCTTGAAATCGCAATCTCAATTTGCGATTAGCTAATTGCGAATCACAAATTGAGATTGTCTTCCCATTCATTCCTATGGGCCTTTTGGCCTATAGGAATCAATGGTAAGGGATTCCTTAATTGCGATTCGCAAATTGTGAATTGCAATTAAGGAAAAATAAGGAATCGCTAAAAAAATTGCGATTTTTTGATGCATTGCAGTTTGCGATTCCTTAATTGCAATTCCTTAATTTTCGCAATTAAGGAATCGCAAACAGCAACAATGATGCATGTACCTGTAAGTGTGGTACCTCAGTATAGTTTGTTTTTTTACTATCGAGCTGCATCAATATTGACTAAAGAATACTATCACTATATTGACAAGGTAATTAAATATATGTAGATTCGTAGATTTACAGTGGCATAATAAATACGCCTGTAACGCTGTTTTGCTGCCTTGGGCTGCTGAGGGGCAGTCTTTTGCTTTTCAAGGGAACCTGCTGCGCTCGCCGCATCGCCCTGGTGGGACTCTTGGTCACAGGGTGCACCACCACTGATTGGGCACAGCTGCTGCATTGGGGAGGCGCTGACACTGCACTATAAAGCGCCGCCTTGCCCCACGCAACGCGGGATGCCTGTAATGCTGCTGTGCTGCCCTGGGCTGCTGACGGGCAGTCTTTTGCTTTTCGAGGGAAACAAAGTGTCTGCATTGTAAATAAACCAAATATACATAGCTTCATGTTGTTAAATAACAAAAAAAACTAAGATATCTGTGTTTGGTGTAGGAAAAATGGCCAAATAAAATGCAGCAAAATTGCCGCTAAATTTCCATATTTGTGCCGCTAAATTTCCATTTTTGTGCTGCTAAATTTGCCAATCCATGCCGCTATGTCCTGGGGGGTCTGAATAAGGTCGGACTTAGGGAAGAGCCTTTAGGCACACCACAGGGGAGGGTAAATGATGGAGAGTAGAAGTCCCTGAGTTTTACTGACTGGGTGCGGTTGGAGAGAAAGTAGGTTAAGAGGGCCTTTGCCCTATGCCTAATGCAGATGGTCAAGATACGGTCGATCAGAGTAGCGTGATCGACCATGTCAAAGGATGCTGATAAGTCCAATAGCACCAGGGTTGCAGCGCCGCCTTAGTCTAGTACCATCCTGATTTTCAAAGATGCTTTGATGAGAGCTGACTCGGTACCGTGACCTTTCCTAAAGCCACATTTTGTGTCATCCAAAAGGTTGTTATCATCAATGAACTGTGATAAATGAGTGTTCATGATTCTCTGAAAAATTTTGACGGAAAAGGGAGAAATGCAAAAGGTCTGTAGTTTTTGCATTCTGCGAGGTCGAGGTCATGCTTTTTTAGCAGAGGTTTAATATTGGCCTAGGGTAGGTGCCTGTATGGAACATTTAGTTGCAGATGTTGGTTAGGATGGGGCCTATAGAGTCTGGAATGAGTTTTAAAATGGAAGGGGGGCAAGGGTCGTGCGGGGATCCAGATTTAATGGTAGAAATTAGTTCAGTTATCTGCTCGAGTGAAACCTGACTGAATTCAGAGAAGGTAGGGTTTGTTGCATCATTGCTGATGTTACAAGTATGATGGTCTGCTTTGACATGGGCTGAAAAAGTTGGAGTATATTTTATTGGCCTTATCTTCGAAGAAGTAGGCAAGAGAATTGCAGAGTGTTTGGGTGGCGTCTATAGGTGAGTTCGTCGCCGGCACAGATAATTTGGTCACCACCTAAAACAACTGTTTGACTGAGTCCTGGGCAGTTTCTATTTCTTTAAGATATAATTTGATTTTCTCTGCAATGATGAGAAGTTTATATTTAGCTATTGCATCCTTATATACTGTTTTTTAGCTGTTGTAGGTTTCTGCAGCGTAGCTTCTCAAGTCTAAGGATCTCTGAGAACCAAGGGGCAGAAAAAGCACTTCTGTCATTGGAGACATTTTTTAGTGGTATTAAGGCGCTAAAAGCATTATGAAGCCATTCTGAGGAGTATTGGAAGCAAGATCGGGGTCTGGTGTGGTATGGTGTTGGGTAGAAGATAGGTGTGTTTTTAGAAGATGCGTGTCAATGCTCCTCCAAGCTCTGAACTGTCTAGGGGAGCGGGAGCTAGTGTGCCGGAGGTTGAATTTGCTAATCTGGATGTTGAACAGTAATGCAAAGTGATCTGTCCAAGTTAAAGGGAGGATGGCGGTTAGCGAGATGTGCCTGTTGTTGTAGAAAAGACCATCAAGTGTGTGGCAGCTAGGTGGGTAGGTTTTGTCACTAGCTGGCGTAGGCCTACTGCCTGTAGGTCTGCTATAAGAGAGGAAGTGTCTTTCCAGAGTCTCTAAATGAAAATTAAAATCTCCAAGGATGGTATAGTTCGGTGTTCCTGCTGATGGTTCTATTAGGCTTTCCATGGCCGAAAGGAATTCAGTTTGGGAGCCTGGTGGGCGGAAAAGGAGGGCTCCTTTGAACAATTGGGTATTAGTGAGCATTATCGAGAAGTACAGTGCTTTACAGGACGTCTAAGGAATTGAAAACTGAATATTTGTCTCAATAGATAATCGCTAGGCCAACTCCTTTCTTTATTAGTCTGTCCTGTTCAAGTACACAGTAGCCGTCTGGAGTGGCAAAGCTGAAATCGGGCCCAGATGAAGGGTCACCCCATGTTCCCATTATGAATAGGAGGTCTAGGTTGTGGTCCTGGCAGGTAAGAGATTTCAAATTTGTGTTTAGGGAGGGAGCGTGCATTTATAAGGGCGGAGTGAATATAATCAGGATTTGTGGGAGAGAGGTAAGAGCGGGAGGGTGGAAGTCTAGTTGGTTATTCGAGATTAAACGAGCAGTTAGGACAGCTAGTAGAGACTTTATTGGTCAGTGAGTCCAGGTTGAAATAGGGGCAGTTGTGAGTGTTAGTGATGTTGTTGATATCATTTAACTGAATGCTTGTATAGGTTAATACCTTCTGGCAAGATAATGGTGTTCTAGGGCCAGGGGGCATAGCCCTGGCCCGGGTCCAGGCGCAGATGGGTGCAGATAGGCTTGCCTTTGGCACGTCTTCAGCACGCCGGCGGCGCGCCCGCTGCACGTGTCTGCTGCGCGTTGTGAAAGAAATGCGAGTTCTATGGTGCGGTAGGTCAGCTGCTAGAGTGCTAACCTCCGTTGTCACTGAAAGTGTGTAGGGAGCACTTCCGGATCTTGCGTTAATTCTTCCACACAAACTGTCAGCGGTGGACCGGGATCACGTAGGTGTGTAGGTGAAAGAATGGTGAGCACACAGCTAGTTAGACGTCGAGGGGATAAAAATGTTTTGTTTTTTTAAACCAAATGTGCAATAAGTTGTGAGTTAAAAGTTTGGAAGCTCTTTGCCAGGTCCTCCAGGCGGCAATAGCGACGGTGCTGCGTGTGTTACCTTTCAGATTGACTAACATCTACTGTGCGCTGTGAAAAGCATGTGAGTTTTATGGTGCTGTAGGTCAGCTGCTAGAATGCTAACCTTCTTTTGTCACCGGAAGTGCGTAGGGAGCACTTCCAGATCTTGCGTTAATCCCTCAACACAAACTGAAGAGTCAGCGGTGGACTGGGGATCACGCAGGTGTGCAGGTGAAAGAATGGTGAGCACACAGCTAGTTAGACGTCGAGGATATAAAAATGCTTTTGACATCCCGATGACCCCCTCCTTAGAACATTTTCTGGACCTGTGAAACAAAAGAAGGACTGCATCTGCTGTATGAGACATGTGAGGAGGCATGAAGGGATGGATATGTTCCCACTTGTATCCATGACAAAGTAGAGGACTCCAAGGGTCAGTCTGATGACCTCCAGTATGGTTACAGGGACAACAAACTTGAAGAGGACTTTTTCCTAATGTTCCCAGCTGACCAGTAACAAATGGACCTGGACTGGCCCCTGCTCTGTCTGGCACCCACAGAGTCTCTAGATGCATTACCTGGGGTCATGGGAGCCCTACGGGTGTACTCCTGTGGTGGTTTAGGCACCAGAAGATAATTTGGAAACTTTTGAAAACTTTACCTCTAGAGCTCCAGAGTTTCAGTTGGACTTATCAGACAAAGAATCTGATTGGCAATTACATGAAGTCAGGTTGAATTTACCTGTGCATAGTTCCCTGCACCTCTGAAAAAACATGTCAGTCTCATTTTGTGCTGGGACTTAGAACATTTTCAATGAGAAATCTTTATATTTCCAAAGCTCAGCAGGGACAACCTGCTTCTGGTATTCAGACACAGCACCAGCTACAATTTAAATGGTGGCCTGCCATGGAGGTTTTTCTTCTCAGAAAGTGATAAAATCCCGTTCTGCATTGGGACCAAATCCTTTTCTGAAGTATGTCGTAGAGACCAATCCACTTGGTGTATCTGACCCAGGCTCTGTCGCAGTCAGCCGGAAATTGCACCTTCCCAGTCTACCGTTGCCATTGATTTAAACTGGGCACTTTAGTTTTCTTGCCTCTTTTTCTATATAAATTGAAGATCAATTTTTATTTTGTTGTGTCTTTGACGTTTTCAGTGCTTTGGTACTTCTAAATGCTTTACATATTTATTTTTATGTAAGCCTGTCTTCTCTGTGCCATAGCTACCAGGAGTTGAGCTCAGATTGGAATTACTGAAACCTTTGATCGGTGCAGACAGGTTAAAGACTTTACTACTTGTGTTGAACTTCCAACCACCCCAACTAATAATTCACTTTCCTACACAGAAGAAATGCTTTCACAAATCCATCATCTGATCTAAGAATCTTCAGGGTCCACAGTAAGTCCTAAGAATCAAATGGTTGCAGGATGCCAAATTAAAAGCACAAAGTAAATCAACAATGTACAAGCTCCTTCTAGCAAGGTGACAATCCAGAACACTGAAAAATGTGGCTTCCAAGAAACCATCAAGTGAGTCAAGAATTTACTGCATGCATAAATTAAGAAATACATTTAGATTCTTTGTGTCCATCTAAAAGCATCACAGGTGCAACCCACTCGAAGATGCAGCATCCTGAAAAACCCTAAAGTTATATAAACATACATTGTGTGCACCTGTAAATAGTGAAGGTACAACCTACTAGAGTGCACACAACCATACTAGCCACTGCTTCCTAAAACCAACAGCGAATTAATGAATCCTAGGGTCTATCTAAAAGTGGTGATGGTGCAGCCCAGTAGTGGAGGCAACTCCCCAAACCCATCACTGATTTAGGAGTATTTGGGATCACCTGCTGCAAAATTCCCTCAGTGTGGAGAAATTAGGGGCATCTACCCAGATCTCCTAACCCAACTCTTCCTCTGCCTAACCCTAGGGAATCGACGACACTATGAAAAAAACAGGTGTCCTATCCTTGACTCCAAGAGCAAGGTATACCAACCTCTTCCATTCCCTCCCCTGTACCTGAATGTATGCTAGAGCCCTTGATGTCTCATCGTGGCATAACCTATTGGTAAATGTCTTCTCTACTCATTGTACTGCTCAATGTGAGACCCTGCCAATACCAACCCAACTATTCCAAATCCCTGTCTAACTGGAAGATGCTATGTAATGATCAACGTTCCCCCTCCCCACTGCACTCTCGAACCTCTTTCACCCTTCTTGTGGGTTCCCAGAATGTTCTGATCATGTTTCTCTTTGTCTACTGTTCGTATACAATGGTGGACGTTTGAAGAAAAGTTCTCTCTGATATCCCTACTCCTTGGGCAATAGGTTTGAGCTTATTACTATTGTACCTATGCTATTACCTTTGGTGTAACAGATGCAATAATTGTGTTACGCTGAACATCTTAAAGTATGCCCTGTTGCTAAACTGAAAAATACAATAAAGAATTATTGAAAAAAAGAGTGTATGGAGGCTAGATAGAAGCAAACAATGTGAAACCGACGTTAAGATGCAGTAAGCTAGATATCAATTGTATCCACCTTAAGCACCCCTCTGGATAATGCAGCTTCCAAACATACCAAAATAGTTGGGTCAGGTTCAGGATGTAGTGTGTCATGATTTATTAAGAATTTATAAGGGTCCATTGCATGGGGTTGGGGGAGTTCCTGGCATACTGCGGGAGGTTTCTAGCTAGAGTGTGGGACTGTTAAAAGTGACATCAATAAGTTGGTCTTATGAGGGTGCAGGGGGTTAAGGGACATTCAGCAAGGGTTTCAAGCCCTAACAAGCAGAAGCCCTGAAGTCACTTCTGGAAGCCACTGTTAAACTCTCCACCCTTCAAAAGGACGCCTATGCTGGATGACATTTGGAGGAGGCATAAAGAGAGCAGGGGTATTATGGTGTGTAGTGCAAGGAGTCACGTGACCCAGGATTTGGAACCATCTGAGCTGAAGGTACTATTCTATCAGTGAAGTTTGGTTTGCTGTCCAAGAAGGAATGTTGTATGAGGCCCTCGAATTAAGGGAGTCAGGTGCATCGGGGTGGGGACACTAAGTGGTAAGCTGGAGTCATCTGGGGGAATGGGGTGATGAAAACAGGGTCCTCAAAGAAACAAGATAGTAAAATACAACACACAATATGTAGCACAAATATGCGGACATAACAGTTAGGTACATTATGCTCCCAGTGGAAGCTCAGCTGAAGCCACTGGCTCAGCAACAACACTGATTACTTGCCTTGGTCCTCCTGTATTCTCTATCTGTGCATCAGTGTTTAGCTGTTCTCCAGCTGAGCAAGGTATTGTGGTTAGGATGGACCTGAAGCATGAGACCTTAGATTTGGGTTTATCAGAGTCAATGAGTGAAGGAAACAAAAAAGGCCTGTGGGAGAAGGTTGATTTGCAAACAAAGAGGTGACTATGTCCAAAGCTCTCTTGTGAAGCAATTCTGTAGTACCATAAGAGGTGAAATTATTGAGTCTGACAGTAAACTGGGACAATTACACAGGAGCAGAATCATAGCCGACACAACCCTTACCATGATGTGGTAGCTATGAATGAAAAGCGTGACATGAAGAAGCAGGATGGGGGGTAGGAAGGGAACTCCAAGGAGGTGAACCTGCTAAAGTTGACTCATGGTTAGTCACCCACGTAGCAAATAAGATGCAAAAAGTAAAAAGTACTTGGCAAAAAGGTATGTCAATTCTCCTACCTCAGGTCCTGAGATTTCTTGGCCTACCAATGGGATGGTATATGTTTTTGTGAGTCAAGGTTGAAGAAAATAAAGTGAGATAGGAAGACAGGACTCTGAGCTGAGACCCTATAAAGGAAGGACAGAGTTAGCGCATATATGCACAAATGTGCAATTAAATAACTTTCAATACTATTAACAAACGTTTGTTCCAACCTTGAAGCACACTGTAGCAAAACTCTATACTCGAAAGACTATCAAATGTTTTGTTGTCATGAAGCTGCAACCACAACTCAAGATGAACCAGTTCCTTCTCTAGAGCAAAGCTGGCAATGCAATTATTGTTTATCCTGGAATAACTGCTGACGATAGTGTAAACACCAGTTTCTGACAAGAGTTTAGGTTCAAATCCCAGAGAATATGTCAAATAAGGTTTTAACTTCAGACAATATTTTCTGAAACATCAATTTCTGAAGAGAGTTACTTGGGTCCAAAATCCTGATGATATCCCAAAAAGATGTATTTTCAACCTGCGCAATATTGTCCCATTATAGGGCCTCCAGTTGAGCTTAAGTTAGCTAAAATACCAAACTAAAAGATGAACTTACTGCTCTCTTAGACCACGTGAAAAAAGCTTTGAATATGTATGAACATTCTGAAAACGCTGTGACATTAAAGCAGACTTCCAACCTCTGTCTGAGAGTCTCAGTACCTGGCATTTGGGAACACGTGAGACCTCCCTTTCTATACAAGCCCACCCAAGATGGCTGTTGTCTCATTGTGTGAATGGGCGGGCCTCCTTTTGGTAGTTAAGAATATGTGGGGACTTTCTTTATAGACAAACCAGCCCAAGTTGGCTTTTCTGGATTGACAGCACAGCAGAGCAAACTTTGGCTCCAGAATAAGGGCCATGGAAGTGTTTTAGGCCACACTGCTTCGTTTCGCAAACGTTTGCCTTACCAGATTGAAGCAGCTTGACAATCGGCTCAGTAGCACATGAAGGACGCAGTTGGGGACCAGGTGTAAGGTACCCCCGGTGTGTACATCACCTTGGCAAATGCAACAATGTCCTAACTTTGGGGGTATTTACATAGTCTGACAGGTCATTAAAACATGACGATAAAAATACAGGTGAGTGAAATGCAGCACACAGGTATTAAGAGAAATACTTTAAATGCCTGAAAAGAATGAGTCATTTGCAATCTGAGCTGGACCTATTTGTCAAAACATATTGCTACGTACCTTCCTCATGCCAAACCTCCTTTGTATCCAGTCAGCAGTAAAAGATCTACCCATTTCAATTTTTTTACTCTGAAACCTTCGTGTACAAAGCTCTGTTGCTAGCTGCACACATACACATATACACAGTTAGCGACCGTCAGTCCTTTCTGCAAGGCTTGAACCACGCTGCTCTTGATTGACAGTACAATAGGCTCTTTAAAATGCCTTGTAAGAATAGATGACAACTACAGTATGCTTTACAATGATGACAATCCTGATAGGTTCTTCCAAGCTTTCTCCACTGGATGCTTTGTTTGATATGTTTTCTGAGTGACTTCATAGCAGCCTAAAAAGCTTTTCATTCTCTGCTGTCGAATGAACGGTAACATCCCTCACTAAAGCAGGTGACAGAAAGCTTTCTGGCGACATTATTAACTTCTTTCAAAGAAACTGTCTACTGACCCTGATCTTCAAAATAAAGTGGCCGTGTTCCACAATTCAGAGCAATGAGCCAGACAACATCTATATATATATATATATATATTTGGCTGAGAGAATTTCTATCCAGCTGTGGCCGCATTATACATGTGGAGCACTTTCCTTCATTGTGCCCAGTCGCAGCCCGTGCAGATAAGAGTGGTGGGGCGGTGGGGTCGGGTTGGGGGGTGAGGCGACAGACGACCACAAGGGAAATTTGAATAAATAATTAATTTTCCCTCATTGTCATCTGTCGAAATCCCCCCCACCGGGCCCCACCGTGCCCCACCGCTCCATCGCTCTTACCTGCACGAGCCGCGGCTGATTGTGCCGGGTGCACCTTTAAAAAGGTGCACCCGGCGCAATGAAGGAAAGTGCACTACATTATGAGGAGTGTGCTGCCCCTAGGGCAGCCGGGAACTCGTGCTGCCCTGGGGACAGCCCATTCACATGAAATACGGAGCGGCTGGTTTACAGTCTCTCCTTGTTTCACTGCGCGGGCGGCAACCCGCCTGCACTTTTAAAGGCAAAGACAGATCCCCTTGCAGGCAGGTCCAGTCAGTTTCTGCACCCGCCTGCAAGGGGATGTCTGAGGGGTCCATGGAACCTCTTTTACCCCCTCCTACTGTGGGCTTCTCTCAGGAGGCACACTGACAGTGGGGCTTCTTTGCCTCTGCCCCCGGCTCAGTAATACACAGAGGCAAAACCATTCCCTCTTTTGCTTGTGGTGTGCCCCCATGCCAGCGCTATTGATATTACAGAAGGGGCTGCTTCTGTAATACCAAAGTGCCCAGGGGAGCGCAAAGCGGGCGCAAATGCCCGTTGCACCCTGGGGCACTATTTGTAATACAGTCCCTTATTTTCCACAATACTTCTTATAATATGCAATGCATTTATTTACTGCTATTTCCATGTAGAGAACCACCTTCCGCAAATTAGGTTATTTACAAATCCATTTTAAAGCTATTCCCTGTGTGCACATAAACATTCTCCATTTTTGGAAAACAAGCTTTATTTTGATAAAACTCAGGGGCATATGAGCAAGCTGAAGTATCGCCGCTTTTTTGGCGAATTGTGCCGAGAAAGCGGCGATACTTCCAGCGCCCTATTAACAAGGGCATGCTAACGCCTTCCTCAAGCCCACTTTGCACGTCAGAGAGAAACATCGCTAATGACATGCAAAGTGGGCGTTCCCACGTCCAACCACATGTAAAATGTGGTTGGAGGTGGGAACACCGTATTACCAGGGCAGGCGTTGGGAGAAGAAAACCTGCGATAAACTCATTTATCGCAGGTCTCCCAACGTCTGCTCTGACCAGGTGTTAAGGCATTGATAACATGGGGGTGTGGATCATAACGCTGAATCCACCCCCCATATTATCAAGGCACATATTAGCGCGTGAAAACAACGTTTGTTTTCATGTGCTAATGTTCCATATCGCCGACTATTGCCGGATTTCATTTCGCCTACGTGTTGCGCATTGATAATTACGCGCTAACACGGCTAAAAAATCCGGCGATAGCCGGCGATATGGAAATGTGCGATGTGCGTTATATAATGCACATCTAGATAATATGCCCCTCAGTGTATTTGTTCATTTTTTAGATAGAGTCTGAGAATTTTGAACCTTGAACCTTGGAGAGTTTGTTGGTGAGTGGTAGGCCTCACCTACATGCTGTCTGTGTTAAGTTACAAAATGATGCTGTGCCCTCGGGACATAAGAGCATTGATTAGACAAAGGAGCAGTGTGAACGTCATTGCCAAACTGCTGAGGTATCTGAAGTTGTTATACAAGAATCCAGGGCCTGTGAGGCACAAAAGGGGAAGAGATGCAAGTAACCCAGAGGCACAAGCAGCTGCAAACCAGTGTGCGCAGTCCCACTGAGAGAGAGTTCCAGTATCACACCCTACCTGTGGGATCCCAATATTTCTGAGGCTGGTGCTTTAGAAGGTGATGCAACGCTGACTTTTGATGACAGCGGCGGGCTTCTGAACATACATGCCCTTCCTTCAACAACAGGAAGGCACAAAACTAAGGAAAATGATTTGTAGAATCTCAATAGTCTTTTGAACAAAACCATCACACGAAGCAAAGCTCATGCCAGAGTAGAGCAGACAAGGAGGTCCTCTGCAAACATCCAGTTGTGAAGTTCTGCTCCATACACAACATCTGGGGCACTTTTATCCTCACTTAAATTGCTTTTGTGGCCAAAGGACTTCACTAGGGACACCGAAGCACACATCATGGACTCACTGGAAGAGGCCGCATCCAATGAGCATAGAAACAAAACGCCTGATATAGCGTTGGGATGGAAGGTATCCACTCGCTTGTTATTTTAGGGCTATATGGATTGTGCGAAAAGAAATCCGAGAAAATCTTTTTACAGAACTTGCATTTGTTTTGCAGACGTTTCTTTCTCAAACTAAAGATATGGGTAAATGAGTAAAGTGGAGCTAAACGAATTATGTGTTTGGTTCCTGGAAAATAAATATACTTTATCCGCAGGGTGTTCCAGTGTTCTGAACACTTACCGTACTATTGCTAGTAATATATGGTTCTACCTGGGGGCTACTGAAGACAATCACCTTTTTTTGAGACATGATGAGTAATCAACGAAAACACAATGTGGAACATTGTACTTTTGATAAGCATGTGCATTGACGGAGAGAACAATTTTAACATACAATAATTATAAATGATAGGGAAATTGGTCTCAGTGCGACACACCTACTGAAGATTAACAGCAATAATTGCACAATTGAACAGAAAAAAATAAAATATGCACATCGCCTATTTCGCACACAGTTCTGGCATAACAATTTCACTGTTAACGTATTTGCTAAATTAAAAACGAGAGTTCATGTTTACTGAAACCTTTTATTCCTTTCATTCTTACAGCATCATTCCTGAAACCTTTTTATGGTGTTCTTTGTGCGTCCTGGTCCTTTTAAACTCCACGCCACTTTCCAGGAGCTTTAATATACATTTTGGCCTTATTTACAACAAAGTGACTGCGCAGTGCCGCCAGCCATTTTTCTGCGCCGCACAGACTCACTTACAAAGCAGAGGGTTGCCTCATATCTTCAACAAAATGGCAGATCCCTGTGCTCCCCCATCCCCCCTGCGCTGGCGCACAATTGGCTACCATACGTTGACGCAGGTACCCTTGCATCATGTTGCAAGGGTGTCTGCGTTGTGGGGAGATTATTTTTGTGCAGGAAAGGGCACCTTCCTGCACAAAAACAATCAAAAGAGGTGATTTCTTCTTTCTATGCTGAAGAGAGCATAGAAAGAGGAAAAAACAATGAGAAATGAATACATTGCACTCTACGCAGCTCCACTGTCTAGCACTCTGCTCCACTCTCTAGAATTGCACTCTATAAAACCATACTGCACTTTATGGCACTCTTCAAGGCTCTATTTAACTATATCCACGTACACTCCACTGTCTAATTCTACAGTCCAATCTATGGCCGTACACTCGATTGTACAACACTGTATTCCACTAAACAACACTTTTCAATACTCTATGATACAGCACTCAACACTATGAGATGCCATTGCAAATTATGAGTTAACTGGACTATGCGCTAAGCAACTTGACTATAATCAACTCCACACCAATCTACTCTAAGACATGCTAATACACTATATTATACGTTGCCCCACACTACGTTACACAACTTCACTGAACTCTACTCCACTGTATGAGACTTTATCTCGCTCTATGCCACTGCCCAATCATCCATTCTACGCAGCTCCACTGTACAACACACTAGTGTACTCTTTACAACACCTCTCTACAAGACTCTTCTACACAGTTTCCCACTTTAACCTACTACTTTGTACTACACTACACTCAATTCCAATATACAATACTCCATTCTATGATGCTCAATTGAACAACACTCTCATTCATTTTACTGTACGACACTCAAATGAAAGAGACCTTAATAAATATCAGTCATTACTATGATTTGAAATATGCTTTCATTTAAAACATAAAAAACAATGAATCTCCATGAACAAAACAGAGTTTGAGATAAGTTATAGTTAAGAAAACTTTATTTAATCTTTCCATACAAACCATACATAAACTACACAAACATTAGAAACTCTAAAGTTATAGTTTTAGCTAGTTTTTACAATTTACACACCACCTTCTAATTACTATAAGCTGTGAACAAACATACACAGTGTTACTTATATCTTACATTTTAACTTAACACACCACTGTCAAATTACCATAAATTGAGCACCTCGTTACAGTGTTCTCACATCACCATACTTCATCACTTATACCATGTCAAATTATAGCTTTCATAGTAACACTTATGACATTTCAGTTGAGATGGTTATCAGAACACAGCACATGGTAGAGTCGAAAGATATGGTTAATGTAATATGGCGAGTAGTAAAGCAAAAAAGTGACACAAATTGGAGCAAACCTGCTCAATTAGTGGGAATGTCCCTTCACTACAGGGTAGGGATACCCTGCCCCACAAGCCCTCTAGGTAATGTAAATAAATGTTTTTTGCCACAATCCTGCGGTACTCAGCCTAGATCACAGAGAAAATAATAGAAATGAAATAAACACTTTTAATTGAAACGACCCCAAGGTGAGCCACGACCTGGGAGTCAGTATATATTTCAATATTTGGGGAGGGGCTTGCGTAGGGCCCCCCTCTGCAGCCGTATTTGGCCTAGGGAACGCCATCTCCTAGGGCCCACCAAATTATGCAAAGCGAAGGGTGGCACATGGCCTCACTCCGTGAGCCTTGTAAGGCCATAGGGTCCCCTCCCCTTGGGACACCTCATGTAAAAAAGGAGAGGGGGCAAATGGCTCCCCTCCCGACCCTCATAAGGCCCCAGGGACCCAAACCCTTTGGTGGGCTCCAATTATATGTGTCCTGGGGAGTCCAGTCCCAGGACACTGTTTCCCTGCCAGCAAGAGAACAGGCAAGTTGAAAGAAATCTGCACTCCCACCTGGCCGAGCTGCAAACATTCTCCATGGGTTGGAGCGCACATTTTTTTCCCTGCCTGTGCTCTTGCGAGTAGGGAGATAGAGATTGGTCTCACCAAGCAGGAGCATAGAAAAATACTAGGCTGGAGAATTGCCAGCTCCCGCTATACCCAGGATGGGTGCATGCAGTGACTTGGCGGGTCCCTGGGGCTCACTCCACAGTCCTCAGTTTTTTGTTTGTTGGGTTTCCTGAGTGGGCACTGCGGCACCCACCTAAGGCCCCAGCGGATAGGGTCCTTAGGACCAGTATTGACACGGGGATGGAGACCACGCCCCTCTCTCCTTTAAAAGAAAATACGCCCCAGGATGGATTTCGCAGGGCCTGTAGAGCATGGGTGCTGGCAGAGTAGCCGGATGGGCTGCAGGAACCCTTCAGTGCCACTCGTTGCCCACAAAAAACACGCATCTAGATGTCCCAGGTGGGCACCAGGAGATGCAAAATATGAACAAAAACGAACAAAATGAATAATAATAAATGAGCTGCAGTAGGCAGGAGACGCAGCGCGAGTGACCAACGGCAAACTACAGACACCAGGAGGCTGCGGGAGGACGCGGCAGGCAGCGGCCACGCCCCCTTGTTACCGGGGGCATTTGAAAAGGACCTCGCGTCTCCAGCTCCGCAGGGAGACGCAGCGCGAGTGACCGGCGGCAAACTACAGACACCAGGAGGTTGCGGGTGGACGCGGCAGGCAGAGGCCACGCCCCCTTGTTACCGGGGATAATTTAGTCAGCTACTACTTCCGGCCCCGCAGGACGAGGGCGCCGGGCCTGTTTTAGCCCGTTCGAGCCTGGGAGAGGACGGGACGGGCCACCCTTTTATCATCTTCGGGATTAAGATTAGTGCTTGCAAAAACCTACCTTGTATTGTTGCTAGTGGTCAGATAACTGTACGGCGGCCTACGAGATCTCACTGACGGTTTTTAGCTGCTCCTTAAGCTTCCACCATGGCCACTAGCACTGATGGGAAGGGGGGAGAGCCCAATGTGGGCGGTCCTATCGTGGGAACACTAGATCGCTTTATCACAAGAGCTTCATCAGTCCTTTCGCGCGAAATTGAATTGACAGAGAAGAGACTGTCTTTAGACCCAGTCTTTGATAAACGCTCACCACTGGGGCCATTACTGCACTCAATCTCCCCAAACCATCAACACGTGGTCAGTACTGGTGACTCCAAGTTGGAGATGGAAAGCCCAAATACCCAGGGTAGTCGTGTTGCGGAACTTCTTCAAGTTAGCAGGATCACTGCGCCACCTAGTACAAGTGCATTTGATCTCCATAATGGTGATACTGACTCCATAAACTTGAGACCACTAACGAGATCCCTACAGTGCTCCAAGACGGAGAGCATAAAAGCGATAACAGACTTGGTCGTGAAAAGGAAGCGCGGAGGAGCACCCTTAACTAGTAAAAAAGCTAAACTTAAAAAAGGGAACGACAAGAATGAAGAATCGAGTTCGAGAGCCCCACTTATTCTGGCGACAAGCCCACAGCCGACTCTAGTGGCCACCACTTCAATGAACTTTAGAGATATCAACCCGGCAGATTTGGGATCTGCATTCTGGGGGGAGTTGGAGCGCATTTTCACAAGGACCTGTCTTCCGATATACGATAGACTCTCGCAGATTGAGAAGAGACTTCTGCACTTAGAGTCACGGACTGGCCCACCACACTTGCAGGCAGATCTGCAAGTTGCAGTAGGGGCAGGTCTCCTAGATAGGGGGTTGCAACCAGGGAAAGGAGAAGCAACTGCTAGCAACCATCCAATTAGTAATTCTATACCGGATGCTAGGCCGATGGTGGTAAATTCCAGTCCACCCACCAGTAGTGTCCCTTTACCACCCAGGGAAAGGCCTAAAGATATTAACAACGTACACCCCAGTAGTGGGGCTTCGGGGAGGAAAACGGGGCGTATGGATGAACAACCCAAAGCCCATTGAAATATCGCTGAGGAGAAGCAGGTGCAATTACTACCTTGAGTTGATCTCCCCCCAGCCTCACTGCCCTATGTGGTAGTGCTCGTAGGGGTACCAGCACTGGATAGTGGGAAAAATGAGGACTACACTGAGCTTAAGAACAAATGTATTCAGTGGTTGAACTATAATAGGCCTCTCCCATCACAGGCAACTGGTGAAATACTCTTTGCAAGGCGGATTGATAGGTTTGGGGATGGGCCAAAAACAATTGTTGGTAACTGTGTAATTATAAATTTTAGGAATACCTCTGTAGTGGATTATTTATGTAAGGGGCCCTTAGTGGGGAGTAAAACGCAAATCCTACCCCTACATTTGTCCTATTTTTACCCTGCTACTATTTTGGGTCGGAAACAATCTAGGGGGGGGCAGTCACGGGGGTTACTGAACTCACCACCATGCAGAGACCAAATTAAGCTGAATAACTGGGAGGGTCCACAAATAACTACCCCGTTGCTCTCCTTTTTTCCTCAGTACAACAAGTTTAGTACTCTTGACTTAGTAGATTGACAACCAGTGGTCAAAGCATGTCCACCATCAGTAGCTAGAGAACCTGGTTTGCAATTAGCTAGTAACCTGGATACTGTAGACGTTATTTTCATCAGAGACCCTAGTATTATGCAACAAGAGACAGCAAAGGGGAAGGGGCCGAAAGATTAGGGAGAATGCCAGCCTGGTTGTAAACTCTGATGCATTTCCCTGTGTGATGCAGGAGGGAGCTTCGGGGTCGGCCGGCATGCCACATTTGGAACAAGCAGCTGAACAATCCGAAGCAATTAAGAAGATGGTGAGCCCCAATGGTAATGCATTTGGTGGTTTTGACCCCAAAGAAGTTGTTGGCACTAGCAGCTTTGGGTCAAAGGACGCTAACATTAGGGGCCATATGTATCATCCTCACCATTTGCGATTTCTAAATAGCAAATTTTAAGGAATCGCTATTCAGAAATCGCAAAATGGTATGTATGTAGGAATTCGCTTATTTTTAGCGATTCCTTAACATTCCTAAATTGCGATTAGCAATTTGTTAATCGTAATTTTCCCATTCATTTCTATGGGCCAGGAGGCCCATAGGAATGAAGGGGATATTTGCGATTAGAAATTTGCTAATCGCAAATTGCGAATATTTTCAAGGGTGCAGGGGTGTCACAAGAACACCCTGCTGCACTCCTGAAAATGACATGTGTGGGCATATGGCGCACATACATGCCCTAAGGGCATGTATGAGCGTCATATGCCACCTTTGGATTTTAAATCTATTGCTTTTTCAAAAGAATTCGCAAATTACCACCAACTAGAAGTTGGTGGTAATTTGCGAATCCTTATGGGCATTTTTGCATTAATTTTTATTTGATACATTGCATTTAAGGAATCGCTAAATTTGAGATTCCTTAAGTGCAATCGCAAAATAAGGAATGGCAAATTTTGCGATTCCTTATTTTGCTGCGAAAATGTTTCATACATTCCATTTAGCAAATTAGCATTTGGCCGGACTCAGAAATAAATGATCTACTCCCAAGTGGGGTAAATTTATCGAAAACCATGATATCTGCATCATGCAGGAGATGTGGGCCCTGGAAGAAATCTTATGGGATGGTTTTGCCACTTTTAGCATTTTGGCAACTTCCAGGGGCAGGGGGAGACCTTCGGGCGGCTTAGCGATATGGGTCGGCACGCACTTGGGGGCTAAGGCAGCCAATGTCCCAACCAATTCACCCGACATCCAATGTGTCCTCCTGACGTTGTCCGATTCTACCCAGGTTGCCCTTCTCAATGTGTATTCTAGACCGTCGAAAGGCGGCCAGGAATCTCCCACTATTGATACACTAGGGCGGTTTATCTCTTCGCTTGACCCAGAAATAGCTCTTTTAGTTGGAGGCGATTTCAATTGCCAGTATGAACCTCTTGTTGGCATTGATATGGATGATTTAGTGGATGAGGACGAATACTGGCACATCCCTGAATCACGAATCTGACGCTCATGGCATATACCCGCCTCCTATACACCGACCTCACTACTCGAGTTCGTATCGGGAAACGTATCTCACCGGCGTTTGCAGTCCGACGAGGCACAAGACAAGGTTGCCCCTTGTCGCCCCTCTTGTTCGCGCTAGCGGTCGAGCCGCTGGCGGTTCGACTGCGTCGGGAAGGTGTGAACTGGGGAGTACCGCTTGCAGATGGGACCCATTGTGTGTCCATGTACGCGGATGATCTCCTCATATATGTCCGGGACATTGAAATGGACCTAACCCCCATAGGGGCCACATTGGCGGACTTTGCAACTGCCTCGGGTCTACAAGTCAACTGGGACAAGTCCGTGGTTTACCCCCTACACCCGGACCTACCCCCCCGAGACATCGACCTCGGACCACATAGTCTTTCATGGTCCGCGGAAGCTCCCCGATACCTTGGCGTCCGCTTATACCATTCTCCGACGGACATCCTTGAAGGCAATCACCGCGCGGTACTCGAGAGTCTGCGCCCGACGGTCGCCTTCTGGAATAAATTACCACTGGCCCCGATTGGACGGATAGCCCTTGCTAAAATGGTGATGCTCCCCCGGCTCCTCTACCATTTCACAAACCTGCCGGTGATACCACCCAGGTCCTTCTTTCGCGACGTTGATTCCCTCTTGGGAACTCTCATCTGGGGAGCAGGCCGCCACAGAGTCGCCCTGAAAACTCTTCAACTCCCCACAACACAGGGGGGACTCGGAGCTCCATCCTTCGAGGCATATTTCCTCGCAGCACAGCTCCAGTGGCTGTCCTACTGGACAGCGGACCGTTACCCTCAGGAAACGGTTACTCCTACTGGTAGAATCACAACCCCGGAACTCACCCGTCTGCTCCTCCTGGGCACCAAGCCACGGCGCACTTACCCCCTTCAGGTGACGATAGCGCGCCGATGTATGCTGCGGATACACCGGCTGTCTTCCGCTAGGCCCCCATACTCCCCGCTGCTGCCGCTAATAGGCGGCCCCAAGCAGGAGTCCTACTTTGCGGCCCCACTACTCGCCGACTGGTCCCGCTGTGGTATCACAGATCTGGAATCACTCTTCGAGGAGGGTCAACTGAAACCGCTGGACCGCCTGATCGCAGAGTACGGGCTCTCCCCAGGCCAATTCCTTAGGTATAGGCAATTACTCGACGGATACCGACCCCATTTCAATCTCCAAAATGGCGAGCCAGACACGCATCCAGTAATACATACTATTCTACATATGGGGGTGGGTCGCCACCTGGTCACATGGCTCTACAAATCCATCCGGGAACTCTCATACACCCCCCTGGCGACCCTACGAGCCACTTGGGAAGAGGACATAGGCCGTATTCTGCACGACTCGGAGTGGACTAAAGCTCTCGAGGCCCCTAAACGCGTCTCTAGGAACGCCCGCTTCAAAAATATTCAATATTATATATTACACAGGGCATATCTCACCCCAGCGCGATTACAGAAGTTCTACCCCTCCACGCCTTTCCTGTGCCCCAGATGCTGTTTCCCAGCTGCGAACTTCCGTCACATGTTCTGGGACTGTCCCAATCTTCAGCCTTTCTGGCAGGGGGTACACAACACACTACGGGAACTCACGGGTCTCACTACACTAGCCACCTGGGAGACCAGTGCATTAGGCATCCTCCACATCTCTAAGCGTGAACCGGTGCAACGGCGCTTCGTGTCCTTAGCGCTCCTACTAGCCAATAGATGTATAACCATGCGCTGGCGATCCCCAGAGGGTCCCCCCATAGCACAATGGAAGGGGGCGGTTAGCAAATGGGCGGCAGCGGAGGAAGACGCTTTAAGGGAGGAAGAAGCCAAGGGCGCGCGCAAACTTCCCATCTCCATGGAATGGGCCATGCTCCTTCACAGCTTCCGCCAGTCCACGCAGGCTGGTGACCCGCCTGACCCTTCCCCTCCCCCCACCCAAGAAGACCGGTAGCCTTCACCTGAAGTGAGTCACCCCAGAGTCGGACCCCGATAACCCCCTACGTCCTAGGCAACCTCTTGCATGTCCGGCCATCCGTGGGCTTCTCCCCCCCCCCCCCGCCTCGACACCCGCTGCCATCATCCCCCTACTTAGACCCTGCTAGCGCCTACATGCTTCCCTCCCACAGTTCTGTTACCCCCCTGTTCACTGGTAACGCTGTTATGTGCACAGTACAGATCCAGATCCGGCGCTGTTATGGCATGAGAGTGCCCATCTGATCTTATTCATCGCCCCTATGGCGATACCGTCCCATCACCGCTCAGCCTGCAGGAGCCTTTACATGATTATAATGCACTGATTCATCGAAGTCATGTTTATGTGTACCAGTTCTATATAGCAAGAAAATGTTGCACACATAGCTGTTCGTGGCTGAATGTTGAGGCCACGTCGGCGGACTGTTTATGCTGTACTGAGATACTTTACTGCAACAATAAAAACAAATTTAAATAAAAAAAAAAATCCCTGAATCACGAATAGCCCTAGTAAAAGCATGGACTCCACTGGTACTGCAAATTAAATCCTTATCCCTTACAACTTCTCTGCAGGCGTGTAATGGGAGGGTGGACTCAGATAGACCGGGCTTACCAACTTTTAATAGACTGGGCCAAAATTCCAATATTGATTATGTACTAGTTGAAGCCAGACATTGGAATTGGGTTTTTGATTTCAGGATTCACCAACGGAGCGATAGAGACCATAACGCTCTGGTGTTGTCTTTGAAACCAGGGAGTTTTGGTCTGTCCAGCACTGCACCCGACCCTAACTCTGCCCAACCATCCCTCCTCCTTTCTAATAATCGGAGGCGAATTAAGTGGGCGAAAATCCAGGAATCGCCGACCAAACTGGCAGAGATCTATCAGCTTACACTACCGTTGCTCTTAGAAATGGGCACGGTAGGAGAGAAGGACTCTGACCCAGAGGCACGGACCAGGCCTGTAGATATCCACGAACAATTGATTGTAAATCTATCGGATGTCTTTTTTCCAGGTGGAAGTGGGAAGGTTATCACTCACCAAAAACACCCTTGGTATGACGCATCCTGCCGGAAGGCGAAAAGTGACCTCCTAGCTGCTATAAAAAATTAGGACATGGCTAGCATCAGACAGTGCCGGTACAGGTACAAGCAGGTAGTTAACCGTGAGAAGAAGAACTGGGAGGAGAACAGGTGGGAGGATCTAAGAGTAGCCCTCTTGACCAAAGATCCTAAATCATTTTGGTCTATTGTGAATTCAGGGGGTAGAGCACCAACTGTAGCGAATATTGCACCGGCAGCATGGGAAGTCCATTTTGGGGCTTTATACACTGATATTGACGTACAGTCAACACCGCACGCCACCCTTGGGAACTCTTATGAACATAGTTTGGAGGCCCTGTTGGTGCCGACGACGTAGGTCGTAGATGAAACTCCCCAGCCCTCTACTCTAAGATCACCAAAGGAGCATTCTTTGGTGGGGCCCCTGATCTGCAAACAGGGCAAGGGCACAGCGGCCCCTCCCGGTGACCACCCTATGGGTGGGATTGAAGTTATCTCATTTGTGGAGGTCGAGACAGCTATAATTAACTCCTACTAAACAAGGCCCCTGGCCTTGACAAGCTCCCCGGTGATCTATTTCGCACACAACCCAACATTTGGGCAGCATATTTGGTTGTCCTATTTAGCTATATCCCAAGGGTAGTCCCCCGCCGGATAAGTGGCTTGGAGCCAAAATTGTCCCAATTCACAAAAAAGGCTGTCCATTAACCCCGTCTAACTATCGCCCCATCAGCCTGATAGACACCACACAAAAGCTGATGGGCGGGATCATCCTAGATAGAATTCAGGGGTGGATAGAGGAAAATGGGACTCTGTCTATATTCCAAGCCGGGTTTCGGACGGGTATTTCAACAATCAATCAAATTTTTAGGCTCCAGGTATTATTTTGGAAAATGGTATGTGTAGAGGGTGGCAGCCTCTATGTCATATTCGTGGACATGCCGGCCACATTTGATCGAGTCCCGAGAGAAAAACTGTGGGCTGTATTGCTGGGTATGGGTCTCCCACCTGATCTGTTAGACATCTTGATTAGACTACATACCAATAATTATGCGCACGTTAGGTGTGGAAGATATGGAGAACTGTCGGATCGCTTCCCTGTGAAGAAAGGGGTACGCCAGGGGTGTGTCCTGGCCCCAACTTTATTTTGCCTTTATTTGATTGGGCAAGTTGACCACCTCCTGCAGATAAAAGATAATGATGCCCCTGGGCTGGCGACTGGGCGCGTCCCCGCGTTGATGTTTGCAGACGACACTCTGTTGCTATCTAAAACATCAACAGGGATTCAGCATACCCTGGAAGGGTTCGCTGTTTTTTGCAAACTGCGTGGGTTAGAGATCAACTTGGACAAGACCAAGTAAATGATTTTTAATCCCCCGAGGATAACCCGCCCGAACCCTCTGTTAAATGGTACACGCCTAGAAAGAGTTAAGACCTTCGATTACTTGGGCATTACCTTGACGGAAAACTTTGACTGGGGGGCTCAGACAGCAAAGGCGGCCCTAAGGCTGTCCCAGGTGGTGGGGGGAATTAGGAAAGTCTACAAGTTCTCGGTCTTCAAACCCGCAGCGCCAGTCGTAGAAATTTACAAACTTCAGGCCAGAGCAGCCTCTATGTATGGAGCAGAACCTTGTGAGGGTAGAACATGGTTTTATGAGGAACCTATTTGACCTACCAATCAGTACACCATTAACTCCGTTGCGTATGGACTTGGGCCTAGAACTGATAGAGGAGGTTGCAGCTGCTCGGCCACTAATGTATTGGAAGAGGATTTGGTCTGTCCCTGAATTAATATCCTATAAAGCGGAGTTTACTGATGTATGGGCTGCTTTAAAAACTAGGAACATCCTATGGCGTGCTCATGTGAGGGCACTATGTGATCAATTTGGTTTACCCGAGTTGTGGGAGAATCCTGCAGATAGCTGCCAGAAGATAACGAAGGCTAAATTGCTGAGTTATGCCAGAAATTAGAATTTAGCATTTCTACAGAGGTGTCCAACCCTGGGTAGACTGACATTGGAGTTCCTCAAGTGAAGGTAGAACCGAGTTTAGAGAACTTCTTGGACTTAATCTATCCCGCTCTTGCAAGGAAACTCTACATACAGCTAAGGATCGGCAGCCTCCCACTTAGGGTATTCACTGGTAAATGGGCCAATACCGGGACCATTGTTTGCCCAGCTTGCAAATACAAGCGAGAAGATATTCCCCAGGTACTGTTTTTCTGCACTGCCTACCAGGAGATAAGGAAACGCTGGCTGATCCCACTTTCTAGGAACCTTGGTTTCACCCAATGTGCCCATGCTTGTAGGTTTCTTCGCTTTGATACACTTCCCCCAATTGTCTTTGCTGTATCACGATACTTGTTGAGTATGTGGCACAGAAGGGAAGTTTTTTATAATTTTGTATATATTTATTATACTGTATCGTTGATAACTTCTGGTTTAATCAATTTTATCCTTAAGGTTTTACTGTATACATAATTTATTGTTTTAACCCTCAGTGAAATGTCCTGATTTTATGTACACTTTTATGGTCTACTCGACCGAAAAAAAATATCTAAACGAAACGAAACGAATAATAATAAATGAGCTGCAGTAGTGGTTCATTTATTATTCTCTTCCAGCAAAGAGCGCACCATGGTTCTCTAGGCCATTTTCACATAATATATTTAAATGTGTGCAAAAGAGCATGGGCACCACCAAAAATTATTTTTACGTTGTGGGAAGCTGCAGGGAGTGCAGCAGCTCCCAAGCAATTTAAAAAAAAGCAAGTCTTGTGTGTTGAATCCATTGCCCCAGGAGAGCTTACTCTATTTTTTTAAGCACTCCTAGCTGGAGCTCTATGCTCTTCAAATGGAGAGCAGAGACGCTTGTGTTCAGTTCTGGGACTGCACTTGAAAAGTCATGTTGATGTTTTTTTAATAAAGCTTAATTACATGTTTAAAATTTGTGAAATAATAAAATATACATTTCATTATATTTACGAGTGATTTTGTGTCAAAAACAATACATCTGTTTTACATATGTTGATATTCGGAAGCCTTCATTAACCCATTAGGTTCACTTTTCATATTTTGGTGTTCTGATAATTTGAGAGACTCAGTAGCTTTGCCTTACTTCAATTGACACACCTTATATTCAGTCATGTGCGCCCATAGGATTTAGAGTTCCAGGCCCTGTGCATAACGCTCATGCTGCGCACAAGTCATGTGCTGCAGGGGCTTGGCGCAGGGCCAGAATGAAGGCCACGCGAGGGGCTGGTCACAGGGCCTGACAGCAGGCCAGGTCCAGCAGCAAAACCCATGTCATACACACAGAATAGCTAACAGAACCGCACCAAATTTTTCACAAATATAGATCTTGGTCCATTAAGTGTGCTTTTCGTAATTCGATGTTAATCCGTTCAGTAGTTTTTAAGTAATTAGGGTTCAAAATGTATGTACATAAAGTGATCTATGGGGGGTTGACCGCACGACCTGTACTGAGGCTGAAATTGTGTGTGTTTCTGTTTTTATAAAGTTTGGGACGAATGTAGTGTACTGCTGGACACATTCTAGTGTCCCACCATGGACACGTTTATCAACCACTCCTTGGAGGGCTGGCCTTCTCACATACCCCACACCCATCCAACACAGGCATCACAAGTGACATCGGAGTGCTAATAAAAAGGTCTGAGTGCTCGTGCTCAGGGCGAGTTCCAGTAACAGCACTTCTGCGTCTGGGTAGTTGCCTGCTAAGTAAGTGGGCCTAGAGTCTAATGCTTTACAAAATTCAGGAAGTAGAAAACAAGAAACAAGGGCCAGATGTAGGAAGCCTAATACCGGTCGGTCACAGCTGAAATTACCGAATTTCGGCCGTTACCGACCGGTATTAGGCATTTGAGATGTAAGGGCCTAATTTAAGGATTCGGTAATTTACCGAATCGGTAATTTGAGGAATCGGTAAATTACTGAATTCTTAAATACCGATTCGGTAAATTACCGAATCCTTAATGTAGGAAGCACTCAAGTGAGTGCTTTTCACGTATAAGGATTCGTTATCTACCACCAACTACAAGTTGGTGGTAATAAGTTGGTGGTAATTAACGAAAAACGTTAAAAAAGCTATTTTGTGCTTTCTTAACAGTGCCATGTGGCAGACATGTATGTGTGCCACATGTGCACCCATTCACTATTCAGGGGTGCAACAAGGTGTCAATGTGACACCCTGCCACCCTTGTAGATCTTCCCCCTCTTACCGATTCGGTATTTACCGATTCGGTAATTCCCATTCATTCCTATGAGCCTACAGGCCCATAGGAATGAATGGGGAATACCGAATCGGTAAATACCGAATCGGTATTTACCGAATTTTACCAATTCGGTAAAAATTAACAAATGAATACCTACATACCATTTATCCATTCTAAAATACCGAATCGGTAAAATTCGGTATTTTAGAACCGGTAAATGCTATTTACGTACATCTGGCCCCAAGACTTCTCTTTCTAATTTTCTAGGATCTGGAAGTCCCTCCCTATAATGTGGACAACTCCCTCACACATGAGCTTCAGGAAGGAAGTGAAGACCCTCTGCTTCAAGCAATACCTCATCCCGGCACTTGTACTGCAAGCGTGCCCTTCCACACCCCCATGCTCCACCCTCTGTCCCCACTTTTGTAGAGCACTCCTACATAAATTCTTCCATGACTTTCTTTCCTTTTCAAATGGAAATGTGACAAAATTCACTGAACTTTGAAATGGAAAACATAATCCTCATGTAATCAAAACTGACAATATAACATCCATAGTAGGTCATTGGACATGTGCCAGCTCCCTACTCAGGACATGCAGAAGTGCATGGGGGCTTTATGGTCTTGTAATTGAGCATTGTGTATACTTGCTTGACTGCTTTAACCTAGGTGCAAGGTAATAATGTAAAGTAAAGGAATCCATGTGAGTTAACATAAATAAGTAATTTACACATAGTAAAAAATTGTATATCCGGATTGAGTTACTCAGAGTTCCCTCAAACTGTGTAAATGAGACCCTTTTATATATATACATATATTCATTCCGCGATTTATCTGTATAGCAATCAACTTCATCCTATACACGGGCACTATTGTATAGAATCTCAAAAATGTGTCAAATGATTGGAATAGTCGGAATTAGCAGTATTCAGAGTACCAACTACGTAAAAGCAATAACATTTTCAGCGAATATTTTCTTGATTCTATCAATGGTTTATTTATTTAGTTGGAATGAGATATGTTTTGAGAACGTTTTATTTCCCAATGAATTCATAAATCACCGCATAATCCTCTAAACAATGAAAGTTTGGCTAAATAAGTATTACAATCCGCATTACAATATACACAAATTCAGCATCTGCAATGATTTTTAGAAAGGTTGACCTATTCACACGGCTCTTTTACCTGAGCAGAGGTTACTTATTACTGGAATATGAAGTACAATTTAAGAGCAAACCACATCGATTCATGGGACTGTTTTGGTGCATCAGGCCCAGGGTGCATTCATTTCTATTTACTTGAGAATTATTGCATTTATTTTAAGGCAGCCTTAAGCTCGATGAAATTGACATAATAATCATGTGAATTTATTGAAACTTCCACCCTTTTGACAGTTTTTGCAGAATAATGTTAGAGGTAATCCATCAAGTTCCAGTAACTGTGGAGTAATTGTTTTATTTTTCAATTAATTGAGGATTGATTGAATACATATTTCCAGCTTCACATGGGGTACTTTATTCTTTGCTTGAGGGTAAACGGAATGAAGTGCTGGTCTGTAATGTTTCTTTTTATTTACGCTCTACATTTTGGAAACGTAATTAGGTGTGCAACTTCATTTTCTTATAACTTTAAAAAAAAAACTTCACTTGATCAAGGATGTAAGAAAACTGAATTATATTAATGGCTAATGTAAAAGGTAACTTTGAATGCCACATAAACCTGTTCACAGCTCTTACTACCTTAATATGAGCATCAGATAACAATGGGGAAACATTTTTACTGAACTTTAATTAAATACAAGTTTAAGCCTGTTATGAGTTGGATGGTAGTTATAGGATTATGTGTGTTACACCTGAGCCTCCACCATGCTCATATGCAATTAGACAGGTTTATCAAGACCTTCTAAGATAAATTTAGCCAGTCCTGTAGATTATTGGCCAGCCTATAAAATCAACCACCAAGGCGTGCTGGGAGGCTATTAATCAAACGCCAGATTGAAAATCATTCTTCCCAATAAAGTACATAAAATATCAATAGTGAAGTTCACATCAAATAAAACCCTCAATTGTAACATGCATTGCACCGCAGAGTATAACTAGCAGAAGGCTTGTGGCAACACAACCTGCAAGTTTTACAAGTTGGGGTACACCATCTGAGGTATTTGTTCCTGTTATTTTGCATATCTGCGCTCATGTTTTGTTCTGGGATCAAGGGCAATGACTCACCTTTCAATTCCAGTAATGTTATTTAATTATCAAGCTTTACTGATTATGTGAACTCGCTGAACAAAAATAAGCTTGCAGATTTTGAGTTAAGGGCTTTTTTGGGATTGTCTGCGTGAAAAATGTACAATTTACAAATGGTTGTGAGGCAAAGTCTGCACACTCGATGCAAGCTCCTGTAGGAGGTACACCTTGGTTTGAACTTGGATGATGAGCAAAGGCAGCAGGGTGATATCAGAGGGGCCTAATCAGTCTTGCTCTGGCAGAGCAGTATCCTGCCACCATGTCCTGTGTCATCCTAAGATGCTCGTGGTGCAGATCTGACTGGGGTTTTTGCCATGACTCTGCTATGGCTCACTCTACTAGAAGCCTTCGGGAGCATGAGGGGGCTTGGGACACAAACCACTGCTAAAACATTTGCAGCGTTTGTCTCAAAGGAGTAGGAAAATTCTAGGCCTTTGGAAAGCTGTGTAGATTTTATTCAGCTGGTCAATTTTGATTTCACAAACTCATTGCTGTCAGCCTACAGCAGCACTTAAGCAATGGGGGACTGCATTATACAGACCATTGAATATGGGGCAAAAATATAACATAAACGTACTTGGGTAAACCAACTGAACATAGATCAAACACAGTTTTATAAACCAGTCATATGGAGATATTTCTTGCAGCAGTATATATTTATTTACCAACTTTTCAGTGCTTCAATTAAACTCAAATAAACGAACTGGAGTACCACATACGTGTTCATAAAAACAAAATATAAAAATAAAAGCACCACCTCACCCACAACCAATTCACTGGTGAGCCAGTTCAAACAATCTGAAAACAGACCCTGGTGCGTGGCAGAATCCATATAGCCAGTGTATAATCTGGAAAATAAACTCAGAGCATGCACTATGTGTAGCTGAATAATATCATAATATAACATATTATAACATATTATAACATAAAATAGCATAAGGTAACAAAATTATTGAAGTGGGTTTCAGGATGTTAAGAAAGTCTGCTATCCATCTAAAAAGGTTTAAGATTACACTTGTTATGTTATTGTGTCTGTGATTGTTTCAATGGTATGCATATCAAACCAAATCAAGCTTAATTATAACTTTAATAAAATATACAATTATTGTATTTCAAATGTTGCAGGCTTATGTCCTTTTTATAGGTTTCAGAGACAACGGATGGTATACCTCTACCGAATTCCTGCGATAATGAGTTTCCTACCTCAGAATAAAGAATAACTGCTGGCCCAGTAAGAACGGGTCTTTTTCTGACATTTTTTCCCAATTCCAATGGAAAAACGGCTATCACATTCCACCTGTTCTGAGCAAGCAGTAACTGTTGGTGAGAGGGCTGGTGAGGGTTGGCCACATCAAGTTGAGGGGCATGAGTGAATGGCACACTTCAGAAAATCCTTAGTCCAACCCCTCATCTTATTGGGGAAAGCGAGGGCTAGCGTAGCCCGCGACACCATTATGATGGTCGCACTAGTACCCGGGGGCAGGTGGGTGAGGGAGGCCCCCGCGCCAGTCAATGATGCGGTGCTCCTACCCCCAGGGGCGAGTAATCAGGGAGAGGTGGCGAGTGTGAACCAGAAGCACTTTGGAGCTTCCGGTTTAACATTCAGCCTGCGTCCAGGTAGGCCGGTCTAGACCGGCCAGCCTGGGTGTCCCCTCTTAAAAGGGAGCTGTGGGGAGCTGAACAGTCTCTTGTTCTTGCTCCCCACAGGATTCAGATACCGGGCCAGCTGTGGCCCGTGACCTTTTTTCTTACCCTTTGTAGGTTGCTGGCTCGGAGAAGCGGAGAAGGGAAGAAGCGGAGAAGCGGAGCGTCTCGTCGCGTCGAAGGAGCCGGAGTGTCGGGGGAAAAGAGAGGAGTGGCACGGTGGAGGACCGCTTTGAAGTCTTAGGGAGCAGATTATCGAGCCGGGGGAGCTGCACTGGTTACAGAAAGAGGAGCGGCTCGTTTGCGGAGAGGATCCGGGCGAGTTTCAACGTTCAGCCTACGTCCTATGACCGAGGGCGGAGCGTAATCCCAAGGTCCGGACCCCGCTGCTGGGAAGGGGCAAAGCGAAGGCTAGCGAAGCGGGAAGCACAAAAGGTACGGGCGCAAGGGGCTGCATGAGTGGTGCGCTCCTGTGCCCTGTAACAACCGCATAACATAGTACTGTTGTTTAGCTCATTTGTTTAGCGTGCTCATTTATTAAACGCTCTCATTTATTAACAGCCGCATAGCATAGTGCAGCTGTTTAGCTCATTTGTTTAGCGCGCTCATTTATTAAATGCTTCAGCTGCCACGCCAAGCCGCTGCGGTTAAGCAGCAGAGCAGGAATTTAGCAAAGTTGTCTCTTTAGTATCGTGTGGGGCCTGGTATGTGCACAGGCTCTCTGTTTAAAAGGGTATGGCTTGGTGGCAGCCTTTGAATAAGGTTTCTGGGCGAACAGAAGGGCTTGTGGTGTGTGCTTGAATTAAGCATAAACAGGCAAGGCACGCATTTGGGGTACAAGCATTTGGCAAACACAGGATAACAAATGGGTGCTAGTCTGTTTGGGCTGGGGGTTGTAAAAACGTTTTGGTGGCATAGCATTGGGTGCACACTGCATTTTGGTGTGTGAGGCAGAAGCGGGGGCAGGCGCTGCGAAACAAGTATTGTTGTTTTCCACAGTCACAGTCCTCATTCGCAAGCAGGACGGGACAGTTTGCTGCTCAGCTCAGGGAGGACGCTGGTGGACAGTGGACGCGGCTGTTTGGGCAGCGCCAGCTAGCCAGCATCTCATCGCTTCCGGGAGCCACAGAGGGTTTCAGTGGGAAACTCACCTGAGCCTACTGGGTTAGCTAGTAGGTCGTGGCTCTGGTTGTGTGGGTGCACAGGTTGGCTGGGGTTGCTACTTCTTCCAGGTAAGGGTTGACGCGGTCGTTACGGGCTTTGTGCAAGGTATTTTTGGTAGGGGGTCCGTGTACACGAAGCCCGGCAGAAATTTCTCATCCGCAATGGCACCCAAAGTGCGGCGGAATGAGGAGCGGTCACGCACTGATGTCATGCTGGAGGCTTTAATGCAGCAGGTCCAGGTCATGGGGCAGGCCCTCAATCGGTTACAAGAGAGAGTAGATAGTCCTGAAGTAGGGGAGGGGAGGCCCAGGTGGCCTATTATTCCACCCAAGCCATACACTGCGCCGTTGGCTACAAGAAACAGGGTCAGGCCCAACGGGAGAGGGGCGGGGATGACCCCGGGGTCGGCCCAAGGGAGTCTATACCAGTACCACAGGGCCCAACGCCAAGCTCACAGGGTGAGGGGGGTCAGGTAATCCAGTTACGGCAGGTCCTGTAGAAGGCCAGGCACGTGTCCCAGTGATCCCTCTCATGGGGGATTCAGGGGGGCCACACCAGAGCAGCCAGACTTAGCGTCCAATTTGGCAGCGTTGCTCCCGAGGTTAGAGAAGGTGGGGCAACGGTCTCACGCTGCGGGTGCATCCAGCAGCGGAGGAGATGCAATCGAGAGGGCCAAGCAAATAGTGGCTGAACTAGGCACAGAGAAGCCAGATGGGGTGCCGGCAGTACCGGCAGGGGTGCACCGCCCACAATCATGGTACCGGCCGCTGGCATCGAGGGCGTGTTGGTGACAGTAAGCACACCAAAGGACGCAGGAACACAAAAGACGGCTGATGCAGCAGCACCAGCAAGTACGAGTAAGACATTGCCTCCTTTAGGCTTGGAGGAGATGCATTCCGCTGGGGAACAGTTGGGGCGACATTTATCCCAGGAGACCAAAGAGAGGATCTGGAAGGGGGTATATGTGAGCATTTGTTCCCGTTTAATAGATGAGGCAGAAAGTGAGGAGGCAAGAAAGAACAAAGAATGGACACATCACAAAGAATGGTCAACATAATTCTGAAATACAGAGTAGGAAAAAATTTAGCCAACTGGATACAGGGTTTTACTATATACATGACAGTCATGTTAGAGCGTTTCCCAAAGGTTGGGTCTGAAATGGCATGTTACCAGAATAGGATCACGTAGCACACGCAACAAAAGGGGGCGATGGGTGGAAGCAATATGATAAAGATTTTAGAACGGCAAAGGCGCAGAACCCATCTTTAGGATGGAGCCAAACGGATATGTTTATTCATTTTAAACATTTAATCCAAGGCCCATCAGACAACATGCGGGGGCCGACACCAGACAGCGTGAGGTTTCAGCCCTTTAAAGCAGGGCCCGCCAGTAATGCGGGTGGTTCACAGGAAAATCAGGGGGCACAGGTAGAAAAGGTATCTGTTTTGACCACAACAAGAGAACCTGCAGTGGAGCGCCAGGTACATGTAGGTCCTGTGGTTTCTGTGGTAACACGTCTCACCCTGAGTCTAGGTGTTTAAACAAATCCAGGGAGAAAGGGGTCAAGAAACAGGAATGAGGAGGCACACCTAGAAAAGGCAGGATCCCCGGTTAACGTTAGCGCCATGATCCCCTGGTTAGAAATGTACAACTGCCCGGAAGCTGCCAGGGCAATCAGGGAAGGGTTTGTAGAAGGTTTCAGGATACCCACGCAGGGCTACAATGGGGTGTGCACACTGCAGGAACCAGCTCTCCGTTAGGTCCAATGAAGGCATAGCAGCAGCAAAAAATCAGAAAGAAGTAAATCTGGGCAGAGTTGCAGCCCTTTTGAGGATGTCCCAATGGAGGATTTTGTATGCTCACCTCTGGGGGTGGTTCCAAAGAAGGTGCAAGGCGAATTCAGACTAATCCACAATCTTTCGGCGCCAAGGGGTAATTCGGTGAACGATGCAATTTCAGACGCATTGTGTAGTGTCAAATATGCATCTTTTGACCAGGCAGTAGACATGCTCAGGCCTTTAGGTCAAGGAACTTTACAGGCAAAATCTGATATTGAGTCCGCCTTAAGACTGCTGCCTGTGCACCCTTTTGATTTCCACCTGCTGGGTTTCCAATTCTTTCTTGGGCACACCAGGCTCAAGGGAATGCGGGCAGCATTAGCAAAATTCTGTGCCCTCATGCAAGAGTTCGGTGTGCCATTGGCACCCGGGAAGACAGTGGGTCCAAGCACAACAATTGAATTACTAGCGATTGAGCTGGATTCTGTTCAAGGGGTGTTTAGGTTACCAACTGAGAAGGTTAAGGATTTCAGGGTAGCTTTACAGCTCTACCTGTGCAAAGAAAAGGTTACATTGCATCAGTTACAAAAGGTAGTAGGACAGTTGAATTTTGCAATACGCATAATCCCAATGGCACACCCATTTTCCCGCACCATTGCACAGGCCATGTCAGGTCTCAGAGAGAAGCATCACCACACCAGGCTATCCGGCAAGGTCAGGCAGGACATGCTCATTTGGAAGGCATTCCTGCGTGACTTTAATTGTAGAGTGGTGTGGCCTAGCTCGCCCAGGTCCAGTGTGGAATTGGTCCTGATGACCGAAGCAGCAGGTAGCGAAGGTTTCGGGGCCATTCTGGGGTGCTAGTGGGTGGCACAGCGATGGCCGGGTTGGTGGAGGGACTCTGGGTTCACAGGTATCATAAGCTTCCTAGAGCTCTTCCCAATCCGGGTGTCACTGTACGTATGGGCCAAGCGGCTGCGGGACCAGCCTGTAATATTCTGGTCAGACAACAATGCGGTAGTGGAATGCATTAACAACCAAACTGCTAAAAGCAGTATGCTACTGCTCTTGTTGAAAGATATTGTTTTACAATGTATGAACTTGAATGTCCTTTTCAAAGCCAAACACATGCCAGGTATATTGAATCATGCAGCTGATGCATTGTCTCGTTTTAAAATGCAGGCATTCAGGTCATACATCCTAGATGCAGAGGTACACCCAACACCTTTCCCAGAACAGCTCTGGCAACTTGGTGCCAGCAACTATCGGACCTCGTGGCAGCTAGCCTAGCACACAGAACCAGGAGTTCTTATGAAGGGGCGTTTGGGTCTTTTTGTCATTTCTTGGGGGAGAAGTGGGAACACAAGTGGCACGACCCTGAGTCAGTGGTGGCATATCTTGCTTTCATGAGGGAGCAGGGGCGCACAGTAGCAGGGACAAGGCGGCATCTCACAGCAATATAATTTGTTGTCAAAGTGAGAGGAAGGGGGATCCCACGAAGAACTTTGTTGTGCGCCAGGCTTTAAAAGGCTGGCAACGCTTACATGGGGGGCAGCCAGATGTCAGGAGACCCATGGGACTTGAAATGTTAGCTAAACTAATGGTAGCCCTGCCGCAGGTTTGTGTATCCACAGGCGAGTTAGCGCTGTTTCAAGCAGCATTCTGCCTCGCATTTTGTGGTGCATTTAGGGTAGGAGAACTGGTGCCAAAGAACAAAAGGGATTGGCAGGGTGGCCTACAGGTAGGACATGTCAACTTAGGCAGGGCCTCTGTGCTGATCTCCGTACATAAGTCCAAGACTAATCAGGGAGGAAGGGGGAGAGCATAGTACTTCACAGGGCAGGGAACCATGCATGCAGCCCCGTTGCCAGACTAGAGGCCTTAATGGCACAACGGGCACGAGTCACGGGAGGGCCTTTTTTGATACATAAGGATGGGGCACCCCTCACTATATTTCAGTTCAAGAGAGTCATGGTTCTGGCCATGCAAAACGCCGGGCTAGACACTGCTAATTTTGGGACTCACTCTTTCAGGATAGGGGCAGCCACTGAGGCAGCATCCAGAGGGTTGGGGGACGAGCGAGTCTAGAGGATTGGTAGTTGGTCCTCTAACTGTTATAAGAGATATGTGCAGCTGCACATGCTTTAGTTTGTGTTTCTGGTTGTTTGCATGCCAACTGCGTTTTCCTTCACTCTGTGACTCGGAAAGGTGATGCTAGTTCACTATTAGAGAGTGCGATGTGCAGTTTGGTACGTTTCAGCATTCCGGTGTGGCAATGCATTTACCTATGTTCTATTCTCCACGTTACTTGCAGTTTCTTCATCCTGTGACTCAGGGGAGAAGCCTGCATTGGTCCTCAAACAAGTCAGGAGAAGGTCACTGTGCCAACCAGAGGAACGACAGACAACAAATTACAACTGAATAGCTAAGGTGATGGCACAAGTTCACTCTTGGCCCCAAGAACGTCAAGAAATTTGGGTTGTGGGCCATTCCTATGTCCGCTGTTTGAAAACTTTGTTTTCAGGGACCTACGAGGCCAGGGCACATCAGTTGGGTACAAGGATAGTATTTTTTGGACAGAGCGGCTTGTGCATTGGACAATTCAGAGAGCTGGTGAACCGTGCTTTAATAGAAAGTAAGGGACCACCTGCGATCTGGATCCTGCACCTGGGGGATAATGACTTGGCCCGTCTGGGCCGGAGGTTGCAAGTGGAGGGCCTGCTCACCGAGGTAGGGTGGTTGGCAAGGATGTGTCCCAAGTCTATAATCGCATGGTCTCACATGATCCCTAGTTTCAGAGGAGGGGGGAGTCAGTACGAGCATTAAATCACGCGGTAAAGCGGATCAACAAGTTTGACAAAGTATTCAGGACACCTAATTTGAGGTCAATAGGACATAGGTACATCAGAGGGGATCCATTTTTTATGCAGGACGGGGTTCACCTCTCATACAGAGGAAATTAGGCCTTTATGGAGAACATCTTAGCTTGGGTGGGTAGTATGGGACACAGGACATGACCTTCCTAGTGTGCTGAGCGGGAGGCCAGATAGTCGGGCAACTACTCTGGCCTGTGACAGTAAGGTCACGATTGGTAAGCATGGTCTTCAGTCCTTAGCAGTCAGCACCATGTAAATCCTGGGGCAGTGACAGCTGGTAAGTAGGCTGTTGGGGAGCGGGGGCCGGGGAAGTCATTCTACCCAGTGGGCCTGGGGCTGCCCCCGCACGCGCATGCGCATCAGGGTGCCAGTATGCAGAAGTCTGCAGCCCCCGTAATGGAGTTTAAGGCACAGGGTGTAGAGGGGGCCCAGGGAAAGTCTCCATCCAATAAGCTGTACCTCCTGCGCAACCTTTACTCCAGTAGAGTAGTATTTGTAGTACTCTGGGATCGGGGGAGCTGCCAGTCATTGACCTTGCCGTAAACTCTAGATGGGACACGCAGAAAGTAAATATATGCATTGTTAGATTTACGGTAGGAGTGTCTTGTGTATTAGACTTTGTTAAGGTTAGCCACATGACAGCATTTGTCTATCAATGTATCTGTTCTTTCTGCGTAATTTTTGTACATAATGTTTGAATTGATGTTTTTTAATTTTAATAAATACGGCCGGGGTTACACCACCCCAATCCAAAACTTTGGTGTGGTCTTAATGATGTAGCTAGGGGGAGGGTGGTGCCATCCATCCCCATAGATTGGTAAGTCCAGTAGAGAAGGCGACCTAAGTAAGTACCAGGCCATATGAGTTGGGACCATTCGAACGCTCTGTATCGGGTACTACCCGACTACCTAATCAATAAACGTCAGGTGGACCAGAACATGGCAGCCTGCATTCTTCTCACTCTTCCTCTGAGAATGCATATTTCCCACCATCTCTTCGCCCTTCACTGGCTCCGAGTGAAGAAGAGGATCTTCTTTAAAGTGCTGGTCCTAGTCCACTAAGGGCTTCACCGCACAGTGGAAGATTACCAGAATTAGCTTCTATCTTCCCATCAAGAACCTGCAATCCACTAACAGCCTACGTGATAGGACTTCCAAGAATTGTCCAGCCAGAGTATGGGAAAGGCTTTTTCCTATCTGGGACCATCAATATGGAATAAGCTCCCTATTGAGCTCCCCTTTGTAGAATACATTTCCATGTGCAGGAAAACATGGCTGGTCACGCAGGAAAAGAGATCTTATCAAATCCTGTGACTCTATTTGGGAGCTAAGCCCCCGGGATGCACCTAGGATTAGCTGCTCTCTATATAAATCATTCCTTCATTTATTCATTCATGTGTGCCTGTATGAGGTAGCATTTATTGTTCTCCCAGTAATGCTGTAATTTGGGTAGGGGCTGGGCTGCAATGCCGTCTATAGCCCCTACTAATGCAGCAGTACAGATCAGATAATTTTGAATCCAGAGAGATTCAGAATTGCAAGAGGCATAATTTCACCCAGAGTTATTGCTCTTGTTTAAATACCACAACTCGTAATGAGGGCCTAAGTGTATTACACTTGACATTCCAATCTACATTAGTTCATACTCTATCTGCATTTTTAATATGAACTGGATCAAGGGAATCTGGCAAGTTGATGAGTTGTATTTTCAAGCCTGTCATAGTCCAAATTACTTGTAACTTAGACAGGTTACGTTTAATTATTAAACATTCCTGTTACTACTAATTGAACATATTTTGCAGTTTCTCCTGTTGGGAGAAACTTGATAACTGCTATGGTTTGGCATGTACCCTGGTGCATCTGCTTTGCTTCCTAGGAAGGTGAAAATTCAGTAGTCAACAGCAAATATTATGTAAGCTCCGTGGTGGATATGACTGTGATTGTCCTATTGAAGTGGTGTTTGTAGATCTTACACCAAAGACCGCATTACCCTGATATCTCCAAGTAGCACAAGCTTGTGATCAATGAGATCAAAATCAGTTAAATATATTTAAAGGATAAGTTAAGTACATCTCAAAAAAGGTGTTGTCTTTATTAAGATAGACAGGAAACTGGAGACAAGATTTTTTGAAGATTTAAGGAAAAAAACAGTCAGAAAAAGAAAAGCACTATTGAAAGCATCAGACCATGGTTGTCTGAGACCTTCGCACAATTTTTGGACAATCACAACAAAGCAGAGGTAATGTACACCAATTGAGTCATAGAAATCAAAGTTTTCACCTTCTGAATTGTTTTCTGAAATGGAATGAAATGGAAGTCACAATCTTGTGGATTTTCATACCAAAAGCTCAGAGTGGGATAAAGTTGGATTTTGTGGCTCAATTACCTTTTGTTTCATGCCACAAGAAAGATATCTTTCTTATCATAATGGCCATGTTGCGTCCTGACGTGGTAGCCAATCTCCAGTCTAATTTCACGAATCTGTATTCGCGTGAACAAACGTTTCTAACGCCTTTGACAACACTGTTGCCCACCTAACACACCTGTCACCTCTCACGCCACTTTGAATCACAGTTCTAGCTTATTTAATGAGTGCTTCATACCTCACTGGATGCTGTTTTCAACACTCCTTGACTCAATCAAATCAAAATATACAACACATACACCACGTTTAGTTGGTCTAATTGGTCTTCCACAAGAGTCTGTATTGGGCCCTCTCTTTTTCTCATTAGGTTCCCAGTCCCTTGGAGACATTCACACTTCAGTTGGGTTCCTGTACCGCCTGTTTTCCAACTACAAACACCTCTTTTACTCATTTGCTACTTTTTCAGCACTGTTTCATTAATGCAAAACTCCTTTAACACCGAGGTCCTATACTTTCGTTTCTTATCAATACTCAACCTGCCTTACTGCCACATTCTTTTGGTGTGAGTCGGAAGCTTATGCATTTTGGTCTTTTGCCAACTTCAATGGTTAAATGCAGTAAAAAGTATACCAGGCCGCCGAAAAGAAGCTTTCTCCTCCTGCTTCATGTATTGCTGATGTTCTAATAGCTAGTGAGGCTTCATATCTGGAGCCTTTTATATTTCTACCATATGTGGACGAGCTAGTGTCTGAAGTGGCGCGAAAGTCTGACAGGAAGATGGCAACAGACTAATTGAAGGGCAAAGTAAATTTTGCCTTCAGGATGCATGGCTTGGTCCTGCGAGCATGAGTGTCTCTTGAATTTAAGGACAGGGGTAGAGGGATGTGCGCGAGTGAGTGGATACGAATTAAGGTCGAGTTTGAGGTTGACTTAGTACTTCAGGCATACTGGACGCCCATGTAATATGTCTTGTGTCTTCTATTGAATGAGCACGGTGCAGTCACAGCTACCAAATGGCCATTGATTAAGTTTGACACCTTTAGCTATTGTTTGCATTTTATTAAACAGCCCGTTGCATTCTGGGACTTGTAGTTTCGTGTTTGAGCTTTTAATGATGGGCTCATGAACCACAGCATATAAAACTGCTAAAAAGTAAAGACAAGCTTCCGCTGCTACCCATTACACGGACCATTTGGTGGCAATGTTGAAACTATACTTTTGCATAGGTCTGACATTGAGTTGAGCAGCCTTCAGTACTCACTTCCTGGTGCAGTAACTGGGCTCTAGAATCATAGCTTCCGTATTTGTTGTCAGCAGTGCTTTAAATAAGCTGAAAAAGGTAAGTGTCCATTTTTAGGGATTAAAAGGAGCCAAGCCAATTGTAGGGCACCCCCACACTGTAATTACCGCTCACTAACACCAGGGGGCAGATTTATGTTAACTGGCGCATCCCCAGGGATGCGCCAGTTAACATGCGCCACAGTGCGCCACTGCTCCGCCACCCATGGTGCGCCGCATTTATGATGCGGCGCACCATGGTGCAAGGAAGTGAGGATGCGTGACGCATCTCTCAGCGTACGGGCGGCGCATTGCAGGAGTCATGTCGCAAGTGCGACATGACTCCTGCAATGCACAGGAGCCACCTATTCCATGCATTGTGCGTCACCCTTACGCCTGCTTCAAGCAGGCGTAAGGAATTGACGTAGAAAGTGGCTGAGTGAAATCTCATAGATTTCACTCAGCCACTTTTATGAGGCGTTCCTGCGCAGGAACGCCCACCCCCCCCGCAGGAATGCCTCCTTATGGCGCAGGGGTTTCCAACGTGACGCATCTCCTAGATGCGTCACGTTGTAAATAGGGTGCATTGTTTGCGCCGCCGTTGCGTCACATTACGTGACGCAATTGCGGCGCAAGGGCATCATAAATCTGCCCCCAGATTTGTAATTAGTGATAGTCCGACGCTTCTCGCAAGACATCTACAGTCCTTAAATGAGACGTGCTCCCCTAGTCAAGTTTGGCTTTAGTTTATTTTAAGCACATTTTAAGCACAATTAAGCCGTACACAGTATGACATTTCTGTGACCGGTTTACAGTATATGATAAAAATGCCCTGATGGTTAACACAATCGGAACGTCAAACAGAGGAGGAAATGCGGATTCAAAACAAAACTCAAATTATTTCTTTCACATTTAAGAACAACGGATGCCTTGCCACTGCTTGTTATTTTATACCATTCTAATGCTTTGAGCATACGTGCCCCTGTCAATTCTCTCCGTACCACATTATTATTCTATAAGAAACTATTCTTCAATTTGCTGTAACAATGCACATTGGGGCCGCTGTCAAATTCAGAAATTACTACCCATTCTGTGTTTTTGAATTATAATGATTAGTCTCGAGGGAAAAATCCACATTTTTTGCTGTGGTGCGTAGGCATTGAATGGTATTTCTGCATTCTTGAGAAGCGAATAATTTATGCAGGGTTGAACGAGGAACTATGTTTCAACAATCATTTGAAGCTTTTAGGAAATATTTACTATTTAAAGTATTTAGGAAAATATATAAAGATTTTGGGGATTTTTCCAAGGGCCTGTCTTAGTTCTCAAAAATCCACAACTCCTATTTTAAATGGGAACGTATTGTAGCACCTACTGTCGGTTTTAAAGCAGGGTGCCTAGCACTTGCAATGATTTATATCAAATAATTATTAAATACATCCAATTAAGATGTGAATCTTAATAAGAGTACTTTCATCTTTCTTGCCGCTATGTTCTTAAAAATAGCGCTGAGTGTCATAGAAGACACCACCCATGCTGCCCAACAAGCGGAATACCAACAACAATGTTGCTTCTCTACTCTTGTGCGGAATGCAGAATTAATGGTATATCACCTTTTTCTCAATGGCAGAATAGAGAAGATGCGTTCTGTTGGTAATGTTCTAAGTATCGGTCATGTTTTTCAGGCAGTCAGATAGACTGAAATGCAGTGGTGGTGCGGGGGCACGGCGGGGTGGGAGGAGGGAAGTCGATAGATGACGGAATAGGTCAAATGAAATAAATAAATAAAACCTATTCCATCGTCTGTTGACTTACCCCTCCGGCCCGCCATGTCCCGCTCCACCACCCTACCACGCTTACCTGCCAGCCATGGCCAGTAGTAGGTGTAACGAATTTCGTTGTGTGCACTGCATCACCAAATGCGATGCAGTGCGCGCAACGAAATTCGTTGTATTTATTTATATGTTTACTTACCTGTTAAAGTCCGTAATCCATACATTACTACCCCCCACCCTGCCCTTCCCCCTCCCCACGTCACCACCCTGCAGTTACACCTACTACCGGCCATGGCTGTTACCTGCGCCGGCCACGACTGCTGAAATGTTCAGTGACAAAGACAAACCTCCAATTGGGAAATTATGTATTTCTGCATGTTTTTAAAATGTCATAAAAATCACAAAGTTTGTGAAATTCGGAAAACTTTCCAGTTAAGCTCTCAGAGGAAAAACCTACCGTTGTTACAAGTAGAAGTGGGCAAGCCAACAAATTAACAGTGTGAGCCGAGCTAAGCCAGAGGCAAGGCAAGGGTCGGGCTTGGCCCTAAGAGCCTGTGCACAAGCTGAGCTCTGAAAATGTTCGCCATGTAACTCAGACAACAAACAGAACATAAAATATGAGGACAGCGAATCACACTTCAGACAAGTGATTTCTTTCACATGTGAAACCCTTACTATTAATATGTCCATTATAGCACTGCACTGAAAAGTACTTATTAAAAGTGATACTTTTTAAACATCAGCTTAGGACCATTCTGACCCCACCCTGTTGACAGTGCCATTTTGAACAACCAGGCATGACAGTTGTAACTTCAACCATATAAGCAATTGCAATTGTATTTCTGTAGCACTTACTACCCCATGCAAGGTGTTAAAGCGCTTCTTGGCAAGTAGCACGCTAGTGACGAAGACAAAGTATTACTGGGGGTTACTATGGAGAAATATAACAGCATTACTGGCCGCCTTCTACCTCCAATCCCTTCCTGCCTTTCTTTGATTCAATCCTCTAGTCCTCTTTTCTCTTGCATTCTTCTCCACTGCTTACACTGTCTACCTCCTTATAGCCTTCCTTCTATGCAGTATTACTTCCTTACAGTCACTTATTTCCTCTCTTCTTCCTTTCCTTCACACCTTTCACTTCTCCTTACCTCCTTTCCTTCTCTTGATTACTTACATCATCTCTACCCCACTCTCTTCCTCTCATGCGCCTTCTCTTTCTCAATCACTAATTCCTTCTATTTTCTCAGAAGGTCCTTCCATTTTCTTCATTCCTTAAACCACCTCTCGCCCTTCCTCCCTTCTTTCCTCCCGTTTCATCTTACACTATCTCTTCCTCCTACCTTCTTCCCTCAAACCCATTCTAATCACCTGCCTTCTTTTACTCTCTCCTCCGACATCTCTTTCACTCTTCCTCCCTATATCCTTGCTTCAAACCCACCCTTCCTTAATTAGAACTTGATGCTTACTGTAACACACATCACACAATTCACCAGCACACAATTCAACACCACCCAGCATAATTACACTACACGTACAACTCAGCACAACTTAATTCAACTTCACATGATAACACTCTACTTACTACCACATAAAAAAATAATCTATACCAAATAGTAAGAACCCACTTAAATAAACTCCACATCATGCCATATTATTACAATCAGCATTATTTCACTCAATGCTGCACAGTTCTACGCCACACAAATCAACCCAACACATTTCCATCCCAAACTACATCATTTGACAAGAAACCACATAATGCAAATCAACCACACAAATACATCACACCACATACATACAATCCACCACCAAATTCCACATCACACCACAAAATTCAACAGCAGACAACATAAATAAACTCCACTACATAACAATCCACTACAAGATACCATAATACACAAATGCCCCCAAGACACACAGTCTCACTCCACATAATTTCAAAACACTAAATATATATAATTACTATCCACATATTTCCACTGCACACCATACTACATAATTCCACTACACACCACATACATCCACTACACACCAAAACATATAAGTAAAAAACATTTACATTTACAACGCCAATGGTTCCAACCCTCACACATGCGAGACCTATTGTATTGCCAATGCTTGTTTCCTCCTGTTGTGTTTTTTTCCCTCTTGCTCAGGATCAAAGTCTAAGGAGGAAAAATAATTGTCTGTACCCACCTGCCACCACCGGCTCAAATTAAACAATTGCAGTCATAAACATTTTCAACCATCAAGAAAAATCGTCAGAAGTATTGGATGGAGAATTCTGATGGGCACAGGAAATTAATATTTTTACTTCTCATTTTTAACACAGGACATTACTGCCTACAGCAGCTAAAGGAAGGTTGACCCTGCGAGATCGAAAATGAAATGGTTTTTCAGTTAGTTCTCCACTGCAGCACTTAGAGCAAAGCAATTTATAATGGTATTACCAGGGAATGCAACACATTCAATTAGGCGTTGGCTCTGTGGTCAAATGTTTTAATTCCTCAACAGTATCTTGAATGAATCGCTTTTATTTTTGATTTATACAATATGATGTCAGAGAATGTGCTTAATGTTCATTTTTTCTGAACGGTGTGAGAAAGAAGTCAATTATTCTGACAGGTTTGATCATATTCCTTTAACGAATGAATTCCTAGCATATTTAACTTATCCGCTGACACTTCTAGACCACAAGAGGAGGGGGAACCTCATGCCGCATTAAGGGTTACACCGGAGCGTGCTGCCCTGGAGAAATGGCTGCCATTATGCAAATTAAGGCAGCCCATTCCCGGGTCTGCTGCACGCACTGCGGATGGAGGGGGGCTCTGATAAAACCAGGGACACGGTGCAGACTTGTATACGAATATACTGCACAATTCTCCAGCAATATCGAAAATACACACATGCTATTTTTTCAATTGGTTCTTCCAACTTGCACCATATTAACTGAAGGCAGAAGATGCTAAACTACTGAATACCGACTGAATAGCTTTAGGGTACATAAACTAATCAATATTGACTACAGGTACTAGTAGAATTACTGTCACACATTCTAAATGAACTTCACGGTAATTCTTTTAGTAATATTTACATCGGATCATTATTTGTGTAAGTATATAGATTTACATACATGCAGTAATGAATTGTATGAACAGTATAGGACAGCTCAGAGTTATGTGCATAAATAAAGCACTCGGGCTAATTGCCCTTGTTTTACATCCAAACAACACACCCATGTGGCTTTTAGTGTCTTGCTAATGTACAGCTTTCAGCAGTCATGCCGTGGCATCCGTGCATTAGCAAGATATTAATTTTAAATTAGAATTTGAAATGCTATATGGCCAAGCAGCACGAGAACCAAAGTTGCTGTGCTGCGTTGAGCATGGGACGAAAGCAGAACACAGGCATCTTTATTAGAAATGGCCTGCTGCTGATTGTATCCCCTGCACAGACACTCAAACAGGCTGCTTAGCATAGTGGCGACTCCTACCTGGAAGCAGCAGTGGGGCAAGGTGGGGGAAAGGGGCTGGGGTGCCTCCTCTTCTATGTCCTCTACCTTGCTTCTTGGGGGAGACAGGAGGCACCAGGGCTCCCAGGCTCCCTGCAGCTAATCACAACGCTGTAATGCAGCGTTGTGATTGGTCTGAGCGCCATGACATGGTGCTCAGCCAGGGACTAAAGGGGTAGGCATGTTCTCCGCCTAGGCTGTAATGCAGCCTGCATTGAGAGCACATTATGTGGGCATGACTGTTTTGGTCAGCCCAAGAGTTAATATAATTTTATTTTTCCTTTTTGTACACTGCAAGAAGCAGTGGGGCAACGCACTTTCGCCTTAGCGCAGGAGCCGCCACTGAATTAGTGCCTCACGCCACCTTTTAGGTGGAGAGGTGTGTGTGTGATCTCTAGCATAGCTTAGGTACTGGATAACTACCCTTCCAATACAAAATCCTTTTGTCTAGATGAATTGGGAAAAATTACACACATTAGAAGTGTGATGTACAGTGCAGCACACTGCAGCCGGCATGCTGGAGGTGTGAGTGGAGGGGCACTAGTGTTTGAAAGGGGGATAAAAAAAAATCTTACCTGCAGCTGTCCCCGTCACGCTCTTCCGCTCCTCTTCACCTCTTCAGGAAGGCGGAGGCTCCCAGTATGCCCTAAGGCCAATCCTGAAGCTACTCTCGTGCATGTTAGCAGCTTACGGGTTGGCCTGAGCACTCCCGATTTGCACTCCAGGACAGACTGTGAGTCTGTGCCTGCTCTGTCTATCCCAGCTGCATTGCTTTCACAGCACATGAGGGTTTGGCCGGCTGAGACGGCCAGCCAAACCATGCACGGTGATGGGAGTGCACTACAAGTCCCCTGAGCTGCTGTCACCACCAGGTCCAGCCCCCAAGACTCGGTAGGAAAGGAAAAATAAAATGAGTGTTGTTTTATTTTTCCTTTCGTGATGTTTTTGGGGGGGAGGCGAAGATCCTCCGCCATTGCGGAGGTGCCACCCCTGATGCAATGTGTGGAACAATGGAAGAAATGTAACATTTCTCCAAGTTACCACGAGCTTCAAGGAGATGTTAACTTCTGAGGCAGGCCCTGTCTATCATAGTAAATCAGCCTTTCCATCAAAAGCTATGGGTGCTTACGTTGTAAAGCTTAGGTTCTACCCAAGTAATGCTCCGTTAATGCAATGTGCTGCAAAGCAGCACATAGAACTAGGACCTGCGCGTTTGGATACCATAAACCGGAGGATTGGTGGCAGACTAAATCTGAGTATGTTAGCCTGTTTGCACATATGTTAGCTCACAGTACCACTAATGTCACCTTTTATCGGGGATTAGTTTCTGGCAGCATTAGAACATGGCAAAACTGATCCCTCAAGATCATGGAAACAATGTACTACTTTCGCTTAGTCACTTGTGCACATTTTGTTTATCTCAGAGATACACAAAATAAACAGTCTGGGTGTTTCAATAAAGGTTTATTGAACATTTGTTATTCTCGTTTAGAATATATGAGCTGTAACAACCATTAGACAGTAGAAGAGATATATTATTAGCAGTACTATGAATATAAACGGATAGTACAGTTCTACCATTGTGCAATTAGCATGAATAAATACAAATGCATTATAAAAGTGCACGTACTCCTACGATGCCTATCTAGATGTAACTAGGTGTACCTAGCATGTGAGTAGGTGTGAAGCCAAGAATCCCTCTAAGATTTAGTCGAACCCCATTACCTGAAGTATGAGAAATGTCGGAGCCCTTCTTTGGTCTCGAGTTGGACACCCCGCAAGGGATGTTCAGAGTAAGCATGGGCGTATTTTGCGGATTCGCAATCCGCGAATTTGCGGATTTGCGGATTTGCGGATTGTGAAAATCCGCAAAATCCGTGAATTCTCGCGGATTTGCCTATTTTTGTGGGGGGGTGTGTTCGCACGGGTTTCTGCAAGTTCGCAAGGGTTTTGTACAATTTCGCAAATTGCGAACTTACTTGTCGGGTCGCCAGTTTTGCGAACTTGTTGTTTCTACGTGCCCAGCCTGTTTGCAAGGCTTTCTTCATCACTGCCACCCTCTGTTACCACTGGCACTCTCTTTGGTCACCCATGCCACCCTCTGGATCACCCATGTTACCCTCTGTGTCATCACAGCACCCTCTGGTTCACCAGTGTACATTATTGAGGCAAAGCAAAGCACTGCCATCCTGTCAACACTGGCACTCTGGTTCACCCATGCCACCCTCTGGCTGGCACACCCATGCCACCCTCGGTGTCATCACAGCACCCTCTGATTGACCAGTGAGTGTACATTATTGAGGCAAAGCAAAGCACACCTGCTAAGTGCTTTAAGTTTTGCAAACAACAACACCTGCCCTGCCCCAACTGACATTAATGAAGGCTGGCACCTGCTTGTCTGCTCCCTTTCCTTTTTGTTGCAATGTAAAAAAAATTTAACAGGATGCAATGGCATACTTGTAACTATTCTGTGACTGTCAGAGCAGGGTCACACAATAGTTGCAAGTAGGCAACCGGATTCTGGAGGGCCCCTTCAGGAAGCACTACAGGGAAATGGTTACAAATGATGAGCTCGAACTTTTGCACCTGCTTGTTGGTTTTGCTTTTGCAAAACTTGTTTTTCGGTAATTTCGCCCTATTCGCGAGGCGCGGCGTCGTGCGAAATTGACCGTGGAAGCCGCGAACTCGTGCGAGTTACCACAAGGTTGACTATGGGCGCCGCCATTTTGTTTGCGTGACGTATTTCCGTTTCCGCCCGCTATGTGTAATCTCGCGCGATGAGCGCCTTGCGAATACAAGTTCGCACGAGTTCGCGAGAGAAATCGCGTGCGAACTTACTTACACGCACGTGTTCGGGCAGCCATCTTGTTTTTCATTCATTCCTATGTGTCTGGGCATGGTGTTTCTATCCTCTGTATATCTCTGCCATCCTTTGCTTGTTTTATTTTTTTTTTGATCTATTAAACTTTTTTTCTGTCCCTCTTGTTTTCTAGGTCTATATTTTTTGTGTTTTAGTCTACTTTTGTTTACTTTTCATCTACTTTTTTAAACTTTTATTTCCTTCTTTTCTACTCTTATTCTTTTTCATTTTATCTCCTTACCTGCCCAGAACATGGTGAAGACAGCAGTCAAGCTGCCCAAGACGGCCGCCGCAGCCCGTGCCCGGCTCCCGTGTGGCCGCTTGAGGGCGGAAATGGTGGTGCCCCGGGAGATCTTCAGTCCTGAGGAGGTGGGCTCACTTGTTTATTATGTGCAGCGCCGTCTCCCCAGGACCATCGCGGCAGGCGGCAGGATCGCTGCCGGTTACACCAACAGCCAGGAGCGACGGAAGCGGTGGGGGCAGGTGTGCCGGGCCCTTTTTAACATCACGGGGGTCCAGCGCACCTATAATCAGGTGACCCACCGCTGGACCGACATCCTGGACCGGGAGCACGACCTGCTCGACCTGCTGGGAGTGGAGGTCCCCGGGCTTGGTGAGTAGTAGTAGCAATTTTTTCATCACTCGTCACTACTCTGTTTTTTCTCCTGCTCTGTGTGTTATATAATATTGCAAATGTTTGCTTTAACTTTTTTACAAAGAGCAATAATGCTGCTGATTACATTGATAGGAGAGGTAAATTAATATTTCAAAATCTTCTGTGCATTTCAGGTGCACTGCTCTCCTTCTCTGTGGCGGTGCCACTGCTTATTTGTTTTCTATTATGTGTTCATTTATTTGGGCTGAGTAATGTATGAGTGTACTTTACAGAACTGCGTAATGCTAGACACAAAGGGGCAGATTTACAAGCCCCTTGCGCCACGTTTACGCTGCCTTACCTGACGCACAGCGACGTAAACGTGGCGCATCCCTGCGAGTCATGTACGACGTGATGCATCTAGGGAGATGCGCCACGTTAAGACCTGGGCCTGCGCCACAATGGGAGCGTTCCCACGCAGGGGGAGGGGGGCGGGTGGCGGTCAGGCAGATGTGTGCCTCGCAAAAGTGCCTGCGTGAAATCTACAAGATTTAACGCAGGCACTTCCGCGACGCTGCTACGTCAATTCTTTATGCCTGCTTGCTTGAAGCAGGCGTAAGGACTGATGCGGTATGTTGAGTATTGGGCAGCCCTGAGCATTGCTAGAGTTGCATCGTGCCTGCGATGCGACTGTAGAGATGCACCCCTCTTTCGTCACGAGATGCGTCACGCATCTGCCTACCCTTGCGCCAGGGTTTGCCGCATTGTAATTGTGGCGCATCTGCCGTGACGCAAGGTTAGTTTTGCGTTACGCATTTGTTCTGGTGCACATCTGGAGGTGTCCAGCTCAGAACTCGTAAGTATGCCCCTAAGTGTCAGATTAGCAATTACCTGCGCATCCCTGCAAAGTGTGAGGCACGCCAGCACCACCCATGGTGCGCCGTATTTTCAATGCGGCACGCCATGGTGCTAAAACGTCACCGAAGCGTTACGCATCGGTGCCGTAAAGGCGGCTCATTGATGGAGTTGCGTTGCAACGATGGCGCAGCTCCAGCAATGCTGCGTCAAGCCGTAAGTCTGTTTCATGCAGGCGCAGGGTTTCAGTGATGGATCATTGTCCTAAATGACTGATTGAAATTTTATCTATTCCCCATAGCCACTTTTAGCATGCGTTCCTGCGCAGGAACGCCCTCCCTTGCGCTGGAACGCTCCCTTATGGCGCAGGGCTTTAGAATGGGATGCATCTCCCATATGCGTCACGTTGTTAATATACGCCACACCATGGCGCCTCTCTTGTTGTGGCGCTGCGTCACAAAAGTAACGCAAGAACGGAGCAAAAGAGCTGCAAGGGGCTTGTAAATCTGCCCCTAGAGTAGAGGATCAGGTGCAGTCCTTCCTTTGTAGCCCTCTTTTTGGCTGAAATAGTTGGTTCTTGTTCTTTCTAAATGTTTGATTTGGTTGACAAGGACATCGACACGCAGCAATCATCAATTTGTTCTGTTCTTTCTTTCATGTTGTACGTCAGGTCCGCCCAGGGGCAAGCAGACAGAAACAGTGGATGCAGTGGTTCCAAATGAGCAGGATGCAGGCCAGGGCGGCGAGTGCTCCTTTGCTGGCCCCAGTAAGTTTTCATTTAAATATAGAGGACCTATTGTTGTCCAAGCGTTCCTAATTTAATTTTTTCGAAACAGTGTTTAGATAGGAGCAAAATCAATAATACTACTGTTGCAGGGACAAATCTCCACAAACCAAACTATGGACACGAAAGACCAGAGTCATAATATTTCAGAGTGGTGTGTTTGGCACACTGTATAAACCTGGTAGTGTCAGCGGCACGGACTCCTCCTTGCAAAAATTACAAAACCTTTCGCTCAGTCACTCTAGTCTGGAGGATCTAAAAACCACAGAGTCTATTCAAGTTTAAAAGCTTCATTACAAGTAAAAGTAAACACATATATTAAAATAAAGTTAGCTGGAAAAGGAAAAGTGCTTGCTGCTGAGTTGATGAGTAATGGAAGTTGGAACACATTTCTTGTGGTCGAGCTGAGCTTTCACCTGGTTTAGTTGATGTTGCTCTTGTCCGTAGAAGTCCAGCGTCTGCCTGTTCAGAGAAAAATGGTGTGTGTTAAAATTAAGCAAGCATTCATCAATTGTGACAAAGAAAAGCAGCAAGACAACAGCCTTCCCTGGAAGGAGGGACATTTTTACTTTAGACCAGAGTAGACAGTCAATTAATTTTTCTGTTGTTTTCAAATTTCTTCCTTCCTAAACCAAATACTAGTGAGTGGTGTAATCTAACAGTCTTAAATATATTTTTTAGGTGGACCATCTGGTGGCGGGGCCAGCTCGGACGTGATCGTGATCGACTCCGAGTCTGAGGACTACTCTGTGGAGGATGCGGCGCCAGAGGACAATCAGACTGTGAGGAAGCAGGCAGTGGTGGTGGCGAGTACAGGTAAGCTGGATCATGGTACTATCTGACTCTTAGATAGCATATGATGTGTATCCAGTGCTGGCCCAGTGACAAATTACAATATGGTAATTACAGCAGGCTGGGACCGACAGACAGATAGAGGCAGAGAGAGAAGAAGACAGAAGGAGAGAGAGAGAGAGGGAGGGAGCCAGAGGGAGGGTGAGGGAGGGAGACAGAGAGAGAGAGACAGCGAGGTAGAGGGAGACACAGGGAGACAGAAAGAGGGAGACAGAGAGAGAGAGAGAGAGGGAGGGAAACAGACATATCGCCTGGGCCTGGTGCAGATGATACGGTTGCTGGTGTGGTTAACAGCTCAGAGGAAAAGTCACTCACTTCTGCCAGATCTCTTTCATATGAAAGAGCACCAAACCATAAGCGCCCCACCTTGCCCCTCCATGCAGACGCCCATGATACTGGCCTGAATAGATTTGTACTGCGCTGGCTAGTTGCTAGTTGTACTGTGACACAACTTCCTGCTGAATCATTTTGTGTTAATCATATTTTTAAAGAGCATTCGATACAGATTATGTCTTTCTTTCTTCTATAGTTGGTAATACTAAAACTGCAAAACCGAGCAGGAGTATGCTGGCTGTACTGGCCCGGCAACGGAGGCTGGATGCCACTGTTGCGCAATATCGCCGGCTGGTGGAAATGGAGGGGGACGACACGCACTCAAGTGCATCAAATGTTACATCTACTGCATCCTCCTCCGTGACCCCACGTTCTGCCGGTAAGCGCAGTGCTCCAGCCAACCAGAGCCGTGCTGGAAGACGCCACCGCCGAGCAGCAAAGGCTGCACCTCCTCACAGTACTGTAAAGGCACGCTTGCGCCGTGCACTCCGCAGAGTGTCCAACCTGGAGGCGGAGTGGGAGGAGTACAAAAAGGTGATGGAGGGCCTCCGCTTAGATCACGCCATGCTCCGGGAGGAGTACGATGCCCTGGCCCTAAGGCATGATGCCCTGGAGGCCAAAGTGAACAACCTGCATCCGTAGAGTGTCCCTTGCCCCTTTTTTAGAGACTTTTGGGGGGTGGGAATTGGGAGTTGGGTTTTTTGGGGACTTTTGATGGACTATTTATTTGTTGGGGTTAGGGAGGGTCTTGCGGGAGATTATTTTGTTAGGGATATAAATATACTTTTTCAAACTTTATCTGAGCATACCTGTTTTTTACTACTTTTGAGCCTGGTGGGTGGTGGTTTTGCAGTAAGTTCGTTTTACTGAACACTGTCATCGTGTTGGTTCACGTGTAATAGGCCAAATGTTTTCCAAAGTAAATGCCTGTCACAGAGTTTGTTAATTCAAGAGCCCTAGGACTTTACTGCGAGTACCACTGACACTCTCTCGCCTCTCCGAACACTCCATTATACTACCTCCCATCCAAACGCTTATCTTACCTGTAATTTGTGTTTGAGGGCTGGCTCCACCTGGAATTCACAGTGTCCTAAGGCGTTCTGCAGCAGGGCCCCAACTGGAGTTTCCCGGGTGGATTTTCTGCAAAACAAAAGCAATCAACATTAGAAATGTGGCAGCGGTGCTCACACAACCCAAAAACCTAGAAGCCCCAGAGACAGCACCCCTGAGACAGGCAAGCGAGCAATAATAACGCCTACACGTTCACGTGCAATAGGCCAAATGTTTTCCTAAGTAAATGCCTGTCACAGAGTTTGTTAATTCAAGAGCCCTAGGACTTTACTGCTAGTACCACTGTCACTCTCTCGCCTCTCCGAATACTCCATTATACTACCTCCCATCCAAACGCTTATCTTACCTGTAATTTGTGTTTGAGGGCTGGCTCCACCTGGAATTCACAGTGGGGGACTCGTCAACGTAAGTTTCTTCATTGTGCAGAATCCAGGCATCAGCATTATGGGTAATGGATAGGGTGAGTCTGGAGGAGGAGGACTCAGGATAGACGACCAGGACTGAGTTCTTGTCAACTAACTGTTGTGAACCTGAGGAATGCTGCGCCATCAAAATCAAGACAGTTCTGTTGATGGGCTTGTTGTTTTATTGGTTGATTACAGTTTTGTTGGGAATGTGATGAAGCACTTGCTAAAGAAAGACAGACACACAGGAATAAAAGTGAATAAGGAGGACTAATTACAATTAATGAATGATTGGCTCATTTTCAGAACTCGCTGTCAGGGAAGCAGAACTCGTCCTCATACTCTGTTAAATCATCAGTCGGGGTTACTTCTGGTAACTGAGGAGAACTTTCCTCAGGTAGGTCGGTGTCCTCTTCTTCCTGCGTGGATTCTCGTACTCTGTAATCTGGTGGTATGAAGTGCTGGTTCATCTTTATCAAGGTGAGCCGCTCCACATTTGCGGGCAAGAGGCGGGACCTTTTGGAAGTCACAATGCCACCAGCAGAACTAAAAAACACGTTCTGAGGACACGCTTGCGAGTGGGCAAGACAAGTAATTGATAGCCAGGTTGGTGAGCTCTCGCCATATTTTTCTTTTCCCATACCAATACGCAAATGGGTCCTCAGTAATATTGACCTCTGTTGAGTCATCCAGATAGGCTTGCACCATTGAAAGAATGTCCTCCCGGATTCCTGTACTTTGCACTTCTGTGTCCTTTCTAGGACAAGGAAACCCTAGCTGAGTTAGCCAACCCGCTTCAGACATATCGCCTGGGCCTGGTGCAGATGATACGGTTGCTGGTGTGGTTAACGGCTCAGAGGGAAAGTCACTCACTTCTGCCAGAGGCACAGATGCAGAAGTGCTTTTTTGGGACGCCTGATGGCCTGCTGATTCACTAGTAGTACTGTCTTCTCCTACAGTTTCCTTCCGCTCTCTTTCAAAACGAATGGCTGACTGAGCTAGCCAACCTTTGTACTCTGTAACATCCGATGTTTCAAAAGGAATTATTACTTTGCCAAACAATGGCTTTTTGTAACGTGGATCCAGAATAGTAGCACAAATGTACTGCTGTTGTTTCTTGATATTTACAAGCCGTTCATTGCTAACTAGGCGTTGTAATAATCTCTGCGCCAACTCATGTGCTTCGTTCTTTCCAACGTCCTTTAATTGTGAAGACACCACCTTGACTTGGTGCTCGAGCTTCAGCAACAATGGGATAGCTTTGCTCAAAGAACAGTCCTCCCTGCTGACGTCACGCGTGAAGACCTCAAAAGGACGAAGCATGTCTGTCAGGCTTTTAACTAGCTGCCATTGCTCCACCGCTAGCATCATTTCTGTCGTATCACCACCCAGGTTGTAGAAATACTCATTGACTACTGGAAACAGCTCATGCAGACGCTCAAGCATGTAGAAGGTTGAGTTCCAACGTGTTGCCACCTCCTGGATAAGTGCTTTCACTGGCATTCTACGTTCATTTTGCTTGCGCCTCAGCTCCTTCCGGGCCTTAAAAGAATGGTTGAAATGTGTGCATATTCTTCTGCAGATGGTCAGTGTTTTGTCGACTGCAAGTTCTTTTTTCAAAAAAATTTGCACAACAATGTTGATACAGTGCCCCAAACACGGCACTCTGAAATAGAAACCGTCCTCCATGGCCTTAACTACATTCCTGCCATTATCTGTAGAAACATAACCAACCTTGCAATTTCTTGGGCGCAGCCATTGCAAGACCTTTTTGTTAAAGTCAGCCAAAATGTTGACTGCAGTATGACTTTTCTCCATACCAAACATGGCTAATGTTGCATGTTTACGAGCACCCTTAAAAATCTCGACCAAGTCACCACCTGCATTTATCTGTTTTATAACCCCTGAAAAAGAGACCCAGTGTGCAGTGATGCACATGTAATCAAGGGCTTGGCAACTGGTCCACATGTCTGTTGTCAGGTGTATAGTGTGAACAGCACTCTTCTGCAAAGCTGCCCCCACCAACTCAAGCACCTCTTTGTGTAGTGCTGGAACAGCAACCCTGGCAAAATAGTACCGGCTAGGAACCTTCCATTTAGGGGCCAATGTTGCCACGAGTTCAAGGAAACCCACACCTTCGACAAACGAAAAAGGGAGAAGGTCCACCGCTAGCATTTATGCCAGCTTAGTGTTATACAGGCGTACAGTTGGGTGGTTGCGTTGAAATTGCGCATCTGAGGAGAACATGGCTGAAATGGTGCGCTGGACAAATTTACGGGATGATGCTGATGCCTTCTTCGACCCACTTCTGATCAGTGTTGACATTTCCCGCATTGGTGTGTCTCCCAGACTCTCAGTGTGCCTGCTATGTGTTACGGAGGGTGTGGTGCTGCCAGGGGTACTGGGTGCAACCGGACACATGTCTGACGCTTCTTCTACCTCCCCATCATCTTCAGATGAAACACCTACTATGGGTATATTTTGGCCACTTGCCCTTTGGGATCGCTTTCCCTTGACGTTTGCTAGGTGCGGAAACCATTCGACAGCGTGCTTTCTTTCAAGATGACCTATCTGGCCTCCGGTTCCATAGTTGGTACCAGTCTTACCACGGCTAACGCTAGTCTTACAAATGCAACAAACGGCTATGTTATCATACTTTTCATGGACACTAAAAAAGTTCCAAACTGGGGACTGGAAACTTCTGGTTTTGCCGCACGAGGTGATACTGCTGCCAATGCCAGATGAAGCAGTGGTGGATGAGTCTTGCAGACATCTACTGGGTTGTGCAATTATTGCAGCAACCTTACTTGAGGGAGTCGAGCTGGATGGAGTCCCCCTCCGGGGAGAAAATATGGGAGCTGTAGGTTTTGTTGAACTTGTGGTACTACTTGACTGCGTTGGTGGTGCTACCAGTGGCACGTCGCCAGGGTCACGCTCAGCATGACGTCGGGATAGGGTATAAATGTCTGTCTGCTGCATGGCCGGTGTGGCTGGACTGACATGTGTGATGACTAGGTCATTGCTGTCATCCTGTTCAACAACATCAGAATGCACCACTTCATCAAGTCCGACGTTCGGATCCATAAGTATGAGCTTTCCGGGGCCCTTCCTTTTAACATGTGATACCTTTCGCAGCTCATGGTGTGCCTCCCTCTCAGACGTCAGAGATGGTTGCCAATCTAGATCCAGATCATCATCTGATGGAGCGGGGCTTGAAGAGGAACTTCTACACACCCTCCTTGATCTTTTCCTTGCTGGGGAGCTGGGAGAAAATGAATCATCAGGAGGAGTGGCTTTGTCTTCCTGACATGATACCCCGGCTCCAAAGTCAATTTCCTCCTGTGCCCCTACTTCTGGAAGAACAACCATTGTGGGCACTTGCACCGCTCCATGCGCCGCTACTTCGGCATCTTCACTGACCTCTACTTGCAAGTCTCCATGGACCTCTCCTTCTCGGCCTTCTCCTTCTCGGCCTTCTCCTTCTCGGCCTTCTCCTTCTCGGCCTTCTCCTTCTCGGACAGCTCCTTCTCGGACAGCTCCTTCTCGGACAGCTCCTTCTCGGACAGTTCCTTGCGCATGTACTTCTGCTTGTACTAGTAGCCCATGCAGTTGTTGTTGTGGCTTTGGTTGTTGAATAGTACTTGTGAGATGAGTTAAAACCTGTGTTGATGGCGTGCTGCTACTTTCTTGCAATGATCCCACATCACTGGTCGTTGGTGATTCAACAACTAAACAGGCTACCTGTGCAGCACTCATGGTGGGCCTTTGTTTTTTTTTTTGTTTTTCCCCAAAAAATGTATTGGTTGAGCCACCAGTCTCCTTGGTAAGTGGTGCCACTTGCTTCTTCTTCTCCTTAGTAGAGACATCTTTCTTGCAAGAGGACCTACGGGCACCTCTTTTTGGAGCCATCTTCTTCAGATGTCGGAACAACAGGCCGCAGCAGCACTTCTTCCTGGCACTGCTGCTCAACGATGATGCGGAGTTTTGTGCACCTAAAAGCAAACGAAGACAGAGGAACATCAGTAAATATATGTTGCATATGTAGCGCTTGAATAAACAGTTTGCAAGTAGGCATTTATGAATACACACGTGCACACCACACAATATGGAAATTTCAAAATTAGGATTTGCTAAATTTTTGGGAAACAGGAATTTAACATTGATCCAAGAGAGCACACACAGAGAGGGTTGTACTTTCATGTACCCCTGACTCCGCCTGGGCACAATGGGTGAAAGCAAGGCACAATGGGTGCAGGCCTATGTCTCAAAGCTCACTGCCTGCCTTCAAAATGGCCGCTTGACCCCCCCATCCACATGGCTAGGACCATGCCTCAAAATGGCCACCACCAACATAGCCAGCACCCAACCCCTACTCCAAAAAGTGAAAACACACAACACAAATCAAATCACCACAATCCAATGCCATCCATCAAGTTTCAGAAGGCTTATGCTGCCTGCTGGTGGTTTTCCGGTGCAAAATTGCAATTTTTACAATTTCGCGAGTGCGAGATTGTTGCTTCACGGCGCGAACGTGGCGAAAAACACGCAAAATACGCGAACAGACCGATTCTGGGCCCCCCTGGGCATAATGGATGACATCAGAGCACAGTGGGTGCAGGCCTATGGCACAAAGCACACAAACTGGCTTACAAATGGCCCCTAGACCCCCACCCACACGGGACCAGACAATAAAATGGCCCCCACCCACATAGCAAGCCCCCAACACCACCCCAAAAAGTCCTAAAACACACAAAAATCACCACAATCCAATGCCATCCATGCCCTGGCCAGAATCATGTTAAAAAAAAAATTCAACAAAACAGTTGTATCATGCATGCACCCATAAATAAGCCTGGTGGTTTTCAATTCATGTGCAGAATTGTAATTTTTACAATTTCGCGAGTGCTAGATTGTTGCTGCGCGGGACACGAGCAGTGCGAACACAAGCAAAAACATCCTCAGCTCGCGAACTTGCAGATTTTCCCCCCAAAAAAGTCGAAAAAAAAGCAACACACACAAAAATCACCACAAACAAACAACATCAACTTACTTCTTTGTGAAATCAAATTTCGAATCCAAAAGTATTCCAAAAGGCCTCAAATCCAAATATCCAGCAGCAACCACAAAAAGTAATCCTTCCCAGTCAAGATCGAAATCAAAGTGGCCAGGAAATGGAGGAGCTTGCTGGACAGGAACAGGAAGTTGGAGACTGGGGCACTTCCTTCACCCCACCCCTATGGGAGGAGCTTGCTGGACAGGAACTGGAAGTTGGAGACTGGGCCACTTCCTTTACTAATTTTTGTACTTTCGCTAGTGCGAGATTGTTCCTGCCCGCGCCGCGGACCGCGAGCAGTGCGAACACAAACAAAAAATCCGCTTCGCGCGGATTTGCGTATTCTCGCCACATCCGCGAGAGTTCGCGGATTGCGGATTCTCCGAAAATACGAAAAATCCGCGAGCGTAATGGATTTTACGCCCATGCTTAGTTCAGACCCCTGTCACCTGGAGCGTCTGCATACACAAACCTCAGCGTCTCTGGTCAGTGTGCCGGCCTGGAAGTCTCGGTTCCCTCTAACTACTGCTCGCAAGAGGTGCAGTATTTATACAGAAAAGTATATAGAGTCCCTTTGTCCCTAGTTCTTGTGTTAGCCATTTTTGGGGATGAGGATGATGTGTGTGATGAACCTTGTGCTTAGATATTAGGAAGGTGACTATAGCCCCTGCCTGGTTTCCAAGTAGCCTTATGAATATTTATTCATACTGTATTATCTAAAGATGAAGTCATAGAAAACTATTGTTCCGGAAAAACCATCCTCCTGCACCCAGTCCTAGAACTAAGTAAAAGATTCAGTCTATAAAAGGCGTTCAATCCTTAAAAGGCTTGTTACTGTTTAATGTAGGGGAGGTGATGTAGGTGAAGGGGTCTGATGTTACCTGGGCTTATATTAGGATACCGATATGAAACATAATACCCACTCCTCCTCAGAATAATCAATAATGATAATATGCAAGTTAACCACTCATTTTACTAGGTGTCAGCGCTTAAAATGTTCTGTGAGCTATTAACAATATTTCTAAAAACGTTCAAAATCGTTTTTAAAAACAGTTTGAAAAGAGAAAAAGAGGAGAGAATTTTTCTCTACAAATCTTAGTGTGTTTGAATGATCCCTTAAACCACAGTCCTAATTGAGTTTGTTTATAAAGGTTGAATTTCTACAAGCTCATCGGTAGACCTGAACTGGGAAGAGGACCTCCGTTGGTCTTGGAATAAGAGTGATGAATAAATAACGGTCCCACGACGGTCCCGAGTTTAGCGATTTGCATTGAAACTCAGTAAGGGGCCGATTAGGATGGCGGACGGACTTGCGTCCGTCCGCCATCCCAGAGGTGGAGGGACCGTCCGCATGGACTGCTGAGGTCCCTCCGTGCAAATCAGGATGTGACCGCCACCCTGGCGGTCACATCCTGGATATTTAACATTGCGGCGGGTGCTGCTTCAAGCAGCACCCGCCGCAATGTTAAAAGTGCATGTGTAACATTTACATGCACAAAGCGGCAGGCACCGCGCGGTGCCTGCCGCTTTGTGCATGTAAATGCTGGGGGGTACCATAGGTACCCCCCATGTGCACCCCCCACCCGCCTACGCCCTGGGGGCCCGCAACGGGCCCCCAAAAGCAAAAGTACACATGCTTTTCCACGGCGGAAAAACCGCCGCGGAAAAGCATGTTTACTAATGCTTCCTAATTTGGCTGGCGGTGTCTGATAGACACTGCCAGCCAAAGGAGAGCTTTTCCGCCGCGGTTGTAATCCGACCGCGGCGGAAAAGCAGCGTACAGAATCCAAGACCCACCAGCCATCGTAAAGCGGCGGTGGGTCTTTGGTGACTCCGCAGAGGATTTTCCGCCTCCTCCGGGCCGGCGGTGGCTTCCGCCGGCCCGGAGGAGGCGGAAAATCCTCTATCATAATCGGCCCCTAAATGTTTTCCTCTATGTAATACGTAGAAGGAGAATTGGAGATTTTCCTGTTCTCATGTTTGTGACACCCCAGTGAGGGTTAAGACCATGACAATTTAAGGGATCTATACCCTGACAAATTTTTTATTTACCACCAACTACAAGTTGGTGGTAAATATCGAAAACACAAAAAAAAGCAATTTTGTACTTTTTTCAACTGTGCCATGTGGCAGACATACATGCTCTTACGGCATGTATGTGTGCCACATGTGCACCAATGCACTATACAGGGGTGCAACCGGGTGTCAATGTGAGACCCTGCCACCCTTGTAAGTCTACCCCCTTTTACCGATTCGGTATTTACCGAATCAGTAATTCTCATTCATTCCTATGGGCCTCCAGGCCCATAGGAATGAATGGGGACTACCGAATCGGTAAATACCAAATCGGTATTTACCGAATTTTACCCGATTCGGTAACATTTACAGAATCATTAGCTACATATGATTTACCGATTTTAAAATACCGAATCGGTAAAATTCGGTATTTTAGAATCGGTAAATGATATTTACCTACATCTGGCCCAATGTCTTTTATTTTTGCTTTCGTTTTTAAAATATAAATAAAAGGCATTGTCATTTACAATCATTCAAACAATGGGAGCTACAGGGGGAGAAAATGAACAGGCCTTCCCTCACTCAACATATTATAAATCAACAATGGGCCTGATCACCACTAGCTATCAATCAATCAATCAATCATACCATTTGTATAGCGCACTACTCACCCGGGAGGGTCTCAAGGCGCTTGGGGGAGGGGGTATGCTACTGCTCGAACAGCCAGGTCTTGAGTTGTTTCCTGGAGGCGAGATGGTCCTGGGTCAGCCGGAGGTGGATGGGGAGGGAGTTCCACATCTTGGCAGCCATGTAAGAGAAGGATCTTCCTCCGGCGGTTGCTCTTCGGATGCGTGGTACGGCTGCGAGGGCAAGGCTGGTGGACCGTAGCTGGCGGGTGGGCGTGTAGAAGGTCAGGCGGTCGTTGAGGTACTTGGGGCCCAGGTCGTGGAGAGACTTGTGTGCGTGGGTGAGGAGCCGGAACGTAATCCTCTTGTCGACGCGGAGCCAGTGCAGGTTCCTCAGGTGGCTGGAGATGTGGCTGCGTCGGGGGACATCCAGGATGAGTCGGGCGGAGGCGTTCTGGATGCGCTGGAGTCTTTTCTGTAGCTTGGCTGTGGTTCCGGCGTAGAGGGCGTTTCCGTAGTCTAGTCGGCTGGTGACGAGTGCCTGGGTGACAGTCTTCCTGGTCTCGGTCAGGATCCAGCGGAAGATCTTGCGAAGCATACGCAGGGTGTTGAAGCACGATGAGGAGACGGCGTTGACTTGTCTGGTCATCGAGAGGGAGGAGTCCAGGATGAAGCCCAGGTTGCGTGCGTGGTCGGTTGGCTTGGGTGCGGTGCCCAGGGCTGGGGGCCACCAGGAGTCGTCCCAGGCGGAGGGCGAAGATCCCAGGATGAGGACTTCTGTCTTGTCCGAGTTCAGTTTCAGCCGGCTGTCCTTCATCCACTCGGCGACGTCTTTCATCCCTTCGTGTAGGCAGGTTCTGGCGGTGTCGGGGTCTCTGGTGAGGGAGAGGATCAGCTGAGTGTCGTCGGCTGCAAGCGGTCTCATGTAGACGTTGAAGAGAGTGGGGCTGAGTGAAGATCCTTGCGGGACGCCGCTGATGACTTCGGTGGCCTCGGAGCGAAACGGGGGGAGGCGGACTCTTTGTGTTCTTCCGGCGAGGAGCGAGATGATCCATTCCAGTGCCTTCTCTTGGATACCGATGTTGCTGAGGCGCTGGACTAGGGTGCGGTGGCAGACAGTGTCGAACGCAGCGGAGAGGTCCAGGAGGATGAGGGCCACTGTTTCCCCTTTGTCGAGCAGGGTCCGGATGTCGTCGGTGGCTGCGATGAGGGCGGTCTCGGTGCTGTGGTTGGCTCTGAATCCGGACTGCGAGGGGTCGAGGGATCCGTTTGTCTCGAGGAAGGCGGTCAGCTGTCTGTTGACGATCTTCTCGATGACTTTAGCAGGAAAAGGGAGGAGCGAGATGGGGCGGAAGTTCTTGAGGTCGGTGGGGTCCGCTGTAGGTTTCTTCAGGAGGGCGCTGAGCTCGGCGTGCTTCCAGCTCTCCGGGAAGGCGGCGGTGTTGAATGAGGTGTTGATGATGTTCCGGAGTTGGGGTGCGATGGTGGAGTCGGCCTTGTTGAAGACGTGGTGTGGGCAGGGGTCGGTTGGTGATCCGGAGTGGATGGTGTTCATCGTGCGGGCTGTGTCTTCGGTGGTCACCGTGGTCCAGGTGCGGAGGGTGGCGGTGGGGGGCGTTGGTTCGACGGTTGGGTGCGTGGGTGGTGCGCCGAAGCTGTTGTGGATGTCAGCGATCTTGCGGTGGAAGAGCGAGGCGAGGGAGTTGCAGAGGTCTTGTGACGGAGTGATGTCGTTGGTGCCGGTGCTGAGGTTGGAGAACTCCTTGACGATGGTGAAGAGCTCTTTGCTGTCGTGGGCGTTGTTGTCCAGTCGTTCCTTCAGTGATTTCTTCTTGGTGGTGCGGATGAGCTGGTGGTGCTTGCGGGTAGCGTGTTTGAGGGCGGTCATGTTGTCGGTGGTCCGGTCGAGGAGCCAGGCTTTCTCGAGGGTGCGGCAGGTCTTCTTGGAGTCCTTGAGTTCGTCGGTGAACCAGGATGCCTTCTTGCTACCGGGTCTGCTGGGAGGGTTCTTTAGTGGTGCGAAGTCGTCGACGCAGACGGTCAGCCACTGTGTGAAGTTGCGGGCTGCTTCGTTGGGGTCCGTTGTGTTGGCGGGTGGCCTCTGGCTGAGGGAGGTGGTGAGCTGGTCCGCAGTGATCTTGCTCCAATTCCTGTGAGGTACCTGTTGCGGGTGCTGGTGGGTCGTGGATCTCTTGAAGCTGAAGTGGACGCAGCTGTGGTCGGTCCAGTGGAGTCCGGTGGCGTGGCTGAAGGTGATGTACTTGCTGGAAGAGAAGACGGGATCAAGCGTGTGGCCGGCGTAGTGGGTGGGGGTGTTGACCAGTTGCTTGAGTCCGAGGTTGGCGAGGTTTTCCAGCAGGGCGGTGGTGTTGCGGTCCTTGTTGTTCTCCAGGTGGAAGTTGAGGTCCCCTAGGAGGATGTAGTCAGCGGAGGGGAGGGCGTGTGGGCTGATGAAGTCCGCGATGTCTTCGCTGAATTGTGTGCGTGGTCCCGGGGGTCTGTAGACGAGGGTGCCTCTGAGGGTCGTCTTAGGGTCGGTGTGAATCTGGAAGTGGAGATGTTCGGCTGCGGCGAAGAAGTCGTTGGCGTCGGTCGTGATGCGGATGGTGTTCCGGTGGATGATGGCGATGTCTCCTCCGGTCTGGTTGATGCGGTCCTTCCTGATGATCTTGTACACGTCCGGGATGGCGATGGCGATGTCGGGTGCAGAGGAGGCATTCATCCAGGTCTCCGTGAGGAAGGCGACGTCCGGCGAAGTAGCGTCGAGGAGGTTCCAGAGTTCCACGGCGTGCCTGTGGACGGAGCGGGTGTTGAGCAGGATGCACTTGAGGTGGTTGCTGCTGGTGTTAGTCTTGGCGGGTGTGGGGCAGGTTCGGAGGCAGGTGAACTTGCAGGTGCAGCAGGTGAAGGGTCCGTGGGTGCGTCTCGGGGTGGCTTGGCAGCAGGCGTGGGTGTGGCCGGCATTGAGTGCGTTGAGAAAGGCGGCGTCGTAGGTCAGTCGGGTCGTATTGCATCGGCGGGGAGGGCCAGGGGTCCTAGCGCTGGGCGCGGTCCAGGCGCGGACGGGCGCAGACGGGCTTACCTTTGGCGCACCTTCGGCGCTCAATCGGTGCTCCCCCTGCGCGCGTCCACTGCGCGCGTCCGGTGCGCGGTCGCTCAGGGGGCGTCATAAGTAATGCGCCGGGAGGGCGGGTCACCTGGGTGGCGGGAGCTGGGCGGCCAGTGGGCAGGGGGGGGCGGAGTTGGTTGGAGGTCAGTGGCGGGAAGGAGGGCTGAGGGCAGCTTAGCGGCGGCTGGGTCATCCGGCGGCTGGGGGGGAAGCTAACAGGTAGGGGAGAGCAGCAGAAGGGGGGAATAGGGAATAGGGAAATAGGGGTACAGAAGGCAGAGAGGCAAGGGGAAGGTGAATACAGGAGACAGGAGGCAGTAAACCAGAAAAACCAACAGGCAAGGGGAAAAAACGGAGGCAGCAGGAGGGGGGGGGACACTGAAAGGCAACGCAGTCAGCAGGCAGCAGGCAGCGCACTGGTGATCAGCGGGCAGGAGCAGCGGTGGGTGGGGGGCGACCTCGCCTGGAACAGGCTCAGCGGTCGCTCCCTACCCCTGCACTCTGGCCCCTTAAGTAATGCGCCGGGAGGGCGGGTCACCTGGGTGGCGGGAGCGGGGCGGCCAGTGGGCAGGGGGGGGTGGAGTCGGCTGGAGGTCAGTGGCGGGAAGGAGGGCCGAGGGTGGCTCAGCGGCGGCTGGGGGGAAGCTAACAGGTAGGGGAGAGCAGCAGAAGGGGGGGAATAGGGAATAGGGAAATAGGGGTACAGAAGGCAGAGGGGCAAAGGGAAGGTGAATACAGGAGACAGGAGGCAGAAAACCAGAAAAACCAACAGGCAAGGGGAAAAAACGGAGGCAGCAGGAGGGGGGGGAAACACTGAAAGGCAACGCAGTCAGCAGGCAGCAGGCAGCGCACTGGTGGTCAGCGGGCATGAGCAGCGGTAGGTGGGGGGCGACCTCGCCTGGAACAGGCTCAGCGGTCGCTCCCCAAAAGCTACACCCAAAACTGTAAATCCCGCAATTGAGGGGTCACCAGAAGCTTTATAACTCCCTCCCGGACTTATCTAAGTCACTATGCTGTGGTGTATCTAAGTTCCAAATGCTTATACCATCATAATCCACCCAATGTACATGAAAAAAAGGTGTAGAGCGGAAAGAAGGCACCTCACGGTAGTAACACCAAGGGGACTGCTGATTGGTACTCGTCAGCAAGTCCACTTATCATCATCGGTTAACTCCTCTCAATTAGAAAAAGAAACGTGTGTGTGTGTTGTTAACAGAAACTCAAACTCATGAAATAACCTAAATGTGATTATAAGACCTATACATGCTAATAACATGCATGCCTAATGGACCCCGTGAGGATACAGACAGACACTCCTCACCACTAAAAATTGGTGAAGCTACCTAGCTTATGATAACTTTATTCGATGCCGCTAGCTTCCCAAATTAAAAATGATTCCCTTCAAACCATAATCAATTAATCAACGCCAAGGGGTAATTTGGGCAACTTCTTCAGGGTTACTGGGGTTCCAAATCAGTGCTTCATGGTAGGTTCACATCAACCCGTCTGGTTGCGTTCATATTGCATACCTGCAACCATGAAAAAAGTGAGAAATACAACATGCGTCAATAGATCGCGTTTCCCCCCAGTGAATGCCCACAGGTCCTATCACCGCTACAGGACACGTCCGGTCCTCAATTCGGTGACACATACACATGCCTGTATATGGTCATTGAACTACTAGGTGACATGCTCCTATAGAGTGCAATTGGGCACCCATTATCCTATTATGATAGCATTTTATTAACCGCTTGTGTATCTAGCTACACAAACTGCATTTCCAGCCATGCTTAAATAATGGGTAGTCCACAAGTCAGCATGTTACCAGTTTAGCACCAGTGGAAGTACCACAACCACCTGAAGCCCCTGCGGTGTGTGTGCAGCCGCGTCCCGTGGAGGGAGTTCGGTGGGGCAGGGAGGCGGTGCGGGGGAGGGGCAAGGTGGAGAGTGGTACACACCGGAATGTGGACAATTGCAAGGTAAGCAAACAATTTAAAAAATAAAACGAATTTCGTAGTGCGCGCTGCATCGCATTTTGCGATGCAGGATGCGCTACGAAATTCCGCCCCCTCCCTGCCCCACCAAACTCCCTCCACAGGCCGCGGCTGTGTGTGTGTCTGTGCGCACATGTGTGGTGGGGGCGGCCTTTCGGCCCAAAGCCTATGACTATCTCTGAGCTATGGAAGCCTGAAGGGGCCGGCAGGGCTTTCCCATGGAGGCACCATCATTGAGTTATGCCAACACTCAGCAGCAGCTGCTTATTCTGTACACATACGCCTTGCAGTACAAATTGCTTTTTTTTGCTATATTCCACACTGTACCACAGCTCTATTATTTCCCCAAAAATGAATCCCCAAATGTGCTCACTGTTTACAAATCTTGAATCAAGCTCTCAAGTGTATATTCGGACAAGCAGCACCCCTGTCTGACCCTCGACTGATAGGCGCCCTGCTTTATAGCACTGGATGTAATGTAACCGATGTTGCACAGTCAGCATGGTGGCAGCGGAGCATAGCAGTAACCAAGAACTCCGGCTGTCAATGGACAGGGGTCTGTCACGCAGCCATGAATGTGAGCGGCACGGGTTTGTCTCCAGCGTGGAGCAGTTGTGCAGAGTCAGAAAGAACATTTTTCAGGGTCATGTTGTCATGACCATGCTGCAGAGAAATGGACACTATGTATAAAGTGACTCAGCCGGGTCACATTGTACGTAAATCTATAGCCAGTGCACCGAAAGCTGCACAGCCTTGTTTTCAAACGTTCAGATTGGAAAAAGGCATTTTTTATCTTGTGTGAGTTTCAGGAAAATGCTGCCACAAAAAGCTAAAGAAATAAACATTAGGAAATAACGGCAGTGTTCAGAATAAAAACAGTGGTGCGTGCGCACCACAGAGGAGCCGGGGCTAGAGAGCGCGGCAGCGAAGCAAATGCTGGCTGCTGCGCTTGCTGGCCACCCACGGGAATGGGCGGAGCAAAGGCAGGACATGCGCCCTCCTTTGCCTAATTGCGCGCTGACTTTTTTTTTAAAGCACGCGAAAACCACACACAGGAGAGTGTGAGCAGCTTTCAGAACTCCATACAAAAGGGCTCTCGCTGCGCGAACAGTGTTGTGCACTGCAACGCAGGAGCGAGCCCTAAAAAGACAATGTTTCCTCCCTGTATTCCATTAGAAGGATTCCATTGATACCCATTGCTTTGTTTCTATGGATGAGCATACCTGTAGAGTCGTTCTCTTTCAATCAATCAATCAATCAATCAAAGCATTTATATAGCGCACTACTCACCCAGAGGGTCTCAAGGCGCTAGGGGAGGGGGGGTCCGCTACTGCTCGAACAGCCAGGTCTTGAGTTGCTTCCTGAAGGCGAGATGGTCCTGGGTCAGGCGGAGGTGGGTCGGGAGGGAGTTCCAAGTCTTGGCGGAGAGGTAGGAGAAGGACCGTCCCCCTGTGGTGGCTCTTCGGATGCGGGGGAAGGCGGCGAGGGCGTGGCCGGTCGATCAAAGCTGGCGTGTGGGAGCGTAGAAGTTGAGGCGGCTGTTGAGGTATCCTGGGCCATGGTTGTGTAGGGCTTTGTGTGCATGTGTGAGGAGACGGAAGGTGATTCTCTTGTTGACCGGGAGCCAGTGCAGGTCTCTCAGGTGTCCGGAGATGTGGCTGCGGCGGGGGATGTCCAGGATGAGTCGTGCTGAGGCATTCTGGATCCGCTGGAGTCTCTTCTGGAGTTTGGCGGTGGTTCCGGCGTAGAGGGAGTTGCCGTAGTCCAGACGGCTGGTGACGAGGGCCTGGGTGACCGTCTTCCTGGTCTCGGTGGGGATCCACCGGAAGATCTTACGTAGCATGCGCAGGATGTTGAAGCACGACGAGGAGACGGCGTTGATTTGTCTGGTCATGGAGAGGGAGGAGTTCAGGATGAAGCCCAGGTTGCGTGCGTGGTCTGTTGGTTTGGGTGCGTTGCCTAGGGCGGGGGGCCACCAGGAGTCGTCCCAGGCAGAGGGTGATGATCCCAGGATGAGAACTTCCGTCTTGTCCGAGTTCAGTTTCAGGCGGCTGGGAGAGGATCAGCTGGGTGTCGTCGACGTAGGAGATGATGTTGAGGTTGTGCTGGCGTGCGATGTCTGCGAGGGGGCTCATGTAGACGTTGAAGAGGGTTGGACTGAGCGAGGAGCCTTGAGGAACGCCGCAGATGACTTCGGTGGCTTCTGATCTGAACGGGGGGAGGCGGACTCTCTGCGTCCTTCCGGCGAGGAAGGAGATGATCCACTCCAGTGCCTTTTCCTGGATTCCGACGTTGCTGAGGCGCTGCACTAGTGTACGGTGGCAGACAGTGTCGAAGGCCGCGGAGAGGTCTAGGAGGATGAGGGCTGCTGTTTCACCATTGTCAAGCAGGGCTCGGATGTCATCGGTGGCTGCGATCAGGGCCGTCTCGGTGCTGTGGTTAGCCCGGAAGCCAGACTGCGAGGGGTCGAGGGATCCGTTCGTCTCGAGGAAGGCGGCCAGCTGCTTGTTGACGATCTTCTCGATGACTTTAGCAGGGAACCGGAGCAGCGAGATGGGGCGGTAGTTCTTGAGGTCAGTGGGGTCGGCTGATGGCTTCTTAAGTAGAGCGCTGAGTTTGGCGTGCTTCCAGCTCTCCGGGAAGGTGTCGGTGTCGAAGGAGGTGTTGATGAAGTTCCGCAGGTGGGGTGCGATGATGGCGTCGGCCTTGTTGAAGACGTGGTGAGGGCAGGGGTCGGTCGGTGATCCGGAGTGGATGGAGTTCATCGTGCGGACGGTGTCTTCGGTGCTGATCGGGGTCCAGGCGCAGAGGGTGGTGGTGGGGGGCGGTGGTTCGGTCGTGGCATGCGTTGGTTGAGTGCTGAAGCTGTTGTGTATGTCCGAGATCTTGTTGTGGAAATTAGGAGGTGAGGGAGTTGCAGAGGTCTTGCGACGGGGTGATGTCGTTGTTTCCGACGTTGGGGTTGGAGAGCTCTTTAATGATGTTGAAGAGTTCTTTGCTGTTGTGTGCGTTGTTGTCCAGTCGTTCCTTGAATGCAGTTTTCTTGGTGGCGTGGATCAGTTGGTGGTGTTTTCGGGTGGACAGCTTTAAGACCCTGACTCTGACTCTCGCCAGCTGTGTCATCATAGCCTCAGCCCGAGGTTTATGTGAGTATTGTTTTTAAACAGTATATCAAATACAGAGGCAGGGCTGGATGAAGCAAGTTCTCGCAGCTGGCAACAGCAGTTGTCTAACCTTCAATTACTTCCACAAGTGGCTTGAGCTGTCTAAGGAAACCAGCAGGAGAGGATCAATGGAACTTTGACTATTCTCAATATTAGCACACATGGAAAGTAATGTCTCTGACCTCTTATCTACTAAATGTGTGCTTGCAGTTATTGATAGTGTTAGACTTGACTTTTTCAGCGGGTTTACCCCCAGTCTTTTTTGCTTTATTTGCCTCCTGTTTCTGACCATTTTTTTGTTGGTTTTAGTACTCTGGGAGCTTTACCACTGCTATTCAATGCTAAAGTGCATATGCTCTCCAGGTAAATTATTTTATGGAGTGGTGTTTCCATGATTGGCATATTTAATTTTACTATTAATTCCCTAGTAAAGTGCACTGAGAGTGCCAGGGCCTGTAAATCAAATGCTGCTAGTGGGTCTCCAGCACTGATTGTGCCACCTGCATGAGCAGCCTGTAAATGTAACTCAGACCTGCCACTGCAGTGTCTGTGTACAGTATAGTAACTGCCATGTCGACCTGCACCCACTTGTTAGGGCCTAATCTTCCCTTTTCTTACATGTAAGTCACCCCTAGGGTAGGCTCAAGGTAGCTCAATGGGCAGGGCACTGTCTTAATGAAAGGTAGGACATGTACTGGTGTGTGTGGCATGCCATGGTACTGAATTACAATGTATTTCATTTTTCACTATTGAAAGGCTTTCTGTCCCATAGGGTAGAATGGAAGTTTATTATAACTTCTTATAAATATAACTTCCCATTGGGACAAGATGGGGAAATGGAGTTTAGTATGCCTGGACTCAGAATGCAAAAATGCATCTTTTAGTAAAGATGTTTTTTATGTTCTGTGTTTGAAAATACCACTTTTAGAAAGTGGGTATTTTCTTGCTGAGCCATCCTGGGTTTGTGGATTGACTGTCTGGATTTGGAGTGACAGGGGCTGGGGATGTGCATTCTCTCCAGACAGCCACTGGAGGAGTGTCCTGCCTTTCCTGGATGAGTCAGAGCTGGTCTGCCTTAAACACTGCTGTCTCCACCTCCTGCCTGGAAGCTGGGCCAGAGAGGACAGAACTGGTTTGAACTAAGCACAGACACCCTCTGCCTGAGAGAACAAAGGACTTTTGTGTATACATATTGGTGCCCAGACCCCAGAACTTTAGAACTCTTTTGGGGCTAAGAAGACTGCCAAGAAGAAGAGCTGGAGACGCTGTGAGGAAGAACAACCAGTTTGCTGTGTTGGCCTGCAGTAGCTGCTTCTGTCTTGGGAAGTGAACTGGACTTTTTGCAACTTCTTTGTGTGAGTTTCTCCAAGGGCTTGAGGTAAAGCTTGCCCTCTGTACAAGAAGTCTCAGGCACAGCAAAGACGTTAAGTTCATCTGCTACTAGAACTGTGGACAATGTGTTTTGTGCAGCCGCTGCCAACTCCGTGTCCTGAAGGCACCGCAGAGGGCACCATCGCACCTTGCACCGCAATCCTGGTCTCACCGACGACACCACCTGATGCCGCCACCGACTCCAGTTCATCAGCCGACGACATCACTTCCACAATGATGATGCTGCTGATTTGCATTTCACACGGCACCCCTGGTCTCACCAACGCTGCTGGACTACCGTCACCAAGCCGCTGCTTGCACCACGACCTGTGACACTGCACTCTGCACTGCCTTGCTTCATGCTGCCGCCCTGGAATCACTGATGATGCCAGCACTCTCCATTTCAACCACGAGGAGTTCGATCTGCAACGTGTGTGACTTAAAATGCCCGACGACTCCTACAAGGACCTCCGAAACTGACACCTGTGGATTCCGCCTCTTCGGGGCTCAACAAGAGGTTGCTGACACCCTACATATCTAAAGGTACTCTTTTGCGTGTATTTCCGACGCCGTAGCTAGCCCACAATGCCGCGGTAAGCCAGAACTGTTTTTTTTGTTCACGATGCTGTGATAGCCCCGGACTGAGCTATTGATTCCAAAGAACTGTATTTTAAGTCTATTTTTGATTATTGAGAATTCTGAGAACTGTATGGTGGCTTTTTTTTAAATAATTTTTGGTCTTGTTTGCACAGATAAAATATTGGTTATTTTGTAATTTGTAATTTGTAAGCAGTATTTATGTAGCACGAACTGTCGCTCCGAAAGGAGCATCCTGGCGCTAAGGAGGACTAGACAACATTCGTGAGAACTAGATGGCGGCCATTACATAGGCATCAGGTAAATTGAAAATCCAAGTTTTTAGTTGTCTCCTGAAAGAACTCTCTCTATCCAGGAGTCTAAAACTGGTGTGGTGTTCTTTTGTAGTGTTTTCACTCTGTTACTGTTGGTTATGTGCAAACACTTTACACACTGCCTCTGCGATAAGCCTGACTGCTCATGCCAAGCCAGCAAGGGGGTGAGCAGGGGGTATTTTAAGAGTGTAACTCCCTTACCCTGACTAGGAAGAAGGGTCCCAACTTGGACAAAGGTACCTAACTCTGCAAATTAGAGACCCCCCATTTCTAACAGATAGCATAATGGACAGAAGAAACTTTTTGGCTGCAAAACCACTGACTCATAAAAGGAATTGAAGATGCTAAATCAGAATCATGGCACGTGGACCTAACATAGTCACCCACCTGGGTAAGGACTAGCTGCTGAACATTATTGCAATTGGTGGTGTAGCTAGTTTAAGCTCTAACTACTGCTTAATCTGCAGCTGCACTTTAAACTGAAGAAAAACGTTACCTGCTCAGTATAAAAAACAGACCATATTACGTAGAGGTATTATTCTTTTTTCCTACTGAACCTATATCTTTTATAACAGCAGTTTTAATGAGTCAGTTACTTCTTGCTAGGCATTCCAATCCAATATGATATTTTATTCCTCACAGCAATATTTTCTTCACATCAGGTATGGCATTTCTTGGCTCTGAAGTCCTCTTGCTCGCACCAATTTTTCGTAATGCCCTTTTATATGTGTACCTTACAGAAACCTTGATATTTGATAAAGGGGTAAAACAGTTGCATGGCTAACGTTTCTTGTTTGTTTTTGTATCACATGTAGGGGCTTTGTCTCACTCTAAAGTTTCCAGAGGATCATTTAAACATTTTGGAAAAAAAATCAGTGTTTCAGCTGCAACACAAGGCTATGCATTGTTCTAAACCACCAGCCAGCACCAAATGTCAAAGATTAAGTGTGTCAAAGGACGTAGTTTCAGGATGTACAAGGCAGCTGCCTCTCCATAGCTCTATATTCAACCATGGAGGTTTTTTTTTAAGTTTGAAAGCTTTATTGAAAGAAGAATTAGCAATACAATAAGGTGACAACAGCAGAATAAAATAAAGGCAATCATATGATGGAAAGAAAAATTAAGTCAGCTGATGGCACAGTAAAGAAACGAAGCATTTCACAGATTTTCCAGGGAAGGGAAGGAAGGAAAGGGAGGGGAAGGGAAAGTTAGAACCATGTTAAATACCAGTGAGACTACATTATAAACTCAGTAACTTAAGTAATGGCAGATAGAACAGTAAATGCACAAATACCTAAGAGGTGCACAGATCAAACATTAGCAAAAATGTGAATAAAGGAAAAAACAAAGAAAACCTTCAATAGTGAAAACTGAAGCATGAACTTACAGGCAGAAGTAGAAACGCTCAAGGAGGCTTAAAATTGTCAGAAGTCAGTGAAGTGTATTTCTTGTTGGAGGCTCAATCTAAGTATAAGGTGAGAGGTAACCAGAACAGGTCAACATTGCGAGGGGGTTTGCAGGAGGATGCGAAAGCAACGTCCAATCTGTGAGAATGACATATTAAGTTCCACCATGAAATTATTGAGAGATTATTCAAGGATTTCCAATTGGAGGCAATATGTTGGAGTGCAAGGGCCAAAAAAAGATCAAAAAGGCCACCTGAATGTGGGTAGAGGTCCAAAGATTCCGAGAGGCTACCTAAAAAAACTAAAGAGGTAGAAAAAGGGATAGAAAGATTAAAAATATTGGAGATGCGAGACCAAACTTGTACCCAAAAACGACGGACAGAAGGACAGAGAAAGAAAAGATGATAACGGTCAGCATTGGGAGCATCGCAGGTCCAACAGTTGGGTGTAGCAGAGGCAAGAAAACGGGAGAGAGAGAGAGGAGAGAGATAGAGCCTGTGATAGAAAAAGAATAGGGATTGAGTAAGAGATGCAGTGCGAGAGGTCTTCAAGGATTTAGCCCAAAGTTTGTCCCAAAGAGAAGTCGGCCACGAGCAATTGAAGTCTTTTTCCCAAGAAAGTTCCAGTTTGGACTTGTGACGGTCAGGATCAGGGGCTGAAAAGTATCTATAGATAAGAGAGTTTTTAATTATCCTTCTCCAGCCTATGGCAGGGCACTGCTCAAACAGAGTCTACTGCTTGATTCACTCACCTCCCTGAATATAAGGATGACTTGCATGTTCTGTTATGCTTCCGATGTATATCTCTCTACAACGAAGCATGTTATGAAGTTATAAAGCTCTTTTCACCAGCAACCATTTATACATGAAGTGCTGTTGTTTTTTTTATAATTTGATACATTAAGTGCTGTTGTTTCTTTATAATTTATGTAGAGCTTAGTTCTGGTGCCTATTTAACTGCTGATTACGCATTCATTTTAATTTTGCTTCTACCCTGAAAAAGATGTCAACTTCTTGGAACACTTCCAAAGGAATATTGCTTCAATGTGAAACTGTTGCAATTGAAGAACTCTGGTCTGCATTTCCTATCTTTGGTATAATCTACTTGTTGTATGATCAGTTCTTGTCTTGGTCTATGTGTTTCATTTACTTGGGGCAGAGTATTGCTATATTCTCAGTGTAATATTGGTCTTCTTTCTACAGCTTCTGTTGCTCTGCCTGTATGAGATGTTCGCATGTTGAAGTAATTATATTCATCTGTTTGGTAGCTGGAATCTCTGTCACCTTTTCTAATTTGCTTCATTTTTTCACAGGTGGGTCCTGACCTTTTCACTCAACCAGTAGAAATAAAATTAGTTTTTTCAATAACGTCCCGGGATTCATTCTCAAGTAGTAAGTGTCAATCTGCAACCTCTGGTGCCAAACCTAAGAGATTCATAAATGGTCTTTCATTTCCTATGGCCTTATCTAAAAATCGTTCTTGCTTAAAATCCTGGATGTGATGAGGGCCATACAATCATTCTTGCATACCACTAATGAAAAATAGCAGTACATTTAGTATAGATGTAAGACAATTGAAAAAATAATAGTTGAGATGAAACAAGAGATGTACATAATCTGTCAACCAAGATTGCTAAAATGGAATATGTAAATCTTGAGAGCCACAAGATTCAATAATCTTAGACTATTTAGCTTGATGGAGGGGTGTTTAAAAAAGTTTAATAGTTTAATGCTGACTTGTTAGATATCTCAACATCTCCTGTCCTCAATGTTCAGAGGCTTCTTCATCTAGTGGAGGGAAGTACTTCACCCTCATGGTCAAGCAGTTGTGGAATATTTATACTCTTCTCAGAATATACCGATCTCTTAGTTGTCATCAAAGCCGCCAAAGCAAGGAAGAACCGAGATTGGTAAGGCCATGATATTTATATTTCATGATGTTTCTCATCCTCACTCTTGATCATCTCTCCTCTATATTGTTAACTCTTGAGCAATGTAACTATTATGGATTTTTCTATTTTTGTTACACTTCAAACTCCTTATTGGCACTTGTTCACATAATGTTACCATGTATGCCTTATTTATGATTGTTTATTTCTCTTCAAATTAGGGTTCTGTCCCTTGGCCTGCTGCTTTAATACTCTTTTAGTACTCTTGAAACTCTTTATTCTGTCTTTCTCAGTTTCCTATTATTTTTTAGTATTAATCATATTTATTTCTTGTTCATATATCCTTTGTGATTTGCTTGCAGATTGTTTCATCCGCTATGTCTACCTTATCCCTCCAATCCCTTCATTCTGAATGGTTAAATGTAATAAAATATTTTGAACTGATATCCCTCTTAAGTTCCATAATGTTTTCTTAAGTTACTTGACAGTCTCTAAAACAATTCTTCAAAATGCTTTATTTAGTTCATCTATGAGTCACTATAGCTTTCAAACTGGTTAATTTCTGTTGAAAAGACATATAGTTGATAATGCTGCTTCTAATACTGTTAAGAATAAAATTATGAAGGTTATCTTCTGGTTACCATTTCTAGTTTTTTATTTACAATAGTTTAACAACTGTATTTCTTTGTGGACCTATTGTATTACTTTTCTTCTATATCATTGTTTAATTATTTTATAAAATAACGAATCAGTGATTTCCTAAACATAAATTTAAATCTGACTGTTTTTCTTGTTCTTCTCTTGTTACTACATTAGTATAATTTCCTTCCAAGTTTATCACATTGTACAATTGTTAATGTTATACATACCATTCTACCTAATGTAATATAATATATTTGATTATTGCTGTAACGTTTACACATTTCAAAGCATCTTATTAACTTGAAGAAGATTAAGTGTGTCACAAAGGCAGGTAAGTCAAATTCCCCTTGAAGAAAAACACTTTCTTTTACTTTAGCATGTCAGCAAGAAAGCATATTTTCCATTGATGATTGGCCGCCAGTCCCATCTCCCATCTTCTATTCAAACTACAATGGTAAAATGTTGTATTATAAAAAAATGTTGGAAAAAAAATACATATTTGACTGGGTGGTTCATGTTCATCGGATTGAAACTAGCAAGAGGATGTTACCAGGATTTCCTTCTGACATTGTGGGCAGTAATTTTTTCACAGTATTTTATAACCAAGAGATCCTGTTGCAAATATGAATAGCTATGGTGGGCATATGGGCTACACAACCTGTAACTTTTACCTTCCTTGCTTGCTTTTCTAATCTTTCTAGAACATTTGTAATATTGGTTTACAGTTTTTGTTATAGTAATTTAAATTTGTACCTTAGCAAGTTGTGATTTTAACACATTTGGGGCCACATGTAGCAACATTAGGAATAGTGATTACCTAATTGCGATTTTCTGGGAATCACAATTAGGTAATCACTATTCCTAACATAAGAAACACCAAGAGTTTCATTTAGTGATTCCTAGGGGTTTGCAAGTTGACTTACTTCATTATTTTTAAAGAATCGCTGAAATCACAGGGATGGTGGCCTGGTGAAGTCAGCAGACCCCCATTACAGTATTTACTTTTAAATAAAGCAATCATTTTTTTTTTAATGCAGTCCATTTTCCCTAAAGGAAAACAGGTTACGCTTAAAAGAAAAAAATGAAAAGTTTTCTTTTAATTGTTTAAATGCAAGCGGTTGTTGGTAGGACCACGGCCTGCTCTTAAAAAACTTTTTTGTCAGCATTCACAAAGGGGAAAGGGGACCCTTGGGGACCACTTCCCATTTGCAAATAGGTTACTACCAACTTGAAGTTAGTGGTAAAATGCAAATGTTGTGCAACCGCATTCACAGTCACAAAACATTCATACATACCACTGTGATTCAGTATTTGAAAGGGATGTCCTAAAACGCCGCTCCCAAATAGCAATTCAAAAACCCATTTTACAATTTGGTAACAGGTTACTGAATCGCAAAACAGAGTTTGATAAATGGGAAAAGCCTATTTTGGGTTCACAAACGGACCGATTCTGCAAATTGTCCTTGGTCTTATCATGAGACCAAGAGCTATTTCTTTACTTCCGGCTTCTGTTGCTCTACCAGGCAAAAGGGACTAGGCAGCCAAACAGTGAGCAAAAATAGAGAAGAGACACCTGACCAAGGTTCCAGTCACCAATATAAATATTTTTCCAATGTGCTTTGCGTGAGTAGACTAATTATAGGTTTGGTTGGCATGCTTTCTGATAGGGAGTTTTTAATGTTGAATGTTGGATTCTGTTCACCCTTCCCATGAGGCATCAATAACAAAAAATAACTGGTAAGCAATTTACTGAGTACCTTGGAAAGAAGCCTTCTACCATACTTGTGACCCAGAAATTAAAGTATATACAAGAAATACTGCATGTCTTTTTCAGAATTAAACAGTGGTCCTTTTAAACCTAATTCTGTGATGTGGCGCATTGTTGTGGGACTTATGTGTGAAGCTCTTAGTCTGGAAGTTCTTTGTGCACAATGATGTTGTCAAGTACATACCACTTTCTGTTTTAATGGTTAATGATAAGTAAAAGACACATAATATGTTTTCAATTAACTTGTTATGCACACGAGGAAGAAGACATCAGACTCAATATTGGTAGTATCTAGATTGTACAACTAATTAACCACCTCTTTTTTAAACCATGTGTCACCACCCAGATTCGACAGAGCAGTGTCTGGAGCAAATAGCTTTTGTGGCTACATGTGTATTATCACCTTTCTTCACATTACTCAGAGCTTCTTAACATACATTAGGAAATAGCATGCACTGTAGTTCTAGTGCCATAGTTTTGAAGAATAAATGTGATCCAGGGGAACTGAGAATGGCTTAAATATGTCAGCTATAAATGACATGACTGGCCTACAAAAGGTTTTTTCAATTTCTGTTGAGGAGTAGTTATTCTTACATTATTGCAATGTTATTCATTATTGCCTGTTTCCATTTACATAGGAATGGAAGGATAATTTTACTTGATGTTTCTCTCAAATTAAGGAAACCCTACAAACAAAGATAGGCTCATATTTACACAGAATTAATGCCTCCACTTTATTCACCAATTGACATAAACATCCTTCTATGGTGAGGAGCAGACTCTGTGATATAGTGTGCCTCCATGTTTAGGTGAGGATCTGTGATTCATTTACCTCGGCGCATTATTAAAAACTATCTAAGTAGTAAATACCATGCATACACGCATTGTGGTTGGGACTTTTTTATACTTGTAGGACCGCACCACATTTGTGTTGTCTGATAAGTACCCCATCCTGTCACAAACAGCTGATATTGGAGGACCTTTACGGGTTCTGGTATGCACGTTTTTCTGTCAATTTTTGACTCATGCAAGAACACCAGTGAGAAATTGGGTTGTTGGTTGACTGGGGTCAAACTGGTCTGAATAGCTCCATCTGCATCTTGCGTGGTGGGAGGGGATAGCACCTGGGCCTGAATAGGGCTGTGCCTGCCTTCCACAATGCTGGCTCCATCTCCGGCTAGGCGCCTGACGACCCTGCCCCTCTCTCTCAAAGGAAGGAAGAAGTCAAGTAAACAAAGTACTCCATGACTGGCCAGAAATGGTTCTGACTAAGCCAAGGCCTCTCTGCCCTCAGAGAACAAAGATAAAAGTAGTATAAAAAGGGCTACCCAGACTACAGAAAATTAGATCATCCTGGAATCAAGAAGGAACCTCTGCCAAGGAGAAAGCTGGAAGACTGAAGAGGAAGCACTGTCCTGCTGTGTGTTTGTGGGCTGACCTGCAGTTGCTTTGCTGCCAAGGAGAGGGGAAGGACTGTGCTGTTGCTGTGTCCCCCTTCCTTGAAGAGATCTCCAAGTGTGAGGAGAGCTGGCCTCATGTTAAGAAGTCCCAGGAACAAAATTACTTCACCCCCAGCTTACCCCTGAACTCTGCTGAGTGAGTTATGCCCTTCCTAGAGTGCCTGATCCAATTGTGGGGCCTCTGGAAGTTGTGCCTGCTGTTTGGGGAGCTGAACAAGAAGGAAAGTAGAAGATCTGCAATTTTCACGCATCGTTCGCTTGCGGAGCGCATCGTCGACAGTGCAAGAAAATTCCCGTTGCCGTGAAGATCGTCGCAGCGCCTGTTGCCACTGCAAGAACCGATGCATCGTTCGCATGCGGAGCGCATCACCCCGGTGTGGGAAGATTCCTGTCGCTGCGAGTATCATCGCAGAACCTGTAGTCGCTGGGTGCGATCGTCACAACGCTTGCTTGCGGACCGCATCACGTTGCTCGAACATCGTCGCAGAGCCATCGCATCAAGGGGCCGCAAGAGGAGAACATCGCCGCTGCGCCGCGCATCGCTGCCGCCCCTGAGATCGTCGCGCATCGTGCCTGTGCGAGACGCTTCCTACCGAACCTGCGCACCGAAATCCATCCAATCCATCCATCCCTCTCCATACAGACCGGATTCATCACAACACATCCGCTGCGTGAAGCGGGGCTGTTGCATCGCCTCCCCAGGGTCTCAGCAGTGGTGCATCGCTTATTTTTCAACGCTGCAGCTTCCACTTGGAACTTTTGTCGCATCTACAGGTACTTTGGGCTAAACGTGACGCAACTGGGGATTATTTTGACGCAAACCCTAGAACTCTTAGAAAATCATATTCTTGAACTGTGTATGTTGGATTTTTGTCGTTTTGGTCTTGTGTAGTTTAGATAAAGCTACCTCTTTTTCTAAACTGGTGTGGAGTACTTTTGTGGTGTTTTCACTGTGTTACTGTGAGTGTTGGTACAAATACTTTACACATTGCCTTTGACAAGCTTGTCTGCTTGTGTCAAGCTACCAAAGGGGTGAGCAGGGGTTATCTAAAGAGTGTATCCCCCTTACCCTTACTAGAAGCAAGGGTCCCTATTTGGACATTGGTGCCTACTGCTGCCAACTAGAGACCCCCAGATCTAACAGTCATCAATCATGACGCCCAAACTCTTGGCTTTCCTGGTGGTTGCAGGAAGGGGGGCACACCTTCCTAGCCCAACATGTGGCAGACCAAAGGTTAGGGTTATTGCTGAGTAAGATCACCTCAGTCTTTCCAACATTAAGCTTAAGATGGTCACTGTTCATCCAACCATTGATGCCTTACATGCAATCATGTATGCGAGCACCAGTGTCGGCATCCTGGGAGGCTGATAATAGAATTTGCTTATAGTCTGCATATGAGGTAAGGGAAAACATGAAGGATTCGAGTAGGGGGGCTAGGTCTGTGACGTATAAGTTTGAAAAGAGCCAGGCTGAGCGGGGATCCCTGTGGAGTCCCGCAGGGCAGGCGAAAGGCGCTTGAAGAGAAGGCATCTAAATGAATTGGGTTTTCGCTATTTGACAGGAAGGATGAAAGTAATTTCAGGGCAACATTTTGTATGCCTTTTGCTTCCAGACGGTGTATCAGGGTAGAATGAACCACTGTGTCGAATGTTGCGAATAAGTCCAGCAGGATAAAGTCTGCTGATCCCCTTTTGTCTAAGATAAATGTTATCTCATCGGTGGCCTTAATCAGAGCAGTCTCTGTCCTATGTTCTGATCTAAATCCCAACTGAGTGCGTTCCAATCAGTTTGACTCCTTGAAGAACTGATTTAGTTGCATGTTCATTACCTTGGCTACAATTTTCGCTGGGAAAGGGAGCCTGGAAATGGGTTGGTAATTGGCTGGTTCCTCTTTTTTCAGTAGAGGCAGGATGGAGACTTGTTTCAATTGTGAAGAAACAAACCAGTTCTAAACATAATAATAAATATATCTGAGAGATGGGTTGCAATGATGTCAGGGACTAGCATTATAATTAAAGGTGGACATAGTTTGTCTAGATGGCATGACTTGGTAGTTAGGATAAGGTCTTTTACAAATACCGATGAGACAGGTGAAAAACACTCAAAGCTTTTGATAGACAAATCCATGTCGAAAGCTGAGTCCATTTTGTCTTGACCAGTGACTGACAACGAATTACCATGGGGAGCAAATGAGTAAAAAATTGAGTCGATTTTACCCCTGAGGTGTGAAGCAATCACATCGCAGAAGGACTAATTGACCCAATCTCTTTTTTGTTGTTCGGTTAATTCATTGATAACTTGATAAAGTTCTCTGGCTGAGTTTTTGGAGTATTAAATTTGCGTGGAGAAATAAGCAGCTTTTTATGTGACTAATAGAGCTTGTATTTGGGTTAAGGAGTGTTTATAAATTTCTCTCTCATATATATCATATTTGGCTCTCCATTTCCTCTCTTGACGTCTGCTACCTTGTTTTTCTATATATATTTTATAGATTTGCCTAATTTGATTACATCCTCTAAGTCCACTGTCATCCTATTGGTGTAAGGCTGTCTGTGGACAAATGGTATGGTAAGTCTGAGTTACCTCAAAGGGGTTTTTTGTCTCACTAAGGTCTTTTCTGGTACCCCTCCCCTTTGAGTAGGGGGTCCCTCTATCTTGTTTTGTGTCAGCTGATCGCCCTTTGCCGGAAGTGCGGGGAGGAAGGGGTAGGTGTCACTTCCTTCCGCACAATCGGCAGGAAATGCAGTGGAGGACCGGGGATTACCGACCAAGGGAATACCCAGTGTTAAAGTGCAAGATGCTGTAAGAGTTTAGCAGCAATAGCACAATTAAAATGGATGAAAAATAACCACCAAGTATTGCGCAAAATATAAAAACAATTAAAAAGAATTCAATCAATGGTACCAACGCGCTACTTACGGCCAGGGCTCGAGTCGGGGTACCACGCGGGTGGACGGCATCCCCCCACTTATTTTACCGGGGGGACGCCATCCCCCCTGGCAAACAGCTGGACTTAGTGACGTCACGTCCGGTGACAGTGTCCCCCCACTTTTTATTTTACGACTTGTGCCCTGCTTACGACTTCGGCGCATCCGCTCACTCATGCCACCTAAATACTGTAGCTGTGTCAGCAAATCGCCCTTTGCTGGAAGGGTAGGGAGCAAGAGGGAGGAGTCACGTCCCTCTGCACAATCGGCAGGAAATGCTGTGGCGGACCGGGGACCACCAACCAAGGGAATGCCCAGTGTTAAAGTGCAAGATGCTGTAAGAGTTTAGCAGCAATAGCACAATTAAAATGAATGAAAAATAGCCACCAAGTATTGCGCTAAAACTAAAACGATCAAAACAAATTCAACCAATGGCCCCGATGCACTACGTACGGCGATGACTGTGACAGGGATCATTCCTTGCTATGCCACTCATCCCAGTGCTCGTCTTCTTCTTCGTCCATTTCTCCTCTTCCACTTGTTGCGTCCTGCCCCTTTCAATGAAAGTCGCTGCTCACTAACCTTCTCACTGACTCCTCTTTTCATATGACATATGCAATGCCATATGTAGTCACTTTCCCACTTAAACTCAAGCAGTTCAAAATACCCCTTATCTGTGCATGTAAACGAAAAGATTGATATTGGAGTCATGTCTAACTGTATGATCTCTCGATCGCTGTCCTTGTTGTGTACATTCTTTGCTGTGTTTTTTAAATTTAGTAGTTTCAATGCAAGCTCTATTCGGGATAATGAAACACGAAACATGAGTGCACAAAGTGTGCACAGTGGCAACAATGGGAAAGAGTAGAATTTAGTCTGAATATTTTTTTTCTTTCTTCTATACGACATGCGTATTGCATACATTTAAATAACAGCCTGTAAACAGCTGTCATGTGATAAGAGATCATGATTGCTTTGTGGGTTGAACCTCTGTCTAATCACTAATCTCCGTGCTCTGGCACCGGGTGTGTAAAATTGCTGATTAGCTTGTTCGGGAAGGGGCTGTTTACAGAGAGGCATCCTCCTAGACTAGATGTCATATGGAAATGCTACAAATGTCAAGTGGTTCAAATGAAATGACTTGCCTCGCTCCCAGTGGGCTGTGTTACTAACATTAAACTCACCAGACACTGGGCACATCTTGGCTTCCAGAAGGACTGATTATTCATGGAAGCAGCACAGCTATTTTTGAAAGCACCAGGGGAAGAAATGCAGGAGACAGAAGGTGCAGTTTGGCCTTCACGTCTTCATAAATAAAGAATGTGAGATATGAAATGTTGCTGAAATAAATCCATTTCCCCTTGAATCTTGCTGTGGTTTCAGTCTGTTTCTCACAAATGTTTAATAAAGTTTGGAGTATATTTATGAGAGCCAGCACTCAATCAAGACATACCACTTTGTCGATTCCAATAATAATAATAATAATTGTAATAAATCTTTTTTGCTTGATTATTAAAACCGTTGCAATACAATGCACAATAAAGACATAAACATAAATTCAAAAAATGGCATTTAAAAATGTATTATATGTCAGTTACATGGTCCCACCACCATTGGTTTTTGAAGGGCAAAAACCGGGAAAGATACTTACTCCCTACCCTGTGTGTTAAGGTGAAACTTGCCCCAAACTGTTAGTGCAATTGGTCTCATCCAGGAGGAGGGGGGAAGGGAGGGGGGTTGGAGATGGTGCAATCATTAAGGCAAACCGGTAGCATGCTGCCAGGTTTCTTGGAGAGCTTGTCCTGCCCCAAAGCATTACTGTTTCACATAAGCAAATTGTTGTGAAGAGTGAACATGAAGTACTGCGGATACGACTAAATTAATGAGAAAGGCTAAAAGGTGCATATACAAAAGATCCAGGTGCATGGAGACCTTGGCCTATTGCCAGAGCTGTGTAGCAAAACTGCAAAGGTGAAAAAAGATTACCAGTGCACAATTTAATCTAGTGTCCGGTGGGTGAAAGCAGGCCAACTCTGCCTCCTTGCAGGACCTTGTGCCCTGGACAATCCACCTTCTTCGTATCAGCTACCGCCTGTACTCCATGAGTCTGGGGCACAAGCACAGTACATGGATTATATCTTGTGCACACTGGTTGCATACCCGACAATTTGCCTCTTACTCAGATCTTTGGCATTTAGGGTAGTAGAGTGGGATAGGAATCATCCCCATCCATGAAAATTTATTTTAACCTAGACTTCAGAAAAGTGACACATTGCACAGTACTATCATACAATTCCCGCAACCCCAAGGCAGTCAATGTGGTCTCTACATAGCGCAACCATGGGACCAAAAGTCTATTTTTAGTAGTAGTAAAGTTTGACTTTTGGTCTAAGTTAGACTTTTGGTCTAAACTTAGATCAAAAGTCTAACTTTAGTAATAGTAAAGTATTTGTTTGCTCTGAGTTAGACTTTTGGTCTAAACCTAGACCAAAAGTCTAAGTTTACTATTCGTAAATGCCCTTTGTGAATACTGAAAGTTGTAAAGTTAGACGTTTGTCTCAGATTACCTCTGTGAATCGGGCCCTTAGTTTTCTTATTGTTGATTGTCTGGCCACTCCTAGCTGAAAAGGATGAGTTGGCATCCAAAAGACGATGTAGTCCAACCTTGGTTCTGCTAATAAGTACTAGGTTTTCCGCATACAGCAGGTTCAAGAGTTGGAAACCCCCAGTTTGGGCAGAGGGGAATTGACTAAATTCAGTGCAGGGGTCAAATCTGAAAAGAACAGGTTAAATAATTTTGGTGCAAGGACACAACCCTGTTTGAGTCCTTGTGTGGTGTTTATTGCCCTAGACAGGGCAGACCCAGCTTCAATTTTTATTCTGATCCAAGTTTCTTGATGTAGTAGTTGCAAAGCCCTAAGCAAGCCGCCCGTGATGCTGGGATGAGCCAGTTTCTGCCAAAGCTTCCACCTATCGACCCTGTCAAAAGCGGATTTGTAGACGATAAAACCCAGATATACTGGTTGGCTATTGAATTCAACCAGATCAAATAGAAGGGAGAGTGCCAACAGGTTCACAGAGGTTCCTGTGTTCTTAGGGAACCCAATTTAGTTTGGTGGGATGATTTAATTTGTCTCTAGAGTTAAAACAGGGGAAGACCCTGCCTGTGGGTGACACTGTACCCTCGGCAATAAATGCCACAATGTTATGCTAAATTTACTTTATATACAAACAACTTTGTAATACAATAGACACATCAATTGTTTTTTAGATAATGACTGTATTAACTTCACAGCATTTAGAATTTCGTACATACATAGAAATGAATATAAACAAAATATTTCAGTGGATTACTCCTCCACACATGTTTTCAACAAAGCCATTCCAATGTACAGCATCTATTGGTTTTATTCTTTATGTGTCACTATTTACTTTGCTGATTTTAAAAGCACTCTTACCTCTGATAAAAACGCGACACCGCCACTTATCTCCGCTCAGCTGCCCTGCGCTGACAGCGGGTTTTGCCCACTAATAAACAAATCCGGCGCCATTGCCGGCGTGCGATTGAGCCACGCCCCCTTGGAGGCCACGCCCCCTTCTGCCCAGGTATTTAAGCTGAAACCTTCTCGCTGCCTGCCAGAACCTTTGATTCTCCTGAGGCGAAAAGCCGGGAGACAGCGCAAAACTGTTTTATTCTTTATGTGTCACTATTTACTTTGCTGATTTTAAAAGCACTCTTACCTCTGATAAAAACGCGACACCGCCACTTATCTCCGCTCAGCTGCCCTGCGCTGACAGCGGGTTTTGCCCACTAACAAACAAATCCGGCGCCATTGCCGGCATGCGATTGAGCCACGCCCCCTTGGAGGCCACGCCCTTACCCTCCCGCTTAAAGCATGTGTCACTTCCGTACGCGCAGCGGACGGGCGCAGCGGGCGCGCCTAAGGCAAGCCCGTCTGCGCCCGTCCGCGCCTGGTCCGTGCCTAGGGCCAGTCCCCCTGCCCGTCCCGCTGTTTCTACCCGCACTAGCTGGACCAAATCTCAATTACTCCTGCTAAACTCCACTACCTGTTCTATGACCACACGCTGTAATCCTGATTGCTTAGAGGACTCATATTTTCACTGCCCCCACTGCAACTTTATGCTCCCGCCCTGGAGCATCCGTCCCCCTCCCCGATCTAACAGGCCTAACCGCCTACCTCATCCCCTGTCGCTGAAAGCCGGCCTGGTAAATTGCAGGTCATTACCCCGCCATGCCCACGAGATATGGACATCCATCATCTCGGAGGATTGGGATATCTTATTTCTCACCGAGTCCTGGATTACTGACTCCTCCACCCCGGATATTCACCTTGCAACCCCGCCAGGCTACACCTTAAAGGGCATCAATCGTGCGGGCGGCAAATTAGGAGGTGGACTTGCCATCATATTCAGATCCCACTTACATCTGATCACCACCAAACTGACAAATATCGGGATCATAGAAGCTATGTACTTCTCTGTTTCGGACTCCACGGCAGTAATATTGGCGGGTATATTAGTTTACAATCCCCCAACCGCCTCCTCTCCGTCTCTTACTGCTCTGACGCACCAGGTGGCCGATCTCTCCCTTAAACACCAACACTTTCTGGTGCTGGGTGACTTCAACCTTCACGTTGATAACTCCCTATGTCCAAAAGCGAGCAACCTGACAGAAACTATGCATAGTATGAATCTACTGCAACTAGTCAAGGGCCCTACTCACAGAGCTGGACACACCCTTGATCTAATCTTTGCCAACTTCCCCAACATTACAGTATTATCCTCCCTCCCCCTCACCTGGTCTGACCATTTTCTTATCCCTTTCAAGCTTACAGTAGGCTCGACACCTGCCACTTCGCTACCCCGGAAAGAACCAGGGAGAAAATGGCATAAGGTCACCTGTGCCACCTTAGACCCACTACTCCACTTTGTTCCGGATCCCCTCTCCACTGACATTGACGGAAATGTCTCCAGGCTCAATACCTCTCTAATACAAGCCATCGACTCCATCGCCCCCCTTAAATCCATCTCTTCCACCAGGTCCCGACCCTCTGCGCCTTGGTTCTCTACCCCTCTCCGGGAGGAAAAGAGTAGATGTAAAGTTCTCGAGAGGAAGTGGAGGCTGAACTACGACCTTGAAGCCAAAGCCATTTATAAATCCGCCTTGAAAAATTTTCTTAAAAATAAAAAATCAACCATGAAAGATCACTTCTCACTTCAAATCGCCAACACCAAGAACTCATATAAGACCCTCTTCACCATCGTCAAAAATGTTATCAATCCCCCCGTCAGGGCCTCCCAGCACTCTACTAGCCAGGCTTTATGTGATGGACTCTCGGACTACTTCCTCGAAAAAATAAATAAACTCTCTACCTCATTCCCCGAAGGGTCACCCCCCCAGTCCCCCAACTCCGGACTCCCTAGACCTGCCTCTCTACTGTCATTTAACAAACTGACTCTGGAGACCGCACTCAGGCTATTCACCCAATGCAGATCCGGTGCTCCCTCCGACCCTATCCCTGCCAAACTCATGGGTGAGTTAGCTCCCGTATTGGCCCACTCCTTTCTCTCCGTTTGGAATGCCTCCCTTCACCATGGTTTTTTTCCTACCTCATGGAAAGAAGCAATGGTGGTCCCTATCTTGAAAAAACCCGACGCCGACCCTTTCATATTTGCTAATTACCGTCCCATCTCCCTTCTCCCCAAACCTGCTAAAATCCTGGAAAAAGCTGTGCAACTACAACTTATGGAGTTTTTGGAGAACAACTCCCTGTTGCACGACTCCCAATCCGGATTTAGGGCAGGTTTCAGCACGGAGACGGCTCTTCTGGAAGTGGCGGAGTCCATCCGCGAATGTGTGGATAGGGGCGAGGAGGCCATGCTTGTCCTCCTCGACCTATCCGCCGCTTTTGATACGGTCTCCCACTCTATCCTCCTAGACCGTCTTAAGCAGGTCGGCATAGGTGGCACCGCTCTAACCTGGATTGAATCCTTCCTCACTGGAAGAAGCCAGCGGGTGATGCTCAGGCCTTTCAAATCGGAGGATAAGCCACTGCTGTGTGGCGTGCCGCAGGGCTCTGCCCTCAGCCCTCTGTTTTTCAACGTCTACCTCGCCCCTCTGGCCGCCGTAGTGGAATCCAGTGGAGTCAGGGTGGTCTCTTACGCTGACGATACTCAGCTGATATTCTCCTTCAGTGACCACTCTGACTCCACATTTGCCAACTTCCGCCAATGCCTCGACGGCATTAGCATCTGGATGACTAACAATCATCTAAGAGTAAATACGGATAAAACTGAGGTGCTGTTTTTTAACCAGAAAAACCCTATCCCCTCCTCACGGTGGTGGCCCACTGCACTTAATCCCGCTCCCTCCCCTGTCCATACAGCCCGCAACCTTGGCTATCAGTTTGATGACTCTCTCTCATGCAAATCCCAAGTCATCAAGGTCACCTCTGCCTGCTTCATGAAGCTGCGAATGATCAGGAAGATACTCCCCTACCTACCTATGGACGCTCGCCGAACAGTCATCCAGGCCCTTATAACGTCCCACCTGGACTACGCTAACAGCTTATACGCTAGCGCTCCTCAGTATCTGATCGATCGACTCCAAATCGTTCAGAACGCGGCGGCCAGACTGATCGGAAACATCCCCTACCGCCAGTCAGTCACCACATACCGCAAGGAGCTCCACTGGCTCCCCATCGCGAGCCGTATTCAGTTTAAAATTCTCATCCTCGCCTTCCGAGCTATCAACGACCTTGGGCCCAACTACCTGAAAAAGCGAGTGTCCTTATCTCATTCCATCAGATCCATGAGATCTAACAACCTACGCCTTCTGGTCTCTCCTGCTTTCGACGCGCCAGAATGGGTGGCAGAGGGTTCAGCGTTATCGCTGCTAAACTATGGAACCGTCTCCCCATCGATCTCAGGTTCTGTCCCTCTGAACCCATCTTCCGTGCCAGGTTAAAAACCTGGCTGTTCTCCGAACTCTGATTCCCGTTTTGCTCCTCTCCTTTCCCCTGCCCTTGAGGCTCTGGTTCTAGCGCCGGGACACCCCTTAGGGGGTAGCTGTGCGCTCTATAAACTACAAAAATAAATAAATAATAAATTGGTTGCAAAATACAACAAAGCAATATTCTTAACAATCTCAGCAAACAAATGAAAAATTAGCCCAATGCATTTCGGGACCTAAATAGTCCCTTCCTCAGGGACATATCTGAAACACACAAATAAATGAACATATGTTATATACATTTGTCTGGAGGGAACTATATCAACAGCCAGTGGTTTACTTGTATATTCCTCATTTAACGTATAGCAAAATCATGTTCATGTGCCACTTCAAGATGAAAAAGAAACAATAAACCGTCATAGGTGGATGCCTTATGAGAAAGGTGCCATAGTATACACGAGTGCCATTATTACACACTGAATAATGTGCCGAGTGGTGTACACCCCGATGTTATCTATAGTGCTCTTGTTATTGTGCCAAAAAAAGACAAAAGTAATGTGTTGACAAAGCTCAGCTGCTGGAATATAGACCGTAAAATGCCCTTCTACTCGGGCAAACTATTTACTAATGTAAGCGAAGATTCTGGAAATGCAAGAGTATGATCATAATCAATGTGAAATATGAAGAAAGACGGTGAAAAGCATTCACAGCTTCGGTAAACATGTCTTCTTTGTTGGTTAAAAGGACCAGGTGCATCAGTGAACCCCTTAGGAGGTTTACATTTCTTCAGAATCTGCGCGGAGTTACAAACCTAGTCTACAATGGCTACCCAATCCAGGTCTTTCAAGACATTACCCCGGTCACCCTCCGTAGACATAAAGACTTCAAACCGGTTACAGATCTCCAAATCAAATATCAATGGGGGTCATTCCTTTGAGCTGACTTTCTCCTTGGAGGGCAAACGTCATGTCCTCCGCTCGCTGAAAGACGCGAATCAACTCCTACAAGTCCCAGCAGACCCCTGCAAAGCCAGTCTCTCTCCACCATGAGCCTCTACAACACAACATATCTTGAATGGTCCACCATTCCCCCCACAAACACAAATCACAAACCAAGGATCAGATCACCTCTCTCTCAAACAAAGCAATAGATTATCAAGCACCTCTGCTCCATGAGTGCCCCTCATTCACCAGCCCACAATTCTGAGACCTCGGATTGAAGCGGGCCTGATGTGGCGCCAACGTTGCCTCAAATTTCCTACAAACAGGCCTTTACCTTTACAGTTTTGAGGAACTTAATACAAACATTGCACTTCTGCCAGTACTAACCCACTGTATTTTATATGCCTTGAATATTTTCTCCAGCCCAGAGGCTCCCACGGGGCTCCTACCCTGCCTGTAGCCCAGAACCCACTAACATGCCTCTTTCAGCAAGTATAGGCACCCTGACAACTGGCGTTTTCTGCCATAACTCTAGAGAATGGCAACTGTTCGTAGAGGCCAATCGCCTGATTTCACTGCCACCCTACTATCCATTGTCTGTGGCAGATCCATGGCTGGCTTATCCTACCACTATCCCAAGCTAGGTCGCTCCCACCTACTACACCCCCCACTCAAGTAGTGCCTTTCAGAGGCGTGACATCCTCAGGATGGCTCTTGCTTCGACATTCGAGCTATTTCAGGAATTGCAGTACACCCGCAGGTCCTGTTGTACATACCTTGTTACCTTCCCCTCTTCTTCCCATCACTACATTGGAGGGTGGGCGAGCTCAACATAGAGATCTCCTCACAACCTACTTCGCATATCCATAACCCGAGGGACATACGTCACTTGCTACATAACCTCCACTTCTCCTTCCTAGGGAGGTATTACCTTCCTATCCATGGCTCCAACACTATCTCTGATTACTTCTCAGAACATTATGAACACAACTCCACTTATCAAATTACTCTCCCTTATCATCATAGGGATTAATTCACCCAACAAAAGGCGACAGATCTGGCGATACTTGCTCATCCAGGACCCAATATAATTTTCCTACAATAGACACATTTGCTGTCTACAGACACACATCTCATGGCCCACCCTAAATATCCCTACCAATATTGGGTGCCTGCCACCTCCTAAGCAGCGGGGGTTGAAATACTAACTAAATCCAAACTGGGGAAGGTATGCCCTCAGGTGATACGTGGCACTGAGGGCTGGTACATACAAATTCAAGCCCACTTGGGCATACAACTCCTGATCCTTCTCAATATCTATGCGCCTTATCAGGCGCAGGATGCCTTCCTGATATTTCTGCTGAGAGACAATCTGGGCTCCCCGGTGGGATGTGGGATACTCGGGGGTGACTTCAACATGGTCTGGGATCCAGATATGGTCCACAGCGAGCTACGTACAAGGGTACAGGGGCAATGTCGGCTGCCCTTAAGAAGGATCTTACAGACCTAGGCTTAGTGGATGCCTTCATATACAAATCCCAGGAAACTCATGAATACACCTCCTTCTCACATGTGCACTGCTCCTACTCATGGATTAATTATTGTCCCCTCTTTCACTCTCTGATAAAATCCTTGGAATCAGCCACTATCTCCGATATATCCATATCAAATCACACCCATGTGGCCGCGACGCTCTGTGACCTGGATAGAGGACATGACCCCCCCAAATGGCGCCTCCCACCCAATATCTTACAAAATCCAGTAGATCTGGCTGAGACTTGCCAAGAGATTCTTGGTATTCTTTGGAGCAAATGTCCACCGAGAAGCGCCCGAAACCATGCGATGGAACTCTTTAAAGCAACCATTTGGGGAGTTATCTCCCTCATTGCTATAGCCCGCCCTCATGACGCCCGCCTGGTTGAAACTAACTTAGCTAATAACATTAAGGCACTAGAATGCATAGACCATGCAGCACCCTCAAAAGAGCACAAGAAATGCCTAGCCATGCTACTGGAAAAACTAAGACTGCATCGTACTAATAGAGCGGAACAAGCACTTATGTTACTCAAAAAGAAATTCTTTGGAGATGGTGGGGGCAACCCTAACATGTCGCCTTCGAGCCCAAACAACTAAAGCCCATGTCTCCAAACTCAAACACTCAGATAAAAAATGGGCTACGACTGAATGAGACAAGCCTTCTGTAAGTTTTACATTGAGCTATACATTGACACTACTCATACATCCGAGGAGATTACTTCTTTCCTCAGCACATGCCCCTGGATACCCATCAACTCCCAACATGTGAAATTGCTAGATGACCCAATCACCTTAGAGGAGCTGCGTCAGGCATTGAAAAAACTTCCGACAGGCAAAACTCCGGGACTGGAGGTCCTCTTGATCACCTTCTACTGTGTCTTCCTCCACCTTTTCTGAAACAATGGGGCTTACTCCCACAATGTCAGAAGCTGAGGTGGTTCTAATCCCCAAACCTGGGAAGGACCCATTTCTGTGCACCTCCTACTGTCCTATTGCTCTGCTTAACACAGATGCTAACATCTATCTGGTGTGGAAGAGGTGTGGCGCAGCGGCCAGGGTTCCCGGACTCCGGACTATGGGGTTTACAGTTCGATCCCCAGGTGCCGGTGGCAGGTTAGCCCAGCACCATGTGACTCTGGGCAATAGCTTGCTTAATCTTCCCGAGGGCCCCCAGCACCAGGACACCACTTCGGAGGTAGCTGTGCGCTTTACAAATACTGATATTTCATTTATACCAAGATGCTGGCAAAACGTCTTGAGCCCTATCTCTAGGGACTGATGGACCCAGATCAGGTGGGGTTTATCCGCCACCATCAGGGAACAGACAATATCCGACGCATCGCTCACCTCATTGAAAAGGTACAAAGGTGAGATATCCCAGCTTGCCTAGTGTCCCTTAATGCTGGCAATGTTTGTGTGCACTACTACAGAAGATAGGTCTAGGTCAGGCAATAATCTCAAAATACACCTCTCCCACAGCTCGGTTCTGCATCAATGGTCAACTCACACACACCCCAATTTCGAAGTATCAAAGTTTGCAGACGATCTCATACTCACACTCACTGCTCCTGCCACCTTTATCCTTACTCCTTCACTCTTTTGAACTAGCCTCAGGTTTTAAGATTAATATGACCAAGTACCATGCTCTAAATCTTACCCTCCCTGCTCCCGAGCTACAACAACTTTAATCTCTCACCCCTTTACATTGGTCAGGAAAATCAATCTGATATCTAGGCCTTAACCTGACCCCGTCCCTCTCCTCCTGGACCCAGGCCAACAGGCTGACTTGTTGACGAGAAGTCCCGGAAGAACTACACCGCTGGAAAAAACTCCCAATCTCGTGGATGGGTCGACTCAGCGAGGTCAAAATGATACTCCTGCTTAAAATACCCTACTTCTTTCAAACCCTGCCCATACCCATCCCTCAGGTAGACATTCAAAGCCTCCAACGTGTCATAACCTCTTTCATATGGGGCAAAGGTTGCCCTAATTTTTCGAACAAATTGCTTATGCTGCTCCAGAATCTTGGCGGCCTTGCTTGCCCTAACCTTCTGGAATACTATTGAGCATCTCATTGTTGATATATATCTGAATGGGTGGTATAGGAGAGTGAAAAGCACTGGTTCAACATGGATCGAGCAGTCACATGCAGGCCCTTGTGGCCCTTGGCTCTCTAGAAAGGCGCAGCCCCGTAACGCATACATAGCAACCCCCACGAAAACAGTCCTTGAAATCTGGAACAAGATCGCGATCCCCAGAGGCCTGACATCCTTCCCCTCCCCAGCAAAGCCATTGCCTGAAACCCCATGTTTCCACTAGCTTTACACCCACACGCATTCTTATCCTGGAGCGAGGGAGCTGCTGCATTATCAAGGACCTCTGTGAGGGTGACACTTTTAAAACCTTCAAACAATGCAAACAATCCTTAGATGTTACTGAACCCAGTAAACTACAGTATACTAACTTCGCCACTGGTTGCTTACTCCCAAATACGCTCTAGCAGCCACTAGATCACTCACCCCCTTCGAGTCCCGGGTCCGAACGTTTGAGGGCACCCGCATACTAATTTCCGGTACATATCAGGTATTGCAACACTCACAACCCAATCACCTCCACACTTATCAACAGCAATGAGCAGCCAACACTAGTCAAGAGGTGTCCCAACAAAACTGGGAACAGTTATGGTGTGACATCGCCAGAATTTACATGAGCATTTCCCAAAGTGAATCAGCATAAAAACAAATGACGCGCTGCTAATATACTCCTGCACAACTACAGAAAATGCTCCCTACCCTCTCCCTCCTCTGCTGGAGAAGCCAAACAGCGATAGGAGACTTCAATCATATTTGGTGTTCATGTTGTCTGTTAACAATATTTTGGAAAGAGGTCCTAAGTCATACTAAGGACACAGTGGGATTCCCCATACCAAACTTCCCCCTGGTAACTTTACTGGGTATAAGTCCAACTCAACTCAAAGTCATGACACGTTCCGACTGATGCCTTATTGTGCAGATGCTGGGAGCCGAAAGACAATCCATTGCAGTCCTATGGAAGACAATTTCTCCCCCTCCGATCTCTGCATTTTTCTTGAGCCTATGGCATGTCATGGAAATGGAATTGCTGACAGCCCACCTTACTGACACAGACACTAAATTCACGTACACCTGGAAACCCCTTATCCACCATCTCTCCCAAACAGAAAACACCTGCTACACCCCCATAGACTACAAGCCCTCCAACTTTTTGAGGATTACCTCTTGCCATACTCCAGAGACAACACTCGAGTGGACCCCTCGATACAACACTCATGACTTCTGAAATCACATCATTTATGAGAAAAGTGTGCATGGTAGAGGGGCAAGTTATAGTTCATGTAGCATGACTAGCGAGAGGCTAACAATTTGTGCAGAGGAGCTTGAGTTATAGTATGTGTACATGGGAGCACAAATTATAACTGTAAGCAATAACTATGACTTTAAAATTTGTACGGTTTGTCTAGTTTAAGTTGGTTTTCTAACCAAAAAATTAAGAAAGTTTTCCTAATTATAACTTATCTTTAACCTTTGCTTTTTCCATTGAATTTCAATGTTTTTAAAATAAAAATGTGTTTCAAATTGTAGAGAACAGTGTTGTGTAGTGGAATGTCAGTAAGTGGAGTGTCATAGAATACAGTGGAGGAGAGTGCTGTACAGTATTGAATTGTTGAGTGTAGTGTTGTAGAGTTAAATGAATTCGAATGGAGTGGCATAGAGCAGAGTGAAGTGTAATAGATGGGTTGTGTGGTGTGTCGTACAGTGTACTGGAGTGTCGAAGAGTGGAGGTGCACGTTGTAGAGTGAAGGGGCATGTCGTAGATTATAGTGCAGTGCCATGACATGGAGTGGCGTGTTATACAGTGTGATGGAGGGCAGGACGGAAACAGGAATCATGCAGGTCCTGCTGAGAAAGTGTCTTGGATGCAGGGGTTGCGTTGCGTCATCGTCGAACCTGGCAGTTAGGCCCATGTCATCATCAAGCTCCTACCTAGGGCCTACCTTATGAGTTACCTATGTGTAATTAATGGGTAGTTTAAGGATTGGCAAGTGGTTTTAAATGCCCAGTCGAAGTGGTGTAAACTACACACACAGGCATTGCAATGGCAGGACTGAGAGAGGTTTAAAATGCTTCTTTTGTGGGTGGCACAACCAGTGCTGCAGGCCCACTAGTAGAATTTAGATTACAGGACCTTGGTATATGGTATACCAATTTTCAAGGGACTTAGAGGTAAACTAAATATGTCAAATGTGTATACACCAATGTTACAAGGTTTAGGGGAGAAGCACATACACTTTAGCACTGGTCAGCAGTGGTAAAGTGCTCAGAGTCCTAAAGCAAACAAAAAGAAGGTGAGACAAAGAGGAGAAGGTAGGCAAAAAGTTTAGGGTAACCCTTCAAAGAGGGCCATTTTCTAATAATAACCCTTTGCGCCCTTTCATACTGTGCAGTAATCACAGCATCCCATCCCATATGTATCACTATAATGAAGCAACAACTTATATTGTAAAATCTTATCCACAAAGATCAATCCTAATCCTGAATTGTTATTTTTTTTGTCTAAGCGCCAGAGTGGTTCTAATACAAAAAGCTCTCCATGGTCCAAACAGTGATGATGCATGTTGCACCCTTTTCCACCAGCTGTAAGATTTTACCAAGAGAGTTGGTGATGGACAGTTCACTGTTTAAGCAGCTGAATATGCATTCGGAGTGTGATTCTCTACCTTCTGAGGTCTGTCATGTTCAATTCCTTTCTAAATGTTGGAAATTATTTATGTCTAACTATATTCGTGTTGAGCACTGAAACACTCTGACTATGGGCAGGTACTTTTCAGTGTCTGAAAAACCACAGTATGAACTTTCTAAGGTACAGGGGAGTTTAGGCCAATACACATCTGGTTTGAATAATCTATCCCACACCGTCTCAAGAACAGTCACAAATAAGATGGGCAGCAACAGGTGCCCCCCTGTTGCCCACCATATAGGGCCAAGCAATAAAGAATAAAACATTTGAAATGCATAACTCAATAGAAAAAATCAGGCTGAGCGGGGGAGCAAACAGCTAAGTAGCAGTGTACAGCAGCCAGGGACGTGCATAATCAATAAAACATGTATGATGTGCTTATTCTGGAAAGCACTCTGATCCCTTCAGGTCAAGTCTGCGCTATCCTCAGTAACTAAATAAATACAGTAAGTCAAAAAGGGCAATCCCTGGACACTATTCTCCAAAAGACAAACTCTTGCCACCAATATTGTAACATTCACTCATCCCGTGCATCCAAAAATGTCAGCTAAATCACCGGTCACAAACTAAATCATAATGTTTACAATCTATTTTATTAAAAGAATATATGTTAAAAATTCAGTAAAAGTTAACTGAACACATCAATTTGAACACATCTCATGAGGACATTGTTAAAACAAACTTTTTTTTTAAAAAGAAACAGAAAAAAGGCATAATACACTTTCATATATACAATATAATAAGGAAACAATGTATGTATATTTAAAAAAGAAGAAGATCACAATACATTTTCAAATTCACACGAGTAATCCCACAGTGTATCACAATTTAGACAAAACACACAACATAACCCCTTTGCATTCAATAAAGCTCTTGATATTGCTACGAATTGATTGATTCAAAAAACCTTATGTGGATGTTCGGAGTGCTTCTAGTACGGTATAATAAAAGTATCTCAGGAGCCCCCTAGGTAAATTTGAATTCTATGCAAATAAGTGCGTCGACGCGTTTCGGTGTTGTAGCCCGTTGATATGGTCACACCTTCCTCAGGACAGTTTTTTATTTATTGGGGTCTTCGAGAGCAAACATCCGTATCCTCTCTGTGTATTAAAAGAGAATCAATGAGTGCATGTATATAATTCCATGTCAGTACCTGGTACACCATTTTCTGATCTCACATGCATTATTGATTTAAACAAGGGCGTTCCTCAACTTGTGACATCATATCTCACTTTTTTCTTTTTAGTGCGTGACTGTATGTCGTTACATATCAGGTCTATGAACCAAAATACTAACGGTTTTTACAGGGGCAAAATTTAATTTCCAACATATTTCTAATATCTCTTTCTAGTACTTGCTTGTATATTGTACCAAAACCGCAATGTGTTCATGAACTATTCCCTGATATCATGGGAATTACCTTTTTTGACCAATATAGTTCTAAGTTTACTTATACATCTTTCTAATATATCAGTCATGATTCTCTTATATATGTATTGTGGTCCATTTTATAAAATCACAATGCTCTCCACTTATATCATCTCTTGTCCCTCCATTATGGTATAGTGAGTGACCCGTTTTACTTATATGGTAAGGTCCTAAAGCATATATAAGTCTACTGACCTCTAGAGTATATTATATAGATGCCTATTCAGATATTAAAGGGAGAGATGCAGGGGACAGGTCGGGTTTGTAGAACGGCCTGTGGCAGTACTATTAAGCCTTAAAAAGTTAGCATTTATGTCTTCAATAGTGAGGGGCTATGACAGAAAACATAGCGCTAAAATGGCCGCTGCGCTAGAGAGGAAAAACAGTGCCCTTTGCACATGCACAAGGAGATAGCCACACTCGATTTCTTCAGCTGTAAGAAATTAGGTAAGAGCAATATAAATAGAGGAAGGACAAGCCCTCGCTAAAGGGATGAAGATAGATGAGACGTACCCGTGGAAGTAAAGAACCGGTGTAACGGAGGTAAGCGGGAGAACGGCAACTAATTGATTTAGAGGGTTATTCTGCCCCTCGGTGAGGTCTTGGCTAGTTGGGGGGAGAGAGAGGCTAACCATACACCCCTGTAATATATGGATTAGGATACCGAAGCGGCAGGTCACGGTTTAAAAGAAGGGAGGGTGAACCAATACGAGTATCTCCACCCTACACCAGGTATGGGTCCTGTCTGTCTTTAAATCAAAGTGGCGGGAACAGGACGGCTAACAGAATCCGCCAGAGGCACATACGAGCTCTCATTCACGGCGAAATACAGTTATCCCCGCTCTGCAATTAAATGCCGCGGACTAGACATGGGATAAGAGTTCGGACAGTCAAAATAAGTTTATGACAGCATAGAAGGGCAAATAGAGAGCGAGAACAGTACAGGGAATAAAATAAAAAGATAAGAACTGGTGGCACACTGATTATTATTGTTTTCCCACTGTAGAAATCATCGAATTAAATTAGTTTGTACCAGGACGCGAGAGGCGATCCGGAAAGACAGTTCAACCACGGGGAACGAGGATTATCCAATATTTTCAGGTAAGGGTGGAAGTGTGGAAAAGACCCGAAAGATACAGTAGGAACAACAGAAATAAAAAATAAAATCTACTCCCCTTTTTCTATAAATAGGAACCCACATGAAATAACTATGAAGTGTACCTACAGGAATACCAAATCGACAGCCATTAAAAACTAACCAACTAAAGAACAGAATTTGTTGGCCGAAAAATAGAGGTAATACTTATCCATTAACTTAAATCCCAATTTGCAAATATGAAACTGGAGCTATGGTTTAGACCTAATTTTAAATCTCCCGCACAACAGGACTTTTTGCCTACGACGTATGAAGTAGTGAAAGATCGGGTGAATGCGAGGAATCTATATAATATACTCTAGAGGTCAGTAGACTTATATATGCTTTAGGACCTTACCATATAAGTAAAACGGGTCACTCACTATACCATAATGGAGGGACGAGAGATGATATAAGTGGAGAGCATTGTGATTTTATATAATGGACCACAATACATATATAAGAGAATCATGACTGATATATGATAAAGATGTATAAGTAAACTTAGAACTATATTGGTCATAAAAGGTAATTCCCATGATATCAGGGAATAGTTCATGAACACATTGCGGTTTTGGTAGAAATATGTTGGAAATTATATTTTGCCCCTATAAAAACCGTTAGTATTTTGGTTCATAGACCTGATATGTAATGACATACAGTCACGCACTAAAAAGAAAAAAGTGAGATATGATGTCACAAGTTGAGGAACGCCCTTGTTTAAATCAATAATGCATGTGAGATTAGAAAATGGTGTACCAGGTACTGACATGGAATTATATACATGCACTCATTGATTCTCTTTTAATACACAGAGAGGATACGGACGTTTGCTCTCGAAGACCCCAATAAATATAAAACTGTCCTGAGGAAGGTGTGACCATATCAACGGGCTACAACACCGAAACGCGTCGACGCACTTATTTGCATAGAATTCAAATTTACCTAAGGGGCTCCTGAGATACTTTTATTATACTGTACTAGAAGCACTCCGAACATCCACATAAGATTTTTTGAATCAATCCATTCATAGCAATATCAAGAGCTTTATTGAATGCCAAGGGGTTATGTTGTGTGTTTTGTCTAAATTGTGATACACTGTGGGATTACTCGTGTGGATTTGAAAATGTATTGTGATCTTCTTCTTTTTTAAATATACATACATTGTTTCCTTATTATATTGTATATATGAAAGTGTATTAAGCCTTTTTTCTGTTTCTTTTTTAAAAAAAAGTTTGTTTAAACAATGTCCTCATGAGATGTGTTCAAATTGATGTGTTTAGTTAACTTTTACTGAATTTTTAACATATATTCTTTTAATAAAATAGATTGTAAACATTATGATTTAGTTTGTGACCGGTGATTTAGCTGACATTTTTGGATGCACGGGATGAGTGACTGTTACAATATTGGTGGCAAGAGTTTGTCTTTTGGAGAATTGTGTCCAGGGATTGCCCTTTTTGACTTACAGTGATACTAGTACCCTGTTCCCTGGAACCTGTGGGGTCTTCTCTCAATTTTTCTCACTAAATAAATACATACATATGTATACAAACAAATTAAGCGCAGGAGTTGGGGAGCAATGAACGGTGGAGTGAGGGTTTGGGGATGTTGATGAGCTGATGGAGTTACTGATGGAGTTACCAGTGAGTGTTAAAAGACGAATGAAAATTGTCCCTGCTATCAGCAGAAAAGGGATACAATCACACAATCAAAACTATTGCAAAGAAGCTATGCTCCAGGGGTGGGGCAAAAATAGGGAGGAAAGCCAACGAATCAGAATAAATTAAACAGTGATAGACAATAAAGCTAACAAATCATGAGCAGTAGATTTACCACTGCTATTATTGTATTGTTGACAATAGTTCTTCAACGAGACCCAAAAGAGGGGAGGCTAAATTAAAACTTTGAGAAAACAGAACATTTTCTTTGATTTGTAGGAGCTCAGGAGTTCTGTCTTTGGGGTGTGGACTCACCCTCTTAAAGTCAGAGTGGTATGAGAAAGGCGCATGGTGTGGTAACACATTCCCTAATGTGTTTTATAGCATTTCATAAGTCACTGTTAAAAGGCACCCCTAGCAGGTAATCATACATGCGAACCCTCCGGATTCAGGCAGGAGACTTCCGATTTCAAGGCTAGTATCCCGCCTCCTGATTCCCGCACCCAAAAAACGGATTCCTCTGCCGGCTTCAGTCGACATGGACTTGTCTTGCGGTGGTATGTATTGCCAGTAACCTGCAGGCCAATGCACTACATTTTTGTCACTCTCTCTCTGCGTGCCACAGTGCTTTCTTGTATGCTCCTGACAAGTAAAGCAAAAAACATAGATTTCAATTTCTGATATCCGGCCCTGCAGCAGCACAATTTCAAGTCCCACTCATGATAATAGTACTGAAGGAAAATTTGCTAGCCTTCGTGCTGGTAAGTTTCAATTCTATTAAGGACTCAGAGGCGAGGATTATGCCTTCTTCCTTCGCTTTTATCCTTTACAGCAGCAACACCAAACATTATCAAACTACATTTCCCATGAACACTTGGGAAAGCAAAAGTCTTAGCAGGAGTCCTTTGTCTGTGTTCGCACTCTGACCAGCTCCCATAGTCCATCCACGCTGTTTCCTCTTCCTCTTTCTTCACGCGAAGCACGTGTTGGTCAGTTTTCACGCATCCTGTTTGTGACCGTCATTTCCTGCAAAAGAGGCAGTGTCAGAGGCAGAACCTCAAGCAACGGAACATGTCACAAGGAGAGATAACAGTGCAATAACATCATCACTCATAACTAAGATGAAAAAGCACATGAATGGATTACTTACAGTCTTACGGGGAGGGTCCACTTCTCCGAAATCATTAGGAGGGATAATCCTCGCCTCCGCGTCCTTAAAAGAATTGAAACTTAGCAGCACGAAGGCTAGGCAAATTTTCATTCTATGGCAGGACCGGAGGCTTCAGAATATGACAGTTCAAAGCTTGACGACAACTAGCCTTGCCACCTCCAACACCGGTTTGAAATAAAACCTCTTGAAGGTGGAATCTGAGGACCAATCGGCCGCCTGCATCAAATCCTCCAACCGTGCCCCTAGGGCAAAAGCTTTAGAGGCCATTGCCCCTCTCACTGAATGAGCACTAAATTGCTTAGTATCAATCCCTGCTTCCTGCTTTACCCAATGCACCCTCCTGGCAATTGTTGGGGAGGAAACTGCCTTGTACGGCTTGCGTAATCCTTCTTGATTTTGGACTGTGCCCTGTCCATGGAGGTAAAGGTTGCCACACACTTGCCTAACTCCTTGATGAAGGGGTCCCCGAACATGCCCCAATGCGCCACAGCACCGGCCTCTGAAGAGGCGAGATCACCCAACTTGGGATCGATTTAAATAGAGAGTGACCTCCGTCTCTCCTTGGCTTCCTCGGCCATGTCCAATATTTTGATCATAGGCCCTACTGCATCCAACAGCTTATCTTGGCAGTTACGCCACGAGCGGTCAATACCCTTCCTAGGGTCCCTAACAAACTTTGCCAAAAATATCGTTATCTTCTGGTCTATGTCAGGAGTCAACGCCACCTTCCCTTCTAAGGTGGGGCGTGGGCATTCCACCCTTAGGCAGCTGCAAGCGTCCTTATCCACAGGCTTACGCAGACGACTCGCTACATAATGGGCTACTTTGTCCCCGGATACCCAGTCCGAAGACCGAGGGTGGCCAATATCATCCGGGTCCAACATATCAGATGGCCCTGCAGGGGCCGGGGTCGGTGCAGGGAACCAGGACCTAGAGGAACATGCTTCCGCATATGTATCTGGGGAGTCCCCATCGTCCGGCGGGTCAGGGGAAGCGGTCCGTGGGGTAGGCGGAAAAATATCAACCGGGGGCAACTGGGCCGGCTGGGGAACTTCCTGCGCTAAAAAGGCACTTTTCACGACAGCAAACGCCTCAGTGTCCACCCCCTCAGTGCAGGGTTTCTTGCTAGGAGGGGAAGGGGGGGGCGGAGTGGGGGCCTGAGTGGGAATAAGGGCCGCCAACTTCGCGTAAGCCTCATCCAACCGCGCTGAAAGGCGCTGCTCAATGGGAACCATGGCCTGATCTACGGCCTTATAAATACAATCATCCATTGCTTGATAGAAATCATCACCCCAAGGGACGTAGCTGAGAGGGTCCTCCTCTGGGTACTGGCCCTGCTCCCCCTGCATAATGAGGTAAATTAGGCTCCGCAGGTACACAGGAACTTCAGGTAGCAGAAGTTAAATGAGCCTTCAAGGCACCAATTTAGAGCTGGGAGGGGGCCCAGATGAATATGGGTGGCAAACAGGCACACAATACAAGGACTAAGCCCTGGGGACACTCCAGCCCTCACTAATCACAAGGCAGCCACCTGAGACAGTGACCCAGAGCATCACAAAAAAACGGTGCGAAATTGCGATCCCGCAGGGTGTCTCACAGAGCTTAATGCAGACCCACCAGGGCGTTCCCACACAGAGAAATTCGGTAAATCTGACACCTCAGGGTGCCACACCAGGTGGCAGGAGGCAGAAAAGGCTCTCTGAGGGAAGGAAGCGTGCGTTCGGAAATGCCGAGTTGGAAGCCCCAACTCGCTCTGACCAGAGAGAGGAGTGTCTGACCCCTCGCAGCGGAAGGACCACACTGCACTGCTCACTGGGGCCAAAATCGCGTTAGGCACGCATGATGATGAGGGGATCTGAAAGCCAAAGGCACACACAAGCGCTAGCCACAAAAGTAGAAATATGCTAAATACACCCCCCAAAACCCAGGAGAGAAGCCAAAAACAACTTATCTTGCTGCTGAGCAGCGAAGAAAGAGGAAGAGAAAACAGCGTGGATGGACTATGGGAGCTGGTTGGAGTGCAGACACAGACAAAGGACCCCTGATAAGACTTTTGTTTTCCCAAGTGTTCATGGGAAATGTAGTTTGATAATGTTTGGTGCTGCTGCTGTAAAAAATAAAAGCGAAGTAAGAAGGCATAATCCGAAGCCTCCAGTCCTGCCATAGAATCAGGCCTCAATAAAAACCAATGAGAGAAACACATTCTCCCGATTTTTTTTTTGTTAAATCTCCCACTTTCCTCTTCTAAAATGTTGGCATGTATGTGTAATACAAAATGTGTATTTGTAAAGTGCACATTCACTTGCAAGTGGTTTCTTCAGGCTCAATAACACTTGTTTGAAGTTGGGCACACCAGGGCCTGATTTAGAACATTTTGGAATAGGGTTGATTATTTTCTTCACCAAGGAAATATGAGAATGTGAATTTTGCAAGAAAAAAAAGACAAATACATGCAAAATTGATTTTTACAATACAGAATTCTGCATGTATCAGAGTTTTCCCACACCATTTCTGGCATTTAATGAAAGGAGATTTGACCTCCAAAGTTTGTTAGAGACAAATAGCAGGGGTGCAGTGTTTTCCGTAAAACTAGGAAATTCTGAAACCTGTGCACACTTCCGTGCAGGATGTGTAATTTAACCCCACACTCAAAATTAAAGCCACACTTATACTTGCTGTATAAACCTTGGAAAGATTAAAAGCTGATTGTACTTGCTAAGATTCGAATGTGCAACCACATGGTCAAATTCAGATCCCCGAAATGGGTGCATTGTTCCAGTGAACTATCAGGCTTTTAATACCCGGGAAAAGAGCAAGCAATAAACTACCTTTTGAAGGAACATATTGTTATCCTTTTTAAGGGTATACAACAGAGACTCATTTGTAAAAGAAGAAGTGCCGGGCCCAAGGTTTTTTCTGAATTTTGCGACAGGCGCTTTTGAAGGTCGGGATGCCAAATATCAATTTTGTGTAGTTTGGATTCCACCTCGTGCTATTTTAATCAACTACCGGACACTCCATGTCTCTTTATCTTACTCTTCAAGCTTCTTTTTCAAACCTGCTTTCTTCTTTTGCCACTGCTTTTTGTCTGGCGTTTTCCCTTTTCTTGTTTCCTCTCACTTGACATGGATCAAAGTCTGATAAGGAAAAATAATATGTATCCAGTTTCCAAAAATCTGTGGGGCATATTACCAACACCTAGCGATAATTTTTGTCTCTAACTTGTTTAGAGACAAAAATTATCGCCGCACATCGGCGATTTTTATCGCAGATAAACCTTGCTATTAGCAAGGTTTATCGCAAATGTGATAAAAAACGGCCGCAATGCATAAATATCGCTGAAAAGTCAGCGATATTCATGCATTATCGAGCAAATGCTCTTAGCCATGTTATCCACCTCCCATTGGATAACATGGTGAAGAACTGCTCAGGGCAGGTGTTAGCTTTTGGAGATATTCGCGCTTAGCGCGAATATCTCCAAAAGTTGGTAATAGGAGATAGCGATGTTAGCGACTGTTTCCAGTCGCTAACATCTTGGCACGCCCACTTTGCATGTCATTAGTGATAAATATCACTGACATGCAAAGCGGGGCCCAAGATGGTCGCTATCTCCTATTAGCTGTCACTAACTGGTGTTAGCGACAGCTTGGTAATAGGGAGATAATTTTATCTCCGCTTTCTTGGCTTTTAAAGCCAAAAAAGCGGAGATAAACCCCTTGATAATATACCCCTGTGTTTGTAGGCCCAAACTGCAAAACCAGCTCAATTTAAGCAGTGGTGTATACATTTTCGTAAACTGTAAGGCAGTTGGCTATAGCGTGGATTTGCCATCGATTCTGTGACTGCTAAAATGCGGTCTGCATTGATGACCTTTCGGAAGCTGCCACAGTAATGGGAACTGCTATAATGTTTTATTTGTAGATTTATTTTTTAGAAAATTCTATTTGGTATGTAAATATAGCCATGTATTTTAACGGATTGTTAGCATTGCTTGAGGATTGCAGAGGCAATTAAAAAAATGTGAAATACTCATTGTATCAACCTTGTAAAATGGAAAACCGTGCACTCCACATCGTCAACACACAGAAACACAGATCCCGGAAATGGGTGCGTTGCTGCACTGAGCCATCAGACGTGTAATACACGAAAAACGAGCAGACGGTAAACAGAAAGGTGATGGAACACAATAGAAAACAGGAATAATGCATGTGACCCGTGGGACAAGGGTCATGTTTATTTGCCCCACTGTTATGAGCACCTTTGGGAAAGGACAAAGAATCGACTTAAATGAAATTGTAGTCACATCTACTTAATTAAACTACTTTACCTAGCTTTATTTACAGATGCAAATGTTTCCCAGCGCTCAGCAAATGATGTAGTTAACTAAACAACGAGAAGCGTGTAGACTAAATGTCCTTGGAGACTGCAAATCGAAAGGAGTTAATTACCCACAGCTTCTCCATGCTTCACACAATGAAACCAAGTGATAATGCTGTAAAATCGCTTTGTTTACACAACTTTAGGTCCCAAGTGATATGTCTGACAAAACAGAATATTTATTTAATGACACCTTCGCAGAAAGTCGTCTTAGATGAGAACAAGGCTGTGATATCTTGACAACTCTTGGCTCATTAACGTGAAAAGTAAACTAAGAAAGACTAGAAGGTCTGGATGTTTTCTTTGTTATATTAGAGAAACCGAAATTTGTTCAGCCAGCTCAGTGGGTAGAATGCTTACCAAGTGATCCTATAGGTCTCAAAAGGTACAAATACTGAAGCCATCTTTCTGAGCTGGTTAAATGACAGTCATTGAGCACTAATTGATGAAACTGATATAAACAGTTTAGCTTTTGATGTGAGGAGCAATTAACAGAATCGCTTTTTTGCTTCAGTGATATGAATAAAACATTAATGGGTTGTATTAACTGGACTGCAAATAATGTCAGGGAACAGGTTTGCACACTGAGGTGCCCATTTCGAGTGCTGCTGCACTTCTTATAGGAGCCCCTAACCCCTATTTGCTGGGTGCAATATTGCACCCTGTGCAGCCATGTATCTCTGCCAAATGTAGGGCCATAGTGCAGGCCTAAAGTAATGACAGCGTCAAAGCACTACATTAATGCCTAACCATGGCGCAAAGGCCTACGTAGACTACTGCATAAGTATTGACCCTATTTATGATTTTTCAGTGCATCTGAGGAGGAAGCAGCTCTAGCACGTCACCGCCTCCCTGAAAATCAATCCTGGACAGAGGTGAGTGAAATGCTGCCCAAACCAGCCTGTAATGCACCACAAACAAGCAGACAATGGCATTATATCCTTTAAAGGTCAAAGGATCATTTCAGGGGTTAGCAATGTACTACAGCAATAGTTGCCCTTGTTGTGCTGCACGGGAGTAGCAGAGCTGGGGCCATCTTATTCCACATTTCCCTTAATGCACTGCACTGTGCCGCAGGGCCAATAGTTGCACAAAAGAACATGCTATTATTAAACCCCTCAAAGGCCGCAGAGAAGCAGTAGTTTTTTAGTCCGCGCCTTTACTACTGATTCAAAAGGATCCATTTGAACAGCGGGTCTCAAATTTGAACCAGCATCTGCTATTAACTACGTTTTTAATTGATGGCGATTTACACCCCCTCGTTTGCACTGCACATCGAAATGGATAGACATGTTTTGTACAGTTGTTCGAAATTGGTTCCTGTGGACCAGTCATTAATGGTGTAGGCCAAGGTAAAGCATAGGAGTCAGGTATAAACTGAACACCCAGATCCGAGGTACCTGAACTGAGCTGACCTTTTTCTTCCACAAGATCAAACTTTGCCTGATGGTGTATCCTAAGGAATTAATACATCGTTCCAAAATCCTTCTCTGTTCACCGGGTTTGTCTCGCATCTTGCTGATCTAATTTCCTTGGTCAGTTTGCTACATTTTTCAAATGCTGGCAACACGCAAACTCTTTTCCACTTTGCTTTTCATGGATATGTATGATAGAACTGTTAGAAAGGGAGGTCTCTAGTTGGCAGAGGCATGCAGCTTGTCCAAGTAGGGAACCTTCCTTCTAGTCAGGATACGGGAGTTACACACTTTAGATACCTCTGCTCACCCTCTTGGCAGCTTGGCACAAGCAGACAGGCTCATCCTAAGGGCAAATGTGTTAAGTATTTCCACCCAAGTATGGAGGGAGGTACCCTTTTATTGGAAAAGTAATGGGTCACAATATTAAAACAACAAATTTCCTTTTCCAAAGTTTTTTTCAAAGATGGAAAGATCCTGGCAAGTCGCTAACTTGTATAGCGACCTACCCTTCAGTGTGAAGAAAGTCTTTGCGCAGGTTACCAAATTTACAAAACTCTTTGTAACAATTATTCAACAGGGGCACATTATCACACATGAGCTTAAAATATCAATTATTTATTAAAAGTCTAAAATATCAGTGCAGTACTGGAATCATGTTATACATCATTTAAAAACAATTAGTCACAATTATAAAAACATCTTTATAGAAAAACATTCAAATTCACAATTTATTGCAAAAAATTTTTTTTTCTTTGGTCACACTACAATTAATAGTAAACAAACAATTTGTCGACGCGGGGTTTCGGTGATCTACACAATCTTGCACCTTCTTCAGGACTATGTTCATTACAAGCACATCTATTGGGTCTCTGCAGGACCTCCAATAGGTTGTGCGATTAAAAACTCACAGACTATTGGACTGCCAGGTCGACATGGCAGTTGAAAATTGCTCGTGCAGACAATGCAGTGGCAGGCCTGAGACTCCTTTACAGGGCTACTCATGTGGGTGGCACAATCAGAATTGCAGGCTCAAAAGTAGCATTTGATTTACAGGCCCCAAGCACACACAGCGCACTTTACTAGGGGCTTACCAGTATCAAGTATGCTAATCTTAGATAACCAATCAAAATCACAATTTACCCAGAGAGCATGTGCACTTTAGCACTCATCAGCAGTGGTATAGTGCCCAGAGTCCTAACACCAACATAAACAGGGTCAGATAAATAGGAGGCAAAAGGCAAAACGTTTGGGGATAAACCAGCAAAAAGGGCCAGAGCCATAAATACAGAATGCAGTCAACAAACAACTTTGGTCTTCCAACTTCTATCTCACAAATTTCTGTACTGCCTGTTTTGCTGTTGCCCGTTCCAAGTGCTAATGCTGAGAGGGCCTTTTCACAGGTAAAAGTTTACATGGTAAGGAAAAAGCGAGCGTGCATGACCAAAGATTCACTGAAGTAGTATTATATTGTGTACTACAATAAGTTTGATTTGTAGAAATGTATTTGGACCTCATATACACTGTACACACACTGTCTATTTACCATACACTCTCAGTGCAGAAAGCACGCAATAATAAAAGAGAAACGTTCCATAAATACCAGGAAAAACACTGTTTCTGTTGTTTTTAGGTTTAAATCATTTTTATTGATTTGAAAGACAAAAAGAATAGGAAACAATGCATCAGGCAATGAAACCCCTTACATGGGCCGTAGGCAGTTGACATGCTACATGATGCAATCAAAACATTCAAAGAAGGAACTACCCAACCTCCCCACCCCTTGATCCCTCCCTTCCTACCCCTCCCCTCTTCTCCACCCATACCCCGATGTTACCAAGGAAATAGCTGGTGCCAACGCCAATCGGACTAGTGGCCTTGGGAGTGAGTGCAGTCTTGCGACAGTGCGAAAGACGCAAGAGGCGCATGTACCTCGGGCATATGAGCTCATGAAATTGAGAGCATAAAAGGCCAAGAAAAGGGCACCACAGATCTGGGAATGAGGCCTGTCGCCCTGGAGAGAGAAGGAAATGTACTCCATGCCCAGCACATACCAAGGCCTGTGCAGCCCCCCCTGTATCGAAGGTGCTCTATCAAAACCCCGTGTTGAGAGTATATTCTGCAAAGCCGCCCCTAGAGCGATACCCATCTGTCCCCCTTCGGGTAATTTTCAGGGGAAACGTGAGTCTATCAGAGACACCTAGGACAATGTATTCTGGAAATCGCAAGATAGTATTGTCAAAATGGTGGTCTATGTCATCCAAGACTTGTATCTAGTAGGGCTTGAGAATGGGACATTCCCACAGTATATGCCACAAGGTGCCATCAGCTCCGCACCCCCTCCAGCAGCACAGAGAATGACCGGGGTCCCACATGTGCAGCCTATGGGAGGTAAGGTACCAATATGTTGCTAACTTGGTGGCAGATTCTATGCTAGAAATGTTGCATGCTGAATGCCTGGCTCTATAGTGAATGTCACTCCACTCTTTGTGGGTCAATCTATGCCCTAACTCTACTTCCCACCTATTCTGCCCTGCAGATTTGATCTCCTGTTCCGGGGGGGGCGTAAGATATGATAGAGTTCTGTGATGAGGCATTTGAGAGACTTTTTGGACAGTAACCATCGCTCGTAGGCAGTGAGCCTTCTCTCAGCTCCTTGATGCACCTGAGGCTGCATCACCCAGTGCCGAATTTGTTGATAGTGATATCGCTCCGATTCGGGCGTGTCGAAGTCAGCTCTAAAATCTTAAAATTACATGGGTCCCTTCTCAGTAAAAAATGTCCTATGGATCTGCGGCCTTCCTTCTCCCAATGGGAAAAGGCGATCTGGTCTAGACCTGGGGTAAATTCAGTATTGCTAGTGTTAGGAGTAAGGGGTGATGGAAATGTAATGGAGTCCCAAGCACTAAGCGTAGCTCATCCTTGCAGAGAGCCATAGAGACCAGAAGGTCTGCAGGCATTACAGAGAAAGGGTATCTTCCACAGAGGCTGCCCAGCCAGGGGTCGCTCCATAAAGGGCCAATGTTTCTCTCGTACTCCGGCTGAGCCTTTTCTAGCAAAACACGGATCTGAGATGCCTTATAGTAACAGTCCAGGTAGGGCATTCCCAAACCCTCCTCCCTGAGAGATCTAAAACTCATGTCTCTGCTCATCCGTGGTTTCCTGTCTGCCCAAAAAAAAGAGGAGAACTCTGCCTGGAGTCGTCCCAGCATCCCCGAGGTGGCTCCACAGGCAGTGTTTGAAAGAGGTAGAGAATTTTAGAGCGTGCATTTATTTTAAGAGCTGCTACCCGACCCAGCCATGAGAGACTAAACGGGCGCCCATATTGCAGGTCGCTTCGTATCTGTGTTAGTATATGCGTATAGTTTAACTACATTGTCTCCGTGGCTGAGACTGCCTGGCTTATACCCAGGTAGGGAATTATTATTTTGATCCCACTGGATGGGACACGCCTGGGCAAGGGTATCTACAGTTGGAGGCTGCAAGGAGAAGCCCAAGGCGACTTAGAGACATTTATTTGAAATACGAGGCTTAGGAGAATTCCTTCAGCTCGGCGAGGAAAGCCGGGACAGATGACCCAGGAGATTCAAGTGTGGTGATGAGATCATCTGCATAGAGGCTGATGGTGTGCCACTCTCCCCTGAAAATAACCCCTCTTATTCACTGATTTTCCTAATCCTCTGGGCCAACGGCTCCATATAGAGGGCAAATATGAGTGGGGAGAGCGGGCAGCCTTGTCGCGTGCCCTGGGCAATTGGGAAGCGTTCAGACGTGCAGCCATTCACCCGGACAGTGGCTGAAGGGTGGCTATGCCCACTAAGCACCCACCCGCAGAACCAGTTTCTTACTCCCAACCTCTCCATCATGGTCTCTAGGAAGGGCCAGTGTAGCCTGTTTAACGCCTTTTCGGCGTCAACAGAAAGTACCAATCTCTCCACTGCTTGGCTGTGTACCTAGTCTATGATGTGTAACAACCTCCTAGTGTTGTTGCTGCACTGCCTCGTTGCCACAAATTCGGCTTGGTCTGGCTCTATTAGTCCAGGCATCAATGGGCACAGTCCATTTGCCAATATCCAGTACAGATCTTACGGCCGATATTCAACAGGGAGATAGGCCTGTATGAGGCACAATATCTGGCGTCCTCACCAGGCTTGGGCAAGACAACCACTGATGCCATAAGCATCGTGGGGGGCATCTCCGCCGTGTCTTCGATTGCGTTGAATAGTCGGGTCAAAATTGGGGCGAAGACTGAGCAAAAGGTTTTATAAAAAATGGCTGTAAACCCGTCCGGGCCAGGAGATTTGAAGAGCTTGAGCCATGCGATAGCTGAGATTACCTCCTTGATTCGGATCAGACTATCTAATGTGGTGGCCTGATCGTGTGTTAAGCGGGAGTGTGTTATGTCCCTGAAATATGCCAAAGGGTTTTGCTCCGGGATTTGTTGGGCCGATTATAGATTAGCATAAAAGTCCCTGAAGGCACGAGAGATGTCCTCCTCTCTGGGAATTAGAACCCCCCTTCATCTATTATCATGGAAACCGCCGCAGCCTGATGTTGCGCATGAAGTTTTTGCACCAATAACCGGCCACATTTGTCTCCCCCCGTGTAGAACATGTGTTTGAGTCGAAGGGCTGCATATTCTGCTCGGTCTAGGTCCAAGCTGGTTAGTTGGGCTCATGCAGATTTAAATTGCCTTCATACCCTTGGAGCGCCTGTTCTTTTATGAATCCCCTCTAGTTCGGAGACCTGCCGGGAAAGCTCCTCCTTTTTCACCCTGTGGAGTCTGTTATCCACAGATAATGTGGCTATCGGGTCTCTCCTAGCCACCAGTTTAAGTGTTTCCCACAAGGACACTATAGAGGTGTCTGGAGTATCATTCACGGTCAAATAATCTTTTAACGTCTTAGTGAGGCGAGTAATAACTTCAGGGTGGTGAAGTAGTGTGTCCCTAAGCCTCCACGAAAAGGATGGGCGAGAGGGAGGGGGAGCCAGCAAAGCCATAGTCAGTGCTGCGTGGTACGATAATGACTGCGGTTCTATAACCAAGTACTGTAATCAGGGAGGAATAGATCGGGACACTAAAAAATAATCTAGGCGAGCGTGAGTTCCGCGAGAGTGGGAATAAAAAGGTGTAATCATTTGAGCGAAGGTGAAGATGACGCCACACATCGAATAACCCAGGGTCTGCAAATCATGTTATCTGATAGGGCTCCAGTCTGTCCCTGCCTCTGCGCCAAGCAGTCACTTTGGCTATCGAAAAAATTTTCAAATTGACCCCCAGAAGTATTTGCCTGTCAGAAGAGGATGTCAGGTCGGCCAGCGCCTTGCGTAAGAATGCCTCCTGACCCTCATTGGGAGTATAAATGGTAGCTAATGTGATCGTGTGTGACCCCACATTGAGAGAAAGCGCCAAGAGTCTTCCACGGATTTCCAGCACCTTTGGCCCAACCACCCCAGGGAAAGAGCGAGAGATGAGAATGGCAACCCCAGCCTTTTTGGTTGTGAGAGAAGAAAAGTACTGTTGGGGAAGGGCCCTGGAGCGAAGCCTATGTGTGTCGCTGCCCAGTTGGTGGGTCTCTTGTAGCAGGCAGATATGGGCATTAGAGTTCTCCAAATAAGGCATGATGGCTTTGCGCATGGTAGGGTTGTTAAGCCGTTTCACGTTGTTAAGGGTCAAGATTTTAATACTCATCAGAGCATGTGGTGAGGGCGCGTAGCGATATGGTTGCTGTGGAGCATATCATGCATACCTCGTTCGGGTCGGTATAGGGCAGTATCTCTGGGGCTCTAACTAAGCAAGAGTCACCAACATGCAAGCAGGCCTGCGCATGGGTTAGGGGAGGGAACCCATTACAAACAAGAAAAACACGCCAACAAAGTGAAAACATTGAGGGCAATAAGTTGCAAACAGAGTAAGTCCAGAGCGTACTGCTCCTAGGAGAAAAAGTGTAGGATAAACGTAATCAGCAGCTCTCCGCTCACCCCAAGCACCTCACATCACAGAATGGGCTATATCCAGCGGTCAATCAAAGTGATAACTTCATATTACAGAGCCTCGGCCCAGGTGAGTCTGTTCACTCCGAGTGTGCCCCTGATATGGACGCCAGGATCGCCTGACACTCTCTTGCCATGGTGTGCCGGTTTGGATATGCTAACGGGCTGGGAGGTTTGATAGTGGTCTACTCATGGCCACTATGGCGGCTGGGTGGCCGGTTGTCCTGAGGCAAAGTCCCTGCTGTAGGATCCGCGATGCCCAAAAGAGTGCACGCCTCAGACAGGGATCAAATTTGTCTCAGTTTTCCCTTGTATTGAAAAATTAGCCTAAAGGGGTGCCCCCCAGGAATATTTAATACTCTAAGAATTGTTGTAATCAGGTGGAAGGCTTTGCATTTAAAAAGGGTAGAGGCTGCCAGGTCCTGGTACAGTGTAGGCTTTGAGCCTTCATAGGTTAAGTCCGGACAATGCCTGGCCTCCCTGGCAAGCCCTGTGCGACTCCCTCGCCACCTTCTTCCACCGCAAGATAGCAGACATCCACGACAGCTTCAACACCCAGACAGCCCCAACAGACAGCAACACATCAGACCCTCCGCACACCATCGACCACGTCCCCCTGCTAGCCTGTGCCAGTGTGAGCATCGATGACACCATCAAGACCAAGCGCACAATCCACTCCTGCTCTCCGTCAGACCAATTCCTGCACCATGTCTTCAACAGAGCAAGCAGCTCCTTTGCACCCCACCTGCGCAATGCCATCAATCTCTCCCTCGAGACCGTGACCTTCCCAGAGATCTGGAAACGCGCCGAGATCAACGCCCTACTCAAAAATCCTAAGGCAGACCCAAGAGACCTCAAGAACGTTTAGCCCATCTCTCTGCTCCCCTTCCCGGCCAAGGTCATCGAGAAAACTGTCAACAGACAGCTAACCCGATACCTAGAAGAAAATAAAATCCTGGACCCTTCCCAGTCAGGGTTCTGCAGCAACCATAGCACCGAGACTGCCCCCATCGCCACCACCGACGACATCAGGACCCTGCTGGACAACGGCGAGACCGCAGCACTGATCCTCCTAGACCTCTCTGCTGCCTTTCGACACCATCTGCCACCGCACACTACGCGCCCACCTCCATGCCGCAGGGATCCGAGACAAGGCTCTGGATCGAACCACCTCCTTCCTCCCCGGAAGAACCCAGTGCGTCCGCCTCCCCATTCCGTTCCAAAGGCTCCGAGATCATCTGTAGCGTACCTCAGGGATCCTCCCTCAGTCCGACGCTGTTCAACATTTACATGGCCCAGCATGCACACGTAGCCCGACAGCACGACCTCAACATAATCTCCTACGCCAACGACACTCAGCTGATCCTCTCCCTCACCAAGGATCCCATCATCGCCAAAGCCAACCTTCATGAAGGAATGAAGGCCGACGCCGACTGGATGAAGACCAGCTGTCTGAAGCTAAACTTGCGCAAGACGGAGGTCCTCATCCTCGGCTTCAACCCTTCAGCCTGGGACGACTCCTGGTGGCCGACAGCACTGGGGCGGCCCGACACCCACCGACCATGCACGCAACCCTGGAATTATCCTCGACTCTTTGCTCTCAATGACCAAGCCAGTCAACGCCGTCTCCTCCTCCTGCTTCAACACCCTCCGCATGCTCCGCAAGATCTACAGATGGATCCCGACAGATACAAGAAAGACAGTCACCCAGGCCCTCGTCAGCAGCAGACTCGACTACGGAAGCGCCCTCTATACGGGAGCTCCCACCAAGCTCATCAAACGATTACAACGCATCCAAAACGCCTCGACGTACCACACCACAGCCACATCACCCCCCACCTGAGAAACCTGCACTGGCTCCCTGTCAACAGGAGGATATCCTTCAAGCTCCTCATCCATGCACACAAGGCACTCCACAAGACCAGCCCAGTCTACCTCAACAGACGGCTCTCCTTCTACATCCCCAACCGCCAGCTACCTCCGCTAACCTCTCACTCACCACCGTCCCGAAGAACAACCACCGGTGGGAGATCCTTCTCCCACCTCGCTGCCAAGACATGGAACACCCTCCCACTGAACCTACGACAGATCCAAGACCTGCTGACCTTCAGGAGGATAATCAAGACCTGGCTGTTCGATCAGTAGCGCCCCCCCTAGTGCCTTGAGACTCTCACGGGTATGTAGTGCGCCTTACAAACGATTGATTGATGATCCGCTCCTTTAGTTGAAAATCATGTACCCATGTCAGGATGTCAGCTGGTGGGGCTGGCGACGTTCTCCTAGGTAGTTAAAGAAAAAGGGATGACGCTGTGTCCCTCAGAACCTGGGTAATTAATGGTTAAACAAAAGGTGGTTCTGTTGGGTAAGACAAAATTACTTTAACACTGCAATTAATGCACTCTGGGGTGGACGCTCTCTGGAAAGCACAGCTTACAAAAAATTATTATTAAGGCTTAACAAATAAGTCATATCCCTATTTTTCTCGGTGGAATCCTGGTGGTGCTGGACCTAAAAAGCTTCTTGTTTAAATTTCAGAATGCCATACAAATCAAATTCCCCCTACTTCCCACTCCTGTCTTGAGAAAGACCCGTCGTGACCACCGATTTGGGCACCATAGGGTCGAAACATCGACGCTAGTTTTAGGTCCAACACCACCAGGATTCCACCGAGAAAAATAGGGATCCTTGGCTATAAATCAGTAGCTGTCCACTGAAATACTTGTATATATGTTATGTTATGTTATGTTAGGTGCCATTTATAGAGCGCGCTGACGCCGAAGCTTCCTGGCGCTATATCTGTATATATGAAATTGGTTCCATTGTATATATCTTTCACCTTTTGAGCACTATACACAAATGTCACTATACTGCACTTTAACACTTATTCTGACAGTCTACCCATGTATTGTATGATGCCATTGAATGACGTAATTCTGATAAAAAGGAACAATACAACCTGTTGATCCTTTGACTTATTTGTTAATCCTTAATAATACTTTTTTGTAAGTTGTGCTTTCCAGAGAGCGTCCACCCCAGAGTGCATTAATTGCAGTGTTAAAGTAGTTTTGTCTTACCCAACAGAACCACCTTTTGTTTTGCCTTTCTCTTAGGGCCCACTCTATGAGTGCGGTCCAATTTTATGAGGAACTCAGGGGGCTCCCCAAGAATGGAGCAAAAGAGGCCCGCCACCAGGGCCTCAATGTCACCATCCCCTTCACGCTGAGCCATACCACGGATGCAGATATTGTTCCAGAAGGACCAGTCATCTAAGTCCTCTGTGTGGGCCTGGAGGTCCATGTTCTTTTCTTGTAGTTTAAGGATTTCTTGCTGGAGGTGCTCGAGTTCTTCGTCCTGGCCCCTTCGTGATCCTCCAACGTGTTAATTCATTCCCCCAGAGAGTCCACATTGGTCCTAACCTCTCTCATGTTCGCTGAGAGCTTGTGCTTCATAGATGGCAAGTCTTTGCGGAGTGAGAAAAATATCGATTCTAGGAAGGATCGATTTATCGGATCCTCCGGTATCCCACTGCCTTCAGCCTCATCCACGTGCTGTGCCAGTGGCGTGCCCTCTGTTTGCTGAGCCGTGGACTTGAGGAGCAGGTCTTTGACCGACCAGTCTTTTTTGCCTTTTTATGCTCCATCACCCCTACTGAAGGGCCTCACCGTATGGTGCTGGTCTGGAGCAGGAGGCCTATCTAGTATGGTGATGCAGGAGGACTCAGGTGTGCTGAGATGCCTGTGTGCTGGGCTCTCCCAACCCTCTCCTCTACGGATGCCGAAGAAGGTAAGTTAGTTGCGCCACCAGAAGTTCTGCTTCACGGCCCACTGCTTCAGGTCCGGTAGGGGGAGATGCAAGGAAGTCCGGCAAGTAGTTGAACCGGGGGCTCCTTAGAGTGTGTAAAAGCTGCAGCTAGTATGAGTTTGCTTGTGCCCCGCAGGGGAGGCCAATCAGACCAATCAATGTCCTTTGGGAGCTGGACTCTGTCCCCAAAAATAAAATGTTGGTTCACCTCCACGGACTAAGATGCATAACTGTGCTGGTGCTGCTGGGTGTGCTGACCGGTGCAAGGATATGTAGAGGCAAATGTAAATCGATATTTGTAAAGCGCGAACTACTCACCCTTACGGGTCTCAAGGCGCTGGGGGCCGTCGTGGAAATTAAGTGAGCTATCGCCCAGAGTCACATGGTGCTGAGCTGAGCTGACACCGGAGCAGGGGATCGAACCGTGAACCCTGTGCTCTAAAATCAGCTGCCCTGGACGCTGTACCACACCTCTCCCCGTGTGCCAATCCAAGGGGAAGCCGCTTGCAGGCCCTTATTGTCCTGTGGGGAGAGTCAAAGTTTGGCGGGCCCCTGTCTGCCAGATGCAGCTGGCCACCCCCGCAGGCCGAAGCTGCCACCGAAAGGGCCCGGCCAGACTGACCAAACCGCCAGTCCCAGGAAACTCGCGCATCCCCAGCTCACCTCCTCTTCCTCCGGTGAGTGCTCAGATAAGCCACCATGAACGTTGCTGAGGGGGCGGACGTAATGTGTTGAAGGTGGCCCTCCTTCACTTCATTGGGGCCCACTGGAAAGTCATCTGCAGCCCGAATGAGGAATACCGGAGCTGTCGATCCTGCAAGCACCCCCCCCACCCCCCCCACCGACTAGCCCAGCCGAGCCGGGTCTTGTGTAGGATTCTCCCCCCCCCGGTCTTCTCCAGCCGCCTCCAGCATATGCCCCTCAATAGCCTGCGCAGTGGCAAATTGTTTACAGCTCTGACGGCCCCCTAATGCTGCTCCGGGGAGGCCCGCCCTGTGCTCATGCGACAGAGATGCAGGCTCACTGCCGCTGCCTCTCCTGGAGCCCCAGCAAACTTTCGGGGGCTCCGTCATGGGCTGTCTGCAACCTTGCTCCCTATGGACCGGAGCGCCGCTTTATCTTCTGGAGTGCCGCAGCTCGCCCCACACTCCCGGGCAGAAACTGGCTTGCCTACTACCACTGGAAGTGCGGTAAAAGGCCCGGTGGCAGCGGAGAGCTGAACGTCTGTGTCCTATCGAGATGCCATCTTGGCCACGCCCCCTTCTGTTGTTTTTAATTTTTAATGGCACGAAAATGTGTAACCACTGATAACCACAGTTTTTTTAAGGTACTGAAATCAATGGAAAACACTGAGAAACCCCACCAGAATTTACCATGAATAGAAACTGAAAACAGGAAAGCCTAAGTATACTCAAGGTGTGCCTGTCTCTAAATGAGATGGTGGACCGAGGGCATGGAGGGCCAGTGCTCCATCACAAACTCATGTCTTCCAAACTCTAAGGTGATACAAGAAAAATATTTAATAGGCAAAATATCACAAAAATTATGATACATGAATCAAAATCTATAATGAAGAAAACTGTTGCGAATAAATGGATCACTGACACAATATTGAAAACCACAATATTGAGATGCAGAAATATTGTATCAAAAGTAATGATTACAAAAATATTGTTTCCCTATACTTATGATGGTAAGTGCAAAAATATCGAAAAAAATGTATTGTTTCACAATAATATTATTAAAAAACATAAAAAAGGTTTTTTGTGTGTATAGATATATACATATATCACAGCTCCAAAAGATACGAGGCACTCGCAGGTTACAAAGTCCACATTTATTGCAGACGCGTTTCAGCGATAAGCCTTCTTCAGTGCCAGAATGTGTATACATTGAGTACAGCATGCAATTAATTTAATTAATGTACAAATCCTCCCCATTTGATGGTTTCTTGGAGTCATAACTGGCAAAAAAGGACTACCAGATGTTTCTCATTGCAGGCGCCATGTCAGAAAGGTAATATGCCCGTGCTCATAGATATACTATATCCGACTGTAATGTAAAAATTAATAATTTCACTCCAATGAATGAGCACAGGTTATGGCTTTCCGTTAGTGGCTTGCCTTGTTGTTATACTGTCCCATCGTGTTTCCCAGACTCCACTGGCTTGCATGATATTCTTGTGCACTTTAAACCCTTGCCCTGCCACTGGATGTTATCTTGAAACAAAACCATAGGTAGCAGTACAATCCCTGCATTCCTTAAACTTGAATATCTCACGATCTATTGATCGATGGCAGAGTTTTTGTGCGACGGTTCAGTGTAATTGTAAATCACAGCTCCTGTCCCACCTAATGCTGCCAAACTCTTAGGGCAGGTGCCTTTTCATCGTGAGGGTAGTGCTCACAAATTATCTCACAGCTCAATGGAATAAATTTACTATTCCCACTCCAGTCTCTTAATTGATTATTACTTAACTTCCCAACCTATACAACCTACAAACCCAGAGGCGTGCACTTAAAACAGGGTGAGTGACCACCAGGTACTGGGAGGACGGGTGGAAATGGGAACATGGCACACATGCACAATCAAGCGGAGCACAGTGCACACCCACAATGACTCAGGTTCCTGGCCCAGATCTACACACTGTCACAATGTACAATGCCATGCTGCCTGAATGTCAACATGTACCATGCGGCTACATACATGTGGACACATTGTAATACACCATCTCCACTTCACATCGCAGGGGCTCCGTCAACACCTCCTGCCGAGCAGAACCAGCCACTCTTCAATGATGACGAGGAGGACAACACCAGCATCGACACCCAAACCATCCAAGACATAATTGACTTCTTCCGCCACTCACCTCCATGATCAGGGAAGCCAAGCTACATTGAGGAGACCCCACCCACTACCCAGACCACCCAGCAGGAGGCAGCCACAGCCTCTGGAATCCCCCCAAACCCCCAGGAACAACACATGGCCTTTCAACGCCATGTGCTGGAGTGCCAGAGGGAGACCACAGAGCAGGTGTGTGTGGGCTTTGGCATCATGGCAACCAAACATGACGCTATCCTTGGGTGTGTAGGCCCGCTCTATGGTCTTCAAATAGCCTTGACTGTCATCCCTGGAGTCATGACGCTGAGAGAAGAACACCTGTCCGCACAAAGTGGCTCCAGCGATACCAGCCGTGAGCTGGCACACATGCAGAGGATCATGGAGGACATGGTGCGTATGGAGGCGGAAAGGATGACAGCCACAAATGCACATCAGCAGAATGTAGCTGGGATCTACCATGCCCTGCAGATCCTCATCATGGTATTGCTGCCACAATGTGTGGGGATGATGAATGTTGCTGCCCCCACACCATCCACATCTCCGTCCTCTGGTGTGTCTTTGCCTCCCAGTGCTGCAGGCCTAACCACTCCAGCACATGATGTGTCAGTGGGACACAGTGCTGCTGACAATCCACCTCCGGCCCCTGATGTGTCAGTGGCACACAGTGCTGCAGCCGGTACAGCAACACCCACAGGTGGGGCAGAGCACACATCCGGGACGAGGACTTGGATGTGCCTGTGATTAGAAGGAATCAGTAGCATTCATTTCCACCACCTGCCCTGTTTCAGCTTGGTCCCGCACATGGCCTCATGACCTTTCACTGACCCTCGATTCAATCAGATGCACTCACCTTGGACAACCACATGGGCTGTCACATCCTGTTTGATGACCAATGACACGGCGACCAGACTTCGGACTGTACCCTTCCTCTTCCGCAGCACTTGTCATCCCCGGATGGACTCCTGCTGGTCCTCCATGGGCCCATATTGTGTAGTGTGTTCGGCATTGCCCTGTACCGCTCCAGCTGCAGACCTGCACTGGATGTGCAATAAACATTCAGCGACGCACTGCTGTGTCATGTCTTTCATCATTCATGTGTGTATGTATGGATGAATGTAGGGACAGTGATTTCCCTTGCGTCAATGATGCTCATCCTGTGGATGCCAGTCAGAGGGTGCTACATAGCAATTTGTGTTACGGATCCCCTGGACACCACATCAGGGACACACGCATCAGCCATTTTCTTGTCTGGACATGGACTGAACCATGCCCAGTGCCCATGAGTCATTTTTGCAAGCACTGCACTGTTCTGGCGTACGGCAGCCAAAACACACCAACAAGATACTCTACTTATATATTTTAAAGTATGCTACATGTCATCTATTTGTTGACCACGCTGGCTAGACCAAGACCCATATTCTTCACAACAACCAGAATGTATTAAACATTGCTTTATTTTTTCATCATAAATAAATTGGTATATTACAAATAAATATCATATCATTAAGATTATAGAAAAACAGATCCTATTCCAGACCAACCACTCACAACATACATACAATTTCATACACAAACATCCTCACACAGAACACATATAAAGGCATAACATATATATCAAGAAACATGATATGGACAAAGCCGAAGTATGGCAATAATGTGATAGAAATTTAGCCAACATGGGTCTTCATCGTATTACAATAAACATCAACAAAATTGATTTTGCAATTTGTATAATGTCAGGAAAGAAAAATTATTGTTAAAAATTCAACATTTGAGGACATTTTTCAAATATATTCATTGATTTTCAAGGAAAGATGAATCAGATAAGTTCATGGAGGGAACACATTCACAGTGCTGACACGCGTTCGGTGAAACAACCCGTCTCTGGGTATCACCTTCTTCAGGGCGCATATAGTGGTTGAGAAGAAAATTGGCAAAGGGACCTGTCTATCATAGTAAGATGGAAAACGATATGAAAGGGTATCTCCTCATATAAATTGAGGGCCGCTGCACAAATTCAGATAAAATACAGCCGGGAAAAACAAGGTAATTGTAGGCTACGGTCCATCAAGTTTCAATTCGATATATACAGCATAAGATGCTTTCCCAATTAATGGCCGTCAAACCAAAGAACACAACATCAGGAGGGATATCTTAACTCGTAGAGCTACTGCAAAATCACCTCTAGGGCTTCTCAAAGAGCTAATTCAGCATCGGTGTGTAAATTGCGTACTCGTCTGGTTTTCGAATAATCTCTCAAAATAGTGCCTCATGTAGCGTCATCCCTAAATGGCATCCCGCATTCATTGGCCGTTAAATATCAAGGCTCAGCAAAGAGATGATCACTGTATTAAAACATGCATATTCCATATAGCGAAATTTCAGTAAAGCGTCCCGCTCAAGATTTAGAAAAGGTCTGGCGTACGGCAGGCCCGACCACTCTACTAATACTCCGAGGGGGGGCCTCATTGCTACCTGTCGCAGGCATACTCACTGGTGTTGTGCAGTTCACTGGTCTAGTTGTCAGCATGTCACAGCCACTCTCTGAGGGCAGGTTTGCACGCACACCACATCCATCCGTCACAGGTGTCACAGGCCATGTGACCTCGCAAATATAAGGGGCTGACGACATCACATACCCCTCTGCCGGTGGTGACTGGATGACGGACCCAAGGCCTTGAGGCAGGCACGGGTCTACCACCACATGGCGCTGACTGGGGTTGAACAAGGTTTGTGGCACATGGTGCATTTTGGCTGGCACAAGCACCCTGCCATAGGACGGTGACTTTGGGTGCACTGAGTCATTGGCACCTTAAGTTGTTGAGCTGGTATGCAGCCTGTTTACTTCAAATTTGGAAAAGCACCGCCTGATAAGTCAATCCAATCAATGAAAAGAGATAAATAGCTCTCTTAATGTCCATATACACATATACGCTGAGTCTTGATGTAAATTTCAATGCTTGTTTAATATTCCTTTTTTAGACAAAGCCAGCCAACGCGTTTCGTTCTGAAACAGAACTTCTTCAGGGCGAAAGTATTTTGAATAGTTTATCCACACCTTAAAATATCTCAGTACCGAAATTTAAGTTCCATCCACGCCATAACAGAAGGAATAAATATTGAATAAGTATTCGTTGACGTACACAATGTTCACATGATGGATAATCCCATGGAAGGTGTCAACCACTCGTAACATGGAGTGCGTTTCAATATGTTGGAAATAATAAGCTGTCTTTGGTGGAGTACACCGCGCTTGATACTACTTTCGCCCTGAAGAAGTTCTGTTTCAGAACGAAACGCGTTGGCTGGCTTTGTCTAAAAAAGGAATATTAAACAAGCATTGAAATTTACATCAGGACTCAGCGTATATATGTATATGGACATTAAGAGAGCTATTTATCTCTTTCCATTGATTGGATTGACTTATCAGGCGGTGCTTTTCCAAATTTGAAGTAAATTGACATTCACTTCAAGTTTTTGGGGTGGTGCCCTTAGGACAGAGGGCAGTTGGAATTAGCACGCAAAACGTCAGAAACATTTTGGTTTGTGAAAACGCAGAGCTGGTGCCCCTTTTCTCTTTTCAGGTCCACTGTCCGAAGGTACAAGTGTATAAATATGGTATGCAGCCTGTGATGATGCCACGGCCCGGCGTTCCGGACTGCTTAGGATTTGTGTGCCTTGTTGGACTGCAGTGTAGGCCGAGCCAGCGAGCAGTGCGGGCCTACCGCCACGTGGCCTCGCTTCCAGAATCACAGAGTTAGTGGCACCCATTGGGCTGAGCGGCTGTGCAGGCTGTGATGGTGCCTGGTGCCCTGGTATGTCCTATGCCATGGAGTAATCAAAACCCAGCACCAGAACTGAGACCTGGTGGCCTGCGCAGCGTGGCTGTATGGTGTGGAGGGTGCCATGTCCGCGGGCCTCAGGCTTGTGGCTTGCAGCGGCACGTGGTGGGACCTCCTGTCTACACACCGGTAGAGAAAGGTGAGTAGTGAGGCCCAGGTGTGCATGGGCGGGCATGCTCTGATGGGCGGCGGAAGGGGCTGGGGTGCCTCTGCCTGGGTGTGCATGGGCGGGCTGGCGATGTCTTGTGCAAGTGTATGTACTATGCCAGTCATGTATCTGGACTCTATTTCAGATGACGGCTATGACTCGGATGTGTGACCTGGTGTACTGCTATACATACCGGCAAGTGGTTGGAGACACACCAGTGGCAGCAGGTGACCAGTGTGGCCTGAGTACGGAGGGTGGGCACTCTCTCTCTCTCTCTCTCTCTCTCTCTCCCCCTCTCCTCTTCTCTCTATCTCCCCCCTCTCTTCTTCTCTGTCTCTCTCTCCCCCTCTCTTCTTCTCTCTCTCTCTCCCCCTCTCTTCTCTCTCTCTCTATCTCTCTCTCTCCCCCCCCTCTTCGTCTCTCTCTCTCTCTCCTTTGCTCTCCCTCTGTCCTTTGATTTGCGCAGGACACACCTTCTCATCATGTTTTTTATCTTACATGCTGTGACCTATGGATTGTCCCGAGGGGAGCATCCATGTGTCTTCATTTAATTTCAGCGTTCATTTCAATAAAGTTTCATTGGTTGCTTCAAAAGGGAATGCTCATTTCTGTGACGACACATGCATGTCACCAGTTGTGATTGTGCGACATCAAGCGGATTATTTTGTACATGTTTAGGTGTGGCTGATGTGGCATGTCGTTGGTCAGGGGGGCGCCAGGGAGGGGTGGTCCTGGGTGTGGTGTCAATGGGTGTTGTGGCCCTCATGGGTGTCTGTGCTGCATGTTCAGTTGCTCCATGGCAACTGTTTGTCTTCAGGTGTGGCTCTGGTCTGTGCTCTCTTTTGTGGTGCAGGCTGTGGTGCGACTTTACACCAGGTCAGAGCAGGTGTTAATTTCCTGCTACTAACGCACCTTATTGTGTGTTTTGTGTTCTTATCTACGATCTGGATGATTGTTGAGAATGATGAGGTGTGGTGTTGTCGCGGCTTTTGCATGGAAACGCCTACTCTGCATCTCATTAGTGATAATTGCAGGGGTCCTCTGTGGCGATGTCTTTTGTGGCTGCTATCGCAGATAAACTGGTGTTGTGGGCTGTTAGCACCAACTTGTGAATGGGGAGGTAAATTTATCACGACTTTGTCTGTGTTAAAGTGCTGTTAATTTGGCGATATCTCCTTGTGAATATGCCCCACTATTTTGTCCAAATACAGAAGAAATAATGGGAGATTTAAAAAACCCAATGTTAGCATCTGGGGTAAGGCTCTGCAGCGTTTGAGTGTGGCCCACACTTTTGAGATGGCAATCTGGCCCTGCAGCATTCAGGTTGGTTTGGCTGCACTCCAGCATGGCTTTTCACCGATCCCCAGCTGCCAAGCAGCATACACATGTGGCATGTGAGCTGAGGTCCCGGAGCAGTGTCTCTGTAATGCTGCAGGCATTATTTCCACTCAAGATATATTTAAATAATTACCCTGAGTTCCAGTCTAGGTTTCCTTCAGATGGCATTGGAATATGTTGTTCTTTATCGTGTCCATTTGTATTCCTAGATGGTTGACTATCACATCCTGTTTCCTTTGCAGGCTCACTTCCTGAATGATCCTATTTAAGGAGACCTAAATGAGATCACCTTGCTTTGCAATTATGCTAGTTGCTTAGTGTTCTCTTGTTGGGCGCGTTGTTTTGCTGTGTTCCACCTATTCCTGCTCCAAGCCCTGTTAGTAGAGCTATGTTCATCTTATTGACCAGCCTGGTGGAAGGGTTTTTTAGCAAAATTCCAGATTTTTACTATGCCTATCTCTCAGTTACTTCTTATTTCAACTCTTAGCTACCTGTTGCAATCGGGAGCTTGGGTTGTAACCATAGGGAGGTGATGCTTTCTTCGCAATAAAAAGAGACCCCAAACATTGCCTAGTTCTAGACATTGGCTGTGGAAGGCATGATTGTAGGTGAATCATAAGGGACCAAGTCCATTTATTATATGGTGGCTTGTCTCTGTAAAAATGTTTACCTTTAGACTTTCTAACTTTCTTGGAAATTGAAATACCTTCAGGAGGGTAAACTTGGATGCTGAAGCTCAGAAGAACCTCTCGATAGTGGCCACATTTACTGAGCGATCCCATTGTATCCTTCAACTTCCTACAAAAAAGCTTTGAGTGGAAAAATGCTAAGATGAATCTGTCCAGAATGTAGGGCCATATTATCAAGAACAGGCGATAAAACTATCGTCGCTTTATCGACAGGAAACTGCCGCTAAAGCGGCGATAATGGGCTTGATAATATGTCCTTGTGAATTCCCATAGCAGCCCAGGTACTGGTGTTAACATGGGCTACTATGGGAATTCACAAGGGCATATTATCAAGCCCATTATCGCTGCTTTAGCAGCAGTTTCCTGCCGATAAAGCGGCGATAATTTTATCGCCTGTTCTTGATAATATGCCCCATAGTTTTTGGGTCGGCTTGGAACTTTTTCCCTGTTAAAGAACGATTAAAATCAATCAATATCCCAAGCTTTACAAAAATACATCTATTCCACTGACACCTCGATTACAATTTTCAAATTTTTCATGATTGGCTCTTCAGACCCATCGCAATGATTTTCTAATAGCATCAAACTCCCCACAAGTCCAGCACATGCCCAGAGCAAAATATACAATGCCAACAAGTCCTCAATATTTCGTCAAATGGCAGCTTTCTCTCTAGGACGTTCTGTTCCTGGAGTGGGGTAAACATGCTATGGCGATAGGTAAAACCAGACAACTGTTGATAAAGTCCTCTGGGCGGATATTAACAAAAATCCCAAACATTCCCCAGAGACTTTGCTTCAGTGCGATACATTTATTTCCGCAACAAAATATGATGGCAGTGAACCATTTCATGCAAAATTCAAGATGGTGCCTCCTTTGTTTATCCACACTAAGCAGTTCAAGTTCTCGAAATTCATCCTTGGTCACCCTCAGTTCAAAAGAAATCTTCAAACATCAGCCAACACATGGCCATGATCTTCCTCTGAGAGTGGCTCTAATTACATGTCCCTACTGTACTACCAAAAAGGAAGAGTGTATTAGAAGGGCAGTTCAAAGACAGAGATAAACAGGGGAGATCTAGGGCTTAGCTTTCCCGCCATCTGCCCATTGTATGGATTTCCTTTGTTCTACCTGCTGCTGGATTTGGCCAAGTAAGGCGCAAACTATGTAAGATGTGAGAGTCTTAGCTAAGGAAGGATCTCTTTTGTTAAGCTCTCAGCTGAGTTTACAATATGTTTTAAGTTGCCAAACTAGTGAAGTGGTTCTAAGCAATGAGAATATAAGGGTTCCACTGGCTTTTCTGATCGAATTAGCTAAAGGCAGGTTTCATAGAAAGTGGATGTGTTTTGTGAGGCATTCTAGTGAGTTAGATCAGAGTATTATTCATTTTCTTAGGCTCAGAAATCCGATGTATGCAGAAGGGCGTTTGAAAAGTTGCATAACTTCACTGCTTACAACTCTGAGTGTTTTCTTTAATTATCTGAAGTAGGCAACATTCATAGCAACTATAGAGACTCCTACCTGCTCAAATGATCCTGTGGTTCAGTTCTTGTAACAGGAAATGATGTACAGGAAGCTGGCATTCCTATATGTCCTGTTCATGGAAATCATCACGTGGAATGCCAGCCGACAGGCTGCACCTTACCATGGAACAGGGTTAGATGCCATGGAGAACAATCGGGGTCATTTTACTTACACATTGCACAATTGTAGAGAAGTAGAAAAATAGGGAAACCCAGTCTATTACCAATAGGCTAGAAATTCCCAGTTTTCTTCATACATGCATGTGCAATTAAAACTTTGCACACCCTTAATCTGCAATCCACACAATTGCACAGAAACCTTTTGAACGGAAGGTTTATTGAAGAAAATTACAGTTATAGTAATTTAGGATGGAAATGCTTTTTCTTTTCAAGAATGCACATGTGCCTCAGGCGTGATTAGCTGGTACTCAGTCACGACTACATTAAAAAAAACACTGGTTGCCGAACATTAAGACATGGAGGTGAACGTTTATTTATTTATTTACAATAACATTCTTAAGTGCTGCTTCACCAGCAGGTATTATAGTGCTTAAAATAGAACTACAACTGAATGGCGCAGATATGTTAATAGAGTGACAAGAGGGTCAACCAAACTGTAAGAGAAAGGAGTTGAGATAAGAGGGGAAATTGAAGCAAGGGAGTTGTCAGAGATTATGGACAAGTAACAGGACGGGGAGAGACCAACATTTGATAGAAGGTATCTTGGTTTACTGGGGGTGTTGCTGACTCAGGAACATTGTGAAAAGGTGGGAGGTGGGTTTTGAGTTTGTCCTCAATGAGAGGATATCTGGTGCCATTTTTAATTGGATTGGAAGGGTGTTTCAGTTGGCGGAGTCTGAGCCTGAGAAGGATTTTCTATGAGCTAGGGAGGTTTTGACATTGCTGTGTTCTAAAGTGAGAGAGTCCCTGCTTGGTGATATTCTGGAGCAACCAGATATTTTTAATAAATAACATTGGCAGCTTGGCCTTACCATTTGAATTACTTTGAACACAGGTCAGCAAATTTTAAACTTGTTTCTTTCCGCCAGTGGGAGCCAATTAAGTTCTCACAGGATCAGAGAGATGTGGCCAACTTTTCTTTTCTCTGAGATCATGTGAGCTGTCAAGTGAAGGACTTTTGAGGGGCTTCAAGGATCGTGTCAAGAGACCCGATAGAAGGGTATTTTCTGTGTTTAATCTTGAGATTATAAATGTGTGAGCTGCTGATTCATGTTAATCATAGAAAGTAGATGTTTTATTCTTTTAAAAGCCATCAACCAACAGCTCACCAAATACCTTGAACAAAACCACTTACTTGAGGCCTCACAATCAGGATTCTGCGTCAACCACAGCACAGAGACCACACTGATTGCCACCACAGACAACATCAGAACTCTCCTCGATCATGTAGAAACAATGGCCTTGATGCTCCTCAACCTCCCTGCAACGTTCAACCGGTCTTCCACCACACCCTCATTGACAGACTCCACAATGTCAGCGTACAGCACAACTCCCTCATGTGGATCGCATCATTCCTCTCAGGACACACACAGAACATCAGACTGCCTACCTTCACCTCCGCACCAAGGAGCATCCTTTGTGGCGTACCCCAAGGATGATCCCTCAGCACCACCCTGTTCAACATCTACATGACCCCTTCGAGACGACATCATCTCCCACAGGCTCAACATAATCTCCTATGCTGATGACACTCAACTGATCCTCTCACTCATCAAGGAGTCCTCCAACGCCAAAACCAACTTCTGCAATGCCATGACCAATGTCGCAAAATGGATGTGAAGCAGCTGCCTCAAACTCAACTCTGACAAAACAGAAGTTTTGATCTTCTGGAACAACACCTTCGTATGGCACCACAGTTGGTGGCCAGCAGGACTCAGACCTGCTCCCACACCAACTGAACATGCGTGCAACCTCAGCATCATCCTTAACAGCCAACGCACCATGAAATAACAAGTTAACACAGTCACCTCCTCCTGCTTTCACTACCTCCGACACCAGAAAAAAAATCACACATGCCCTCCTTACCAGTTGCCTCGACTATGGCAACACTCTCTATTCTGGAATCTCCACCCAGCTCCTCAAAAGACTTCAGACCATACGGAACACCACAGCCAGACTCATCCTGAACCTCCCCAAATGGATATGCATCACACCTCACCACAGAAACCTCCACTGTCTCCTCATCTAGAAGAGATGCCTGTTCAAGATCCTCATAAATACATGCAGAGCCCTACATAATTATGGACCATCATACATCAGCCATCGACTGAACTTCCACTCACCCTCAAGACACCTCCGCTTCGCAGTGCTCACCCTCGCACACGCACCCTGCATCCGTCGCAGCCACAGCTAGGTCACTCTTTCTATTTTATTGCTGCCAAGACCTGAAATGGCTTGCCCCTCCACCTGCAAACAGCCCCCTCCCTGGCAAACTTCAGAAAGAAACTCAAGACCTGGCTTTTCAACAGAGACACCGAACCCTCATCACTCAGATACCCTCAGGGGTGATAGTGCTGCAGTATACAAATACTGACTGATTGATTGATTGATTTAATTGATTTAGGTTTGGGCAGGCTTGTTTACATGTAGTTCCAATGGAAATTAGTAGAATCTAAGTGCTTTAACTGCTATTGATAGAGTGGGTGAAGTATTGCTTTCAATCAGAGTTGCCAGTAATGCTGGGCCAATCGAGTTGCGTGGTATTAGTAGTAGGAATTAGGTTAACTGTAGGTTGAGTTTTAAAGAGTTCACTGATGCCCAAGAGAAATGTTTTTCCATAACTCTGTTGAGAATAAGGATATCGTTTACAGAGGAGACTTTTAAGTAAAGCTACAAATCATATTGATGTAGTGGATACATAAATTTTTTAGAACTTCACTTAAAGGGTTGATTTATAGATTGAATAAGATGGGGATAGGCTTGAGCCTTGTGGTACCCCATGTGATATATTTTCAGATATGAACACATGAGATTCTGTTGGGATTCATTAAAGAAAAAAGATTCAAGCAATTCCAATATTTAGACCCATTCTGTTTTTGAGTATTTTCTAGAGGATTTCATGATCAATGGTATAGGAAGCTTCCATCCATTCGAGTAGAATTAGAAAGCCAGTGTCAGATTTGCCCAGTATTTGTAGCATATCAGCAAGGACTTTCATAGTTGCGGTTTCAGTGCTATGTCCTACTCTGAATCCTCACTGCGATGACAGGAGTAATGAGTTTTCTTCAATTTGGTTAATTGTATTATGGCTACATTTCATTGACGCTACTGAGCCAAGAGAGGTCTTTGATAGATCTGTAGTTCTCTTCCACTTTGGGAGTTTTTTTTGTAAAACAAAAACGTTTACTGAGCTGGCTGCTTGAAATATGGTGGTTGCTCAGTAAACTTCAGTGTAGCTTCAGAGGAAGCCATGGCAGCAGCTCCTGCTAAGGTACAAAGATGTCCACCACGCTGGGAGAGATCTCTAAATAAAGCAGGTGGTAGTCTAACTAAGGAGCACAAGTTATTACCTGGCACTTGCCCACCTCTAACTCAGGCCCATAGTTTCCAATGTGATGAAATAGTATGGTGTGGCTAATGCACGAGAGAGAGAGAGAGACAGACAGAGAGAGAAAGAGGTAGGGAGAGGTGTGTGTGTGTGTGTGTGTGTGTGCGCGCGTGTTGGTGCGTGTGTAATAACCTCAAGGGTGTTCTTTTGTTTTAAAGGTATTTGATATTTAGAATTACCCTAACAACAAGGAACAGTGGAGTGCTGCACGAAAAATTATTTTATACCAGCAGAAGTATCTCTGCTTTGAAAGGTGCTGTCTAAAATACAGTACGCTATGTGTTGCAGTCCAAAACTCAGAATGGCTATACGGTGGTTTGGAATAGCTCAATTTCTGGGATCTGTGGACATTTAACATAGCACTGGTTCCACTCTCCAGCTCTCCAACAATAGAAAAAGATGCCTTCCAACATTTGCAGAATATGTTTTTATAAAGAAACAGGCTACTGTCAATATGCCCATTAAAAGATAGAAGCCTAAAAGTCAGGATTGACTAGCTTAAAAATGGAGCAAGAAATATGAACAGATAAATGGAACGAATCCAATTCTTAGTACATTCACTACTTTTTCTCTATAAACCCTGGGCAGATTTTGTATACCTTTGTCCTGTTCAACAAATCCACATTCCCCCTCTCCCAGAATAGCTACTGAACACATGACCATTAACATGTAACCTGTTTTCCCGTTCAAAGATGTTTTTTCATTGTTTAAAGATCATAAGTAACTGATGAAAAATTAACTGCTTCTCTTTGGGACCTAAAGGGTGAGAACCAGTTTTATTTTTCAGAGGGTTCCCTGTATCAGATAATTTTAATCATTTAATCTAAATTCAGCCTAATATATAACTTTATTTATCCTTGCCAATGTAGTTGGGAAGGGGAAAGAGTGGCTGGTCTAAACAAGTTTTCAATAGGTTAGAAGGAACATTTTCCATGTGCTGTGAATTTCTGAGTCCTAGGGAATACAGGCAAATACCCCTTTGAAGCTACACCCCAACAAATAAAAACCCAGATCCCTGGCAAAAAATAACAGTATCATGAGTACTGCAAATGTCCTCTGTAGATGTATAAGTCAACAAGTGGGCTATTCTTTGGCACCTATTTTAAAGGTACACATAGTAAAACCTATTACATTTACCTGTTACATATAGGACCTCATTTTGAAGGCAGTCGGACGAGTGTCCGACTGCCATTGTAACGGGGTGGAGAGCGGCCGTCAAGAAGTCAGAGGTTCCACCCGCCATATTATGATGAGACCGCTGTGTAGGTGGTCGGAATATGAGGCTTGTGTTCAGCCCGGAAAAGGGCTGCAACACAAGCAGTAGTAGTAAAAGGCATGTTTGCAAACATCCATGCACCATGGGCCAGGCACCATTTGGTGCTTGGCACATGGTGCATGGATGTTTGGTGGGGGGCACCACATGTACCCCCCCTTGCCACATGATGGAGGCCCACAGGGGAGGGAGTCCTGCTAAGGGCCCCTAAGTCCCTTTACAACAGCCTTTTCATGCCGGTGGGACCGCCGGTATCTTAGTCCAGCAGTCAGATCATTGTCCTGGATGTCGGGCGAACCGCCACAGACGGCCGGTCAGTGGCGATCTGCCCGACACCATAATGAGGGCCATGATGTTTAAGTTTGTCTCCCATAAAGTAATGTATCTACAGGTGCACTTGAGGCTGCCATACTTCAGCATTTATTTAATTTCACGAGAATGAATCTGGTAAAGGCAGTTAGAAGTGAACTCAACGTAAGCTTTTCATGGTGGTTTTCACTTCTCAAAGTGCTTCTTTTCTTCTTCTTTAATGCATTTTTGGCCAATAACAATGCATTACTTGGCTTTGCATATGCTGAATTTAGTAAGCAGAGTCAACTGGATAAAAGTACTTAACAGTGTGAATTTATTTATCTAACTTGTAACATCTTAGGGGGAGATTTGGAAATACTATGTGCCACCATAAAGTCAGGAAAGTGCCTCAAAGTGCTGTTAAAGTACTACTTTGTTTCAAGGTGGCTTCTGATAGGTGGTACCTCAGCGTTCCCGCGCTACCACCCATGCACCCAAAAAATAACACCTCCTAGAGGCAGGCACTAACAAGGAGAAATGTTTTTTATTTCTCCTAACTGTTTACGTACTGCTTGCACTGCAGTGTAAAGCACACATAAAATGTGGGAACGTTTTCAAAGTATGTCAAAGCATTGGACTTGGTACATGAAGGGTACCCTTCTAGTACAAAACCTATGCTAGGCATCATTCAGACACCTTTGCACTATGGTGCAAAGGTAAGCATGTGGCTCTAGGCAAAAAAAACTGTATTTGTAAAGCTCAAATTAATTACCCATAAGGGTCTCAAGGCGCTGGGGACCGTCAGGAATATTAAGCAAGATACTGCCCAGAGTCACATGGTGCTGGGCTGAGCTGCTGCCAGGGATCTAACTGTGAAGCCTGTGCTTTGGATTCAGCCGCCCTGGTCGCTGCGCCACACCTCCCAGCATGTTTGTATCTTCCTGGATATGCCTGCAATGCTCTCTCGCACTAACGCTACACAGAACCTTTGCTTGCTGCACTTCATTTTTTAACGTTTTAATACATCTGCCCCTCAGAGTATTTGAGTGCAATTATACGTCGGTTATCAACTTTTGCTAAGCAATTCAAAGATCTATTAAGTGATACTGAAGGCCTGCCAGCTTACATTGGAAACTAATTTCAACTCCCAGCTCTTTTTGCAATACGTCTACTAGGAGCGTTGATAAATTGGTTGAAAAATATAAGGCACCATATCAGGAACATGTGTGCTGCCTCAGATCAGAGATGAGTGCATGTTTTCTTTTTTACATTTCCATTTACACAGTCTCAGGCACATAGAATTTACTCGAATTTCTCAAAGTTAATGCATGAACTGCAGGCAGCGGTGCTCAGAAACAGAGAGAGCCAATTGCTTGTCACAGTTTCTGACTTGTGCTGTCTACAGTTTATCCACTAACTAGCCAGAGTTATAAGTATGCACTTTAGACTGTGCACACACACATAAAACAGGTATTGGATTTTGTGCTGAGTCAGAGCATCTACTCATGAAAGGGCTCCAGAGTCAATGGGTTCTGTAATACTGCCCAAATTGAATCACAAACATTTATGTTTTTTGAACCACACATACTTGAAATTGCTTTGTGAATCTACTTTTGATGCAAGCGTTGACATGGATAGTTGTCACTAGGCCTGTTAAAGTTTTGATGAAGTAGTAATCAACTTGGTGTGTGACTATTTGTGCTACATTGACTCTTTGGTCAGCTCAAGGAATTTCAAAGTACATTTTAAAGTGTTTTTGTATTTCATATTATGTTTGTGTTGATTGGATTCTGAGTAATAATGAGTTAGTTGTTGATTGTGCAGTTCTTAATGGGGATAAGCAGGTTTGAAGATGGGTTTCAGTGGGATCCAGATCTCCAATACGCCAGAGGAGAAACAGTGCATCATCAACAGAGAGGTGAATTTAAATTTAAAATAAATAGATTGCTCCAGCACTTGGCCATACAGAGAGTAAAAATAACATAAGAATTGACCAAGTCTTGGGAACCTTCACAGGAAAGAGGGTAAAATAAAATGTGTACGGTGGCAGAGAAACATCTGGCAGTGGACAGCCAAGAAGGATGTAATCCATTCAAGCATAGTGCTTCAAATATCAATTTTGGAGAATCAACTAAGGAAGATGGAAATGTTGATGTGTAATAAAGGGTTACTCTATAAGGTATACAATATACTTTAATTCTTGGCTATAGCTTCAATATAAATACTTGGAATTGTTAGTAACAGCTATTAATACCTTTGGATTCATTCTTAGCTATTTTGGTTTGCTTATGCTGCTGGAAATTGCACTTGCCTATATAAAATTGGAAGTAGGAGTGTACAAGTAGAGCTGAAAAAACAAGGGAAATATTACTGGGTAAATAGAGATGCGAATTGAAACCATTGAACCAATGGTCCACGGAAACCACTGAATATTAATAGCAATATCTAAACATTAAATGACCCTCACCAAGAGACCCTTGCTAGTATTGTTCATGTTATAAATAATATTTATTCAATTAACTACACTAATCTTTGTGTAATTTAACTACACAAGCCTACCATACAGCTGGTCAGATGCACCTTGTTCACATCCAGAAATCATTCCTCAAGCGAAGTTTTATTGCAATAGAGGTTCAGTCCAAATTAATTATGTGCTTTGTCTATAAGTTGTCATTTTGAACAAGTACATTCCATTTCTGAGTAAGCTGCTCAGTTGGATTTGTCCATTCATTGTTGCATCCCAAATTAGAGCTCCTGCTTCTTCCTTTATAGCCTTCTAAATCCTAATGACTCAGGAGCAGGGTGTACCCTCAGGAAAATAGGCCCTATAAGTTTCACCCTCATCTGTTACATCTCTAGCAAAACTAAGAATGGCAACATATGAATCAGCTATACCATGATTAAATTGTTTTCATAAACTCTATCATCACCTATGTGTACAAGGGAAATTTCAGCTACACGTCCTGATACCTATCACAAAGTGTTGAACCAGAATGGCATCTACATTGTGTGTTTTATCTACTGACCCTCTCAAAGAGCGTCACACTAGCCTCATTAAGAGAATAAATCCTCTACTCCAATTTATCCCATCATAGACTGCTGGAAAAGTATATCAGCATAAAGAATTGTCGGACTCTGCATTCACTCTGCATACCTTTCCTTCAAAATTTAAGGATCTGCATAACTTAAATGCTCAACTATCCAACACTACACTTATTTTTAATCAAAATCAACACCTAACCATACACGTTCAGCTGCTAAACATGTCCAGGAAATACAGCACTTCTTAATTGAGTCTGTTTGCCATCTCCTTGACACTATGGGCCTTATTACGAGTTTGGTGGTCCGACCGTCGTAGAACCGCGTCCGCCCGCCAGCAGCCCCCGGCAGCCGCCGTATTATGAGTTGACCACAGGGTCAGTGGTGTGGAGGCGGGATCTTGCAGCAGTGCTGAATACTGTTTCCAAATATATTGATACCTGTGTGTGCATTGTGACTGCGTGTGTGTCGGATGCACACATATGCATAATATATGTGGTAAAATATCATATACCTATTACCAGGGTCCAGCCCATATGTGGCAGTCCTGGCAATGGTATATGTTATGAAAAAGACTCACCTGTATATCGCCACTCACAGGGTCATAATCCTCGGGGTGAAGATTCTGATGTGAAGGTGGGACCTGGAGACAGGGATCCAGGTCAGACTCTGTCTGGAAGAAGAAGAAAGGGGTGAGTACCTACCCCAAACCCTACATCATCGCCACCTAGAAGCAGGAGGTCCGACCGCCCGGTACTCTCGTGGATTAGGCAACTCGTAACACACACAGCGGTGTAGCTACCTCGTATCACCCTGCAGGGGCTGTCTTTCCCCAATCGCTAACCCAACAATCAGCGGTCTGCTGATGGTCTTGGCAGTCTGTAAACAAAGAGAGGGACAAATAGGGCTATCTTTAGTGGGGCCCAGCGCACAAGCCCAGATACAGTGTAAACAACAAAGGGTACGCAACTCTCCAGATTGACAAGGTGAAGAAAGGAGTGAATGAACCAAGCAATGGGTGAAGGCCCCAACAAAGGAAGAAAGGGAGGGGGATCCTCCCTTTTGGAACTAAAACCCTCACACACCCAGCAAGCTAAGTGTCATGCTTCTTCATATGGGTTTGCTCCTTGTCAGGCTGGCGGTGCAATGTCTGATGGGCACCCATAGAAGAGCTCTTTACTGGAGATCTTTCGTTCCTGCCGTTGGTGCTGTGGGTGTGAGGGCCCTAGGGAGAGTGTAGATGTGGGGAGGGAATGGTGAATTAAAAAAGGTTAGATAATCCACTGACTAAATTTAATGGTGTGGTCATGTACCTCATGAAAATAAGTGCAGAGAGAGTGCTCGCTGGTGCAATGATCCAGGAGAGAACGCTCTACTTGATTTTGTTGGTCAACATGTTTCATGCTATTCGTTCACAAGGATACAGTACAATTCATCAGGACTTTAAGGAAATACTATCTACACGCTGTGGTGGGCAAGAGTTCTACCTACCACAGGATAGTTGGGGGCAGGCACGAGATCCTGCCCCTTCTTAGTGGGACCCTACTAAGGTAAAGCGATGGCTTAAACGGTATTCTCCATGGGACCGCCAAACTCGTTATAAGGCCCTTGGTTTTGCACCACTCCTTCATGACTTTTGAAGACCTAATCATCTTTGGATACAATATGAACAATATAAAAGAATAGAATCCAAGCAAGGTGATTGTTTGGGTTGGCAGCCCTTTACAATTTGCCTTGCACTTAACAGAATTCTTCCACCCCAGTTTCACCCTCTTTGAGTGTATAATAACATTGTGATTTGTCAACTTAAATAGCTTGTCTTACTAAACCTTAATCAGCCTTAAGTGGGTCATTAGTCTCACCACTCCCTCAACAATGGTAATAAATAGCTTTTAACATTCTGCACATCTACATACATGGCATATTTTATGTGTAATTGTTTTCTAAGGTATTAATCCAAAACCTATCCAAAATCAGGATGGGAGAGATCAAATGTGTGCAGTAAGGTAAAGTAACATTAAAAAGGCCAGATGACTATTAGGACAATCCTATTCCTGTTCAAAGCCGTTTATAAGATACCACAAACACTGAAATGTGTAAGTTAAGGTTAGGTCAACGGTGCTTAAATAGCAAAACAGGCATCTAATTGATACATGATAGACATGCTTAATAGTCTGACCTCTCTCAAAAATGGAAACAATACAAAACCCTAAATTAAAAAATCCTCTAAGAATATATATATTTCATATATTTCTTTTTTTCATACTGCTATATGATGCAGTGGAAAACTGAAACATCAATCTGGAACTTGTGTTTTGTTTTACTTTTGATGATGCTAAAATAACTTAATAGGTTAATGTACATGTTAATGGAAGCTCTGTGTCACCTGCACATCACAAGTCTGAACGCCATCAGCAAGAAATGATTACGACTTACTCTGGTAACACTGACAGCTGTTATGTACCGTGCCATGAAGCAAAACACTGTGGCACAAAGCACTGGAGATAAATAATGTTTTAATTTCAAACTAGTTTTTAGAACTGAAATCAGGATAGCAATTTAATGTTGCATAGTACAGCATTTCTGAAATCATTATTGCTTCCTTTATAAATAAAATATTTTTACGAATCCCAAGATAAAGAAATGATTAATCGGTTAGTAATTGGTTCGAGAATGTTTGCAGCCCACGAATGCACAGTTAATAAACGGATAAAAAAAGATAACTGCCCCTCCAAACAAACTTCATATTAATACAAAATTGCAGTGTGATGTAAATACCAGATATTACTGTTATCCAATTTATTTAATGGTCCTCGATTTCTCAACCTGAAAAGATTTGAGGCTGGGTTAACCTTGCCAGGACACAAGCACATCCAACTCAAACCACCCCATATGTCAGTGACAAGTGATTAACTCATTAAGCCACGTCAACAGATTAAGAAGAAGAGTGTGTTTTTTGGACCGAAAAGGCACGACTCCCTCTTTCTCGTAGAGCCAAATACACGGCAATTAAAATGAAATAAACTGTCTTCACTGGATACATTTTTTCAAGATAAGATGCCATAAATGCATGTTAAATGAGACACAGTTTTATAGACTGATACATAAACATATAGCTATATAACTAACATTCAACATCACTCAGTAAAAATGCATTTCCAAAGGTCACAGTAGAAATGTTAAAGCATGCCAAACAATCAATCTCAAATTCACTGAGGGAAGCGATATAATGAGTCTCTGGAAATCACAAAAGGTGACTAACTTTTCTAAACCAAAAACCAGGGCAGAACACAGAGATTGAAGAAGGCCTCTTCCAACACTAGAAAAAACACTACAGGCAAGATATAAATCAGAACAAAATTGCCTGAGTTTATACATAGTGAAACTTGGGTGAGGGGATTTAGTTAAGGTAAGTTTTTCTATATGACTTAAAATGGTAAAATAATTTGGAACTGGTTTAGAGTTTTGTAAAGAATAAGTAAAATGTCGCAACGGAGTACCATCTCTGCCAAACCATCAGTTCACTCATCTGATTTGCAGGTGGGCAGGCCTTGAGCATGCTAGCATAGGAGCCATCTCTCACTCTGCTGCTGGCATATGCTTTGGACAGCCTGGCGGAATGTGGGCCGTCCTAGTGTTGTCCATTCGACTGCCTGCCCAATTTAGAGTGGGGGTTAAGTAGCCAGGTTTCACTTTCCCTTAGCATTGTGAAAAACCTGATGGCGAGGGACACTAAAAACCTTTAAATTACACCCACACCATGGGAATAATATAATCAATAAACTAACTCACACTGGACATAGTAATATCAAAGCTATGGCTGTTTTATTTTATATTCATTTATTTATGAAGTTTTATATAACGCAAACAACACCAAGACTTCCTGCAAGATGGAGGTGCGCAATGGCGGACATTCAGTCGGTAAGCAATTCACAGCAATGCAGAGATCAGTGTCAATTTACTTGATTTTCTCAAAAAAGGTGGAAAATGTTTAGCAATTAGGTATTGCTGTAGTGTCTTACATAGAGAAAATGCATTTCTCATTAGTTTGTTTTTTAACCCATTCTAAGAGTTTTTTGAGACAGTTGATGGCCATGTCCAGTTATTGGCGGAAATAAGATGATTTGGCGCTTCTGATGTACCTATTGTAGGCCCTTCTTTTTTCTGCAAAAGTTTAAGGTTTGACAGAGCTCTACTGCCAATCTAAGAGCGTGGCGCAACTCGTTAAGGCTACAATTGTACCGAGGATTAGATCTTTTTATCCAGACTCTCGTTAACTATTTGGGGCAATGGAGTCCATGATGTTGGACATGACCTAAAAAAGTGCTTAGTGAGGTCTTGAGCGTCAATCATGTCAGGGGGAGGAGACAAGAGATTGTGGCTAGAGGTGGATAATATGTTTGGATTGAGATTTAGGGTGTTTCTAACCAAATGTTTTGTTTTCACCGACTGGTCTTTGAAGATGATTGCCTTTTCAGCATTGGAGAAGGTGATGCAGTGGTGGTTGGTCCAGTCACAGGGTGAGATAGAATCCAATAGGATGGTGTTTTCCTTGCCTATTATTAAGTCTAAGATAGCCAGTTTATATGAGTAGGGCTGTTGCAGGCTTGGAACAGGTTGAGGTCATGGAGAAAAGCCTTGAAGCGATTCACTAGTGGATCATTTGTGTCATTCCAGTGAATGTTGAAGTTATTGAGTTTCAGATTAGAGGTGCTATGTAGAAGAATTAGGATATCAGCTCACAAGAACAGTACATCAGATTGTATCGCATCTGGTGTAGGATAGAGTATGGTGGTATTAATGTGATTGGGGTTACAACAGAAGTTTTGCGGGAATTATGTACTATAGTGTGCGTGAGGGAGTGAGTCTTCGGTTTGGAGCAGTGGGTAGTAGATTTAGGAGTATTCCAATTTAAGGTGATGGGATTATGGTCAGACAACGTAATATGAGGTGGAGTAAGGGAAGAGAAGGATAAAGGTCAAAGAAACTAGAGATGGAGGCATCACTGAAAGGCATCTGTACAGGGATTTTGTGTGAGATTTTAGTGAAACTACCATGTGTGGTGGTCTAGTATTAAGAAACCTTGGTGGAGGCCTGTGATTTTTTTTTCCAATATCCTCCTATGCCGTCTCCTTCCTCTACTGCTTCTTACCTTCTTTCATACCTTCATATCCTTCTATTTATTCTTTTGAGCTCACTTATTTTTCTTCCCCTAACTCCCTGCCCCTCTTCTCTTACCTCCTCTTCTCCAAAAATCTGTTTTTCCTTTACAATATTACTCACATCAAATGCATACATTTCTTCTATTCATACACCAATACCACTGCATCCATCATTTACATAAGTGGATCCTTATTATACCTCAGTTTCAACTATGAATGCCCCTCCGGCGCTCTGTTCGCTCTGCCTCATGACAAGGCATCCTCTGTAACCCTCTTCGCAATGACTAGGACTATTACTTGAATTTAAACAAGGGAGGTGCAGGTCCTAGCTTTTCAAATGTATTTATTTTCATTCTTGCAGGAAAGTTTGACATGACCCGCTTGCTGTGGTCTTCCCACAAACTGTTAGCTGCCTTCCCTCCTGTTGTCTGGATTTTGTTTCTCATGGCATTAAGGCTCTGTGCACTTTACCACTACTAGCCAGTTCTTAAGTGTTTGTGCTCTCTCCTTTATACATGGCAACATTGGCTAACCCACTACTGGAATTAAGAGGAAGGAGAGGACCAAATTATGCTGCAGGTTTGACAAAATTATGTGTCAAGAAAAGACAAATTTTGTGGCATAATGTGCCACATTTTGTTATACTATTAATTCATTATTTCATCATTTTTAAACTTAGTAACACTCTCTGGGCATTGGTTGTACCTGTTTAACATCCAAATATAGCCAAAAGCAACAGAAATGTGGCCAGTCCAGCTTTACAAAGGACCTTCCACCTCATGGCAAAACATGTCAGAATTTTAGTAACATTTGAACTGTTTGAGCTAGAAACAACATTTATTTTGTTAAAATCTACAGATTATGAGGTAGATGATTGATTATGAGGCAAATGTGGCAAATAGATAACTATGCGAAAGTCACCACACAATCGTATAATTTGAGTGGCTCTGCTATAAGACACTAGTACAGTGGTACTACATGCATACAGGGCCTGTAAATTAACCCCTTGCATACTGGGGTTATTCCCCTGCTGTGCTAGGGGGAGGGGGGTGCGCACAGCGCCCCCGTGCTCATGACGAGCTCAGCTCGTCATGAGGCACAGTGCTCGTGTGCTCATGACGAGCTGAGCTCGTCATGACCAAACCCGTTTTCGTGGAACATTCAGCACAGCAGGGGAATTAGCCCAGCGTGCGAGCGTTCCACGGCTCATGACGAGCTCAGCTCGTCATGAGCACACGGAAACCGTGGCTCAAGACGAGCTCAGCTCGTCATGAGCATGCAAGGGGTTAAATGCTACTAGTGGGCCTGCTACAGCCACTGTGTCACTCACTGAATAAGCATTTTAAAACATATCTCAGGCCTGCCATTGCAGACTGTGGGCAGTTCGAAACTGCCAATTTGACCTGTCAAAATTAACCTTTTTCCAGACCTAAACCACCCTTTATAATACATATACGTCACCCCTAATATAGGCCCTAACATAACATAGGGCAGGGGAATGTTATCTAAAAGGTAGGGCGTGTTTTGAAGTTTTACATGTCCTGGTATTGAAAAATTCCCAAATTCATTTCTCAAGATAGTGAGGCCTACCTTTCCCATAGGATAACATTAAGGTTATCTTATTACATTTATTAAGTGTGAACTTTTGATTGGGAGCAGGTAGAAATGCAATGTTTGGTCTTAAAAGGAATTGTAGTTTAAAATCTTTTTAATTCTAAAAATGTCTTTAGGAAATTTAAATGTTCTTGTTCTAAGCATTTGGCGCCTACAATCTGTGTCCTGGTTCACATGACAGTTAATAGTTGGTAGTTGGCATTTGTGCATTCCTCCTAGACAGTGAGACTGAAGAGGACTAGGTGTTGTCAGGATGGGCCATCCTGTCAGGATGGGAGGGGAGAGGCTGTTCCCTGCCTCAACGATATTTCATAGGGCTGCCTCCGGCGCACTCACAAAGGAACTTGACAATAACCTTTTCTCACAGCAGACTCCTAGGAGCCTGGTCAGGGGAAGGGAGGAACTTGAGAGAACCAGATGTGGGTGTAGCCTAGATGTTTCCCCATCTCAAAGGCTGGCAGTATGTGTTAATGGTTGGTCAGACCAACTCTTCAGTATACTCCTGGACCTGTAGACGATCCCCAGAAGGACTGCCTTGTACTTCATAGGACTGCAATGCTACGTGAGTCCTGCTTTGAACCTCAGAGGACTGTCCTGAAGCTATCAGAGGACTGCCCTTGCTGCCTGAGGCCTGCCTTGCTGCTTTATTCCAGGACTGCCAGCGTGCAATGGATGGTTGACTGACCTCCTCTGGGAGTTACAGGAACATTACAAGCTCCAGAGTCCTTGAAACCTGCACCTGGCTTCTGCCTGAGGTGAGTCCTGACCAGCTACGTGGTGCTCAACCAGTCCTGAACTCTTGGAAGTGGTGCTAAAGGTGCTTTTCCTAAAATACCTGAAATTTGGGACTTAGAAAGATGTTCACTAAAAAGTGGCCCAAGAACTGACAGGAGCTTGGGACCTTCCTGCTTGCTGCTCCCCCGTGGTGCCTCGTTGATTGGCCTGACTTTGTTGCAGCATTTCTCTCCGTGACTGCACATCTTGTTCATCTGGACCTCCAAGCATTGGTAACCGGCCTTGTAGTGCCCTCATCAACTACAGCCTGCATCTTTGTCCAGCTTGAGATTTTCAACTTCCAAAAAAGTGACAAAGTATGAATGCAGAAATGACTTATCCTCCTCGATCAGCACCAGCTGCCTTGCCCCGCTTTAGCTTCTCAGGAACTTTTCCTCAAAATCTCGTCTAAGTCTGAAGGTAAGTCGAGACCAGGCCCAATCCACACCATGTATCTGAACCAGGCTCCATCGCAGTCAGCCTTAACGTTTGATTTTTCTCCTGTCTCTCTACCAGATACTCATGGTTGGTGCTTTGCTTGTTTAAGCGCTATTTGTCACTTAAAAATTAAAAAATTCATAACTCTGGTTTTATTGATTAGAAGTAATTTGCATTGTTGTCATTTAATTTTTTTTAATGTACTCTATTTTTCTAAATTGGTGTTGGATTAATACTAAACACAGTTCCATAATTTAAGCATGACTGCTTTTGTGCTAAGCTACAAGATGGTTGAGCACAGGTTCATTTAGTGGCTTTTTTGGTTTATAATTCAGCGGTTGATTATATAGCGTAGCATAGAAAATAATAGCAGGTTAACATAAGCAATATAACTACAGTTCCTCAGTTAGTGACTCTCTTGTTCATGGACAGTCACATATAAACTTCTATTTTTGCCAACCAAATATCTTGCGGAAAATTCTTTCACAATTTGTTTTCAGCAAAATACACAATCACAAAGTTTTCCAGTGAATTGTCACTGTGCATTTTCTTCCTGGCTTGTATTGCATAGAGTGTCCTCGGGGTGCTAAGGGTATGAGAAGGGGTCACAGATGTTTGTGCTTCCCATTCTGTAATATCAGATCACAGTGTATATATAGCGCTCATGCATAAGGGGACATTCATGGCCCCATGCTAAAGAGAAAAGAAGTTTGCCTCTGAGCCCGGCTGTATTACGGTCGCAGGCTTATATTCAAAGAGACTCACAAGAGGCACACTGACTGTGTGCCACAAAGAAAGCAAGGGGGCAAAGGGGTCTCATGGACCCCCCCAGATACCCCTTTGAAGGATCTCTCTTCCCCTTCCAAAAGCAAGCCAGGTGCAGTCTGCACTGTCAAAGCTGGACCGTCTAATTCAAACACTCTGTCCACCTTTCACTAATGTGCTGCCCGAAGGCAGGCATCAGTGCATGGTTGCACCAGGGTACCGCATTATCTGTGACAGGGTGCACTGCCTCTTTTTCTGTTAGTCATTCCATAACGGAGTTAAAGGTGCACCACAGCACAAACAGGGACTGTGGCCCTATGTATTATATGGCCCCTAGTGGGCATCAAACATATCCAAATTAATTTTAAGTTTTAGTTGTCTTCCTAAATTTTTGTTTAGTGATCGGATGTCCAGAACATTGCTGACCACATGGCCCTCATCTCACACAATCTAGGGTGATAAAAATGTGCCATCAGAGAATGTATCCCATCAGTGCAGGGGCGGGAATCAGTTTAAATAAATTTGGTTTACCATCACACACATTGAGCTGATTCCTGCTTTCCTGCAGTCCAATAGGTCAGTGGACCTAGGCCGTTGTAGTTGAGATCAGGAGAGAATCTTTATATAAATAGTAATCACAATTTCTGTCTAGAGTTTAGTCAATAATGAGGATTATTTATAAATATAAGGGTTCTATTTTCAAAGTTTATTAGATCATCTTTATTCCAAATCATAGGTTTTTATTCATATTAGTCACAAATAAGCACTCTCTCACAGAATTGATAAAAGTGAATGGTTAATTCAATTTAATAATAACTCAATTTAATAATAATAAAATGCTTTATCTGTGTTCAATAAATAAAGAAATGCCTATTCTGAGAATGGGGTGAAATGTGTCAGTAGGAACCTATGAAGAGTTCAAACTCAAAAGAGAATGAGATCAAGCCTAAAGCTTAAATTATATTCAAAGCCAATAATCAATCAAAGCAGAACTTCCAATGAGAGTCTCAAAGTGATAAGGAATAAGATAATGGAAAATGTGTAGTAGCAGTAGCAACCACAATCAGCAATAGGGCCTGGGAAAGGGCAAATAGGAATAATGGAAAAATTGTGTTAAATGGCGATTAGCATCGCATGTCATTAACCTACTCTAGGAACACGTACTACTATAAACGGTCAAAAACATGTTGCAGTTAGTTTTGCATCTTCTCCTCTTTTCGCCCAGTCGTCTCCAGGGAACAGGTTCACTCCTCTTTTTCACTCCTCTTTTTCTTGCTTCAGTACAATAGTTTACAGACAGTAATCTTCGAGTGTGCAACTCTGTTACTTTAGTCTAAACTACAAATGAGGCTTTTACATTCAAAAACATCCTTTGTCACAAATGGCACTGCGTCTCTATCCTACTAATAAAACAAAATGTTTGTTAACTAACAGAGGGCTATGTAGAAATCAAAACATCTGCAGTAACACGATAAAATTATTTATTCAAACCTTATCCTTTGGAAATAAAACAATATATTAAAAGAGGTCAAGTTCAATGTATGTGCTGCATTCTATATATAGTTATTCTTCATGATTCTACTAACTGATACTTGATTGAAAAAGCTTTATTCGAGTTATACACTCATAAAAGCACACACATAAAAATTTACACATTTAAAACTCTAACATACATTGACAATAAATTTCAGATTAAAATACACGGTATACATACATAAAATATTCACCAATAGTAATTAATATAAGCTTTCTCATAATATACAGAAACTAAATGCAAGTTAAAATGCAAAATCACCCTCTTTGTGGACCATAACCAAAGATGTACAGTCAAAGCTCTTTGCGTACATTTTAGCAACATGTTATAGCTAAGATTCATAATTCTCTCCCACGGGATACGAGGAATGCAATTCATACAAGCAAGAAAACGGGATTCAAAGCCTATTCGGAGATAGAGCCCTCCGCCTTATGGACCAAGCCCACCCCAGGTATTTTGCCGTTCCTACTACTATAGGCAATTCGGTTGAGGAACAAATAATTCTCAGCCCCACGACACCACTTGAGACACCAAGGTTCCTACAAACAGGTGCCAACCACAATTTTCTTGGTTTTACATAGGCCTCGCACAGGAATAAAAAATGTGCTATACTTTCGTTGGGGGCGCCACATGTCGGGCAACACGAACTACTGTTGGTTCCCCAGTTGGACGTCACTGACCTCAGAGGAAGGGAACCTGCCCTTAGCTGGAAAAATAATTTCCTGTCTAGCGGAACAGTTAAAGTGTCCCAATACTGTTCTAGTGCAGGTCTTGTTTTAATTTCCATAAACCTACCCCCCATAGATTCTGAGGTCACACTCCTCCAAAGCTTCTGGTCAATATAATCCCAATATATAGCTTTTATAGTTATTTTACTAGGGAACACTTCCCCAGAGGGATTTTCCCAAAGTTTGGAGAGACCGAGCTCAGCAAGGGCGTCCCTAAGCATTTTTAGCCATGTAATTTTATGGAAGACATCTGATTTAACTAGGGCAGAGAACCCCTCAGCATAGTGTCTAATTTCTGGGGTCGTCCACAACCGTCTCCAATAAAGGATAGGCCTTAAACGGGCACGATCACTAAGCGATCTTCTTCCTAGATCCAGGCCAAGCGGTATTAGAGGGGTACTTTGGGGGAGACTAGTTATCCCTCTCAAAAACCTGTTCTCAGATCTCTGGAGCGTATTAAACCTCTCAAAGCCCCAGACTTCAGCCCCATAAAGGGCTGCGCCCAAAGCTTTTGCGTCGTATACCATGAGAACCGGTTTAATAGGCCTGGTTTTGGATTTTACTTGTTCTGCCCGAAGTGCTCCTGAAATCTGCTGGTGTTTCAAAACCGCCTTCTCGATATGTCTTGACCAACCAAATTTACTTGATATCTCCACCCCTAGGTATGTAAAAATGTTTACTACCTCTAGTCTGATACTGTTCAGAGATACCCTAGGTTGGGATTGGCGCTTTTGCCCAAAGACCATCAGCTTAGTTTTATTTACATTAACCTCGAGACCACGTTCCTTACAGAACATATCAAATATGTTCAAGGCTCGCTGGAGTCCTGCCGGGGTTTTGGACACGATCAAGGTATCGTCGGCGAACATCAGGATCGGAACCCTGATGCCCGCCAGCGAAGGTGCGTCCACCCTCGCATCCAACATCCTGTCCACTATACCATTGATGAACAAGGAGAGGAGCAGGGGTGCCATGGCACAACCCTGACGTACCCCCCGCTCAACTGGGAAATTGATGGTAGATTCCCCGTTCCTCCCCCACTGGACTTTAGCGAAATTGCTTTCGTGGAGACGCATTATTAATGTGAGCAGTTCGAGTGGGACCCCTATCTTGCTCAAAACACCCCACAGCTTACTCCTGGGCACCAGATCGAAGGCAGCCCTCAAATCTACAAATGCTACATAAAGGCTGCCTTCGCCAAGGAGTACAGTCCCCCACCGTAGCATAGTGAAGCGAAAAATTTGATCAACCGTGCTGGTTGCCCGCCTAAATCCTGCCTGGTAAGGGGATAAGGCATTGTTTTCATCTACCCAGGCCATAAGTTTGTCGACCACCATCTTACCCACAACTTTTTGGATAGTGGCCAGCAAACTTATAGGTCTATAATTTGCCGGGAGCGATCGATCGCCTTTCTTAAAGATCGGAATTATAATTGCCCCCTTCCATACATCCGGGATGTTTGCCCCTTTTGCAAGGGCATTTCCCAGCACAGTCGCATATTTTGCCCACCGAACCTTATCATGTTTGAAAATATCTGAGGGAATTCCATCCAACCCCGGAGCTTTCCCCCCCTGCAGTAATGAAATTACAAGTTCAGCTTCTTTAATTGAGAATAAATCACCCTTGCAAAATACCACAGGGATTGGTTCTAAGTCCATTATATCCCTATTTTCCGCATACTGTGGTTGGAAATACTCGACCCATGAAGCCTCATTAACATTATTATCGGGGTTGTTTGGAGTCCCACCTCTGCCCCATTTCATAATTTTCCAAAAGAGTCTTGAATCTTTTTGGCCAGAGGCCTCAAGTAACTCCTCCCAATATCCCTCGTCCCACATCTTCTTAGCCTTGCGAATATTCTCTTTATATTTTTTCCTTGCAGTGCTAATCAAAGCCTTCTCCCTGCTTTTGATTGCCCTGCCCAACTCCAGTCTAGTTGCCCTACACTGCTTGTTAAACCACCTCGCCAATTTGATGGGTGGTTTTCTATTTGCCCTAACTGATTTGATAAAATGCGGTTTTATCAAAGAGAAGAATGTGTCGTGTATTTCTGCTATTATAGAGGAGCCCGGTGTTACGGGATAAACTGATTCGATGGCAGCAATAGCATTATCCACCTCCAGATTAATGTGCTCCAAGGTGGCTGAGTTGGCCAGGACATTTGGCCATTTCACCCTTCTTGAGTCGTTAGCTATAACAGGTACAATCTCACTACCTGACGCTGAATGGGCAGGCGCGGCCTTCCACCATGAGTGGGTAACACTGAGGGGGTTATGATCGCTTTCTATTCTCCCCACAATTTCCATGTCGCCCACGCCACACCATAGCTCAAGACTACAGATGACATAGTCGATCCTGCTCTTGCTATGACCGTTGTCGAATGAACAGTTCCCTCCCTGGTCACTTTTTGTCCTGCCATTAAGGGCCCTCAAACCATACTCCAGACATAAGGCTTTTAACAACAATACATCCTTAGTCCACCGCTTCACTGGTGAGAGGTTTAGATTTGGGACGCCCCATAGGGCATCTTCCTCTTGTCCTATCGGATGTTCAGTGTTTTCCAAAGGCTCAAAGGTCCTATTCAGGTCACCTGCCACAACCACTCTATTTCCAAGTGACTTGGATTCAAAGGAGGTCGATAGAACTTCAAGGGTGGGGGAATTCCCAGCACTTAAACCCCAAGCATAAATGTTGTAGATGTCTATCACACCGCCCTGTCCTAATGTTAACCTCAATAATTGTATATCCTTGCAGCATAGGTCAATCACTTTTACTTTAACCTGGGAATTCTGCTTGACCCAGACTGTTAGCCCTCCCGTAGGTCTGCCCCTAGGGCCCCTAGTTGCTGGTATACAAAAATTTAGATAACCTGGCAGGTAAATTGGATCACAAGCCCACGTCTCCTGAAATAGGCACATTTCAAACCCATTGACAAAGTCTAGCCAATCTTGGGACAGCAATCTGGAGGCCAAACCTGCTATATTCCATGAGAGAAAACTTCCCGTGGTATCACCTTTACTGATCCCCTTTTCAGTGGCAACCATGACCGATGATTTAGTCAAAATCTCACGGTCGCCGCCCTCTTCAATAACAATATCTGCACAGTTATCCACATTAACATCAATTGACACAAGACATAATGGTGATCTAGGATCACCCCCCCAATCATCCTGACATACCATATTGCCCCCCCCCCATATTTCCACATTCCCTATCTAGGACCGCTGCTGCCAAATTACACATCACATCCCCCTTAGGTGACAGTATTGCCACCACAGTACTTTCCCTATCCCTTTGTACAACAGAGTCAAAAAATTCAAGTGGATTCCGTCAGCATCCCCATCTCATGTACCCAGCCCCACCCTCAAAGTTATGTGCCTGCTTATAACAATCATTTGGACGCGAGATAGGGGCAGGAAAAGAGCTGGCCTCTACCCAGTGAGGCAAACTAATTCTCATTGGCTCATTACTCCCCCCAGGATGAGTGGACACTGGTCTAGGATAGAAAAAAGTCAAATCCACAACGCCAATCCCACCAATGCTAATATTCCATCCCGGTCTCGTGATCAACCCTACTACCCTTGGATCTTGGAAGTTGATTATGATGCACTCCCCCCCCTGCTTTTTTAAAGTGTTCCCAATCCAGTTGACCCTTCTAGCCCCAATAATCAGGCCGTCCACACCCCCTGGCAAGGGTCTATTGACCCGTAGCCAATGCATGGCTTTATTTTTTAACATGTCATAAGTTTCCCTTTGACCTTCCAATAAGGGTGGGACATTGGTAAGAATGGCCACGTATGGATAGGAATCAGGGGTGAGTTGGACCGGGGGAATCCGATTCGAAGGTTTGTTAACATATGGTTTTAATGGGCAGCGTTCTGGGACAGCAAGGCTCAAAGGAACACCACTTCCCACAGCCATGATAACCTTATTTCCATCGGCTGTGGTGTTGCCATCCCTTGCATGGCCGCCCCTACTTGCTATCTGGGAGGCAAGCGGACCATTGGATCCAACAACATTCATACCTAGGTTTTTGTCTATATCTATCAGTGTACCCTGGTTACGTTCCAAAGTAGCTGGTAGGAGTGGACTATTATTATTAGCGGCGGGGGCCAAGTTTTTAGAACCATCTTTGGTACCTTTAGCCGTAATACTATTACAGCTGGTCTTAGTTCTCCCACAACTGTTGTTGTTTACAGAGGGTAAAGGTACTGCTGTATTCTTACTATTCTGCCCCTGGTTCTGCTGGGTGGATGCACCACTCTCTATTGGGGGTATCAGTTCGACCACCGTGGCACCTATATCCCGCTCAGCTAACTTGTGTTTTGCCCCATTCTCTCCCATTTTATTATAAGACTTAATTAATGACTTTATTGAGAAGAAATTATCTAAGCTAGCCTGCTCAAAATGGTCCAATTGCTCTGCTAGCTTTCCAAGTCTAGTCTCAAGGGGCTTTAAAAGGGAGCGTATTAGTTTTTCCAAATCCGATAAACATTCCGGGTTAGACATCAGTTGCCCAGAGGCTGCTAGGATAATGGGGTCTATTTCTGTTGCTATTGGTGCTGGCATCATTGGGTTTTCTGTATCTATTGGGGCAACTAATTCCTCCCCCGTTATAGCCCCAGTGGGATTCTCAGCAAGAACATGGGTTGCGGGTGTTTTAATGGCCAACTTCCTGACCTTCCTTGCAGGATTTAGGACTTGAGATCTTTTTATAGTTGCCACCCTTTTCCTCTTTGGGCATGGTTTAGACTTAATAGCCTGTGCTTGAACACATGCTTTTGATATGGCATTTTGCCCCCTCAATGGTCTGTTAGAAGCATTTGAATGCTCTGAGGATAAGGTGGTAACCACTATATCTACAGGAGAGGTACCCAGTGGCTCTTTAGAAACAGATATATCATACAATGAATCATGTACAGCTGGCAGTACTGTGGAAGATAGCGGGGTGACCAATGCAGGAAAACTTTGACCTATACGTTTATCAAGGGGGTTTTTCATAAGCTCAATCGATAGCCTTCGCCCGGCGCGTCTTTCCCCCAAAGCAATCTCCCTATCTATATCCTGGGGCAGGCGTTTGAAGTACGTATCTAGGGGGCCCATAACCGCCGTCTCCACCTCGCCCATAGAGGACAGCAAAGCAGAGGTATTTAGAGAGCTAGCCATGAATCACACACCCCTGCTACCTTCGATTAAACTAAGTAATCCGGGTAAACACCAAACAATTGAGTTACATCCAATAACAGGTCTGTAGATATTAAAGGGGTGGCCCACCCCGGCCTCCTGCGGCCCCGGACGGCCACAGACGGTCCCGCCCTTGTCCCGGGCTTCTCCCGGCGCTCCCGCGCGCTCCCGCGCAGCGGGGATACTAGGAGATTATTATGGAGTGTGAACACAATAGGTGGAAGGGGTAGGAGGGGTCGGGGAGAGCGGCCCAGGTGTAGGTATTCAGGGCTGGCGGGCGCTCCTGGGAGATGCAGTCCCAAAGGAGCACGCACTCGCTCGCAGCCCCGAGTAAGTACTTCCCTCAATATCCCCTTCGAAGCAACAGCAGGCAAACACTCCTCACGCAGCGGGACCCGCGGAGCGGGTTCCGCAAGAAGTAAGCTGGTGGCAGGCAAATCCAGGCGGGTGAGAGCAAAAGCAGCAAGGCGTCCCACTCGCCGACTCAGCGAGAGCAGTTAATGAGGGCTCGGTGGAAGGGTAGGAGGGGTCGGGGAGAGCGGCCCAGGTGTAGGTATTCAGGGCTGGCGGGCGCTCCTGGGAGATGCAGTCCCAAAGGAGCACGCACTCGCTCGCAGCCCCGAGTAAGTACTTCCCTCAATATCCCCTTCGAAGCAACAGCAGGCAAACACTCCTCACGCAGCGGGACCCGCGGAGCGGGTTCCGCAAGAAGTAAGCTGGTGGCAGGCAAATCCAGGCGGGTGAGAGCAAAAGCAGCAAGGCGTCCCACTCGCCGACTCAGCGAGAGCAGTTAATGAGGGCTCGGTGGAAGGGTAGGAGGGGTCGGGGAGAGCGGCCCAGGTGTAGGTATTCAGGGCTGGCGGGCGCTCCTGGGAGATGCAGTCCCAAAGGAGCACGCACTCGCTCGCAGCCCCGAGTAAGTACTTCCCTCAATATCCCCTTCGAAGCAACAGCAGGCAAACACTCCTCACGCAGCGGGACCCGCGGAGCGGGTTCCGCAAGAAGTAAGCTGGTGGCAGGCAAATCCAGGCGGGTGAGAGCAAAAGCAGCAAGGCACATTTTAAACAAGTATTTCAAACGTTTCTTTGTATACGTGGAAATATTTTCAATAGTTTTGCAAACATTTATTTAAAAAATATGTATAATTATGGAAAGGTCAAGAACTGAACATTTGATGCGTGTTTCAGCACATTTTAGTCAAGCTCCTTGCTAAGCAATGCTGCTTTTAACATTGTGGCGGCCTATTACGAGTAAGTGTAGCTACCTACTACTCTTTTGCCCATTTTAAACTCACTTTTGTTCATTTAAGTGTGCATGTTAACATTGCACTTATTTTGTATCTATATTATTTTGCTAAATACACCTCACCTCTTCATCAGTATCTTGTGCTCTAATTATTCCTCGCCCCATATTCGTATGGAGCTATGTCAGACTCATATATATTATAGTGTCAATAGATCCAGGCTGGAAAGAACTGTGTGCATTTGTAATGATAACATTCTGTGTTGTTTTGGTTCAGATGATTTAGAATACAGCTCGCTTTGTTATTAGTAAGAGATACTCTTGGAGAGGTGTGGCTCACTGGTTAGAGGCGGCAGACCTGTAAGCAGAGAACGGCCCGGGACCAGGGTTCAATTCCCGACGTGGCAGGGTCTTGGACCAGGGTCAACGGACTCGATAATTCTCGCCTCAGTGCCTACTCTAACCAGGGAGCACACTCGGTAACTCTGGGCATTAAGCTTGCCTCATCTCTACAACGGCCCCCCACAGACGCCGTGGATGCCTGGTTTCACCCTGGAGATACCCAGAAAGGGACCATCTCACAGGGAAAGCCAGGACGGGTTCCCCAGCGGTCTACAGCGCCAGGACACTCGGGTAGAGTAACAGTGCGCTTTACAAGTATCCCACATTTACTCAGGTCTTCTTTTGTTGGCCTTTTAACGTGTCCCTTTTCTCTTGCATTCCAAACATTCAGCATGAGTGGCTTTTGAAGTAAGGGTGACTCGGAAAAGACTATCAATGGCTTTTACTGACTACTTTGTGTAGGATATACATAGACTCCATCCCTGGCAGTTGAGTTGTAGCTTTGAAACCAAGGAGAGGGGCTCGTAAAATCCGAAAGGGACAGAGCACTAGTAACAATGTTGTTAAAAAGATTTTACCCTTTGGACTCTAGAACAAATTTATAAATCAAATCCAGACACACCACATTCATACACTTGAAATAACTCCAAAGGAGGGTACTACCGATATTACAATTATATTTATTTATTTATCACAAGACAAACAATGTTTAAGAATTATTTTTCAATAACAAGTCATTGCATTTCAGTATTAAAAATGAGCCCCAGAAATTATTACAGCATAAGAACTGAACAGTTAAAATTCGTAATTCTCAAGAAACATAACATCACATAGCAGCAGTTTGGCGACAGTAAAAAAATACAACACACGGAAGGAGAAACTAAATGAGGCTGCAGCAGTTAGCCCTTGCTGTGTTAATCTGAGTAACACTGTAGACAGTACATGGGACAGTGAAAATCGGTCTCTAGGCTACTAGTCCCGTTTCAGATTTAACAATGGCAATTGCGTCGACGCATTTCGGTGGAGCTATATGATTACTTCCACTATCTTCAGGACAAGAATAAAGAATTCCTACCACCTTTGCTTCCTCTATAAATATCTAACAAAAACATAATACGATAAACATATTATAACACATATTCCTATCTTGTAAAGACATACAGATACACAATATTAAAGCTTTTAGTGTAATACAGTCAATTTATGTCTCAACAGGATAATACTGCATTTCATCACGACTAATCATGTTAAAAAGGTTTTTTTTTAATTTAAAGAAGGCACAACAAATAATAGATATTAAAAATCACAAATAGAGCTCAATCACATTTGGGGATGTTCCAAACCACTTAATAATAGTTCTCATCAACACACAACTACCATTCTTGAATTATTATTTTGAGCTTGTCTGATCAGACTAAATTGGTAGACCTTGTCTGATATAGGGTATTTTACTTTATCCAGTCCTAAGATCTGTTCAACTACCAAGCTTATTTTTAAATGTAAATATTTTAGTCATTGAATCTTTACCTTAATAGGGTTTATCTTTTATGTCCCCTACGGTGCTTCTTGTAAGCAGTATTCGTTTTTTTGCCTACTCTGTTCACAGCCTATGAAATAATAAACAAGGTCACTCTATGAGATATCTGATAATATATTTATTTGAAACCGAGCTATATTAACGATTAACCACTAAGGGTCTTTCCACTAATATTCATATAAACTGAAATAGATTCTCACCTTATAACATATTTGGCAACTCCCAGACAAAAAGTGTAACTTCAAGTAAGATTAGCCTCTTGTTGATCTTAGTCTTGAACACTTAAACATTCAGTGGGTCATCTCCCTAAGGGGATACATATGATTATGTATAAATGTACTAGAAACATATGTCACAAAGGCGAGAAAGCACTATCGTCCAAAATGTATTTTGATCTGTACTTCCAGTGCTTACCTCACAACTAGTGGATTAAATTCACCAATTTGAGGGATTTTTTCCCAAAAAGAACCTCCCCTTTATAAAACCGGCCTCTTTGGGGGGGTAGCCGAATGTGCCCAATTCCAGTGCAAACAAAAGGGCTACAGAAAAGATAGAAAAAAGGAAAAAAAGGGCCTCATCAATACACTCAATGTTTTAAAAAAAAGTATATATACTCGACATCACACGCCTGGTATTTCCCTACATTTTGCTCCCATTTACCGTATAAGCCCCCTGTGTACAAGGCCTCCCCATATATTCCACAGTCACTCAATCTAGGCCAGTCTCAGAAAGCGGCATCTCTCAAATGCCCCTGAGCACATCCCTCGTAAGTCTTGGCAGCAAAAATATATGCATAAATAAACGCTGGACCGTACAGCGTAAACACGGCCACCTGTATGCAATAAGATTGCCTATATGTGAGGCTATGTCATATTAAATTGCCCTTTGTTTCATACAAATCGAATATTGAAAAATATATCATACCACATGCAAATCGTTAATTGAAGTTTCCCGCTATCGGGCCACAGTGTTTCCCAGAACCCATCAAAAGGACGTCTATTACTGCCGGTAGCTAAATACACTTTGGGGCCCATTGGGGAAAGGGAGGGGGGGGAAGAAAAGCACCGACCCGAGACTCAATATAGGTGTGATAAAGGCCGCTTTATTGGAAGCAGGTGCATCCTACACAATAACAACCTTGGCCTGCGCCGCACAATCTAAACCTCATAAATATGTAATTTCCTGACTCACCCCCACCCCCTCCCCTAACTGATATCCACAATCCACAAACAGTAACAATTAGCATAACGTCAATTTGCCTCTCCACCTGGCTAAATACTTTATTGTGCTTGACCTACCCCCCGATAATCCAAACAGTTCTCCTACTCTTCCCCCATATATTAGGAAGAACCGCCCCTACATGCAGAATGCACCCCACACCTGCTCCAGCGTCATGCGAAACCCCCCCACCCAATCATAAAAAACCCCTTTTGCACCAGCCTCCAACGAAACATCGCCCAAAATCCCCCGACAACCCCAAACTCCCCTGAAAAATAAACTACCCCGAAAAGGGGAATACCTGCCCTTGGGGCCCCCCCCTTTAACATGACCCAGGGAGGGAGGGAGGGGAAAATTTGTCCGTCCGCCACCCCCACCCGACGGCCGAGACACCACACTTAAAATGGTGTCTCTGCCGCGTACCCGGCCGGATATCAAAACCCAGCCCAAAAGGAGCCCAACAAAGCCCCGCCCCCCAGCCCAAAAGCTACTAGACACCCAAACCCGTTCCCGGGCGGCGCCAGCTCCACCCCACCTCCCCTTCCCCGGCCCCAAATTCCCCCGGGCGGGGCAGGCCTCCCTTCGGTCGGCCGCCCCCCCCACCATTGGGGCCCATTGGGGAAAGGGAGGGGGGGAAGAAAAGCACCGACCCGAGACTCAATATAGGTGTGATAAAGGCCGCTTTATTGGAAACAGGTGCATCCTACACAATAACAACCTTGGCCTGCGCCGCACAATCTAAACCTCATAAATATGTAATTTCCTGACTCACCCCCACCCCCTCCCCTAACTGATTCCCACAATCCACAAACAGTAACAATTAGCATAACGTCAATTTGCCTCTCCACCTGGCTAAATACTTTATTGTGCTTGACCTACCCCCGATAATCCAAACAGTTCTCCTACTCTTCCCCCATATATTAGGAAGAACCGCCACTCGAGGGACGTGCTAACGGTCCTCGACCCCCCCCCTAGGACTCCCCACCGCTTAAACCCGGTACGTGCCGCATGACCCCGCCGGCAGGACCACACCCCTACCCTATGGCGCACCACGGACCCCCCTCAAACACAGTGCTGTCAGGTCAATGCCTTCGTACCGCCGGCAGGTCCTCTCCCCTAACCATAGTGCCATGTCCTCCGTCCCAATGTGTAGGGCCATGCCCTCCGTCACCCCGCATAAGGCCATGCCCTCCGTCACCACGTACAGGGCCATGCCCTCCGTCACCAATGTATAGGGCCATGCCCTCCGTCACCAATGTATAGGGCCATGCCCTCCATCACCACGTATAGGGCCATGCCCTCCGTCACCACGTACAGGGCCATGCCCTCCATCACCCATGTATAGGGCCATGCCCTCCGTCACCCATGTATAGGGCCATGCCCCCCGTCACCAGCGTATAGAGCCATGCCCTCCGTCACCAGCGTAGAGGGCCATGCCCTCCGTCACCAACGTATAGGGCCATGCCCTCTGTCACCAATGTATAGGGCCATGCCCTCCATTACCAATGCACAGGGCCATGCCCTCGTCACCAATGCATAGGGCCATGCCCTCGTCACCAACGCAGAGGGCCATGCCCTCGTCACCAATGCATAGGGCCATGCCCTCCGCCACTAAATGTATAGGGCCATGCCCTTCCTCACTAAATGTATAGGGCCATGCCCTCAGTCAACGTCACCCCCGGGGCGTGCTTCCAGGTCGCGTAATCGAGCTCCCTACGAAGTATGACCGCACTGAACCGGGGCCGTGCCCTCTCTCTGGCGCCCAGGGCCCCCCTTGTCAACACAAGGGCTGGTAAGCCGCCCAGCGCCTGCAGGCAGGCCGCCGAAACCGGCCGTCCCACCAAAGAGAAGCCCTCCGGATGGTGCGTCCCACACCGGGGCCCGTCCGCCAGGAAAAAACCCCTGCCGCAGTGCCCCCAACACCCCCGTCACCTACCATACCCCGCTGCCCCCCACATGGCTGCGTCACCGTTCCGCGTCAGACCCCACCGCGCGTTGCGACCCCCCTGTCCTCCGGTGGGCGTGCTTCCTGACCATGGAGTCGAGCTCACTACGGAGAATGACCACACCGACAGGGGACCGTGCGTCCTCTCTGGCGCCCAGAGGGAAATCCTCCACACAGTGCGACACCCCCAGAGCCTGTCTGCCAGGAAAAAGCCCACTACAAAGAACGTACCTCTCACCCGCGCACGACCCCCAAATGCCCTTGATATGCCCGCGGCCTAACCGAGACGCTTGCCCTGCTCACGTCTATACACCTGTTCCGTCCGCTCGGGCCCCCCAAACCTGCACCGAGGCCGACACCCCAAAAGTAGTCAGCACCTAAAAGACGCCCCCATGTTCACCATCAGGGCAAGAAAAGGATCCAGTAGGCTGCGCCCAAACCCCCCGACCCTGCGAGACGGGTAGACTCCACCCTCTTCAGACCCCCAGGTCACCGACAAAGCTGCACCGGAGCCCGAATGAGGCCCGAACGACTCCCCTATCAATGCCCCCCGTGTCCCCACATACAACTCCATCCCCCTCCATACCTTCACCCAGGCCGCCCCAAGCAACATGTAGCCCTCCCAGACACTCTAGACCAATACACCCCTGCACTTGTCTCCCCCGTATAAATACCAAAATGTGCGCATCTTAACTGGTATTTTGCTGCAACTGTTATTGCCTCCACTTATAGTATACCAGTAACATTACACCTACAACAAGCCATGACTAGTGGCTTTGTCAAAGGTTGTTAGTTGGATAATATAAATATACTACATGCATATATAACACCACGGCTTCGTTGTACATACTATTGAAAATGCTTTGGTTCTTGTGCGAGTGGTTGTGGCATAATGGCTAGAGAGCTACCAACTTTGGCGCTCAGGAAGCAAGTTGGAGTCTCATCATCAGCTCAAGGTACAGTGTTCCTGAGCAAATCAATTAATCGCCAGCCTACCCGAATTAAATGAAGATGTCCTTGTTGCCGCTCAGGGAAGGCACTTCGAGTTCAACCCCATTGAACTGCAAACCAATAAAAGTTACGTCAAAACAGTGGCTCGCTGCAGGGGTAAGATTTCTTTCCATTCAGAGAGCGAGGACGAAAATGTTGGGCCCGACAGGGACCCGTCTCGGTACCTGCTGTGGGCTTGCGCGTGATTTAAATGTGCGTGCCCGTGGCGAAACGCAGAAATCACGGGGACGCGCAGAATACACAAACCGCTGTCAGGGCCTAAAAACATACATGGCGTGGCCAGCCCGCCCAGTTGACAATCCGCATCAAGTTGTTCGTGTGTAGTTATACTGCCCACACTTTTGCACACTTGCGGCCCGGCCACTTTCTTCAAAGGCGGTGTCTGTGACGCAGCCTCGAGTACATAAAAAGCACACTCTGAAAGCAGGTGTCTAGAAACGATTAACTTCATTCGGGGCCAGCGAGCGGAGCACAGTGTCAGCCCGGGCAGCTAAACAGGAGAGATTCACAGAAACATCACTGTATTAAGGAAACGTCACTGTGTCCGACCAGATGTGGTGAACGTGTAGCTGCGGTTGCGGCGGCGAGACCCGCAGTCATTCTGCGGTTCCTGTCGGAAATTTTTTGTCAATCCTGTCTCCCATTTTGCAGTCACGCCCCCTAATGTCAGAGACCATAACAGCGCTAAAAACAGTAGCACACTGTTAATGGGTATACCTTCCATACGGACCACAATCGACGGATTCAATTCTATAATACCCGCGTCCTCAGAATTTTTACTCCTATTTATTTATTTATTTATGGATTTAATTATGTTGATTTCTACATCTCCGCCCTAATCCCTCGGCGTGTCGCCATGGATTATACACGGACCTGAAACAGTGGTCAGTGCGAATGCCGTGATGCCGAAAAAAGCCGAGAGTTCACTGCATTCAAAGATAGTCCTGCTCAGCGTTAGCGATCCGAAAAGCCACCTGCTGGAAGGAAGCAATAATCCGGCCCCCTCTGCAATTCCACAACTGTTGGTTGTATCCGCCTTTCAAATGTTTGGGCCGTGCTCAGAAAGGAAAACGCTCGTCGTCTAGTCTACAGAAGGTGCACAGATAAATGGAATAAAACTGAGTTTTCACTATCCTGAACTGTTCTGTTGTGCTGTACTGCCGCCTTTCCTCTGCCAAGGTAACTCAGAGTGCATAAGCAACCGTTGACCCGAAATGCGGTCGACTCCCCCGCGGAGGTTGACAAAATCTTTAACAAAAAGACTATTTACTTGAAGAAAAGATTCCTCGGAGGCATGTACCAGTACGCCTCAACTACACCTCGCAGGCGATGCATAGCCGGATTCGTGGATAGTCTCTCAACGCGCCCCCGACAGGCATCGTCAGGACAGTGGCGCGCGCCACGCTAGGCTGTGACCGCGCTCCAGAGTGCGAAACGAGCGCCCGTGGCAGCGGAGCGCCGCTCTTCTACCTCCGGCACGTGGCAGGCACCCCCCGCCCCCACAGAGCGGACTGACAGCCCAGCGGCACCGCACGCACCGCAACCTATGTGCCAACCATGCGCTGTAAGAATATGCACATGCGCCGTAATATACGCACCTGTCCGCAAAACCCTCCCCCACTTTCAAGGGTGGCAAACCTCCCCCCTGTATCGCCCATTCCTCCCGTCTCTTCCCGCCCCCCATCCCCCTACACCACCGCAAAGTCCATACCCCCCGCGCACACACCTACAAAATTTTACCCCCCAAGAAGTCTTTATTTAAGTATTCCTTTTACGTATGCTTTACTATGCAGCCTGGGCCCCTCCCGAAGGCGCCCGAGCACCTCACAACCGGGACAGAAAGGAAACATAATGAAAAACAGCACAAAAGAACATATCACACAGCACACGTCACGTTACAAAAGGCAATAGTGACAATCGTGAGCAAACAGAATACATGAGGCAGTAAATATTGCGAGCAACCAAAATCCATGCGGCGATACATAATGAGAAACATTACAAAGAACATATTACCCAGCATACGTCACGTTACATAAGGCAATAATAGCAATCGCGAGCAAACAAAATACACGAGGCAGCAAATATTGCGAGCAACCAAAATCCCTGAGGTGAAACATAATGAGAAACATTACAAAAGAACATAGTACCCAGCATACGTCACGCTACATAAGGCAATAGTGACAATCGTGAGCAAACAAAAGACATGAGGCAGTAAATATTGCGAGCAACCAAAATCCATGAGGTGAAACATAATGAGAAACATTACAAAAGAACATATTGCACAGCATACGTCACGCTACATAAGGCAATAGTGACACTCGTGAGCAAACAAAATACATGAGGCAGTAAATATTGCGAGCAACCGAAATCCATGAGGCAGTAAAGATACTAGTGACAAGTGTGCTGCCCCACAACGAAACCCCGGCGGCCGTAGGGACCCTTCGGGTAGGGGCAGCTGGGACTCACCTAGTCCCACGTGGGAGCTCGACCGCCCGCACCAGGCAGAGCCGGCCCATCCACTCGGCCGCGTGGAGCCGCATGCTGCTCACCCGAGCTCCACCTTCATCCAGCGATGTGTCCAGCATACCTCCTGCGAAATGTCCAGCTTGCCGGGAAATTCTCGTTTCACCTAAGCCTAAAATGTCCCATTCTATCCACACCTACAGTAAGTCCTTTCTGCCACAAAATTTGTCCATCCGCCAACCCCGCCCGACGGCCGAGACACCACACTTAAAATGGTGTCTCTGCCGCGTACTCGGCCGGATATCAAAACCCAGCCCAAAAGGAGCCCAACAAAGCCCGGCCCCCCAGCCCAAAAGCTACTAGACACCCAAACCCGTTCCCGGGCGGCACCAGCTCCACCCCCCTCCCCTTCCCCGGCCCCAAATTCCCCCGGGCGGGGCAGGCCTCCCTTCGGTCAGCCGCCCCCCCCAGGACCCACAATGTGCACCCTGGGGGTCCGGAGATAGCAAGGCACCCTTATTCGCTAACAAGTCACTTCCCAAGGGCTGTAAACAAACAGTCCCACTCCAAGTAAAAGCCCTTACCTCTATTGCTCTGATTTGTGGTTCAGTACGATTGTGTACGGCGTTTTACTTTCAGACCGCCGTCATAGAAACATTTCACCCATCCTTTCTGCACGTTTTATACGCGTCAGAGCGCCAACGTGTCCTGGCAATTGTTATAGGGAAAGCTTACCTATTCTCGCAACAGGGGCACTTACTATACCCAGTGGCTGCATTGAAAGAGCAACCAGTGTTACATTTGTAATGCACAACTGACAGAGTACCCACTGGTCTGAAAATAAAATAACTAACAGCCACAAGCATGTATTGCCTTTCGCATAGATATTATTTGGCCAGTAAATGGAGCAGACATGAATGCTACAGTTCGCGCTAATGCGCGAGTGAATATTCATGCTGACCGAGCTTGATAGACGATTACATGTAATGCAGCCACTTTATAAACTGAAAAAATATTTTAAATGTGCATTTAGACAGTCATGTCCACTATCTTTTTTCTTTTATAAAAGAGTGTTTGTAGGTTAACCTTATATCCCCTAATCACAGCATATATCATAATCCTGTCGTCCTCATTATAAACAGAATTGGGATACAGCATATGATGAATAAATAAATGCAGAAAACTGAATGGGAGAACTGGACAGGTTAAATGAGAACAGATTTAGACAATCAGTTTCATCCAGTCCTCCTTGAAATTGAGTCCGCGGTCAATGATATTAAGAATAAAAATATACCATTGCTCCCTATTTTTCCATTGATTTCAGTATTGCCGCCCCTAATATTACAGGTGATTTTTTCAATTATAAACCACTCAATTTCAGTATGTTTATGCCCAGCTGTCATATAATGCTCCACTAAAGGAGCATTAATCATCTTAGTTCCAGCATACGTAGCCTCAATTCTCTCCCAGTCTCTCCTACGTATGCTAGCCCACAGGGACAGCGTAAAAAGTAGACTACATTGCTGCTCCTACAATTGTTTAGACTTTTTGATGACAGAGTAAAATCATTATGAATAACTTGCTTTGTGACCATGCAGTGTTCACAGACACGGCATGTCCCGCACTTGAAGGTACCCAGTATTTTATTCATCTGTAGATTAACCTGTATTTGAGGCTTATTTGTCCTATATGTGTTAACCAGACCTTTTCTGATATTATCATTTTGTTTAAAGGCGGACAGTGGTTTAGGAAGTTTAATTTCCTGACCTTCATTTAAAATATTCCAGTTGAAATTGACCACATTTTTGAGTTTATTACTGAAACTTGAGTACTGCGTCACAAAGACAAGACATTTGTCCGTAACCGCCTTCTTATTCTGACTACTACACTGGTTCTGATTCAGCATGCTATCGCAATTATAAAATCTAGCGCGTTTGAACGCATGTTTGATCAATTTTCTCAGATTAAAACAGCAAGGGCGGACTGTTGCTGCCTCATTTAGTTTCTCCTTCCATGTGTTGTATTTATTTACTGTCGCTATGTTTCTTGAGAATTATGAATTTCGGTTGAGTTGTAGTACAAATAATACATTTGTGCCTGCTCCTTAAGCATCATGTTGGATTTCTATAGATTGAAAGGCCCGAGTTCTCTTTATCAATGCCAAACAAAAACATCCTTAGAGATCTTTTTGCAGGAAATATGGCCATCATTGTTTCTTTTGTAACCTTGTCCTGCAGCCATGAATTCAAATGTGTTACTCTTCCCTCCATCCCCTGTATGATTGTACAGATGTCAGTGCCACACTCTACTGTCTGGAATGCCAGTGCTATCTCAGCTTCTGTATGCACTGATTCTGGGCCCAAGCCTCTTCCAGAATATCCAGACTTAGCATGTCTGTGGAAGGATAGTTCAACGTTTTCCACCTCTAATTCTTCTTCTGACTTCAGCCTGATCTACAATCTAATTTTCCTATCTAGAGTGGTCAATAGGATGCTCATACTCGGAACAAAGCACTCTATTGCTGGAGACCTCCCATCCCTATTTACCCCATCTGATATAATCTGGGAACCAACTCTTTGATAGAACCTGGTCCAACTGTGTATTTTGACCTTCCTACCAATTTATGATGTCTTCTCAGGAAGAAGGAAATGAGAACTGGGGCTTTTGATGTTAATGTTCCTGCACAACTTTCATAAACACCTGAGGAAAGCTTTTCTTGGCTTGATTAAAAGGGCTTGTAAACAGGGTTTTATATTAAACTACTTTTTTGTAACTATTGCTAGTAAGATAGTTAGCAACAGCTTACAATCGTTTATCTTCAGCCTCTTCATTTTCTGCCTTGCAGCTAAATCAGAAGACCTTCTGCATCTTTGGGTAAAATAAAAAGAGAGAGAGTTAAGTGGAGATATGTGGTGAATAGTGAGTTGGTAAGAGATCCGGGAGTGGCTATAAGGACTAAAGCAGACAGAGCGCAATTGTTAATGGCTAATTACTGGCAATGGGTGTCCTGCTCCACCTTCAGCTCCTGTTATGACAGCCCTGACTTTAGCTCTGACACTCACTGAATTAAAGCCACCACTCCCAATATGGCAGTCACTGACTTCCAAAAAGCAAAAAAAAAGAAATAAAAAATAAAAAAGAACACTGCATTTCAGTCTTACCAGCGATGGACAGTCATACAAAGGTTTAACCAATAGGAGCTGTCCAATGAATTGCACGCTCATTATACCTTGTCTTCTGAGCTGGTTGGACCGCTCTTCTGTAGCGCCCCGTCTGCGCCGTTTCAGATATTTCAACACTTCCACTGACTGATGATGTGCACCTGCCTGCCACACGCACACTCATATCCACTTCCAGTGCCTTCTGTCACAATCCTTACAAATACAGAATTCTTCTGTAATAAAATTATATTTGCCTTTACAATTAATTGCAAGCGGCACAAGCAATGAAGGTTGTGCGACGAATTAAACCCAAGATCTTGGAAAGTATAAAACCTTGTCCTATATGCTGTATGTATGTGCAAGCACAGAACTGAGAGAAGAGATGCAAACACTGCTCAACAGTGATAAATTAAAATACTTCACAGCAAAGGATATTTTAGTATGTTACTGCTCAACACCTGAAAGCAGAAGATATATTTTTATGGAAGGCATACTCTTGCATGTTCATGTTTTCTCTAAGAAACACTAATTTATATAATTACAAAGCAAGTGCAATGTTGTGTCTGTGAAAGAGACATCTGTTAAATCAAGATAGAAGCATAGTTCATGCTTCATTTAAACATGTTTTGCCAGGAAGTACTCTTTTTAAAAAGTCATGCTGGGTTTCCTAGATTCTAAAGACAGGCAGGCGCGGCAAGATGCAATTTAAGCACATCTATGTATTGTGTGTCCCTAGTTAATACAAAGCAGTTCGAGCACATTATGGACAGAATGTAAATAACTAAGAGATTTGACAGCTTTAGAGCCATTATCAGACCTGTCCTAATGTATGGCTTTTAATACAGAGGCAGAGAGTCTTTTTTGCTAACTCAACAGATCTGCACACACAATTATTAGAAATTGATTTTCAAGAAGTGCATAATGATATATTCTTTTAAATATTAAATACTTTGTATAACTTAACATTTATATAATCTGACAAAATGTTGATTTCACATAATGCATGCATACCTTCTCTTAGGCTGTGAAGGTTTATGAAAATGTATATCAGAGCGATGGCGTTCAGAAACCTTGTCGTTCGATGATAGAGAGTGCATTAATAAATAAAAGAAACAAAGTTGAGCAGAATCAGAAGAGTCACAGTTCTCACTTGTACGAACAGATTCGTACAGCTCTATTAAAAAAACACTATTCGGAGAAACTGAGTTAAACGAATTGCAGAATCATATAAGCTGACAAATGATGTTTTTAGAAATAGGTATTTGTTCTCAGATAACTCTTCAAGTAGAATGAAAAATCTTTAACAATGGAGCAATGGCCACAAAAATAATGAAGGCATATATGTACATCAGAAAGAACGCGTAGGTGCGATTCTATTGCTTTTTAACTCAAGCAGACGAAATTAAACAATTGATCATTCTGGAATGTCCTGCCCATTGTTAGGGACGCAGAACTGGTAGAGAGAACTTCTTTTCTCCTCACTGGATTGGCCCTTAAAAGGCCAAAAAAAACACCCTCGTTTGGTCGTTCTAAAAAAAAATCATGCAATGAAATATTTGTGTGGTTTTGTGTTTGTCTATTTTTATCTGATATAATTGCATCATATTGTCTGTGAGGTTAACCAGGAAAAAAAACGAATTAAAAACGATTAAAAAAAGAATGAGCATTTGCTTTTTACAATGACAAGATAGAGCAGTGAGTATAATATTGATATTGTGACGTACTATATGGGCATTGCTACTTTCTGCAATTGTCCTAATCCATTGAATTTCCGGTGGGAAGGATCGAGCTTACTTTGGAGATAGTTACCAGCCCTGAATTTAGAGGTGTATCAAAATTGGCATTAAAATTTGTGCTTAAGACTGTGAGTCCTCCATATAGTAAATTCAGTGGCCCGAATCCTGCATGAAAAGTCAACATCTAGTGATGGCCCATGTGTTCTTGTGATGTAGGTCGCCATCTGCTCTGGTGCTTACCAGGTGTGCAGATTCATCTCTGATTCTTGGTGCCCTCATTACGTGATGCTTGATGAAATCAGTGATTGTTCCGTTTTTGCTTCTGTGGAGTGACAACAGACTATGGGTGTATGACTAGGGGAGCTCCCTTACAGTGAGAGAATCACTTGCGGTGGTTCAACTTCTGGGTTAGGGTGATGGAGCAGTTGTTTGTGGCTGTACGTGAAGGAAGGTAAAGGTATGGTGCTGTTGTGGGTAATTTCTAACATCAGTAAGCTGAAAGCAGTAAACATCTTTATCTGAAGTTGAGCACATAGATGGTTTTTAGAGTCACTCTTACGACAAACGTCGAAAAAGCAATACTGGGGTGAGCATTTACTGTGATTGTGGAACAATGGTGGGAAGCAGACCTTCTTAGAATGAACAAATACACAGATAACAAAATACAAAGCACAATATATCCTTAAACAAAATAGCATACCAGTGATTCCAGCTAAAAACACTTACATAAAACTATCCACTTAATACATTATAAAACAACACAGCCACATACATTACACTGCCTATTGGCACTGTCTGGAAAATGAGCACTTCGATCAGAAAAGGGGCTAAAACTGGTAATACACTTTAAATACAAAAAATTGTGGTGGTGGTGGTGGCATATTCAGAGGAACACAGTGAAAACAATGTCTAAACTTACACAACAGAGACATAAACACACATACACCCACATACCTTTGTAAGGCTTTCCTCACACACCGACAAAACTTTTTATTTGAAGGCAACTGCAGTCCACATAGGATCATTATAACATTCGTTTTTTTTTTTAAATGTCTTTATTGGCATTTCAGTGAATAGTACAGCATTCACAAATGACCAGTTCCACTTATTATACATTGACATTACAAATTGTCCGGCAACACAATACATGAGACAATCTGAGCAGTGTATCACGTGTGACCCGAGTCTTACAGGTTTGACCTACTGAACTACAATCTGCGAGACCATATCAGGATGTGTGATGGTATAGAGCATTCGTCGCACCAGGACCATATCAAGTGGCCAGTGAAGGGCCTACGTCTGTGTCATCGATATTGGCCTGCTCCAAGAGATATAACTGAAGGGGGGCCCAGATGTCTCAGGGGCAGAAAGATGGTGGGAGGAGTTCGGCATAGGTGGTTAGCTGTACCTGGCAATATACTAACTAGATCATCAGCCACACTTTAAATTTAGGTGCGCTCGCCCGTCCCCACCTGCAGGCTACCCTTCACTTGGCAAGCAGCAGTGCTAGAGAGATGTATTTCCTCAATGAGGCGGTCAGCGCTTCGGTATAGCCTAGTAGTGTGACCAGAGGGTCTTCGGGGATGTGTAGTCATGCAGTTAAGCGCACCCAACACCTCCATCCAGTAACTTCAAATAGGGGACAGTCCCAGGCTGAGTGTCTGAAGTCAGCTCCCTCTGTCCCACACCGATCGCAGCAGTCAGTGTCGCGAAGGTGGAGGCACATCAGGTGCGAGGAAGTATAGTAGAGATGGTGTAGGTAGTGATAGTGAATGATGCGTAGTATACTATTAGCAGATATTTTCCCAGTTTGTTGGCAGCAGAAGGACCACTGGTCGTCAATGATGTGGAAGTGTAGTTCTGCTTCCCAGCGAGTCCTAGCCTGGGGCTGGTCATATTAGCATTCTTTTTGGGTGCCATTGTAATGGCATGTGCAGGGGTGTCCTTCTGAAGGAGAGGATGCAGAAGAGCGAGTGAAGAAGGTTCCTGTGGGAAGCACGGTGTGAGGGTTCTAATGTCCTGCTTCAATTGAATATAATAAAGGCGTGCTAAGGGGGTGGGCGTGGTGGTAACAAATAATTCCTCACTAGTGCAGAATGTGCCATTGGTGTATAGCTGACCCCATGTTTAAATCCTAAGCTTGCGGATGAGCTAGCAGCATCCACCCTCCTCTGTGACTAAAAGGTCCAGCCAGCCCCGGATAGGCAGCAAGGGGGAATACAGTGCGGTGATGTGAATGCGGCGGACCAGGTCATGCCAGGCGCTAGTGGTGCAATCCACCATGGAGGAAGCGAGCCGGCGAGGAAAAGCAGGATCATTATAACATTAATTGAGCACAAAACTTACACTTTGTTAATTCACAAAATACACCATCAAAAGGCATAAAAACATGGTAACAGTGACAACCAACATCAAAATAAGCCCTGAGGATACACAAGGCCACAAGAAATACTCTTCACTGGCACTAACATAGGTGTCAAAACTATACACAAAGCAGTCAATCACTATGCCCAGAAACAAGGCACAAATGCACGGCCACTCCAGACATACATTTGAGCTGATATCATGCTAATAACCTATACTCATTCAAGTGGACATCATGCTAATACCATTATAATCAGTCATGAAAACAACCAAAGTATGTACAGATGGAATACCTTCACAAGCTCTGTAGTGGCACTCAAATCAATGTCCCAAAAACTGCCCTAGAAATTAAAGTCAACAAGAGAAATCTATTGCCAGGCAACAGAACCAGACAGCCAGAATGTGACTCTAACCTCCAGAAACCAACTAAAGTTTCTTAACTACCCATAGAGTCCACAGATGAAACAACCCAGAATACTTGCAAGTTACACACTACACCAAGTTAGAATCCTATATTCTGAGTCTACCCACCTGACTCATCAACATTTGTTCATGAAGATGAATCACTGAGGCAGACCGCTGGGATTACAAGATCCTAGACTGTGGAAATGGCTCCACCCTTCCCTGGACAAGAGTCGAACTGTAGATTTTCTGGAAGCTCCTGAAAAGAGAACTGTTTAGACTTGCTTTCTAATTGAACTCCTCTTGCATCAGAGCTGCAATCGAAGCATTGAAAGTACCCTCACATCTGATTGAACACTAACTTACCCTCCACTTTTCATCAAACTGTACATTTGTTACAGTTGCAAGCACTTTGGAGTAATCATGTGATATTCATCAGCTTATACAACCTATACATAATTAAGAAATGCAACAAAAAGTTGCAAATGTAGCTGATTCCTTTAACTGCCTATTTTGACTTTTCAGACCAGTCTTTGAAACTCTACCTCTTGAAAGGGGAGCTAATTCTATCACAATTTCCGACAACATCAGGGGTACAAGAATCGTGATGCATATCAGGAACACAACTTCTTCATTTCCTATAAATGAATTATCTGAACTCAGAGAAGGGCAGGAAAAATTCTGCCTTTTTTGGTAGAGGTCTAGCCTCAGCCATTTTCTATATCAGGCCCTAAATTCTGAGTCTGTATACAATGGTTTAAGCACTGTTGAAAATGGCCCTTTCGGCAGGGTGCCCCCAAACGTTTTGCCTTCCTCTTTCCTTTTTTTTCTGAATTCATTTTGTTGGCGCTAGGATTCTGTGTACTTTACTACTGCTAACCAGTGCTAAAGTGCATGTGCTTTGTACTCTACATGGTAATATTGGCTTATGCACAATTGGTATATTTAATTTGCTTATAACTCCCTAGTAAAGTGCACTATATATGCCCAGGGCCTCTGTTAAATGCTACTAGTGGGTCTGCAGCACTGTTTGGGCCACTCACTTCAGTAGCCCTTAAAACTGGCTCAGGCCTACCACTGCAGAGCCTGTGCGTACCATTTGAAATTGCCATTTCGACCTGGCAATAATAGTCACCCCTAAGATAGGCCCTAGTCAGCCCTGTTGGCAGGATGCAGTGTATTTAAAAGGCAGGACATGCATGTTTGAGTTTTACATGTCCTGGTAATGAAAAACTGATAAATTAGGTTTTCACTACTGTCTAGCCTATCTCTCTCATAGGTTAACATTGGAATTGCTTAAAAACCTCTTTTAAGTGTTATTCCAAATTGAGAAAAATAGAGAGATTTTGAGTATGGTGTATCGGGACTCACAATTAAAAATCGCAACTTATGGTGAAGTCGGATTTTAAATTGTAGGTCTGAAAATGCCATATGTAGAAAGTTGACACTATCTTACCATTCGGTGCCTCTGCCTGTCTCTGAATACACATCTGCGTTGGGTGACAGCTGGACTTTGTGCATTCCCTCTAGGTTGTCACACATAGGGAGATGAGGTGTGACAGACTGATGAGCCTTCCTGAGGTAGGTTGGAGGGAGGAGCTGACACTTGCACTTGCACCTGAATAGGGATGTGCCTGTCCCCACACAAAGAGCTGCATACCCCATTCTGTGCCTCTGCCTGTCTCTGAATACATTTCTGGGTTGAGTGACAGCTGGGCTTTGTGCCCTACCTTTTAACAATCACACAAAGAGAGCTGGGGCTTTGGCAGGAAAGGCAGGGACCTTGTGATCTTCAAAGGCCTCTTTGAAGTCTCCCCTACTTCAAAGGCACATTTGGGTATAAGCACTGGAACCCTCACACCACCAACTCAGAATTTAGTTGGAACCAAGGGACATTATGCCAAGAAGGAGAGCTGCTGTGCTGTAGGAGGGACTGCCCCTTTGCTACCTGCCCTGCTCTGTTGGTCTGCTGCCTCTTGCCTGGAAGTGAGAAGTACTGGACCTGTTCTCTACGTCCTTAAACCCAAGTTTCTCCAAGGACTTGCTTGCTTGCCTCGTTTTCTGAAGTCTCAGGGTAATAAATGACTTCTTGCAATTCTGCTGGTGCTGCTGGACTCTGCGAGCTGTACCCTTGCATGAGGTGCCCCCTGCAGTCCTGGGCCTCTGAAGTGGGTTATACAGCTGTTTGCTGCAACAATCAACAATGTGACCCCTTTGCTCTGATCGGAACTGATGCAGTGCCCTCTGATGCCGAAACAGTGCCAAATCGACAATGACCTGAGTCTCGACTGCGAAGTTCAACGATGATGCTGCTGCAAGGCTTGACTCCAACGCAGTGCCAACCCTTCTACTGCAACTTTGATGCATTGATCCGATTGCATGAATCAGAACAGACGCATGGAGACCTCGATGCTGATGCTTGCGCCATACAAGGTACTTTTTCAGCGGGCCCTGCATGGGTCCTATAGCAAGCCTGCGCTCCATCACGGTGTGCATGCACTTTGGATTTATCCTGGCCTAGCACGACCGCAATTGGATCAAATCTTTTCAAATTCAATTTTCAACTTCTACTAATGGAATTGTTGTCATTTTGCTTGATTTACTCAGATAAATATTCTCTACTTTTATAAAAATGGTGTGGGGTCTTTTTGTGGTGTTTTCATTGTGCTACTGTCATTTAAGTGTTGCACAAATACTTCACACATTGCCTTTTAAGTTAAGCCTGACTGCTCTGTGCCAAGCTACCAGAGGGTAAGCACAGGTTAATATAGGTAGTGTATCTGTTTTACCCTGACTAGGATTGTTGTCCCTATTTGGTCAGGGTGCATACCTCTGCTGACTAGAGGCCCACATTCTAAAACACATGTTATCTTTGTGTGTGCCAAGAGTTTGTGCATGTGAGTGTCTCTGCAGATGTATGTTTGTAAAGTGTATATGCACAGACAAGCAAGTGAGTGGATGTGTTTGTGTGTCGAAATGGCTGGGATAGCACCCAGCAGTTCCGAATTGAGTGCATTGGCAAAACTATTATTTTAATATTTTATTTTTATTTTTCATGAATGCCTACATGAATGGATTCTACAGGCGAGCAAATAGGTGCGTTGGCACCTGTGCATTCATGTGTATATCAATCCAGAATTGAAAAGAAGTTGGTGCCGCACATTAGAAGACTGTTGGAGAAGTTCCTTGTGTGTCACAGAGATATGAATGCATTTTTGCCCATGATGAGAGCTTGTCTGACTGCAGAAGAGGTGCTTGACGTAACATGAGCACCCCCACTTGATGTGATTAGTCTTGGAATGCCTATGACCTGCACCTTGGAGAGTGCAAAGCTGATCCAATGGTCCAGGGGAGATTGACAACTATGGGGTCTATAAAAAGTGCAGGTGATGGGCTCAAGAGTAATGATTCTCTCTGGTGAGCGTGTTCTATGCATTAGTTAAAAAGCTTTGAATATTCTGTGAAGTTTGGTGACTGCAATACCTCTACCAAAATTGGTGAATGTCCTGTCCACTCTATTTAGGCATACACTTGTATTTTTAGAATGCATACATTAGTACACGCTCTAAATTTGGTGAACAAGACAGCCACCAATTTTTGGCAGATGCCACTCTGACTGACTGACCCCTTTTGTCCCTCCACCTGCAAACAAGATCCCTATCCTATGCCCAGCCATGGCCGGCAGTAGGAGTTCCTGCAGGGCGGTGATGTGGGGAGGGGCAGGGGCAGGGTGGGGGGTAGTAATGTAGGGATTACAGAGTTTTACAGATAAGTAAACATTTAAATAAATAAAACGAATTTCGTTGCGCGCACTGCCTCGCATTTGGGGATGCAGTGCACTCAACGAAATTTGTTTTATTTATTTAAATGTTTCCTTACCTGGGAAGCTCCATAATCCATACATTACTACCCCCACCCTGCCACTTCTTCTCCCCACGTCACTGCCCTGCAGGTACTCCCACTGCCGCGGCTACCTATGCCACAGTCTTCCTCCCTGCCTCCATCATATGGAGCATCATGCCTAGGGATTGAGATCTTCCCCATGGTGGGCTTTGAGGGTGTCTTCAAATACCTATGATTTTAGGAAAACTATATGAATATAGAAAGTTCAACTGTAAATCCTGAACAGGAGATTCCGGAGTCCCCTATCCTCCTTCGAAAGTCACTGAATCTATCCAGAAGTGTGTCATGAACCCTTCCAGACCCACAGAAAACCAAATTGTTCTGCATTACATCTGGTACCCAAAATATTTAGCTTTGACATTTTCCCAGCAGGCCGACTAGCAGCAACTGGAAAACTGGGACCACTAGACTCCCAGGGCACCAGAATATTAGACCAAGACAGGACCTTTTAATATCCCATTCTGTCTAGTGTGTACGCTGCCTACCAAGCAAGGGACAATGCTACCTTTCTTATTTATCAAGCACAAACTACAGAAGATGTGACTTCCTTACAATCTGCCAGCCAATATAAAAAAACATGGATACAGGTTTGATAAGGGTACAGGGCTTGGGTCTGTGTGATGCTCTTGAACCATCCCTGAGAGGATAGCCAAGGTGCCTTGCTTTTTAAGAAACTCTTTAAATCTTTAAGACTGATCATTCAAACAAGCCTTTTGCTTTTTTGCTCTTCTCTAAATAAATTTACCACATTCAGGGGCACCCCTACAATGGTCAGGTTCGGTGCCCCTAATGCACGCAAGATGACAATCTGGCAAGATAAAGTTGGTATTTAAGGACAAAAATATTTTTCCCCTAAGAATAAGCTACTTATTAGGGGAATGATGTTTTGTTTTACCAACATGAAAAGATTGTATCTGAAAGCAAGATCTGTAAATTTTCATAAACTAAACAGCTGATGTTTGGGGAAAAATATTGCATTAGTCGTATCTTAAACTCTAATCTCCATAGAGACAAACGTGGATATGGCGAGAGGACCTCTTACGGTGCGAAATTCATAAGCATCGTTCGTTCAGACATAATTGTCTCTCTGAGATGGCATTTACTGATGCTTCCAGCCTATAACTTATTGTCAACAAATAGCAACATATACAGATAAGGAGGCTTCAGTCTGATATTGAGTACTGACACTTGGACACTGGACATACTACATCTTATACCCAGCCACTGTAAGGCTGGGACGGAATTATAACCAGTCAGAAGGCTTATTGACAATCATCGATACTCGTAAGCCCTGAAGAAGTCGTGGGTATTCCCAGTACGACGAAACACGTGTTGGTGTGAATTATTCCAAGAAACTACATATTAAAAGACCTTGGAACCATCTATTTTGTTATTATTGCGAAATAACTGTACATGTAAACTGCATATTAATATTTCATATTGGTGTGATAGAGATTTGTAGAAATTGTATTGATCCATGATCATAGTTGGGGTAATTTGGTAGATTAACCATACTCTAGGCACCCAATACTAATATACTACGGCAGAACTACTACCTGAATAACGTGAAGCGCCATAGCTATCCAGGATATAATCATCCCATTTTGCACACAGTAATGCCTGAGATTGCAAGATCTTTTTTTTTTTCTTCTAGCATTGTCCCTTCCAATAGGATTTTCAGTTACAAAATATGATTGAGAATCTATTTGGAAGAGCAGGAAAGGCAGTGACTGGCAAAAGTAACACTAGATGCTGAGATAAATATTATCATCAAAAACAAACGGTTTTGTGGGTCTCACTTAACAACATCATGAGGTATGAACACATACCAATGGTTGATCATCATACTATTACAACTTTATTGTTCTATACAAAAGGTGCTAAATGATACATTAATAATCGGTGCAGAAGGTGCAGTATTCATAGGTGCAAAGGCGCAGTGATAAAAAAATGGATACACATAATCACCGTGGGTATTCATTATTTAACATTTTTACCAGTCAGTATAAATACTGATCTAAATACGGATCCATACTGTAAATATTCCCCAAGCAATTGTCAATGTTTCGACCCACAAGTTTAATATAGTGGGTCTCCTCGTAACTAAAATAACACCTGGCTAAGCACTTAAGAACAATAATTTATAGGAGCATTTATTGACCTTAAGAGCTAATTACTTGTGTTGGGGATGCACCTAACTCAATTAGCCACGTGGTTTTCAGTTATGTATCTTGCCTTTATGTCGACCTCATCCAATGTCAAGCGTATTCCGGTCTGTGATAAATTAACATATGCATATTCCTATGTTCATCTAAATGGATTGCTGTATCAAGATGACAGCCAACATCTCAATGCTTAAGATTGCTCTCCTCATCTCTTAAGTGTAAACCATAAGACAAAGCCGCGGCCCGTGGAGGGAGTTACGGTGGGGCAGAAAGGCGGGGCGGGGGAGGGACAGGGTGGGTGTGCTAAAACCGGAATATGAATAATAGGAGGTAAGTAAACAATTTAAATAATAAAATGGATTTCATAGCGCGCACTTCCTCGCATTTTGCGAAGCTGGGCGCGCTAAGAAATGTGTTTTATTTATTAAGTTGTTTACTTACCTCCAATTATCCATATTCCGTTTTTTTGCACCCCCACCTTGTCCCTCCACCGCCCCGCCTCCCCCCCCCCACCGTAACTCCCTCCACGGGCCGCGGCTGATAAGACAATCTATATTTAAACATATACACCAAAGAAGTGCACTGCTGTATGTCATAGGTCCAATTATAACACAAAATCAGCACCCGGTAAGTACTTAACCATGTGCCATTATATATTGGAATACCGTTAATGCGTATATAGTGGAGTCCCATTATATACATCAGGCAAACCATTGCTCTGTACATATTTGGTATCCAGAACTAATATGGGTACTTATACCAGTATAGGGTGTCTCTTCACCACCCCATGACAGCCAAAGTACCAAAATCCCCTCATGGGAGTTGTGCCCACTCTGATATGAAAAGCCACATAGATGGCTGAGGGTAGTGTAACAATTACCCCATGTCTTACCTGATTGTGGGCTTCATAAACCTCATCATCTGTGCCAATCAAATCGGCAAAATGGGGGAGAGGGCGGCCCATCATATTCCCTAGTATCTGTGTGCCGGCTCCTATTTAGTGTTGCTGGCATTTAAAAAGACTAGACTGCCAACCACAGCAACCATCTTAGGTCCACGCTAAGGATGGTCACAGTACAGAAAGGTGTTCCTCTATAGTTTAGTTCAACAAATAACTAGCATGTCAGCAATGGCGGCTATTTTAGAACATGTTCAAATAATATTCAGATTATCTTTTGTAAAGCTATCATAATGAAGGAATTTCATGTTCCTGGTCAACTTGATGCAGTCCTTGTCTATAAATAATGTATTTGTATAGAGAACTCAATCCCCGTTATGCGGGAGGCAGTCAGCAGTGATAGTTATCTTAAAGCATACTTGAATGCAATCTCTATGATTATGTATTTCTTATTTGACAAGCTTGTTAATGTAATAATATAGATCCAAGGGGTGGTCACATTAATTGCTAGTCTCCAATTGATGCATTACTTCACAAAGTACGTGTCCTCTCATTACAGCCTCAGCCCCTCAGTTGTGGTCTCATAATCCAGTATGTGTATAAGCCATACCATTAGTACCTCCTGGGTCTCTTAGTCAAGGATGGATAGCAGTGTGCTACCATCAGCAATCTTCCTTAGATGACCACATAAAACTTTATATATTCACGTATTTGATAGTTTTTTCAATCAAGGACATATGTTCATGCTTATGCCATTATTTTGCAATCATACTCAACATTTGGTGCACATGTTGTACAGTCATACATGTGTCCAAACATTGTTACTTGTGTTCAAAATAATTACAAGTATTGACATGAGTTCCAATATAAATCCTAACTGTTGCATGTCTAAGCATATACTGGGGACTGGCCTCCAACTCATTCTCCAACCAGGCCCTGTCTGATGCTGGGCATTAGTTTACTCCCACAGCCAGGTCTACTGTCGCTATGTCTAGACTGGTAGTAGGCCAGCTCTCCTTGTGTACATTGCTGTGCTAAGGAACTGGACTGGAATGAACAACATCATCCACCATGTGGACTATTTTGATGGGCTCCTGTGATGATTGGTTGTCTTACCATCTTGGAGGAAGACTGCCATTGAATCAGGCAAGTATAGAGTTCAGAGTCCATACTTTTGTGGTGAATATTAGGTAGAACTAAATGGTTAGTGCACAACTTACATTTTGTACAGGAGTTGGTGCTGGCAGTGTTTAGGCATCAAAGATTAGATGCTATATATATTTGCTTTGTTTATTTACATTGTCTTGTTTGCATGCATGTCAATGTATGACATGTGAATGTAGCATTACATTACTGTGTCATGTGCTTGTCTTATGTAATTGTTTAACTCCTATTTATAATTCTATAAAGCATGTTCTCGGTTCGGGCAGTGCGAGGTTATTTTGCCAGCTTATAGTTCTATGCATTTATTAACGCTGCCAATATCGTTCCTAGCTTTTCCAAACATCAAACTGAGTCCTATAACTCAGCCCGAATCTAAATTATTTCTCAACCCACCCCCCATCATGTTTATTTGGGTGCACTGAATTGCTTGTCGGGAAACTTTAGTCTGCCACCCACCTAATATTATAGACTGAGCTACATCCTTGGGAACAGGATTATGAATGGACACGTATGCAAAGTTCCTAGTAGACATTTTGTTGGATGTGTTAATGCTATCATAAAAGTGATCAAATAGTGCTCAGCCACAAGAGAAACAAAAACATGGAAAGAGAGGAAACATATTGAAGAACTGCTATGAAATGTTATGTTATGTTATGTTATGCACTTTTGTATTGCGCACAGCTGCCTCAGCTAAGGGGCGTCCTGGCGCATGGCAGGCAAAGTGCAACAGATAGCAGAAACACAACAGAGAAAGAAAATTTATTTAAAAAGGAAAGTTTTCAGCGCTTTGCGAAAGGCCAAAAGGTCATCCAGTAGCCGCAAGTCCGCGGGGAGGGAATTCCAAAGTTCAGCCGCCCTAACCCGGAAAGAGCGGACATGTGCAGCCATTTTAGCTCTTAAATCTATAGGGCCATATTACCAAGAAAGGGCGATACATTATCGCCGCTTTTATCAGCAGTTTCCTGCCGATAAAAGCGGCGAAAATGTATCGCCCTTTCTTGATAATATGGCCCATAGATATTTGCAGCTCCACATAGCGCAGATGTTTGATTTCAATCTACAGTTTCTGTTTCCAGTCCCCCCCACAACCATCTCCCTCCTTTCCACAAGTTTTTGTCCCACAGACTTGCAGATGCTGCCTACAAAACAGGCGAAGACCCCGATAAAGTGCGAAAAACCTTACTTTCCACAATATTCAGTCGTATGGCACGTGCTGCATATACACTGCCTGCTGAAAATGTGTATTCTGAAACTGCTCAGTTTTACCACCTTCTGTTCTATAACGCCACCTCCCAAATGCAATGAGTACTCGACCAACTGACTTGAAAAGCGAATCTATTCTTTAAAAACAATGACAACTTATCTGTACTTTTGTGTGGAAACTCAATATTGAGTGACCAGCTAGCTCAAACTATCAGAAAGCAAAACGTTAAACCTAATTAAATAAAGTAACATGCACCAGATATTTTGGAATAAATTCTGATCAACATACATGGTTACAATTTCTGAATCACTTGCAGTCATGGATGACACAACACAAGATAGCTCATTCCTCCGAACCACTAAATATGTTCACCTTTTCCGCCTTATGCATGCAGCTGGATTCAGAAATATGGCGCAGCTGCACCTGCAGAATGTAGACTTAGTGTACCAATAAGCAAAAGTCCTAAAGATTATATAAACATCAGTGATCGAAAAAGATATAAAGCTTTCACAGAGCCAAGTGCAATGAAATAACGTGCAGCTTAGTCAGCCTCGCATAAAGGTATTTGATTGTAAGCAATAAAATTCCATTAGCCAAGTCTGGGAAAATGCAAGTTATTCACTGACATTGGCATTGCTTCAGCCATCTCTTTTTTTAGTTGGCCCCTGTGCATTTACTGTTGGCTTCGACACTAGCTTTCTCCCGGCAAGAGTTCGGTGTCAGCATTTGTTACATTTATGTGGTGGGGGATGTGTTCTCAGTTCTTGTACACAGCTACACCCACATATTAGATCTGCTGGCAAAAGACACTGTGGGTAATATCAATGTGAAAGGTTAACGATATGCTTAATTCTCTCTAGCAGAGATTCACTAAACTCCAACAGAGCCACTGACGAAAGAGAATAGCCAAAGTATATTTAAGGTGGGATGACTGAAAAGCAGCATATCTCAAAGGCCGAAAAAAGGAAATAGCAAGTAAAATACTGTAATGTGTATTCTATTAGGTCAAGGTCATCTCATCACTGTTCTGGCATCCCCAGACTGGCCCACAGTAGGCAAGTGTGTAATTCAAAGAACAAAGTGGTTAGTTGTGTCCCTAGCCAAGCCTGGCTTCATTGAAAGCAGCTTGCAGAGGGATGGTCCACCTCACAATCTGCGTTATGAGGTTGTCCATTCCATCGTTCAGGAAACGAGGCAGATCATTTAAACTTCAGGTAGTCAGGTGTTTTATGGAAGAGATTACCAGTGCATCTGTGAATGCCATCTCATCTGCTATGAATCGGAATGCCTGAAAAAAATGTCTCTAGTTATGTTGGAAAGACTATGTTTCAATGATGTTGTCATCGGGGGTGTGGTCTCGGCGCCGGTCAAGATGGCTGCGTAGTGGAGCAGCTCCGCCGCGGCAGAAACTACTCCCGTACCTCCACACTGCCTGCTTTGGACTTTTGGGACCCTGCTGCCAGCGCCATGCATCGCAACACCTGAGGTGCCGGTGAGACCATTTTTGGTGTTAACAGCATGACGCGTCCGCTCTTATTTCGGTCGCGCTCCTTTCAGGGATGGCGCCGCCATTTTGTCCAGCGCAAGTGGCATATGAGGAGATTAGCGCTTTCGGTAATGCGCTTTATATTTGATATTTGATGATTCCTTTCTTCCTGCTGGGCTCCTCCTCCCTCCTGCTTCAAAGTGTTGTTGTATGTGCTGCCTTCCTGGATGTTTGCCTGCACCTTCATTCTCCTGATGCCACCATTTTGAGTAGCTGTATCCTCGTGGTTTTAGTCAACAGCAAATGTTGGGAGACTTTTATTTCATGCTATGCCAGAGCATTCTTTTCTTCAATGTATTGACTATTCATAGTTCCTGGGCTGATTTCTCCTCCTTTACCACACCGCAGATTATTGAATGTTGTTTGGCACCTTTCATACCTCCTTTTTGACATTCATGCTACCTGCCATACGAGTGGATATATGTTCATACGGCTTCCTCCTGGTTTTTACCTCACGACTGCCACCATATTGAGCTCTTAACCCTCGCTGCTATCTGGATTCCAATATTTGGGAGGCACCTATACTTCTTTTGACACTTTGTTTTTTCCTTGTATGGTGGCTACTTGTTCATTGTGCCTTGCGCTCCCCAGCCAATTCCTCCATTCTTCGTGCTGGATTACAGAAACCTATCTGCTGGACAATTCTTTGCATGTTTTTTTTCCTGTGTGTGCATCATAAAGTAATTCAACTTTCGTGAACAGATTGATGACCGACATCCTATTCTGTATTTATTTACATGGTGCACAGCTGATTTCAGGCCTTTGTCTCATCTCACCTACGTCTATGGGTAAATTGCGCACGCTGAAATTTCTCTTTGTGCCTTCCACTGGTGTGCAAGCGTCATCCTCCTTAGCCTCCAGTTCTCCTTCGGCTGGTAGTCAAATGGCTGTAATAACACCTACTCGATCTGCGTCAGCACAGTCTGCGTCGAATAAATCTTCTCCTCCTACCACTTCGACTAAATGCTTGAAACACGATCCTCCTTCTCCTGACAAATCATCTTCTCCTATCTCTATGGAGTTGACATGAGAGGCAATTTGTGCACTACGTGCATTTATTGAGGAGACTAGCAGTGATATGCAGCTTTTGAAAGAAAAGTGGTCAACGATGGATGATAGAATCACTTCTGAGGAACAACAAGTCATGGAGATTCAATCTAATTCTCAACGTATCTCTTCTCTGGAAAAGTCGGTTCTGTCCCTCCAGCAACATACAGAGGATTTAGAAAACAGAAACAGGAGGAACAATATTTGTATTTATGGTTTGCCTGAAACCTTGGAAGGTGATGACCCTGTGACCTTCAAAGATCCCATAGACTTGGTCCTCGTTCATCCGCTTCAACAAAACCGCGTGGAGTCATCATTCTCTTCTTGAAATTTACAGACTTACTCTCTGTCCTTTCTGCAGCAAGAGCTAAACGTCAAGTTTCCTGGCTTGGTCAGAAAGTGTTTCTCTCTTAAGATGTCTCCAATGCCACCGCGACTAGAAGAAAGGAATTTCTGAATCTTCGTGCTCCTTTGAGGTCTCTTGGTGC